>NC_140991.1:318409279-318994279 GCF_052327205.1 Somniosus microcephalus | reverse complement strand
GTGCCCATGGGATCCAGGGGGCCTTGGCGCGTTGGATCCTAAACTGGCTGAGTGGCAGGAGGCAGAGGGTGATGGTCAAAGGTTGCTTTTGTGACTGGAAGCCTGTGTCCAGTGGGGTACCTCAGGGATCGGTGCTGGGTCCCTTGCTGTTTGTGATCTACATTAATGATTTGGATGAGAATGTAAAGGGTATGATCAGTAAGTTCGCGGATGACACGAAAATTGGTGGGGTGGTAAATTGCGAGGAGGAAAGCCTCAGGCTACAGGACAATATTAACGGGTTGGTCAGATGGGCGGAAAAGTGGCAAATGGAATTTAACCCGGAAAAGTGTGAGGTGATGCATTTTGGACGGACAAATGAGGCAAGGGAATACACAATGAGTGGTAGGACCCTAGGAAGTACAGAGGGTCAGAGGGACCTTGGTGTACATGTACATAGATCCCTGAAGGCAGCGGAACAGGTAGATAAGGTGGTTAAAAAGGCTTATGGGATACTTGCCTTCATTAGCAGAGGCATAGAATATAAGAGCAGGGAGGTCATGATGGAGCTGTACAAAACGCTGGTGAGGCCACAGCTGGAGTACTGTGTGCAGTTCTGGTCGCCTCACTATAGGAAGGATGTGATTGCTTTGGAGAGGGTGCAGAGAAGATTCACCAGGATGTTACCTGGGATGGAGCGCCTCAGCTATGAAGAGAGACTGGACAGGCTGGGGTTGTTTTCCTTGGAGCAAAGAAGGCTGAGGGGGGACCTGATTGAGGTGTACAAAATGATGAGGGGCATAGATAGGGTAGATAAAGAGGAACTTTTCCCCTTAGTAGGGGGGTCAATAACAAGGGGGCACAGATTCAGGGTAAGGGGCAGGAGATTTAGGGGGGATTTGAGGAGGAGCTTTTTCACCCAGAGGGTGGTTGGAAGCTGGAACTCACTGCCTGAAAGGGTGGTAGAGGCAGGAACCCTCACAACATTCAAGAAGCATTTGGATGAGCACTTGAAATGCCATTGCATACAAGGCTATGGACCAAATGCTGGAAAATGGGATTAGACTGGACAGGGAGGGATGGGCGGCGCAGACACGATGGGCCGAAGGGCCTCTTTCTGTGCTGTAAAACTCTATGACTCTATGACTCTATGACACTCACACACACACACACACACACACACACACACACACACCACACACTCACACACACTCACACACACACACACACACACACTCACACACTCACACACACACGCACACACACCACACACTCACACACACACACACACACTCACACTCACACACACACACACACACTCACACACACACACACACTGCACACACACACTCACTCACACACACACACTCACAGACACACACACACACTCACACACACACACACACACTCACACACACACACACACACACACACTCACACACACACACACACACACTCACACACACACACACACACACGCACACAGACACACACACACACCACACACACACAGACACACACACACACACACACACACACACACACAGACACACACACACACACACTCACACACACAGACACACACAAACACACACACACACACACAAACACACACACACACACACACACACACACACACACAAACACACACACACACACACACACAGATCTAATGGGTGTCTATAGAAACTTCTGTGAAGGAATTTCCCAGTGCCTCAGGGCAGAGTCTATGATTCAGGGTGTGGGTGGGGGTGATCGAGTATCTATTGTTAGTTTCTGAGCAGCTGCAGACACGTCTGAGACTGAAGTTCTTCACCAGAAAGATGAATTTACAGCACAAAGCCCCTTTTCCATGACAACCGCAAAATGCACACGCTGATTATCTGTTTGGAAGTAACGTGCATGCCCAGAGTAAAACTCTGCCTTTGTAAGAGATAGTAAGCCGTGATTAGTCTGCGAGGCACTTAACCCTTTGCATCCCACCCCTGCTTCATTCCAGCACATTTAGTAGGCTTTCTGACAACAACAACAACAGCAACTTGTATTTATATAGCGCCGTTAACGTAGTAAAACGTCCCAAGGTGCTGCACAGGAGTGCTATAAGACAAAATATTTGATATCGAGCCGCACAAGGAGAAATTAGGGCAGGTGACCAAAAGCTTGGGAGGTGTGATCGGCAGAGAGGGGGTAGGGAAAGCCAACTCCAACGGTACCCTCTTCCTGACGAAATGCTTCGAACATGGCCTTGTCATAACCAACCCCTTGTTCCGTCAGAGAGACAAGTACAAAGCTTCATGGCAACACCCTCGCTCCAAGCACTGGCATCTCACAGAAAATCACAGAATCACAGAAACCCCACAGTGCAGATAGAGGCCATTTCGGCCCATCGAGCCTGCACCGACACATATCCCACCCGATCCCCGTAACCCCTACACCAACACATATCCCACCCTATCCCCGTAACCCCACGTATTAATCCCCCTAACACTAAGGGTCAATTTATCATAGCCAATCAACCTAACTCGCACATCTTTGGACTGTGGGAGGAAACCGGAGCACCCGGAGGAAACCCACGCAAACATGGGGAGAATGTGCAAACTCCACACAGACAGTCGCCCGAGGCCGGATTTGAACCTGGGTCCCTGGCGCTGTGAGGCAACAGTGCTAACCACTATGCCACCGTGCTGGAGTACGTCATTGTCCGAGTGAGGGACCGCAAGGACGGCCGCATCACCCGCGCCATGACAGGAGCTGACGACTGCTGGACAGACCACCGCCTAATCCGTTCCGTCATCTCCATCAATGTAGCCCCAAAACAGCGGCGGCAACAGAAACAATGCCACAGGAAAATCAACACTGGAGCACTCAAAGACCCTGCTAAGAAAACCCTATTCAGCCTGCGCCTCACCAACAACCTGACGATGATAGTGGTTAGCACTGTTGCCTCACAGCGCCAGGGACCCGGGTTCGAATCCGGCCTCGGGTGACTGTCTGTGTGGAGTTTGCACATTCTCCCCGTGTTTGCGTGGGTTTCCTCCGGGTGCTCCGGTTTCCTCCCACAGTCCAAAGATGTGTGGGTTAGGTTGATTGGCTATGATAAATTGACCCTTAGTGTTAGGGGGATTAAATACGTGGGGTTACGGGGATAGGGTGGGATATGTGTCGGTGCAGGCTCGATGGGCCGAAATGGCCTCTGTCTGCACTGTGGGGTTTCTGTGATTCTGTGATTCTGTGTGACTCCCAGTGATGCAGAGACACAGAGTGTCCAAAGCGCCTAATCTGTACTCAAGGCCTCCATAATCAGCATCTGTGAAGAGACGCTCAGGCACTCGACCAGGAAACATCAAGACTGGTTCGACGAGAACGACCAGGAGATCCAGGAGCTAATAAGCCGCAAACGCAAGGCATTCCTGATCTGGAAACAGCAACACAACTCGAGAGCAAGAAAGCAGCTCTACAGACGCCTGAAGGCTGAGATCCAACTAAAAACTCGCGACCTAAAGAACAGGTGGTGGGTGGAGAAAGCGCAGGAGATCCAGCAGCTAGCCGACAACCACGACGTGCGTGGATTCTTTAGCGCAGTCAAGACAATCTACGGCCCAAACATCCAAGGTCCTACCCCACTGCGGGCCAAGAACGGAGAGGTACTCATCAAGGACAGAGAGGCAGTCAGTGCCCGCTGGAAGGAGCACTTCGAAGATCTCCTTAACCGAGACTCTGTCTTCGACACGAGTGTCCTCAACTCCATCCTGCAGCATGCTACCCGCCACCATTTCAGCACAACCCCAGCCTGGCATAAGGTTGAAAAGGCCATCCGACAACTGAAGAACAACAAGGCCGAGGTGCTAAAGCATGGCGGAGAAGCACTACTGGCGTGAATTCATGAACTCATTTCTCTTATCTGGAAGGAGGAGAGCATGCCAGGGGATCTCAGAGACGCCGTAATTGTGACCTCTACCAACCTGCCCCCGCCACACAGTACTGCCCCCTGATTATCAAAATCCATGACAAGGCCTTGGACAACGTGGACCACTTTCCATACCTCGTGAGCCTACTGTCAACAAGGGCAGACGTCGATGACGAAGTCCAACACCGCCTACAGTGTGCCAGTGTAGCCTTCGGTCGCCTGAGGAAGAGAGTGTTTGAAGATCAGGACCTCAAACCCGGCACCAAGCTCATGGTCTACAGAGCAGTAGTGATTCCCGCCCTTCTGTATGCCTCAGAGACATGGACCATGTGCAGCAGGCACCTCAAAGCACTGGAGAGGTACCACCAATGCTGCCTCCGCAAGATCCTGCAAATCCATTTGCAGGATAGGCGCACCAATGTCAGTGTTCTCGCTCAGGCCAACATCCCCAGCATCGAAGCTTTGACCACGCTCGATCAGCTCCGATGGACAGGTCACATCGTCTGCGTGCCCGCTACGAGACTCTCAAAACAAGCGCTCTACTCAGAGCTCCGACACGGCAAGAGAGCCCCAGGTGGGCAGAGGAAACGCTTCAGTGACACCCTCAAAGCCTCCTTGTAACATTCCCACTGACACCTGGGAATCCCTGGCCCAAGACTGCACAAAAGTGGAGGAGAAGCATCCGGGAAGGCGCCGAACACCTCGAGTCTCTTCACTGGAAGCAAGTGGAAGCCATGCGCAAACAACGGAAGGAGCGCATGTCGACCCAAGCACCCCACCCACCCACCCCTTCAACCACCGTCTGCCCCACCTGTGACAGAGACTGTAGGTCCCGCATTGGACTCATCAGTCACCTGAGAACTCATTTTTAATGTGGAAGCAAGTCATCCTCGGTTCCGAGGGTCTGCCTAAGAGAAGAGGTCAAAGAGGTAGGTTTTAAGGAGCGTCTTAAAGGAGGAGAGAGAGGTAGAGAGGCGGAGAGGTTTAGGGAGGGAATTCCAGAGCTTAGGGCCGAGGCAGCTGGAGGCATGGCCACCAATGGTGGGGCGATTATAATCAGGGATGCTCGAGGCCAGAATTGGAGCAGCACAGATATCTCTGGTGGGTTGTGGGGCTGGAGGATATTACAGAGATAGGGAGGGGGCGAGGCCATGGAGGGATTTGAAAACAAGGATGAGAATTTTGAAATCGAGGTGCTGCTTAACCGGGAGCCAGTGAGCACAGGGGTGATGGACGAACGGGACTCGGTGTGGGTTAGGACACGGGCATCTGAGTTTTGGATGACCTTAAGTGGGAGGCCGGCCAGGAGTGCGTTGGAATAGTCAAATCTGGAGGTAACAAAGGCATGGATGAGGGTTTCAGCAGCGGATGAGCTGAGGCACAGGCAATAAATGTAAATATAATCAAATAAATGCTGGTCAGGCCCAACACATTTGAACAGCATCTGCAAAAGGAGAAGGATGAGCTTGCATTTTGGGCGTAACACTTCATCTGAACTTTTCATCAGCTTCTCTGTTGCACGGTTCCACCTGAAACACTAACCAATATCATTCTTTCCGATACCGACTGATCTACTGTGAATTCCCAGGGAGTCCGGAGGTAAATAATGGAGTGGCGCAGCACCTGACTCCCATTGCATGGCAGACACGTAGCCTTACAACCTAATTCAGAAGGTTGTGGGTTCAAGTCCCGCTCCAGTGCAGTGCAGTACTGAGGGAATGCCGCACTGTCGGAGGGGCAGTACTGAGAGAGCGCCGCACTGTCGGAGGGGCAGTACTGAGGGAGCGCTGCACTGTCGGAGGGGCAGTACTGAGGGAGCGCCGCACTGTCGGAGGGGCAGTACTGAGGGAGCGCTGCACTGTCGGAGGGGCAGTACTGAGGGAGCGCCGCACTGTCAGAGGGGCAGTGCTGAGGGAGCGCCGCACTGTCGGAGGGGCAGTACTGAGGGAGTGCTGCACTGTTGGAGGGGCAGTACTGAGGGAGCGCTGCACTGTCGGAGGGGCAGTACTTAGGGAGCGCCGCACTGTCGGAGGGGCAGTACTGAGGGAGCGCTGTACTGTCGGAGGGGCAGTGCTGAGGGAGTGCCGCACTGTCGGAGGTGCCGTCTTTCGGATGAGATGTTAAACCGAGGCCCTGTCTGCCCTCTCAGGTGGACGCAAAAGATCCCACGGTACTATTTCGAAGAAAAGCAGCGGAGTTATCTCCGGTGTCCTGGGGCCAATATTTATCCCTCAATCAGCATCACTAAAAGCAGATTATCTGGTCATTATCACATTGCTGTTTGTGGGAGCTTGCTGTGCACAAATTGGCTGCTGCGTTTCCTACATTACAACAGTGACCACACTTCAAAAAGTACTTCATTGGCTGTAAAGCGTTTTGGGACGTCCTGAGGTTGTGAATGGCGCTATATAAATGCAGGTCTGTTTTTTAACTCTCTTCTTGTACTTCCCCCCCCTTGATCTCTGTAACCTCCTCCAGCTCTACAAGCCCACCTTTCAACTCGCCGTACCTACAGCTTTGGCCTCTTGTGCGTACCCACTCCCCTTTGCCCCATCACTGGTGGCCGTGCCTTCAGCCCTCTAGGCCCCAGATCCTCAGACAAATCCAGGTACTCAGCCTGTGTTTGTGGCTTGGAGGGTGATGATGCGTGGGCAGATCTCCATTGCTCCTCCTCTTCTGCTTTCCAAATGATAGGGACTGAAAGCCGATAAATCCCCAGGGCCTGATAATTTGCATCCCAGAGTACTAAAAGTGGTAGCCATGGAAATAGTGGATGCATTGGTTGTCACCTTCCAAAATTCTATAGATTATGCAACAGTTCCTGCAGATTCGAGGGTGGCAAATGTAACCCCACTATTTAAAAAAGGAGGGAGAGAGAAAACGGGGAACTACAGACCGGTTAACCTGACATCAGTAGTAGGGAAAATGCTAGAGTCTATTATAAAGGATGTGATAACAGGACACTCGGAAAATATCAACGGGATTAGACAGAGTCAACATGGATTTATGAAAGGGAAATCATGTTTGACAAACCTACTGGAGTTTTTTGAGGATGTAACTGGTAGAATAGATAAGGGAGAACCAGTGGATGTGGTGTATTTGGATTTTCAGAAGGCCTTTGATAAAGTCCCACATAAGAGGTTAGTGTGCAAAATTAAAGCACATGGGATTGGGAGTAATATACTGGCATGGATTGAAAATTGGTTAACAGACAGGAAACAGAGAGTAGGAATAAATGGGTCTTTTTCGGGGTGGCAGGCGGTGACTAGTGGGGTACCGCAGGGATCAGTGCTTGGGCCCCAGCTATTCACAATATATATCAATGATTTGGATGAGGGAACCAAATGTAATATTTCCAAGTTTGCTGACGACACAAAACTAGGTGGGGTTGTGAGTTGTGAGGAGGATGCAAAGAGGCTTCAAGGCGATTTAGACAAGTTGAGTGAGTGGGCAAATACATGGCAGATGCAGTATAACGTGGATAAATGTGAAGTTATCCACTTCGGTAGGAAAAACAGAAAGGCAGAGTATTATTTAAATAGTGATAGATTGGGAAATGTTGATGTACAAAGGGACCTGGGTGTATTTGTACACCAGTCACTGAAAGCAAACATGCAGGTGCAGCAAGCAGTTAGAAAGGCAAATAGTATGTTGGCCTTCATTGCAAGAGGGTTTGAGTACAGGAGCAAGGATGTCTTACTACAGTTATACAGGGCCTTGGTGAGACCACACCTGGAGTACTGTGTGCAGTTTTGGTCTCCTTACCTAAGAAAGGATATACTTGCCATAGAGGGAGTGCAGCGAAGGTTCACCAGACTGATTCCTGGGATGGCAGGACTGTCGTATGAGGAGAGATTGGGTTGACTAGGCCTGTATTCACTAGAGTTTAGAAGAATGAGAGGGGATCTCATTGAAACGTATAAAATTCTGACAGGGCTAGGCAGACTGGATGTAGGGAGGATGTTTCCCCTGGCTGGGGGGTCTAGAACCAGGGGTCACAGTCTCAGGATACGGGGTAGGACATTTAGGACTGAGATGAGGAGAAATTTCTTCACCCAGAGAGTGGTGAACCTGTGGAATTCTCTACCACAGAAGGCTGTGGAGGCCAAGTCACTGAATATATTTAAGGAGATAGATAGATTTCTAGACACAAAAGGCATCAAGGAGTATGGGGAGAGAGCGTGAATATGGTATTGAGATAGAGGATCAGCCATGATCATATTGAATGGCGGAGCAGGCTCGAAGGGCTGAATGGCCGACTCCTGCTCCTATTTTTCTATGTTTCTATGGAAATGGTCGGATTCACAAAGGCTGCTCAACAACTACGGGCCAGAAATTCGTGACCAAATGCGTGAGTACGGTCTGGGTACTCACGCATCTGGCCGTTGGAAATGCCGGCGTTCAGCATGCACAGCGCATGCGGGGAACGCCGGCATTTCCAGTCCTCGGAACGAAGGGGTTCATAGGCACAGCGCGTGCGACTGCACAGGCAGCGCTTGCGCAGTGAACTTCGTCGATTTCATTCATGGATTCAGCGAGGGTAAGTCCTTACAAGTTACACTTGAAAAAAGCATGTGTAAAGTTGTTCCAAGGCTGCGGAGGAAGATATATTTTATCGTGGAGCTTCTGAAAGGCAATATTTTTGTTTGGGAAAGGGAGGGAAGTTATTTTAAGAAATTTTAAGTAAGTTTTAAAGTTTAAATTTTTTTTTTTAAACGGGTTTTCAGAACGGTAGGTAGAAGGAGCAATTGTGGCTGTGTGAATTGAATGTGAAAATGAGTGTTCTAAAATGAGTAATGGAACATTTCCAGCACTTTTAAGAAAGAAACTTTTCATCAGTAATAAGTAATTATGTATGTATGTCCGCATATATTCCTTTACGTATATGTATGTATGTTTTATATTCCTTTACTTATGTGTATGAATGTATGTTTTTAATTATGATTTTCCAATAAGTTACTTTCTCTGAAAGTCATAATTAAATAATACATTCATACACATAAGTAAAGGAATATATACATAACACGCAAAGGAATATATACAGACATACATACTTTCAGAAGCTCCACGATAAGAAATATCTTCCTCCGCAGCCTCTGGAGCAACTGTACCCATGCTTTTTTCATGTGTAAGTTGTAAGGACTTGACCTCACTGAAAGCATGAATGAAAGCGGCGAATTTTACTGCGCACGCGTTCTGCCTCTGAACCCCTTCGTTCAGAGGACAGGAAATGCCGGTTTTCCCCGCATGCGCTGTGCATGCTGAAAAACGCGTAAGTACCCCGACCGTACTCGCGCATTTGGAAGGGAATTACTGGGCCAACATTTTACATGTCAATAAAATGAAAAATTTAACAATTGCACGATTTGCCCCCTCGCATCTGCCACTGAGGGTCCAAGGAGGTGCATTGCGCAAGAGGTCATCGTCGTACGTATCCTCACACTGTTCCCTTTCGGGAACTGTATGAAGTGGTGGAAGGATTTATGGCCGTGATTAACGCTCATTCCGTGACCGTAACCATCTTTGAACCAGCCGTTAGGGTGGTTAGTCCTATGGCGTGAGGGTTTTGCGGGCTCCCACAACCCATCTGACGGGGGGGGCCACCCACACCCACGGACGCAAGTATCTCGCTGGATGTACACCCAGAATTTATAGTTGGAGCTCCGACTCCACTTGCCGGGACTGTCTGGAGTGGGGTTCGAAACCCTACTCCTTCTGGCCCAGCGGCGGGGATGCTTACTGCTACGCAAAAGGCCCACTCCGCACAAAAGGTGACACCCATACGTTTCCTGCACCTTTTCCCTCCCCGTGACTGGAGCCCTATGCTGCCACTTGAAAGACCAAGCTATCATCTGCCCTTTTTGCGGCGCCTTTGACTTCTCATTACCAATGATGAGCAGGCGCTGCGCCTCCACCTCCTTGAGGAGATTGCTGAGGTCATCATCAGTTCAATTGTGAGTTCTTTTAATGCCGTGAATTGTGCTCATTCCAGCCATTTCACGTTGCTAATCGGATTGGGCCTTTGGCATAGCGGTAGGATCCCCGCCGCTGGGCCAGATCAGGGTAGGGTTTCGAACCCCGCTCCAGACAGTCCCGGCAAGTGGAGTCGGAGCTCCAGCTCTAAATTCTGGGTTGACATCCAGTGGGATATTTGCGTCCGTGGGTGTGGGTGGCCCCCCCTCCTTGTATAGCTTGTGGGAGCCCGTAAAACCCTCCCGCCATAGGACTAACCGCCCTAATGGCTGGTTCAAAGATGGTTACGGTCACGGAATGAGCGTTAATCATGGCCATAAATCCTTCCACCACTTCATACAGTTCCCCAAAGGGAACAGTGTGAAGACACGTATGACGACGACATTGCTAAATAAATAAATGGAATTTAAAAAATTCTTTTAGGGCTTTTAAAAGTCTTTAAATTGCTTTAATTCTGTTTAAAACTACTTCAGATTCTTCAAAATAATGTAAACGTTTTTAAAAGTTTATAAAAGTTACCAAAAGCTTCAAAAAACTTCCAAAAACCTATTTAAACTGCTGCTTTGCATGTAAAAATGCTTAGCAGCTTGTGAGAAACATTGGGGGCGTGTCCTATTAAACTGAGACCTCAAGGGGCGTGTCTCAGTTGCACAGCGCGCTACAGGCTTCGTGCTGGCTGCACTCCTGGGCGGCGTGACGTCAGACACTGCCCGGGAGTCAACATTTTAAAACAGAAATTCCAGGCGTCCCTGAAGCTCAACGGCCGGCGCGTCGGGTAAGTGCAGATCGGGGGCTTACACGCGCGGCAAGCCCCCGACTCGAATTTCTGGGCCAATGTGGGAAAAAAGAATAGTTAAAAAAAAAACACAAAAACACCTTACAAAGCATCTTTCCGAAGCAGTAGTTTTTAAATACTGGGTCTGTAAATATTCAGCTCCACACTCAAACAGCTGCCTAACAATCCTGGATGACCATTGAACATGGACATATTGATGAATGGCTCCAGCTCTGGTGAAATAGCTAAGAAATAACAAAGACATCTGTACAATGGTTTTTTAAATTCGTTTATGGGATTTGGCATCGCTGGCAGGGCCAGCATTTATTGCCCATCCCTAATTGCCCTTGAGAAGGTGGTGGTGAGCCACCTTCTTGAACCGCTGCAGTCCGTGTGGTGAAGGTGCTCCCACAGTGCTGTTAGGGAGGGAGTTCCAGGATTTTGACCCAGTGACGATGAAGAATTGGCGATATATTTCCAAGTCAGGATGGTGTGTGACTTGGAGGGGAACTTGGAGGTGGTGGTGTTCCCATGCGGGCATGGACTGCTTCATTATCTGAGGAGTTGTGAATGGCGCTGAACACTGTGCAGTCATCAGCGAACATCCCTATTTCTGACCTTATGTTGGAGGGAAGGTCATTGATGTAGCAGCTGAAGATGGTTGGGCCTAGGACACTGCCCTGAGGAACTCCTGCAGTGATGTCCTGGGGCTGTGATGATTGACCTTCAACCACCACAACCATCTTCCTTTGTGCTAGGTATGACTCCAGCCAGTGGAGCGCTTTCCTCCCGATTCCCATTGACCAGTTTTACTAGGGCTCCTTGATGCCACACTCGGTCAAATGCTGCATTGATGTCACTCTCACCTCACCTCTGGAATTCAGCTCCTTTGTCCTTGTTTGGACCAAGGCTGTAATGAGGTCAGGAGCCGAGTGGTCTTGGCGGAACCCAAACTGGGCATCGGTGAGCAGGTTATTGGTGAGTAAGTGCCGCTTGATCGCACTGTTGATGACACCTTCCATCACTTTGCTGATGATTGAGAGTAGACTGATGGGGCGGTAATTGGCCAGATTGTATTTTTTGTCCTGCTTTCTGTGGACAAGACATACCTGGGCAGTTTTCCACATCGTCATCTAACTTCTGTTTCAATATTGTAACGGGGATCCTGCCTCTTTCTGCAGAGACGTTTCTGCACCATTGACTCCACCCAGCTGATCTCCGATGTTTACACTCCAGCGCACCCTGATAACCTCCCAGAGATGTAGGGGAACATAGGGTCTGATGAAAGGGAGGAACTGAAAGAAATCAGTATTTTTAGGGAAATGGTGTGAGGGAAATTGATGGGATTGAAGGCCGAATAATCCCCAGGGCCTGATAATCTACATCCTAGGGTACTTAAGAAAGTGGCCCTAGAAATAGTAGATGCATTGCTGATCATCTTCCAACATTCGATGGAATCTGGAACAGTACCCATGGATTGGAGGGTAGCTAATGTTACCCCACTATTCAAAAAAGGTGGTAGAGAGAAAACGGGGAATTATAGACCGGTAAGCCTGACATCGGTAGTGGGGAAAATGCTAGAGTTCATTATAAAAGATGTAATAGCAGAGCACTTGGAAAACAGTGACAGGATCGGACAAAGTCAACATGGATTTACAAAAGGTAAATCGTGCTTGACTAATGTACTGGAATTTTTTGAGGATGTAACTGGTAAAATAGATAAGGGAGAACCAGTGGATGTGGTGTATTTGGACTTTCAGAAGGCTTTCGATAAGGTCCCGCATAAGAGATTAGCGTGTAAAATTAAGGCACATGGGATTGGGGGCAAGGTATTGACTTGGATAGAGCACTGGTTGGCAGACAGAAAGCAAAGAGTTGGAATAAACGGGTCTTTTTCCGAGTGGCAGGCAGTGACTAGTGGGGTACTGCAGGGATCGGTCCTTGTACCCCAGCTATTCACAATATATATTAATGATCTAGACAAGGGAACTAGATGTAATATCTCCAAATTTGCAGACGACACAAAGCTGGGTGGGCGTGTGTGCTGTGAGGAGGATGCCGAGAAACTCCAGGATGATTTGGACAGGTTGGGTGATTGGGCAAGAGCATGGCAGATGCAATATAACGTGGATAAATGTGAGGTTATCCACTTTGGTGGCAAAAACAGGAAGGCAGATTATTATCTGAATGGCAATAGATTGGGAGAAGGGTCTAGTGTCCGAGGATCAATAATACTCAGACTGCAGGAGAACAATAAAACAGGTATTTACTGAACAGAGAGTAATTCAAGACTGAAATACAGAAGCCTGCTATGGCTTTATATACAGGGGTGGTCACTGCCGGTACTGCAGTATAGAATCAGTTCTTCTCTTAAAGGCACATACACAACAATTCCTTCCCTTTTAGATAAACAGTACATAACATTCATTTAACAACTAAATAATAACTAATTACAATTACAATTTTCTCTGTACTATATACATCAACTGAAATAATCATTTATAAGTTCAGTCTTTGAGGAGGCTTCCTGATCCTGACTGGATAGCGCCTTTCTCGAGTATCCTGTTCTTGCGGCGGAGTTGATTCTGGCTCATTGTCATTGGTTGGTTCGTCAGCTTCCAATACCACTGCTTCTGAGGTAGACGCAATCTGTACTTCGGGTTGATTACCAGGTGCACCTGCTCATGGTATGGGTTTGGCTTGTTCCTGTGACTCTAGAATCTGGTCAGCATGGCGTCTCACGATGCTCTCTCCAACGTCCACTGTGTACATTAGTGGTCCCTGCTGTGTGCATATCGTTCCTGGCTGCCATTTTTCTGTTCGGTAGTCATGGGCCAAGACTGGTTGCCCTATCTTGAAGCTCCTGGTTGGCTTCTCATTTATGTGCTGGAATTGCTTATCCTCAACATCTCGTCTTATGTTTGGTTTGAGCAAATCCAGGTGACATCTTAGCCTTCGGTTGAAGAACATTATGGCTGGAGCTTGGTTGGTGACTGCATGTGTCGCATTCCGGTAAGCAAACAAGAAATTATCCACCTTGTGTTGTAGTGGTATGTCGTCATTATGCATTGCCTTTATGGCCTTTTTAAAGGTCTGAACAAACCTCTCAGCCAATCCATTTGTGGCTGGATGATATGGGGCAGATGTGTAATGCTTCACCCCATTATTCCTCAGAAACCTCCGGAACCTCTGACACAAACTGTGGCCCATTGTCAGAGCAAATCTGTTCTGGCAAGCCATTCCTGGCGAAGATGGTCCGTAGGACTGCAATAGTTTTCTCCGTGGTGGTGGAGGACATTTTGATGACCTCTGGCCATTTTGAATGGGCGTCCACAGCGATTAGGAACATTGAGTCCATAAATGGACCAGCAAAATCAATGTGTACCCGTTGCCATGGAGATGAGGGCCACTCCCATGGATGTAGCAGGGCCTGTGGTGGAGCGTTTTGGACCTTCTGGCATCCTGTGCACCTCTTGGTCATATCCTCGATTTCTTTATCGATTCCCGGCCACCACACAAATGCCCTGGCTAGGCTCTTCATTTTTACCCCTCCCAGATGACCCTCATGAAGCTCATTGAGCACTCTATCTCTCAACTTGGGTGGAATTACCACTCGGGATCCACACATCAAGGTCCCCCGGCACACTGACAGCTGTTCTCTCCTTGGCGAGAATGCTGGCAACAGTGAGTCGCCATGTGCTGGCCATCCCTTCACCGTCAAATCATAGACCCGAGAGAGTGTCGGGTCATTTCGGGTTTCCTTCTCTATACTTGAGTTTGTAACAGGTAGACATTCGACTATGGTCGCATGGAATATCTCAACAGGGTCCACTGCAGGTGCTTCCTCTACCGTAGGCAACGGTAGGCGCGACAGCCCATCAGCGTTTCCATGCTGTTTCGTACCCTTGTACTCTATGTCGTACTGATGTGCCCCTAGAAAAAGTGACCATCTTTGCAGCCGTTGCGCCGTCATCACCGGAACGCCCTTCTTTGGGTTAAAAATGGAGACCAGGGGCTGATGATCAGTCAGTAGGGTGAATTTCTGCCCGTGCAGATAGTGATTGAACTTCTTCACCCCCCACACCAGGCTGAGGGCCTCCCTGTCAATCTGGGCGTAGTTACGCTCGGCTGAAGTTAACGAGCGCGACGCAAAGGCTATTGGCCTCTCTGAACCGTCAGGGAATTTGTGTGACAGCACCGCTCCGATGCCGTAGGGAGACGCATCACATGCTAACCGAATCGGTAGTGTTGGATTGTAGTGGGCCAATACTTCTTTTGAAGTGATTAGGCATTTACATTTCTGAAAGGCACGCTTACACTCATCACTCCATTTCCATGTCACTCCAGTTTGCAGTAGGGTGTTCAGTGGGTGCAGAATTGTCGATAAATTCGGCAAGAACTTATGGTAGTAGTTCACCAACCCGAGGAACGACCTCAGTTGCGACACATTTTCCGGTGCTGGAGCCTTGACTACAGCCTCAATCTTGTCCGGTGACTTATGCAACCCTTCCTCATCAATCATGTGGTCACAATACGAGATTTGTCTCCTGAAGAACTCGCATTTGGGGCGGTTGGCTCATAGCCCATATTCATGTAATCTCGTGAGCACCTGCTCCAGGTTGGCAAGGTGTTCACTGTCATTTTCGCCCGTAACCAGGATGTCGTCCAAATAACACTGGGTCCCCGGGATCCCTTGCAGGACTTGTTCCATCGCCCTCTGCCAAATAGCCGGGGCTGATGCTACCCCGAATACCAGTCGATTGTACTGGTAAAGGCCTTTGTGAGTGTTTATCGTGAGGTATTTCCTAGACGCTTCTTCCACCTCCATTTGTAGATACGCTTGGGCCAGATCAATCTTTGTAAAGCGTTTCCCTCCAGATAGTGAGGCGAAAATATCTTCTATCCGTGGAAGTGGATATTGTACTGTGTGCAGGACTGGGTTCACAGTTACCTTGAAGTCCCCACAGATGCGAACCTTCTTCGGTTCCCCAGGTGTGCTGCTCAATGATTTCTTCTTTACAGGAACGATGGGTGTGGCCCACTCGCTCCAGTCCACCTTGGACAGCACACCCGAACGCTCCAGACTCTCCAGCTCTGCTTCAACGGCTGGGCGGATCACGTAAGGTACCGGTCTGGCCTTAAAAAATTTGGGGTTTGCGTTATCTTCGATTTTTATCATTGCCGTTACTCCTTTTAGAGTCCCAAGTCCTTGTTGGAACACCTCTTTTGCATCAGTTAGAATTTTTGACAGTCGTCCAGGTGTGGCGTCATCATCCTTTTTATCAGTCACAGTTAGCGCCTGAATGGAATGCCAATCCAATTGTATTTTTCGGATCCATTCACATCCCAATAATGGTGGTCCTCCATCTGGTAGTATATATAAATACAGTTTCTGTGTTTCCTTGCCGTTGTATTCAACTGGCACCCTTATTTTTCCTCTGGGGTAGACTTTTTGCCCCGTGTATGTCTTCAATACAATGGACGTGTCCTTCAAGGGTATGTGTGAGAATAGCCGCTCATAGTCTCGTCGATTCATGACAGTTAGGGCTGATCCTGTGTCCAATTCCATCTTTACTGGGGACCCTGCTATCATGAGGGTGACCCAAATGGTTCGGTGATCCTCCTTTGCGATCACGTTGTGTAACTTTAGACAACTTAGTCTCCTGCTCCCGGAGTCCTTATCACTCTCCTGATCTTCCGAACTACTGTCTGTCAATTTCTTTACTTTCTTGTACTTTTCCTTAGTAGTTCTTGTAATGTTGGTTTTCTTTCCCGACCTGCAGACTCTTGCTATATGTCCCATTTTCCCGCATTGCCTGCATACTTTGTCCTTAACCCAGCAGTCCTTCTGATCATGGGTTGTTCTGCCGCAGCGATAGCACTTTTCTGCTCCATACGCCATTTCATTAGCGCTATATTCCTGTGGTTTCTGTTGTATTTCTGCAGCTCCCCGTGCTGCTGCTTCGTAGGATACTGCCACGCTGAAAGCCTGTTCTAGCGTCAGGTCCTTTTCCGAAAGTAGTCGTTTCTGGGTTCCTTCACTCTGGAGCCCACAGACAAACTTATCCCGCAAGGTGTCTGCCAGTCCTGCTCCGAACTGGCAGTGCTTCGATAACTTGCGTAGTTCCGTAAGATAGTCAGCATTGCTCTCATCTTTGTGCTGGTTTCTTTTATGGAACTTGAATCTTTCTGCTATCAGCAGCGGTGTAGGGTTTAGGTGTTCCTGTAAGATATTAACAATCTCCTCAAAACTTTTCTCCATTGGTTTAGCTGGGGTAATTAAATTCCGCAATAGGCCGTACGTTCTCGCGCCCATCAAATTTAATAATACCGACACGTTCTTTCCATCGGCCACCTCATTTGCCTCGCAGTAAACTTCAATTCTTTCCACATACGTGGTCCAGTCTTCTACCTCGTTGCCGAAAGCAGTGATACTGCCACTCTTCGGCATCTTGGGTGATTTAAAATGGCGCCTCCCGTGCTTTTTCTTCTTCCCCAATGTAATAAAATGGCGCCTCCCGCCCTTTTCCTTCTTCCCCAATGGAATAAAATGGCGCCTCCCGCGCTTTTCCTTCTTCCCCTTGTTGCCACGCTGCTCCTAGCGTTCTACAGGGTAATGGCGGCGACCCGCGGCTTCGGCAGTCTCACTTTTCCTTCCCTGCGTTCTATCCTCTCCACGCTGCCCTGTTCTTGAGCACCGACCGCGCCCTGTGCGCTCCACCCTCTCTCTCTCTCTTCCTCCCGACGATGCTGCACGGCCCCTTTGCAGAGCCGCTCGATCGAGCCCGAGCCCGCCGCAGTCCGGAAGGGTCAGCGCACTACCTGCTACCAGCACGACTTGCTGGAACACCTCGACTGGGGAGCCAGGCCCAGCCCTCCACAGCCTCCCTTGCAACTCTCCGATGGATCCCTGGGCGGTTGCCCGCGGTCGACGCCCGCCATTCTGACTTCGACCTCCAAGAAGCTTCTCTTCAGGGAAAAGATCCCCGTGAGGTGATGCAGTACTGCAGGTGAGTTCAAACCTGCCCGTCACCAGTGTAGTGTCCGAGGATCAATAATACTCAGACTGCAGGAGAACAATAAAACAGGTATTTACTGAACAGAGAGTAATTCAAGACTGAAATACAGAAGCCTGCTATGGCTTTATATACAGGGGTGGTCACTGCCGGTACTGCAGTATAGAATCAGTTCTTCTCTTAAAGGCACATACACAACAAAGGGGAAGTGCAACGAGACCTGGGTGTCCTTGTGCACCAGTCGCTGAAGGTAAGCATGCAGGTGCAGCAGGCGGTTAAGAAGGCAAATGGTATGTTGGCCTTCGTAGCGAGAGGGTTTGAGTACAGGAACAAGGATATCTTGCTGCAGTTATACAGGGCCTTGGTGAGACCACATCTTGAGTATTGTGTGCAGTTTTGGTCGCCTTATCTGAGGAAGGATGTTCTTGCCATGGAAGGAGTTCAGCGAAGATTCACCAGGCTGATACCTGGGATGGCAGGAATGACGTATGAGGAGAGATTGGGTCGATTGGGCTTGTACTCGCTGGAGTTTAGAAGAATGCGACGGGATCTCATTGAAACTTATAAAATTCTGACAGGACTGGACAGGCTAGATGCAGGAAGGATGTTCCCGATGGTCGGGGAGTCCAGAACCAGGGGTCACAGTCTAAGGATAAGGGGTAGGCTATTTAGGACAGAAATGAGGAGGAATTTCTTCACCCAGAGAGTGGTGAACCTGTGGAATTCTCTACCACAGAAGGCAGTAGAGGCCAATCCATTAAATATATTCAAGAAGGAGTTTGATATATTTCCTAAGGCTAAAGGGATCAAGGGGTATGGGGAGAGGGCAGGGACCGGGTACTGAATTTGGATGATCAGCCATGATCGCATTGAATGGTGGAGCAGGCTCGAGGGGCCGAATGGCCTACTCCTGCTCCTATCTTCTATGTTTCTATGTTTCTGATCCCGCCCATTCAGGTGAAGCCCAGCTAACAACCTCGGCTGCTGTCTCAACTCGTAACATTGACGTTTAGCAATGAGAGCTGTGTCATGAATCTGATCATTCATGAAGAAATGACTCATGAAATAACACTATGCGGCCAGCTGGTGGCGGCGTCCAAGGAGTATAAATACTCGGGCGTGGGCCCAGCTTGCTCAGAACGTTTTTGTAACCAGGAACTAGTGATGTAACTAGAATCTCGTGGTTGTGAAACAGTTGATTAAAGCCTTGTTTTATACTCAACCAAGTGCTTAGTGAGTTTTCTTACATCAAGCCGTAGATAGAGTCCACCAGTAGAGGAACCAAATAGTCAATTGCTCTTATTGAAGGAGGACAGAGCTGCCAACATCAGGGAAATGATAGAGGAGCCATATAACAATCAGCAAGAATGGCACAGATTGGAATCCCACTTAAAACATGGAGCCATGTTTATTGAAAGGGTGTCATACATCAAAATAGAAAGACTTGCATTTATATAGTGCCTTTCACAGCCTCAGGACGTCCCAAGCGAATGAAGTACTTTTTTGAAGTGTAGCCAGTGTTGTAATATAGGAAACACAGCAGCCAATTTTCAGCCGGGGCACCAAAGAAAGAAAGACTTGCATTTCTACAGCGCCTTTCACGACCACTGGACGTCCCAAAGCGCTTTACAACCAATTAAGTACTTTTTGAAGTGGAGTCACTGTTGTAATGTAGAGAAACACGGCAGCCAATTTGCGCACAGCAAGCTCCCACAAACAGCAGTGTGATAATGACCAGATAATCTGTTTTTAAGTGATGTTGATTGAGGGATAAATATTGGCCCCAGGACACCGGGGAGAACTCCCCTGCTCTTTTCCGAAATAGTGCCATGGGACCTTTTACATCCACCTGAGAGAGCAGACGGGGCCTCGGTTTAACGGCTGATCTGAAAGACGGCCCCTCCGACAGTGCAGCACTCCCTCAGTACTGCACTGGGAGTGTCAGCCTAGATTTTTGTGCTTGAAGTCTCTGGAGTTGGACTTTAAACCACAACCTTCTGACTCAGAGGCGAGGGTGCGGCCCACTGAGCCACAGCTGCCACATAGGTGAGGTTTCTAAACTAAAATGAGTAATTGCCACTCAGAATGAGTGACATCCAGATTGGGCCTATATGCATTTGAATTTTTTAAAATGTATTTGTTCACGGGAAGTGAGCGTCACAGGCAAGGCCAGCATTTATTGCCCATTCCTAATTGCTCTCGAGAAGGTGGTGGTGAGCCGCCTTACACCACTGAGTGTCTCACTGGGCCATTTCAGAGTCAATCACATTGCTGTGGGTCTGGAGTCACTTACAGGCCAGACCGAGTAAGGACGGAAGATTTCCTTCCCTAAAGGACACTAGTGAACCAGATGGGTTTTTACAACAATCCGGTAATTTCATGGTCACCATTACTGATACTAGCTTTTTATTCAAAATTAAAAAAAAATGTAATTAACTGAACTTAAATTCACCAGCTGTTGTGGTGGGATTTAAACTCATGTCTCCAGATCATTAGTCCAGGTCTCTGGTTTACTCATCCAGTAACATAACTACGATTCTACCGTACCCAAGGTA
This sequence comes from Somniosus microcephalus, assembly GCF_052327205.1. Lineage (NCBI taxonomy): Eukaryota > Metazoa > Chordata > Chondrichthyes > Squaliformes > Somniosidae > Somniosus > Somniosus microcephalus. Next base: position 318,974,074 of record NC_140991.1, on the reverse strand, counting down.
CCACTAGAATTCTAAAGATGCTCTAAAATGAAGAGCTTAATTTGTGTCCTTAAATATCTATCAATCCTCTTTTGTCTTACTTTATCAAACTACTGAAAAGTAAGGAGTAAGGCCTCGGAGTAGACTTTTATGCAGAAACACCCCATGTTGTTCCTCTCCAATGAAATCATAACCGGGTTGCACTGGACAATTTGCAATGTTTCTAACTTTCCCTGGAATGGCACAGGGCAATGAAGCCTGCGGCAAAGCACTTGACTCATCTCTCCCCCTGCTTCTGATTCCTGGTCTTCAATATGCAGCAACCCGCTGATCCCATACTGTGCTCTCTTGTGACTCGGTGGCTCCCCACAATGCTGCCTCTGCCACCACCCTTCACTTCTTCTCGTACTTGCTGGCTGCAGTTATGCTGAAGTAAACCATTGTCCTTCATTTGGAGCAATCATAGAATCCTAGAATGGTTACAGCACAGAAGGAGGCCATTCGGCCCGTCAAGCCCGTGCCAGCTCTCTGCAAGGGCACTTCAGCTAGTCCCACTCCCCCGCCCTTTCCCCGTAGCCCTGCAATTTTTTTTCCTTCAGGTACTTATCTAATTCCCTTTTGAAAGCCACGATTGAGTCTGCGTCCACCACCCTTTCAGGCAGTGCATTCTAGATCCTAACCACTCGCTGCATAAAAAAAGTTTTCCCTCATGTCGCCTTTGGATCTTCTGCCAATCGCCTTAAATCTGTGTCCTCTGGTTCTCATAGAAACACAGAAACATAGAAGATAGGAGCAGGAGTAGGCCATTCGGCCCCTCGAGCCTGCTCCGCCATTCAATGTGATCATGGCTGATCATCCAAATTCAGTGCCCTGCCCCTGCTTTCTCCCCATATCCCTTGATCCCTTTAGCCTCAAGAAATATATCCAACTCCTTCTTGAATATATTTAATGAATTGGCCTCAACTGTCTTCTGTGGTAGAGAATTCCACAGGTTCACCACTCTCTGGGTGAAGAAATTCCTCCTCATCTCAGTCCTAAATGGCTTACCCCTTATCCTTAGACTGTGACCCCTGGTTCTGGACTCCCCCGCCATCGGGAACATCCTTCCTGCATCTAGTCTGTCTAGTCCTGTTAGAATTTTATAAGTTTCAATGAGATCCCCTCTCATTCTTCTAAACTCTAGCGAATATAAGCCTAATCGACCCAATCTCTCCTCATACGTCATTCCTGCCATCCCAGGTATCAGTCTGGTGAATCTTCACTGCACTCCCTCCATGGCAAGAACATCCTTCCTCAGATAAGGTGACCAAAACTGCACACAATACTCAAGGTGTAGTCTCACCAAGGCCCTGTACAACTGCAGCAGGACATCCTTGTTCCTGTACTCGAATCCTCTCACTATGAAGACCCTTCTGCCAATGGGAACAGTTTCTCTCTATCTACTCTGCCCAGACCCCTCATGATTTTGAACACCTCTATCAAATCTCCTCTCAACCTTCTCTGATTCAGATGGCCTCCTAACTGAAACTGACAGAACAACCACATCTTTCAGTTAGTGGCTAGCCTTTGGACACAAGCGCACCCTGGATCATTGCCGTCCCATTCAGGAGCAAATTTATTCAGAGGGCAGTTTCTTATTTCACATGGATGATGACCATTAGAGTAGGGAGTGCACGAGAATGAGCTGATGCATCTACTGAGCCACTGTGCAAGTGCAGATCCAGCCACGTGAACAAACTTTCCTGGCAGTTCCACAGAGAGCCCTGTGGTAACCCTTGGTGGCAAAGAGTCTCTGGATGAGTCTACAGGACCGAGGAGGGGCAATATCGCAGACTGAGCATCATGCAGGTCCCCAGCCATGGAGTCAGATGCCACAACCATGGCTCCTGCCCTCAACCACAACCCACACATAAAGCCTGCAGCAGCGAGACCCCCCACCAACTAATGTAACTGCGTCATTGCGTCCATTTCTTAGTATTTAGATCGAACAGAGGCAGCAATCCAACGAAAAAAAATCCATTATGTACAGTGGATGAGGCAATGTTCTCACATTACAACAGTGACTACATAGGGTCATAAAGTCATAGAGGCACAGAAGGAGGCCATTCGGCCCATCGAGTCCATGCCGGCTCTCTGTAGAGCAATCCAGTCAGGCCCATTCCCCCGCTCTATCCTCGTAGCCCTGCAAATTTATTTCCCTCAAGTGCCTATCCAATCTCCCCTTGAAAACATTGAGGGCAGGCTTTTCATTGGGCCGTGGAGGCGGGATTGGAGGCGTGTGGGGGGTTAAAATCCCGAAATCGAGGGGCACGAACCCATCCCGCCCCCAACCCGCCTCCATGCCAGTTTCAAAGGAGGTGGGTACCCGACCTGCACTGGGACCCGCCTCCCCGAGGCGGGAAGGGGATTAGTGCCAATTAACTGCCTGTTAACAGGTAGTTAACGGGCAGTTTTTAGCCTAATCCCTATTTTTAATGTTGAAGTGTGGGATTCCCGACGGCTCCAAACCACGCCAAGTTAGCGAGGCGGGCCGTCGGGCTGAAGGACTTGGAGGGTTCAAGATGTCCGGTGTTCAGGTGAGTGATGGGTGCATGAGTGAAGAGGTAAGTGTGTTTGGTGTGTGTAAAGTGTTTAAAGAAGTTTTACTTATCTTTACAGCCTTCCTTCCTTCAGGTCTCGGGAGTCCCTCATCTCACCGGCACAGAAAGCAGAATGGCCACGAGCTGTCAAAAGTTGCAGCATTCAGCTTTCTGTTCTGGAGAGATCTCTAAATCAGCCTGAGAGGAAGGAATTAACTTGAAGTACAGATTGTCAGTGTTTGACAGCTTCAAACAGCTGTCAAACACTGATATTTCATTTGTCAAAAGCTCTTGACAGATGAAATGTCAATCTGTGACGTCACCTGCTGCTGGGTGGCCCTTAATTGGCCTGCTGAGCCCGCCGGGTGGGCTCAACAAGGTCAATCAAGTGAAAATCGCATGGGTTGGCCACAACTTGATGGAGGCGGGACTACAACCCTGAAAATTGTAGTCCCGCCTCCAACACGCCTCCAGAATCAAAATCCAGCCCTGAGTGTCTCTGCTTCCACCACTTCCGTCAGCAGCGAGTTCCAGATCCTCACCACTCGCTGCATAAAAAAGTTTTTCCTCACATCCCCCCTGTATCTCTTGCCCAAAACCTTCAATCTGTGTCCCCTAGTCCTTGTACCATCAACTAGTGGGAACAGCCTTTCCCCGTCTAGCCTATCCAAACCCGTCATAATCTTGTCCACCTCTATCAAATCACCCCTCAACCTCCTTTGCTCTAATGAAAACCAATCCAGCTTCTCCAACCTGTCCTTGTAGCTAAGATCCCCCATCCCCGGAACCATTCTGGTAAACCTCCTCTGCACCCGCTCAAGGGCCTTCACTACACTTCAAAAAGTACTTCATTGGCTGTAAAGCGCTTTGAGGTCATGAACAGTGCTATAGAAATGCAAGTCCCTTTTTAATGGGGCAACAGAAGCCATTAAGCACTTATCCAAAAGAGGTGGAACAACAGCAATAAGGCTGGCCAGGAGAGCTTTGGAATAGTCAAGTCTGGAGGTAACAAAGACATGGATGAGGGTTTCAACAGGAGCAGGTAGCTGGGATATTGGAAAGTCGCATCAATCAAGGAGGCAGACCATGACAGAAAGACTGAATCAACACTCAGGAAAATTGATGATGATCTGGAGGGGAAGGACGCTTGAAAGAAATAGCGCGAGTTCTGGGTCTGCCTGAAGCCTCACAAAGGTAATGATCCCATTATGTTTTTTCCGGTATCCTCTTCCCAAGCTGATTTGATGTGGCTCCTCAGATACCATAATAGAAGAAAAACCATCACTCTGGCCATTGGTTTGGCAGCAGTGCTCATGAACATCCATTATCCTCAAATGCTTTGATATTCGGAGAGAGAATAGGCACTGGAATGAGGAGAGCAGGGAGCTTACATTTAAGAACACAGGTGTAGGTGGCACAGCGAGTAAGTAAGATTAATGAGCTACTGAGGGAAGAATGTCAGCCAGGGCTCTGGAAAAATTCCTCTGCTCCTCTTCAAATAGAGCCATGTGATCTTCAGCATCCACCTGAACAGGCGGCTGTGGCTGCAATGGCTGAACCTTGTGGGACAAAAACCTGAAAGTTACCCCTTAAATGCCAGTATGGCTTCTGCAGATTGTAATCTGAAAAATTGAAAAATAAAAAGAAATACTTGCATTTCTCTAGCGCCTTTCACGACCACCGGACGTCCCAAAGTGCTTTACAGCCAATGAAGTACTTTTTTTGAAGTGTAGTCACTGTTTTAATGTAGGAAACGCGGCAGCCAATTTGCGCACAGCAAGCTCCCACAAACAGCAATGTGATAATGGCCAGATAATCTGTCTTAGTGATATTGATTGAGGGATAAATATTGGCCCCAGGACACTGGGGATAACTCCCCTGCTCTTCTTCAAAATAGTGTCATGGAATCTTTTACGTCCACCTGAGAGGGCAAGCAGGGCCTCGGTTTAACGTCTCATCAGAAAGACGGCACTGTTGAGATACCGCGGCAAACGTGGGAGTCGAGACCAGAGCTAGTAAAACACAACTGCTTTATTCAACCTCATGGCAAAAAGGAACTGGAAAAGCCCGCACATCCACTTAAATACTCCCCAGACAGGAAGTGCTCCCGGCAGCCTGTCCCTGCGGGAAACAAGTTGCTGGAGGAAAGGGCCCCCGGCTGGGGGCGTCTGCTTAAACTGTCCGTGCCGCCGTGAGCGGATTATGTCCAGTGGTGGCGTGTCGCCACAGAGCTCCCCCCAGAATCCGCTTAGGAGGAGTGGATGAGTCGTGACGGTGGTCTGATGGTTCTGCCGCAGCGGCTCTGAGTGGTTGCCGGTCTAGTTGGTGGGGCCGGGTGGTTCGCCGCCGGCTGTGCTGGCTTGCTGGCGGGACGGCCTCTAGTTGGAGGCCGGGCCACGGGGATCTGTTCCCCTGGTTCTGTGTGTGCTGGTTTGAGCCGGTCGATGGAGACTGTGTCGACCCTGTCGCCGAGTCGCAGCTTGAAGACCTTGTCCCCGGTTTGTAGTACCTCGTATGGTCCGTCGTACGGGGGTCGCAGGGGCCCGCGGTGTGCGTCGTGTCGCACGAAGACGAAGCGTGCCTGCTGTAAATTTGGCGGGACGTGAGGTGCGAGTTCGCCGTGTCGGTTGGCCGGAAGTGGGGCGAACTGCTGAGCGGAAGAGAAAGAGTTGAGCCGCTGCTGTTCGGCCGACCAAGGCGTGGTCGCCTCCGGAAGGAATTCGCCTGGGACGCGCAGCGGTTGTCCGTAGACTAACTCCGCTGCCGAGGACTGGAGGTCTTCCTTGACCGTGGTGCGTAGGCCTAGTAGCACCCACGGTAGGTGGTCAGTCCAGGTACTGTCCTGCAGGTCGGCGCGGAGTGAGGCCTTGAGTGACCTGTGGAAGCGTTCACACAGCCCATTGGCCTGCGGGTGGTACGCCGTGGTTCGGTGGAGCGTCACCCCGAGGTTGCATGCTGTGGCAGTCCAGAGTTCGGAGGTGAACTGGGCGCCTCTGTCGGAGGTTATGTCGGCTGGTACGCCGAACCTTGCGACCCAGGTGTTAACGAACGCCCTGGCGATGTCGGCTGTAGTGGTGGAGGGCAGCGGCACTGCCTCAGGCCAGCGTGTGTAGCGGTCGACCATCGTGAGGAGATAAGTTTGGCCTTGCGATGGCGGCAGAGGACTGACGATGTCGACGTGTACGTGGTCAAAGCGGCGGCTGGGTACCTCGAAGTCTCCCAGGGGTGCTTTTGTGTGTAGCTGTACCTTAGCCCGTTGGCAGGCGAGGCAGGAGGTGGCCCAAGTCCGAACATCTTTGCTGAGGCCGCGCCAGACGAAACGCTGGGAGAGGAGTTTGACGGATGCGCGGGTACCCGGATGGGAGAGCGCGTGTAGCGCGTCAAAGATGCGGCGGCGCCAGGTTGCAGGAACGACCGGCCTGGGTTGGCCGAGTGAGACGTCGCAAGTGACTGCCGTGGCTTCAGGCCCGTGCGCGACCTTGGCTAGGCGTAGCCCTGGCAGGCTGGTAGCCGCCGAGAGGAGGTCTGGGTCCGTGAGCTGGGCCGCTGCTAGTTGCGCGTAGTCGACCGTGAGGTGATTCGCGCAGATGGCGTGACGGGAAAGGCAGTCGGCGACCACGTTGTCTCTACCGGAGACGTGCTGGATGTCCGTAGTAAACTCGGACACGGCCGCGAGCTGGCGTTGCTGCCTAGCGGACCAGGGTTCGGTGTGCTTGGCCATCGCGTATGTGAGCGGCTTGTGGTCCACGTATGCGGTGAAGGGGCGGTCTTCCAGGAGGAACCTGAAATGGCGGACCGACAGGTGGAGCGCGAGAAGCTCACGGTCGAAAGTGGAGTATTTGACCTCCGGGGGGCGCAGTTGGCGGCTGTAGAAGGCAAGTGGCTGCCACGTGCCATTGACCCACTGCTCGAACACGGCTCCGACCGCGTGGTTGGAGGTGTCGGTGGTGAGCGCGACCCGGGCATCGGCCCTCGGGTGCGCGAGCAGGGTGGCGTCGGCGAGCGCGTTTTTGGTGGCGTCGAAGGCGGCTGACGTGTCAGTGGTCCAGGCTACGTCCATCTTGCCGGATTTACCTCGGAGGGAGTCGTATAGGGGCTTCATGAGGGCTGCCGCTCTGGGGATGAACCTGTTGTAGAAGTTCACCATCCCGAGGAACTCCTGGAGGCCCTTGATGGTTTTGGGGCGGGGGAATTGCTGGACGGCCTGCACCTTGTTGGGCAGGGGGACGGCCCCAGCAGGGGTGATGTGGTGACCGAGAAAATCGATCTCGGTTAGGCCGAATTAGCACTTCACCGGGCTGAGGATGAGCCCGTGTTGGGCTAGGCGCCCGAACAGGATGCGAAGGTGTTCGAGGTGTTCCTGTTTGGAGGAGCTGGCCACGAGAATGTTGTCTAGATAGACGAATAGGAAGTTCAGGTCCCGGAGGACTGAGTCCATAAGGCGCTGGAAAGCGTGGGCTGCATTCTTGAGGCCGAAGGGCATCCTCAGGAACTCGAACAGGCCGAATGGGGTGATGACGGCCGTTTTGGGGATGTCCGCGGGGTGTACGGGGACTTGGTGGTAACCGCGCACCAGGTCGACCTTGGAAAAGATGGTTCGTCCGGCCAGTCGGGCCGAGAAGTCCTGGATGTGTGGCACCGGGTATCGGTCGGGGGTGGTGGCGTTGTTGAGGCGGCGGTAGTCCCCGCAAGGGCGCCAGCCTCCGCCGGGCTTGGGGGCGATGTGGAGGGGCGAGGCCCAAGGGCTGCTGGAGCGGCGGATGATGCCGCGTTGTTCCATGGTGGTGAACTCGGCCCGCGCGATTTCCAGCTTGGCCGGGTTGAGTCTGCGGGCGTGGGCAGACACTGGGGGGCCGGTGGTGGGGATATAGTGCTCCACACCGTGTTTGGCGGCTTTGGCCGAAAAGGTCGGGTTAGTGAGGGCGGGAAACTCGGCTAGGAGTGCCGAGTAGTCGTCCATGGCTCTGGCGAGGCAGTAGGTCGTCAGGCCGGCCGAACGGGCCGGGGTGAATGCGCCGGGGATGGGGGCCATAGTGTTGATGTCGACGAGGCGGTGCCTCGGAATGTCGACAAGGAGGCCGTGGGCGCATAGGAAGTCGGCGCCGATGAGTGGGCAGAGTACCTTGGCTGTGAGGAACTCCCAGCGGTAGCGGCGGCCTGCGAGGTCGAGCGTGACCATGCGGGTGCCATATGTGCGGATGTCAGAGCCATTGGCTGTGGCCAGCGTGATACCCCGTGTGCCGCGTTGGATTTCGAGGGTGGAGGCGGGGGTGATGCTGTGCTGGGCCCCTGTGTCGCACAGAAATCGGCGGTTGGTTCTGTCGTCGGTGACGTACAGTAGAGGCCCCTTTTGCCCCGCAGCCATCGCGGGGGCCGGTGCGGGGGGGGGTTTGAAAGTGCACGGTGGCGTGCAGCGTTGGGCCCTAGTGCCAAAACGGGTGCAGTAGTAGCAGTGACCCGGAGTGGTAGGGCAGTCGGGCCTAGTGGGCCGGGAAGACCGCGTGGTCGTTGCCGTGAGGTCGGGTGCGACGTCGCGAGCGGACTGCGCAGAGAGCAGCCGGTCGGCCTTTTTGGCTATGTCATTCAGGTCCGTGGAGCCAGACTCCACAATGAGCGGGCGGATGCTGGCGGGGAGTTGCCGAATGAAAAGCGTGCGAAAGAGGGCACCGGTGTTTTTGTCGTCCGAGAGGGACAGCATGTGGGAAAGCAGATCCGAGGGTGAAGCATCACCAAGGCCGGGGAGGTGAAGGAGTTGGCAGTTGCACTGGTAAGAGGACGCTTGAAATTTTTTAAGGAGCGCAGCCTTCAGATGTTCGTACTTGCCTTCCACTGGTGGAGCCTGCAGCGCTGCCCAAACCTTGGGGACTGTGGCATAGGTAAGAGAGGAGACGAGGTAGTCGTACTTTGTGGCGTCGACTGTAATGTGTTTCAGCCGGAATCTGGACTCAGCTTGAACAAACCAGGCTTCGGCCAGGTTCTCCCAAAAGTCCGGTAGTTTAACCGTGACTGCGTTTGTATCCGCCATGCTAGCTTAGGATTCGTCCTGAGCGTCGGGGTCACAAGTGTTGAGATACCGCGGCAAACGTGGGAGTCAAGACCAGAGCTAGTAAAACACAACTGCTTTATTCAACCTCATGGCAAAGAGGAACTGGAAAAGCCCGCGCATCCACTTAAATACTCCCCAGACAGGAAGTGCTCCCGGCAGCCTGTCCCTGCGGGAAACAAGTTGCTGGAGGAAAGGGCCCCCGGCTGGGGGCGTCTGCTTAAAATGTCCGTGCCGCCGTGAGCGGATTATGTCCAGTGGTGGCGTGTCGCCACAGCACCTCCGACAGTGCGGCACTCCCTCAGCACTGCACTGGGAGTGTCAGCCTAGATTTTTGTGTTCAAGTTTCTGGAGTGGGACTGTGAACCCACAACCTTCTGAGGGAAGGCAACAAAGAAAAGCTGTCAATCTGCTGGCGTATAACAGCCTGGAAAGATCATAGGGCAGTCTGCGAGACCATTGCTGCTATGCAATAGTATCTGCTCGCATTTTCAGCACTCTGTTAAAGCCAACAAACAGCTGCTGCAGCACCAGAGACAAGTAGGTGCCAGAGCATAATCTAATACAGGACTTGGCAAACCCAATGGCACTCCACATTTATGCTGGAACTGACCCAGCACCAATGTTCCCTTTAAGCTGCGTGGCCGCGCGATGCTCTGCGGGTCCCACGCAGCCAGGGAGCCGGCTTTTAAATAGAAAAACCGCACATGCCCGGAATTTTGAATGGCCCACGCAGCCTGTTAAAGGGGCCGCGCAGCCTGTTAAAGGGGCCGCGCAGCCTGTTAAAGGGCCCGCGCAGCCTGTTAAAGGGCCCGCGCAGCCTGTTAAAGGGGCCGCGCAGCCTGTTAAAGGGGCCGCGCAGCCTGTTAAAGGGGCCGCGTGGGCCAAAAAGATATATTAGCAGGGACATTGCCCACCCCACACTGATAATTGAGCATGGTAACACAGGAGACACTTCAACTAGAATGCAGTGGCCTGTCACGGAGGTGCATAGCTGAGGGTATTTGGACAAACTCTGTAAGACCTGAGTGTGCCTCCACATGCACTGACAGCTCTCTGATATCTCGCCTGCTTGGCCATGGTTCATGTGAGGACAACAACAACATTTATATAGCTCCTTTAACATAGTAAAAAGTCCCATAGCGCTTCACAGGAGCGATTATCAAACAAAATTTGACACTGAGCCACATAAGGAGATATTGGGACATGTGACCAAAAGTTTGGTCAAAGAGGTAGGTTTTAAGGAGCGTCTTAAAGGAGGAGAGAGAGGTAGAGAGTTTTAGCCAGGGAATTCCAGAGCTTAGGACCCAGGCAGCTGAAGGCACGGCCACCAATGGTGGAGCGATTAAAATCGGAGATGCTCAAGAGGCCAGAATTAGAGGAGCGAAGATAGTTCGGGGGGGTTATGGGGCTGAAGGAGATTACAGAGATAGGGAGGGGCGAGGGCCATGGAGGGATTTGAAAACAAGGATGAGAATTTTGAAATCGAGGAGCTGCTTAACCGGGAGCCAATGTAGGTCAGCGAGCACAGGGGTGATGGGTGAACGGAACTTGGTGCGAGTTAGGACACGGGCAGCAGAGTTTTGGGAGACCTGAAGTTTACGGACGGAGGGTGGAATGTGGGAGGCCAGCCAGGAGTGCGTTGGAATAGTTAAGTCTGGAGGTAACAAAGGTTGGACAATGATTGTCGGACGGTTATTCCATCACAAGCGTCCGGCATTCACACACGTGTACTGTCCAGTGGCGGTCACTGAATAGCGGGAACCCCGACTGATTTTGTTTGCCGCACCCCCCCCCCAACCAGCTGCTAACAGCACATACCAGAGGTTGAACCTGGAACCTTTGCGGCCTGTATGGCCCAGTTCCAGGATCTCTGTTTTTTTAGGCTTCCAGACAATGGCACAGAACTGACTCATGTCAAATGCTGCAGCATTAACACAACATTAAATGCCTGCGTCTGGGTGGATCTGCTACAACACATCGCGCTGGGCTTCTGTGCCTAATACCTAAAGCAAGTGCACTTGCTGGCCTTATCAAATGCCAGACTGTATATACATAAGCTACGGAACTCACAACGTTCCTAATGCCCGTCAGTTATCAGGAGGAAAAACTTTTAAACAATTTTTTTTAAATGGGAAAGAAAGGCAACCAACATAACACCCTGCAAGAAAGAAATATCATCGGGACACTGATTACTACAGCAATACAGAGTGGGCCCACAAGAAAGGTGAATTTTTAGCTTTCCAAAGCAAATTACTCAAAATCTACACAAACAAGGGTTTCTGTCTGTGTGAAATAAGCTGATTTTTATATTGGTCTTTTAAGTATAACTCTGGGAGCCTGCCGTGCGTGAGCCAGCTCCCCGTGTTTATCCTGTTCAATCTGTGGCTGTGTACCGGCAGCAGATCTGTAAACCCCAGTAAAACTGGCTCTATGAATCTGTCATCAGTGTGTGGAAACCAGATTTAACAGCATAAACCCTAGGACACCAATAGACCATTGTATAAAGGCCCGATAAAGTGCACACTCTCTCCACACAGGCAATCCAATGTCAGCCGTGGCTCAGTGGGCGGCACTCTCGCCACTGAGTCAGAAGGTTGTGGGTTCAAAGTCCCGCTCCAGAGACTTAAGCACAAAAATCTAGGCTGACACTCCAGTGCAGTGCTGAGGGAGTGCTGCACTGTCAGAGGTGCTGTTTTTCAGATGAGACGTTAAACTGAGGCCCCGTCTGCTCTCTCAGATGGATGCAAACAATCCCATGGCACTATTTCGAAAGAAGGACAGGGGGGAGTTATCCCTGGTGTGTCCTGGGGCCAATATTTATCCCTCAATCAATATCACTAAAAAACAGATTCTCTGGTCATTATCACATTGCTGTTTGTGGGAGCTTGCTGTGCACAAATTGGCTGCCTCATTTCCCACATTACAACAGTGACTACACTTCAAAAAGTACTTCATTGGCTGTAAATCGCTTTGGGACGTCCGGAAGACGTGAAAGGCGCTATAGAAATGCAAGTATTTCTTTCACGACCTCCGGACGTCCCAAAGCGCTTTACAACAGATGAAATACTTTTTGAAGTGTAGTCACTGATATAATGTGGGAAACGATGCGGCCACAAACAGCAATGTGATAATGGCCAGATGATTTGTCTTTTGGTGATGTTGGTTGAGGGATAAATATTGGCCCCAGGACACTGGGGAGAACTCCCCTGCTCTACATAGAGGTCGACGCTCATGATATCAGGCGCTCAAAAGTCCTGCCCTGCCACACTTCTGGCAGAAGTCATGCCCCGGTGGAAAATCTTGGCCTTTGTGCATTTTTGTTATTTCTTGCGGGCCAAGAAAACCCACCGAGGCTGCTTTGTGCCACTTTGTCATTGTGATGTTGCACCTTTTGAAATAGGACTGCCACATTTCGCAAACGTGCTATAAATATTAATTTAAAATAAATTGTATTTGCTGGTCTTTCATTTCTCACATGACGCTGATGCAGCAAGATTCTCAGACCTATTTCCAAATAAGCTTGTAAAACATGCAGCTGGACGCAATTTATTTCAACACGGTTCTCAAGTATTCTTCTGTGGACTCCCAGGAAAAATAATTCAGTTCGGCGAGCAGGATGGTTTATTCTTATATCTGATTAGGTTCTGCGCACGTGGCGTACTTCATCGAGAAAGCAGTTTAGAATGTGATTGTCAGTAGTTCTGTACAGAATGTTCCAAGTGTAAGACATGATAACAGTGAGATCAGGCACATTGTTAAACATTTTCAGGGTCGACCATTTCCATTCTCTTCACAGGCAATTATGACCTCGATTTGGTTCCATTCAATGCTGTTAAACTTCTCCGTCAATCGGTACATCAGCGGCAGAACATTCCCGGCTCAATTCCTTTGTGGGGGGAAGAGAGGAAGATGCTTCCCCAACTTTAAAGCAACTGGCCCGAAAATCCGTGGGCCTGACCTCTGTGACCGTCTGTGACCTCTGGCGTTGACCCTCCCAAAGTTCGCAGGTTCACCTGATTTTAATATTACCGCTAAGGGTGCCTCTTGGGCCCAGTCCGAGATGGGATGCTGGAGCAGGAACATTTCCATGCTTTTGCCAATCGGCTCCCCTATGTAAAGGGGGGGGCCAATAAAGCTTCAAAGAATGTTACCGGTTTTCGGGGTTCCAGGCCGTGAGCCGAGTCTGGACTCTGAGGTGGGCCGCACTCCCACCGGAAGGCGGGTAAGTCTGCCTGCTCTCACTCGGCAACCCGACCTACCGCTCGTCCACCGGACTGGTGACGAGGAAACACCCGGCCCGGGAACTCATGGTCTGTTAAATTTCTCAGTCAACCAGGGCATCAGCAGAATTTCTCCATGATTCTGCCTTCAGTGTAAGGGAGCTGAATTTAGTCACGTCAATGGGGGACCTGACTCTGCTCACGTGGGAACATTAGAACAGAAGGAGGCCATTCAGCCCCTCGAGCCTGTTCAGTGAGATCATGGCTGACCTGTGATCTAACTCCATATACCCGCCTTTGGCCCATATCTCTTAATACCTTTGGTTAACAAAAATCTATCAATCTCCGATTTAAAATTAACAATTGACCCAGCATCAATTGCCATTTGCGGAAGAGGGTTCCAAACTTCTACCACCCTTTGTGTGTAGAAGTGTTTCCTAATTTCACTCCTGAAAGGTCTGGCTCCAATTTTTAGACTCTGCCCCCTAGTCCGAGACTCCCCAACCAGCGGAAATAGTTTCTCTCTATCTACCCTATCTGTTCCCCTTATATCTTGATCTGAACTAATCTAGTGGTGTTACAATATGGGCTGACTGAAGCCCGGTTCAGTATGAGGGCCGGGCCTCATTAGCATCGAGAGGACAAAGCTCCCTGGAATTGCCAGCTGGCTCTGAAGTATCGTGGAGACTCAGGTGCCATACCTAATTACATTGGCGAGCTACAAATGGAATTCGCTGCCTGAAAGGGCAGTGCAAGCAGATTCAACAGCAACTTTCAAAAGAGAATTGGATAAATACAGGCAGGGGAGAAAATTGCAGGGCTCTGGGGAAAGAGCAGGGTGTCATGGGACTAATTGGAGAGCTCTTTCAAAAAGCTGGCACAGGCACGATGGGCCGACTGGCCTCCTCCTGTTCTACATCATTCCCAAGTTTTCCCGGTGATCTCCTAATGACAGGCGATGGTAGAAGCTCTGTGAGTTTTCACGGTGTCTAATTTCATGCTATTGTACTTCATTGCACGGCGTAAAGTTCACTTAGAGCAATTCATGCCATTTTACTCATGACATTCCCTAATCTACATTGAAATTATTTTATATATAGTGGACAACATTGTCCCCATCTGAAATGTATACACTGACTGGCTCACTGCAAGCGACTATAGACCGAGTTACACAGAGGGCTGATGTGTTGCATTCAGCATCAAAGCTTTACCGTAATGCTGGTCATCCATTGGTTGACCCACCCTCCCCGCCTCCACTCTCGAAGGTTCTGGGATGTGGTCCCACGGGGAGTGGCAACAAACCTCAGATATCTCAACCATGTGACCATTCACATCTACACAAAGAACATCAGAATTAGGAGCAGGAGTCAGCCATTCGGCCCCTCGAGCCTGCTCCGCCATTCAATAAGATCATGGCTGATCTTCGACCTCAACTCCACTTTCCCGCCCGGTCCCCATATCCCTTGATTCCCCTAGAGTCCAAAAATCTATCGATCTCAGCCTTGAATATACTCAACGACTCAGCATCCACAGCCCTCTGGGGTAGAGAATTCCAAAGAGTCACAACCCTCTGAGTGAAGAAATTCCTCTTCATCTCAGTCCTAAATGGCCGACCCCTTATCCTGAGACTGTGCCCCCTGGTTCTAGACTCTCCAGCCAGGGGGAAACAATCTCTCAGCATCTACCCTGTCAATCCCCCTCAGAATCTTATGTTTCAATGAGATCACCTCTCATTCTTCTAAACTCCAGAGAGTATCGGCCCAATCTACTCAATCTCTCCTCTGACCCAGACAGTGACTGGCAACAAATTATTTGACAATGGGAGTCATCACCTCGAGCCTTATCCTGTCCTGGCTTGATGACATGTGTACTTTTTGGCACGGGTCACCAGATAGCCATCAAAAGTGAGAGCCCCTGCTGATTCTGCCCCACCGCACCCCCACCAACCCCCTGCTCCTTAGCACTAATCCTGCTGAGATCTGCCAAATGAGTACGGATCGGAAATCAAGGGTAGGAGTAGGACCCTTCAAAGTCTGTATGGTGTAGGACCACACTACACGGTGCATTTACACAATGAGTTAGCAGAGGAGCCCTGTGTTGTGTTTTTAAGGGACAGGTAACCAGAGGATAGCAACAGTTGGGATAAAAATGACCGACCCACTGCTGCACCACATCCCGACAGCTACACAGCTGAGATTACTGACTTACAGTTGGGTGGGGGTGGGCCGGGGGTGGGGGGTGGTGCCGCAAAGACTTCCTCATGGCACTAGGCGAGGCAAAATACATTTTATAAAGAATGATTTCACTGTGTCCAGCGCACAGGGGAAGCCCTGCCCAGTGTTAGAACTCATTGGTATGAATGTACATTGCTTGCAGCAATAGAGCCATTGTTCCACAGGGTCCTTTGCTCATATTAGAACACTCCATCAGAAAACTGACAACACTCAGCACTTTGCAGTCGAGTCGCATTCAAAATGTTACTTACTGTTGGGACTTTAGTTTGTAACACTTCGATAGGATTAAAAATAGATGACTTTTTATTGGAATTTCACTTGTTTCTCTACAGCTCTTTGATATCTTCAACTCCATGCACCAATGTCCATCCGGCCAAGAGTGTAGACAAGCTCCCGGCTCCTGGGCCTCCAGCCAGTCACCAGAAGGAGCACAGAAACAACGGAGACAGAATCTCCCTCTGATTTTCCCACTCGCTCTGTGAGGAAGCACTGCTTCCTACTCTAGAGACCTGAGCACAAAAAATCCAGGCTGACACTCCAGGGCAGTACTGAGGGAGTGCCGCACTGTCGGAGGGGCCGTCTTTCAGATGAGACGTTAAACCAAGGCCCTGTCTGCTCTCTCAGGTGGACGTAAAAGATCCCACGACCACTATTTCGAAGAAGAGCAGGGGAGTTCTCCCCGGTGTCCTGGGGCCAATATTTATCCCTCAATCAACATCACTAAAAAAACAGATTATCTGCTCATCATCACATTGCTGTTTGTGGGAGCTTGCTGTGTGCAATTAGCTACCGTGTTTCCTACATTACAACAGTGACTACACTTCAAAAAGTACTTCATTGGCTGTAAAGCGCTTTGGCATGTCATGAGGTCATGAAAGGCGCTATAGAAATGCAAATCTTTCTTTCCTTCGTTCTTTCCTCACCCCTTGGCCACAGTAACACACAAGCTCCTACATCCTGCTCCACCATGTTCACTTCAGTCTACATCCTGCTCCACCATGTTTACTTCAGTCTTCATTCTAATCGTTCCCAAACACAAACGTTTTTTGTATAACCAGCACTCTACATTTCGGCCTTCAGGTGTTGTTACAATAGTAACATGTTGCGACTGGCAAGCAGACCTCACATCGATCCTATTAACGGCAAACTTGTAAACCCTGTACCGAGAGATCTGAGATCTGCCAAATGAGCAGAAATTTAACTCGGGACCTTCCAGGTCTTTGTGGGTTGGAACCACACCACACGGTGCACTTACCCAGTCAGCTAAAAGGAACGCTCGGCATGGCGTTTGACATGAATCTTGTCATTCATGTGGAAATGACTTATGAAATGATACTGGGCGGCCTGCTGGTGGCGCTGTCCAGGGAGAGTATAAATACTCGGGCATGGGCCCAGCTTGCTCAGGACATTCTTTAACAGGAACTAGTGAAGGACACAACTAGATCTCCATGTTGAAAAACAGTTGATTAAAGCCTTGTTTAATACTTAGACCAAGTGCCTAGTAGTTTTCTTACATCAGTGTTCATAAGGTTTAGGAGGTAACCAGAGGATAGCAACAGTTGGGATTCCTGTTGCTCGTCATTCCCTATAGGCTAACACTCCAGTGCAGTGCTGAGGGAGTGCTGCACTGTCGGAGGGGCAGTACTGAGGGAGTGCTGCACTGTCGGAGGGGCAGTGCTGAGGGAGTGCTGCACTGTCGGAGGGGCAGTACTGAGGGAGTGCTGCACTGTCGGAGGGGCAGTACTGAGGGAGAGCTGCACTGTCGGAGGGGCAGTACTGAGGGAGTGCTGCACTGTCGGAGGGGCAGTACTGAGGGAGCGCTGTACTGTCGGAGGGGCAGTACTGAGGGAGTGCCGCACTGTCGGAGGGGCAGTACTGAGGGAGCGCTGTACTGTCGGAGGGGCAGTACTGAGGGAGTGCCGCACTGTTGGAGGGGCAGTATTGAGGGTGTGCTGCGCTGTCGGAGGGGCAGTACTGAGGGAGCGCTGTACTGTCGGAGGGGCAGTACTGAGGGAGTGCTGCACTGTCGGAGGTGCCGTCTTTCAGATGAGACGTTAAACTGAGGCCCCGTCTGCTCTCTAAGGTGGATGTAAAAGATCCCATGGCCACTATTTTGAAGAAGAGCAGGGGAGTTCTCCCCAGTGTCCTGGGGCCAATATTTATCCCTCAATCAACATCACTAAAAACAGATGATCTGGTCATTTATCACATTTCTGTTTGTGGGAGCTTGCTGTGTGCAAATTGGCTGCTGCATTTCCTGCATTACAACAGTGACTACACTTCAAAAAGTACCTCATTGGCTGTAAAGTACTTTGGGACATCCCAGGGTCGTGGACGGTGCTGTAGAAATGCAAGTCTTTCTTTTACTAGAGTTATGTCAGGAGACCAGGAGAACCACTGTGGAATTTCGGGGCCAGTGTTTCATTGGTGTCAGATTCCTGTAACTCCCCCATCAACCATACACCATCAATATAAAGAAAGCAAATCCATGCTGGGCTCCTTGTTACTGGCTAAGAAATCAGGAGCATTTGAAAAAAAAATGTTTTTTATTCATTCACGGGATGTGGGCGTTGCTGGCAAGACCATTCACCCTTTTGGTGTCTTAATACAGTGTTGCAGCATTTCTGTTGCATTGTTCATTATTTTTTTTTTAATTCGTTCCTGGGGTGTGGGCGTCGCTGGCAAAGTCAGCATTTATTGCCCATCCCTAGTTTCCCCTGAGAAGGTGGTGGTGAACCGCCTTCTTGAACCGCTGCAGTCCGTGTGGTGAAGGTGCTCCCACAGTGCTGTTAGGGAGGGAGTTCCAGGATTTTGACCCAGCGACGATGAAGGAACGACCGATATATTTCCAGGTCAGGATGGCGTGTAACTTGGAGGTGGTGGTGTTCCCATGCGCCTGCTGCCCTTGTCCTTCTCAGTGCTAGGTGACTTGACTATTCCAACGCACTCCTGGCCAGCCTCCCACGTTCCACCCTATGTAAACTTGAGGTCATCCAACACTCGGCTGCCCATGTCCTAACTCGCACCAAGACCCGTTCACCCATCACCCCTGTGCTCGCTGACCTACATTGGCTCCCGGTTAAGCAGCACCTCGATTTCAAAATCCTCATCCTTGTTTTCAAGTCCCTCCATGGCCTCACCCCTTCCTATCTCTGTAATCTCCTCCAGCCCCACAACCCCCCGCGATATCTGTCCTCCTCCAATTCTGCCCTCTTGAGCATCCTTGATTATAATCGCTCAACCATTGGTGGCCGTGTCTTCTGTTGCCTGGGCCCTAAGCTCTGGAATTCCCTCCCTAAACCTCTCCGCCTCTCTACCTCTCTTTCTTCCTTTAAGTCGCTCCTTAAAACCTACCTCTTTGACCAAGCTTTTGGTCACCTGCCCTAATTTCTCCTTATGTGGCTCGGTGTCAAATTTTGTTAGATAACGCTCCTGTGCAGCGCCTTGGGACGTTTTACTACGTTAAAGGCGCTATATAAATACAAGTTGTTGCTGTTGTTATTGTTGTTGGTAGAGATGGTAGGTTTGGGAGGTGTTGTCGAAGAAGCCTTGGTGAGTTGCTACAGTACATCATGGAGATGGTACACACTGCAGCCATGGAGCGCCATATTGAAATGGTGCAAGTTTGAGTCCCAATATTAGGTAACTGTCTCAATTTTAATCTCCAGATACCACCACCCAGTATTCCAGTGTACCCATTTAAAAAAAAAATTTGCTTATGGGATGTGGGCGTCGCTGGCAAGGCCACATTTATTGCCCATCCCTAACTGCTTTAGGGAAGGTGGTGGTGAGCCGCCTTCTTGAACTGCTGCAGTCCGTGTGGTGATGGTGCTCCCACAGTGCTGTTAGGGAGGGAGTTCCAGGATTTTGACCCAGCGACGACGAAGGATCGGCGACATACTTCCAAGTCAGGATGATGTGTGACTTGGAGGTGGTGGTGTTCCCATGCGCCTGCTGCCCTTGTCCTTCTAGGTGGCAGCCACGGTACGCCGGTGGTGGAGGGAGTGAATGCTTAAGGTGGTGGATGGGGTGCCAATCAAGCGAGCTGCTTTGTCCTGGATGGTGTCGAGCTTCTTGAGTGTTGTTGGAGCTGCACTCATCCAGGCACGTGGACCGTTGGAGAGCCAATAGAAAGAATTGGCTTCCCTAACCACAAGGGATTTGCCTCATTTAGGTTGATACTGTGTCACCAGCAGCTGGACACTGATGTCATACTATTAGTTTAAAAACCCTTTTAATAATGTGAAGAAGGAGCTTTAACTGCTACATGACTGACATCATTGTGCTGTCCCTTCATCCCACCAGTATTTTAAAGAAGGAATTGGGAATTCAAGGGCGCTATAAAATGAGGTGGCAACATTTCAGAATAAAGATATTTTTGCAGAGATTTTATTGTTCCCTCCCTTTTCAGAGAATCAGAGAATGATACACCACAGAAGGAGGCCATTCGGCCCATCGTGCCTGTGCCGGCTCTTTGGTACAGCTATCGAATTAGTCCAACTCACCGGTTCTTTCCCTGTAGCCCTGCAAATTTTTCCATTTCAAGTATTTAGCCAATTCCCTTTTGAAAGTTATTTTTGAATCTGCTTGCAGGCAGATCCCTTTCAGGCAGTGAATTCCTGATCCTAACCACTCGCTGCGTAAAATTTCTTTTCCTCCTGTCGCCTCTGGTTCTTTTGCCAATCACCTTAAATCTGTGCCCTCTGGTTATCCACGCTTCTGCCACTGGAAACAGTTTCTCCTTATCTACTATATCAAAACCCCTCGTGATTTTGAACAAATATCCCCTTAACTTTCTCTGCTCGAAGGAGAACAGCCCTGTATTCTCTACTTTTCTACCGTTTCTCTCTCCTGCAAGAGCTGACTCTTGCTGGGGTACAATTTTCACTCAAGTAGCCATTCCTCAAATGAGACTGGCCATTGAGGGCGGGACTTTCAACTTGGGCGGTGGGTGTAAAACAGGCGATATTGGATCGGCCGCCCGTTAGACACCCCCCACCCACTCCCCCACCCCCACCCACTCCCCCACCCCCACCCACTCCCCCACCCCCACCCACTCCCCCACCCCCCCACTCCCACTCACCCCCCCACTCCCACCCCCACCCACCCACTCCCACCACACCCCCACTCCCACCCACTCCCCCACTCCCACCCCACCCACCCACTCCCCCACCCCCACCCACTCCCCCACCCCCACCCCACCCACCCACTCCGCCACCCCCGCCCACTCCCACCCCACCCACCCACTCCGCCACCCCCGCCCACTCCCCCACTCCCGCCCCCACCCACTCCCCCACCCCCACCCCACCCACCCACTCCCCCACCCCCACCCACTCCCCCACCCCCACCCCACCCACCCACTCCCCCACCCCCACCCACTCCCCCACCCCCACCCCACCCACCCACTCCGCCACCCCCACCCACTCCCCCACCCCACCCACCCACTCCCCCATCCCCACCCCCCCACTCCCACCTCCACCCACTCCCCCACCCCCACCCCACCCACCCACTCCCCCACCTCCACCCACCCCCACCTCCCCACCCCCACCCACCCCACCCACCCCACCCCACCACTCCCCCACCCCCACCCACTCCCCCATCCCCACCCCCCCACTCCCACCTCCACCCACCCCACCCACCCACTCCCCCACCTCCACCCACCCACTCCCCCACCCACACCCACTCCCCCATCCCCACCCCCCCACTCCCACCTCCACCCACTCCCCCACCCCACCCACCCACTCCCCCACCTCCACCCACCCCCACCCCCCCACTCCCACCCACCCCCACCCCCCCCACTCCCCCACCCCACCCACTCCTCCACTCCCACCCACCCCCACCCAGCCCCCACTCCCACCCACCCCCACCCACTCCCACCCCCACCCACTCCCCCACCCCAACTCCCAACCACTCCCCCACCCCCACCCACTCCCCCACCCCCACCCCCCCACTCCCACCCACCCACACCACCCACCCACTCCCCCACCCACTCCCCCACCCCCACCCACCCACCCCTCCACTCCCACACCACAGTTTTCCTTTCCATTGACTTCAAGAAGGTATCACAGGCGAACCTGCGAGTCCTCATCCAACATTAATACGAGCACAATTTTCAGCATGAGTCACTGGGTGGGGATTGACCCTGGCTGATGTTTCCCCTGGTATTTCACGGGCATTGAGGCTAATTGTAACTCACCTTCCATCACCCCAGCAAAAGAAAGACTTGTATTTCTATAGCGCCTTTCACACCCACCAGACGTCCCAAAGCACTTTACAGCCAATGAAGCACTTTTTGAAGTGTAGTCACTGTTGTAATGTGGGAAACGCAGCAGCCAATTTGCACACAGCAAGCTCCCACAAACAGCAATGTGATAATGACCAGATAATCTGTTTTAGTGATGTTGATTGAGGGATAAATATTGGCCCCAGGACGCCGGGGAGAACTCCCCTCTTCTTCTTCGAAATAGTGGCCGTGGGATCTTTTACGTCCACCTGAGAGAGCAGACGGGGCCTCAGTTTAACGTCTTACCTGAAAGGCGGCACCTCCAACAGTGCAGCACTCCCTCAGTACTGACCCTCCGACAGTGTAGCGCTCCCTCAGTATTGCCCCTCCAACAGTGTAGCGTTCCCTCAGTACTGCCCCTCCGACAGTGCAGCGCTCCCTCAGTACTGCCCCTCCGACAGTGCGGCACTCCTTCAGTACCTCCCCTCCGACAGTGTAGCGCTCCCTCAGTACTGCCCCTCCGACAGTGCAGCGCTCCCTCAGTACTGCCCCTCCGACAGTGCGGCACTCCCTCAGTACTGCCCCTCCGACAGTGCGGCGCTCCCTCAGTACTGCCCCTCCGACAGTGCAGCGCTCCCTCAGTACCGCCCCTCCGACAGTGCGGCACTCCTTCAGTACCGCCCCTCCGACAGTGCAGCGCTCCCTCAGTACTGCCCCTCCGACAGTGCGGCACTCCCTCAGTACTGCCCCTCCGACAGTGCAGCGCTCCCTCAGTACTGCTCCTCCGGCAGTGCAGCGCTCCCTCAGTACCGCCCCTCCGACAGTGCGGCACTCCTTCAGTACCGCCCCTCCGACAGTGCAGCACTCCCTCAGTACTGCCCCTCCAACAGTGCGGCACTCCTTCAGTACCGCCCCTCCGACAGTGCAGCGCTCCCTCATTACTGCCCCTCCGACAGTGCAACGCTCCCTCAGTACCGCCCCTCTGACAGTGCGGCACTCCTTCAGTACCGCCCCTCCGACAGTGCAGTGCTCTCTCAGTACTGCCCCTCCGACAGTGCAGCGCTCCCTCAGTACTGGCCCTCCGACAGTGCGGCGCTCCCTCAGTACTGCCCCTCCGACAGTGCAGCGCTCCCTCAGTACTGCCCCTCCGACAGTGCAGCGCTCCCTCAGTACCGCCCCTCCGACAGTGCGGCACTCCTTCAGTACCGCCCCTCCGACAGTGCAGCGCTCCCTCAGTACTGCCCCTCCGACAGTGCAGCGCTCCCTCAGTACCGCCCCTCCGACAGTGCGGCACTCCTTCAGTACCGCCCCTCCGACAGTGCAGCGCTCCCTCAGTATTGCCCCTCCGACAGTGCAGCGCTCCCTCAGTACCGCCCCTCCGACAGTGCAGCACTCCCTCAGTACTGCCCCTCCGACAGTGCAGCGCTCCCTCAGTACCGCCCCTCCGACAGTGCGGCACTCCTTCAGTACCGCCCCTCCGACAGTGCAGCGCTCCCTCAGTACTGCCCCTCCGACAGTGCAGCGCTCCTTCAGTACCGCCCCTCCGACAGTGCAGCACTCCCTCAGTACTGCCCCTCCGACAGTGCAGCGCTCCCTCAGTACCGCCCCTCCGACAGTGTGGTACTCCTTCAGTACCGCCCCTCCGACAGTGCAGCGCTCCCTCAGTACTGCCCCTCCGACAGTGCAGCGCTCCCTCAGTACCGCCCCTCCGACAGTGCGGCACTCCTTCAGTACCGCCCCTCCGACAGTGCAGCGCTCCCTCAGTACTGCCCCTCCGACAGTGCAGCGCTCCCTCAGTACCGCCCCTCCGACAGTGCGGCACTCCTTCAGTACCGCCCCTCCGACAGTGCAGCGCTCCCTCAGTATTGCCCCTCCGACAGTGCAGCGCTCCCTCAGTACCGCCCCTCCGACAGTGCAGCACTCCCTCAGTACTGCCCCTCCGACAGTGCAGCGCTCCCTCAGTACCGCCCCTCCGACAGTGCGGCACTCCTTCAGTACCGCCCCTCCGACAGTGCAGCGCTCCCTCAGTACTGCCCCTCCGACAGTGCAGCGCTCCTTCAGTACCGCCCCTCCGACAGTGCAGCACTCCCTCAGTACTGCCCCTCCGACAGTGCAGCGCTCCCTCAGTACCGCCCCTCCGACAGTGTGGTACTCCTTCAGTACCGCCCCTCCGACAGTGCAGCGCTCCCTCAGTATTGCCCCTCCGACAGTGCGGCACTCCCTCAGTCCTGTCCCTCCGACAGTGCAGCACTCTCTCTTATTGCACTGGAGTGTCAGCCTAGATTTTTGTGCTCGAGTCTCTGGAATGTGACTTGAACCCACAACCTTCTGACTCAGAGGCGAGAGTGCCACCCACTGAGCCACGGGGTGACACTAAGTTCAGCTAAGGTGAAACCAGGGTTAAAACGTGTTATCTTTTTGGTCTGTATCACTCTTTTTCTGTCTTACCCATCAAAGGAGCTAATGGGTTTCACAGTCGACTGTGGATCAAGAATCAAGACAGTTCCCTTTAAAGTACCAATAAGCAAATATTAGATTTTACCTTTAATTACAGAGTTTACAAGTTTGAGTTATAATCAATTTAAGTAACGTCACCCTGCTAGTTTCAGCATGTAACATTGGAACAGAAACTAAAAGCTAAAACACAAAGTGCTGGGTGTGCAAAAGGAGTGTATTTGAAATGATTAGAAAGAAGCCGGGCTCTAACATTAGTGACACTGGATTTTGCCAATGGGGAGCTTTTGGAGGCGGGACTCCCACTTGTCGGGTTTCAGTCCCGCCTCCATCAACTTCTGGCCAACCCACGCTATTTTCCCTTGATTGACCTTGTTAAGCCTGCCCAGCGGGTTTAGCAGGCCAATTAAGGGGAAGCCGGTTACAGAGAACGTCAACGTATGATGTTTCATCGTTTGACAGCTCTGTGAAACATAGAAGATAGGAGCAGGAGTAGACCATTCGGCCCCTCGAGCCTGTTCCGCCATTTAATGAGATCATGACTGATCATCCAAATTCAGTACCCTGTCCCTGTCTTCTCCCCATATCCCTTGATCCCCTTAGCCTTAAGAAATATATCTAACTCCTTCTTGAATATATGTAATGAATTGGCCTCTACTGCCTTCTGTGGTACAGAATTCCACAGGTTCACCACTCTCTGGGTGAAGAAATTCCTCCTCATCTCTGTCCTAAATGGCTTACCCCTTATCCTTAGGCTGTGACCCCTGGTTCTGGACTCCCCCGCCATCGGGAACATCCTTCCTGCATCTAGTCTGTCCAGTCCTGTTAGAATTTTATACGTTTCAATGAGATCACCTCTCATTCTTCTAAACTCTAGCGAATACAAATCCAATCGAACCAATCTCTCTTCATACATCATTCCTGCCATCCCAGGTATCAGTCTGGTGAATCTTCACTGCACTCCCTCCATGGCAAGAACATCCTTCCTCAGATAAGGCGACCAAAACTGTACACAATACTCAAGGTGTGGTCTCACCAAGGCCCTGTACAACTGCAGCAAGACATCCTTGCTCCTGTACTCGAATCCTCTCGCTATGAAGGCCAACATACCATTTGCCTTTTTAACCGCCTGCTGCACCTGCATGCTTACCTTCAGCGACTGGTGCACAAGGACACCCAGGTCTCGTTGCACTTCCCCTTCTCCCAATCTATTGCCGTTCAGATAATAATTTGCCTTCCTGTTTTTGCCACCAAAGTGGATAACCTCGCACTTATCCACATTATACTGTATCTGCCATGCATCTACCCAATCACCCAACCTGTCCAAATCATACTGGAGTTTCTCTGCATCCTCCTCACAGCACACATGCCCACCCAGCTTTGTGTCATCTGCAAACTTGGAGATATTACATCTAGTTCCCTCGTCTAGATCATTAATATATATTGTGAATAGCTGGGGTCCTAGCACCGATCCCTGCGGTACCCCACTAGTGAAGCTGTCAAACAGTGACATTCTCTGTAGTTTAATGAGTTTTGGAATTCAAGGCCTCATCAAACCTCTTTCTTTTGCAGAAATTAGATGGTTGTTGCATTGGAGAATGCAACGGCCATCTGTCATCTCTGCCGTGGAGGTGCGAGACTCTCCGCATCCCCACCGATTGAAGCCTGCAGGAAGAAACAAAGGTAAGTACACTTTTTCTAATTTTCCACTTACCTCAGATACTGACCTCTCCACACTTGCACCCATCACTTACCTCCACAGCGCACTTTTGTACCCCTCTGACCCCCGCAGACCCACTACTTGCCTCGGTGACGCTGGCGGGTTCGGAGCCTTTGGGAAGCACTTGTGTGGGCAAAATGGGGATAATCCTCTTATCTGCCTGTTAACTACCTGTTAACAGGCAGATAAGTGGCTGTAATCCCCTTCCCGCCTCCAGGAGATGGGACCCGGCGCGGGACGGCTACCCGCCTCCTGGCAAGATGGCACGGAGGCGGGTTGGGCACCCGCCCCCAGATTCTGCCATTTTCCTGGCAGTTCCGCCTCCAAACCCGCCAGGGCTGGCAAGATGGCGCCCACTGTACATTGGTGAAGTGTGGAGTCCACGCCCCTGGTTGCCCTCACTGTGAGCGAACGATCTCCGCCGTGTTGTCACATGGCGGTGGTGAGCAGTGACTGGGTGCTGCGCCCGAGAGGGAAAGAGAACATCCGAGAGTCGCTCCACGCTGTTCTCGTGCACCTGCTGGTAGGCACAAAACACAGGGTGAAGTCCTGTTGTCTGCCCCCTCGATGGGAGATGTAACACTATTCGGAGTCGAAGATACCAGAGGGAGGGAGAGGAAAACAAAACAATAACAACGTACAATTCTATAGCGCCATTAAAATCGCAAAATATTTACTGGTTGATGTCAGACCCAAGCGGGAGCAGGAGGGTGTTCAACAACAACAATAACTTGTATTTATATCGCGCCTTTAACGTAGTAAAACGCCCCAAGGCGCTGCACAGGAGTATTAAGTCTTAAAACACTCCTGTGAAGCACCTTGGGATGTTTTACTACGTTAAAGGCGCTGTATAAATACAAGTTATTGTTGTTATAAAACAAAATTTGACACCAAGTCACATAAGGAGAAATTAGGGCAGGTGACCAAAAGCTTGGTCAAAGAGGTCGGTTTTAAGGAGCGTCTTAAAGGAGGAGAGAGAGGTAGAGAGGCGGAGAGGTTTAGGGAAGGAATTCCAGAGCTTAGTGCCCAGGCAGCTGAAGGCACGGCCGCCAATGGTGGAGCGATTAAAATCGGGAATGGTCAAGAAGTCAGAATTGGAGGAACGCAGATATCTGGCAGAGTTGTCGGGCAGGAGGAGCTTACAGAGATAGGGAAGGGGCGAGGAGACCATGGAGCGATTGGAAAACAAGGATGAGAATTTTAAAATCGAGGCATTGCTTATCCGGGAGCCAATGTAGGTCAGCGAGCACAGGGGGTGATGGGTGAACGGGACTTGGTGCGAGGTAATCCAGGAGGTAATCACAGTTCAAGAGGTAACATAGAAACATAGAAGATAGGAGCAGGAGTAGGCCATTCGGCCCCTCGAGCCTATTCCGCCATTTAATGAGATCATGGCTGATCATCCAAATTCAGTACCCTGTCCCTGCCTTCTCCCCATATCCCTTGATCCCTTTAGCCTTAAGAAATATATCCAACTCCTTCTTGAATATATTTAATGAATTGGCCTCTACTGCCTTCTGTGGTAGAGAATTCCACAGGTTCACCACTCTCTGGGTGAAGAAATTCCTCCTCATCTCAGTCCTAAATAGCTTACCCCTTATCCTTAGACTGTGACCCCTGGTTCTGGACTCCCCGGCCATCGGGAACATCCTTCCTGCATCTAGTCTGTCTAGTCCTGTTAGAATTTTATAAGTTCCAATGAGATCCCCTCTCATTCTTCTAAACATTAGCGAATATAAGCTGAATCGACTCAATCTCTCTTCATACGTCATTCCTGCCATCCCAGGTATCAGTCTGGTGAATCTTCGCTGCACTCTCTCCATGGCAAGAACATCCTTCCTCAGGTAAGTTTTAAGGAGGTGGGCAGGGATGTGGCAAGGTGGAGAGATTTAGGGAGAGAATTCCAGAGAGTGGGGTTGAAATGACTGAAGGCTCTGCTACCAATGGGAGGGCAGAGGGCGCTGGGGACTCTCAGGTGACCATCACTGGAAGAGTGGAAGGTTGTAGATGGTACATTGGGCTGGAGGAGTTTGGAGAAGGAGGGTAAAGCGAATCTATGAGGGATTTGAAGACAACGTCGAGGATTAGAAAGTCCTCTATCTTACCCCACAGCAAGCCTCGCTCCACTTCTCCCATTACGCCTGATCCTGTTGCCCTACATAAGCTCCCGGTCTCCCAATGCCTGTTTAATAATTCATCCTTGTGTTTAAATCTCTTCATGATCTCAACTCTGCATATCGCTGTAACCTCCTCCAGCCTTATGACCCAAACACACTTTTGTTCCAACTGAGGGCATGGTGTGGTTATGTTACTGGACTAGTAATCCCGAGGCCTTGACTAATGATTTGGAGATGTCAGTTCAAATCCCACCACGACAGCTGTGAGATTTAAATTCAATTATTTAAGTAAATCTGGAATAAAAATCTAGTGTCAGTAATGGTGACCATGAAACTAGCGGATTGTTGTAAAAACTCATGTGGTTCACTATCAAAATCCTTCAAGATTTTGAACACCTCTATTAAATCTCCCCTTACCCTTCTCTGCGCGAAGGATACCAACTCTAGTTTTCTACCGATTTTCTCTCCCTGAAAGTTCTGATTCTTGCTGGGGTCTTGAAGCTGCCGTCCTTACCCGGTCTGGCCTATATGTGACTTAAGACCCACAGCAATGTGGGCTGAAATGGCCTCGCAAGCTTTTCAGTTACACCAAAGTATAAGCTGTCCAAGAAAGGCAGAGTCACCTTCTCAAGGGCAGCTCGGGATGGGCTTAACCAGCGACACCCGCATCCTGGGAATGAATACGAAAAAAAACTCTGGGCACATGTGCATCTCTTCCCCATTTTTACAACAGATTTTGTTTTTTAAAAGCAGGACAAGGATCCGGGCTTTTAACTAGAATCATAGAATAGGATCATAGGATGGTTACAGCATGGAAGGAGGCCCTTCAGCCCATCGAGCCCGTGCCGGCTCTCTGCAAGAGCACTTTAGCCAGTCCCACTCCCCCCGCCCTTTCCCCGTAGCCCTGCAATTTTTTTTCCGTCAGGTCCTTATCCCATTCCCTTTTGAAAGCCACAATTGAGTCTGCCTCCACCACCCTTTCAGGCAGCGCATTCCAGATCCTAACCACTCGCTGCATAAAAACGTTTTCCCTCACGTCGCCTTTGGTTCTTCTGCCAATCACCTCTGTGTCCTCTGGTTCTCGACCCTTCTGCCAATGGGAACAGTTTCTCTCTATCTACTCTGTCCAGACCCCTCATGATTTTGAACACCTCTATCAAATCTCCTCTCAACCGTCTCTGCTCCAAGGAGAACAACCCCAGCTTCTCCAGTCTATCCACGTAACTGAAGTCTCTCATCCCTGGAGCCATTCTTGAAAATCTAAGTAACCTGTTAGACTCTTTGTAAAACTGCTCAACCAAATGACAAAAGCAGCTCCAAATATTTTGGATGCAGCTGGTTTATTTAAACCAGAATGTTGTGCTTCTTGACTGTTATCTGCCTAAAGTCTGGTGGCACACACAGATCTTTCTGTGGAATGATCTGTCATACGGCTGTATGCATGGAGTTGACTGACAGCTCGCTGGGCAGACACCAGAGTCAATTAGCTGAATGTAATTTCATCTTTTCACTTGGCAACGGGTGATCGCTGGTTCCAATGGGCTGAGACATCACCTGTTCAATGATCCTCTTCACTCCTATCAACAGAGGAGATCTGTTCAATTAGATAATTCGGGTCCCCACGGGTGAGTACGCGCTGTGTACTCATGCGTAGGCCCAACGAAAGTGCCGGTTTCGTGCATGCACTGCGCATGCGCTGGAAACCGGAACTTCCGTTCCCTCGAAGGAAGGGGTTCGGAGGTCAAACGCGTGCGCCGGAGAGGCAGTGCGTACGCCTGGAACTTCCGATTTTTTACAGGTTTCTCCGTGCGGGTAAGTCCCTAGCAGCTGCGCGTGAAAAAAGCAGTCGCAAGGCCTGCTTTTAACAAGGTAAGAGGTTAATGAAGTAAAATTTTAAAAATGTTTCCACAGATTTATCATTTAAAAATACTTTAAAGAAACGTAAGTTTATTTTTAGCCCTGTTAAAAACTTTAATTAATTTTTTCAAAAATTTAAATTTTTGTTTAAAATAGTTAATTTATGTCATTTATAGTTATTTTAAAAATGTGATTAAAAAAAAAAATTATTTGAAGTTTTACTTAG
This sequence comes from Somniosus microcephalus, assembly GCF_052327205.1. Lineage (NCBI taxonomy): Eukaryota > Metazoa > Chordata > Chondrichthyes > Squaliformes > Somniosidae > Somniosus > Somniosus microcephalus. The sequence goes on along the minus strand of NC_140991.1, from coordinate 318,944,419 downwards.
GTTTTGGGGCCGACCTCTATTCATAGATTTGACAGGTCTTCCTGTCAAATCTATGAATAGAGATTCCCTGCTCCGATTGGCTCCCCATGGCCCACGTGATAGATTGGGAGAAGGGGAAGTGCAACGAGACCTGGGTGTCCTTGTGCACCAGTCGCTGAAGGTAAGCATGCAGGTGCAGCAGGTGGTTAAGAAGGCAAATGGTATGTTGGCCTTCGTAGCAAGAGAGTTTGAGTATAGGAACAAGGATGTTTTGCTGCAGTTGTACAGGGCCTTGGTGAGACCACATCTTGAGTATTGTGTGCAGTTTTGGTCGCCTTATCTGAGGAAGGATGTTCTTGCCATGGAGGGAGTGCAGCGAAGATTCACCAGGCTGATACCTGGGATGGCAGGAATGACGTATGAGGAGAGATTGGGTCGATTGGGCTTGTACTCGTTAGAGTTCAGAAGAATGAGAGGGGATCTCATTGAAACGTATAAAATTCTAAGAGGACTAGACAGACTAGATGCAGGAAGGATGTTCCCGATGGCGGGGGAGTCCAGAACCAGGGGTCACAGCCTAAGGATAAGGGGTAAGCCATTTAGGACAGAGATGAGGAGGAATTTCTTCACCCAGAGAGCGGTGAACCTGTGGAATTCTCTACCACAGAAGGCAGTAGAGGCCAATTCATTAAATACATTCAAGAAGGAGTTAGATATATTCCTTAAGGCTAAAGGGATCAAGGGATATGGGGAGAAGGCAGGGACAGGGTACTGAATTTGGATGATCAGCCATGATCTCATTGAATGGAGGAGCAGGCTCAAGGGGCCGAATGGCCTACTCCTGCTCCTATCTTCTATGTTTCTATGTGATCCCAGGGGATGCTGCGAACTAACTGCGCCCCTGGGATACGCGAGCACTGCACACCGGCAGCTGGAGGAGGCCCAGGATCGAAATCCCACGCGGCCCCACAGCACAACGGCCGGTGCGCTAGGTAAGTGCAGGTCGGGGGCTTGCGCCCGCGGGAATCCTCCGACCCAAATTTCTGGCCCAATTCATTAATGACAGACAGATATTTGCAAGGCAGAGCCTTTACGGTGCAGCTGTCGAAACATTCACTTCACCCTCCTACTACTCCAGCATCATCTCGGACGACCAGAAGAACCCCAGGCACACTCTTCATTACCAATGTGCTCCTCAGGCCTCTCCGCCGCACTACCTCCATCCTTATCTCAGACAAGCCAGGGGCTCATGGACTTCTTTGTCTCACTCATCTGTGGCTGCCTCTTGCATCTCTTCTCCTCCTGTGCCTCTCACACTCCCTGCTCTCCGCCCAGCCCAGCCCCGCTCCCTTTGCATTTGCAGTTTCTCCCCAGTCTTATTTTCAACAACAACAACAACAACTTGTATTTATATAGCGCCTTTAACGTAGTAAAACGTCCCAAGGCACTTCACAGGAGTATTTTAAGTCAAAAAATTTGACACCGATCCACATAAGGATAAATTAGGGCCGGTGACCAAAAGCTTGGTCAAAGAGGTAGGTTTTAAGGAGTGTCTTAAAGGAGGAAAGAGAGGTAGAGAGGCGGAGAGGTTTAGGGAGGGAATTCCAGAGCTTAGGGTCCAGGCAACTGAAGGCACGGCCACCAATGGTTGAGCGATTATAATTAGGGATGCTCAAGAGGGCAGAATTAGAGGAGCGCAGAGATCTCGGGGGGTTGTGGGGCTGGAGGAGATTACAGGGATAGGGAGGGGCGAGGCCATGGAGGGATTTGAAAACAAGGATGAGAATTTTAAAATCAAGGCGCTGCTTAACTTTTCTGACCCAAGCCAGCCCTGCCAGCTGTGGCTCGGTGGGTAGCACCCTCGCTTCTGAATCATAGAAGGTTGTGGGTTCAGTTCCCACTGGAACACAAACATGTTGGCTGACACTACACTGCAGTGCTGAGGGAGTGCTGCACTGTTGGAGGTGCCACCTTTCTGATGAGACGTTAAACCGAGGCCCCGTCTGCTCTCTCAGGAGGATGTAAAAGATCCCATGGCACTATTTCAAAGAAGAGCAAGGGAGTTCTCCCCGGTGTCCTGTGGCCAATATTTATCCCTCAATCAACATCACTAAAACAGATTATCTGGTCATTATCACATTGCTGTTTGTGGGAACTTGCTGTGCGCAAATTGGCTGCTGCGTTTCCCACATTACAACAGTGACTACACTTCAAAAAGTACTTCATTGGCTGTGAAGTGCTTTGGGACGTGCGGTGGTCGTGAAAGGCACTGGAGAAATGCAAATCTGTCTGTCTTGTTCTTCCACAAAGCCCCTCGACCCTCTTTCAATCCAGTTCCTAATTACCTATCTCTCTCTTCTCAGCCCCATGCTCATCAATATTGTTGATCTCTCCCTAGATCAAGTACTGTTCCCACCTCCCTTATGGTTGTTGGTATCATCCCCCCTTCTAAAAATGCTCACCCTTGACCCCTCTACTGCCAAATCTCCAAGCTGTCTATTCTCACCAAGGAACTTAATGCATCATCATCAGCTAACGCTGCATCAGTCTCTTTCAGCCCCCACTTTTTCAATCTCTCCAGTCTGGTTTCAGACCCCCCCATAGCCTTGAAACCATTTTAGTCAAAGTCACCGATAATATACTCTGTGACTGCTACTATGGCTTATTGTTCTACCCTCTGTAAACTTGAGGTCTTCCAAAACTCGGCTGCCCGTGTCCTAATTCACACCAAGTCCCGTTCACCCATCACCCCCTGTGCTCGCTGACCTACATTGGCTCCCGGTTAAGCAACGCCTCGATTTTAAAATTCTCATCCTTGTTTTCAAATCCCTCCATGGCCTCACCCCCTTCCTATCTCTGTAATCTCCTCCAGCCCCACAACCCCCCGAGATATCTGCGCTCCTCTAATTCTGGTCTCTTGAGCATCCCTGATTATAATCGCTCCACCATTGGCGGCCGTGCCTTCTGTTGCCTGGGCCCTAAGTTCTGGAATACCCTCCCTAAACCTCTCCGCCTCTCTTTCCTCCTTTAAGATGTTCCTTAAAAACTACCTCTTTGACCAAGTGCTGCCCTAATATCTCCTTATGTGGCTCGGTGTCAAATTTTGTTTGATAATCGCTCCTGTGAAGCACCTTGAGGCATTTTACTATGTTAAAGGCGCTAGTGAAATACAAGTTGTTGTTGTTGTCTTCAACCTCTCCACTGTCTTCAACGCTGTCAACCATTCCACCATCTCTCTTTGAAACACCATTGCACTTTCCTGGTGCCATTCCCATCTGCTCCAGTGTAGGCACCATGCGGGTAATTCTGACTTTGAGTGAGAGTAGTTGTAATGTATATACCTTTAAGGGGGGAACTATCTTTTACAGCTCATGTATACTGCAGTACCGGCAATGACCACACCTGTATATAGCACTGAGTAGTAATCTGTACAGTTCAGTTGCAGTGTGAGCCACGTTGAGTAAACACCTGTTGTACCGTTCTCCTGCAGTCTGTGTCTTATTATACACAGACACAACATTGGCGACGAGGCAAGATCGAACCTACCTGCAACTCTGCATCACCTCCCGGGGATTCGTTCCTGGAGATCAGTGGATTGGAGGTCAAGGCCAGAGACTCGGGCGTCGACCACGGGCAACCGCCCAGTCATCCAGCAGAGACTCGAGAATTGCGGGGGAGGCTGTTGAGAGCCAGGCTTGGCTTTCCAGTCGAGGTGGTCCAGCGAAACGGGCTGGCAACAGGTAGTGCGCAGACCCTTCCCGGACAGCGGCGGGCTAGAGCCCGACCGAGCGGCACAGCAAAGGGCCGAGCAGCGTCGACGGGGGAGAGAGAGAGAGGGCAGAGCGCACAGGGTGCAGCCGGTGTTCAGGGGCCGAGCAGCGTCGAAGAGAGGGAGAGAGAGACGCGCAGAAACCCGCGAGGCGCCGCCATTGCCACGAGGACCGCTGAGAGCGGCGTTGGCAGCAGCGCAGGAGAAGCGCGCGAAACCTACAGGGCGCCGCCATTGCCACGAGAACCACCGGGAGCGGCGTTGGCAGCAGCGGGGGAGGAAGGAAAGCGCGGGAGACACCATTTTAAGCCATTGGGCGATGCCATTTTAAACCACACCCAAAATGCCGAAGAGTGGCAGTATCACCGCATTTGACAATGAAGTCGAAGATTGGACTACATATGTCGAATGAATAGAGGTATACTGCAAGGCAAACGAGGTGTCAGATGACAAGAAAGCGTCGGTATTGTTAAATTTAATGGGTGCGAAGACGTATGGTTTATTAAGAAATCTAGTAACCCCAACGAAGCCAATGGAAAAGAGTTTTGAAGACATAGTAATGATACTACAGGAACATTTAAACCCCACACCGCTGCTGATAGCAGAAAGATTCAAGTTTCACAAACGGAACCAGCATAAGGATGAAAGCAATGCTGATTATTTAACAGAACTGCACAAACTATCGAAACACTGCCAGTTTGGAGCGGGACTGGCAGATGCCTTAAGGGACAAGTTTGTGTGTGGGCTTCAAAGTGAAGGAACCCAGAAACGGCTTTTATCTGAAAAGGACCTTACGCTGGAAAAGGCTTTCAGCATTGCGGTATCATATGAAGCAGCAGCACGGGGCGCTGCAGAGATACAACAGAGACCGCAAGAATATGGCACAAATGAAATGTCATATGGAACAGAGAAGTGCTATCGCTGCGGCAGAACAACACACGACCAGAATGATTGCTGGTTCAAAGACAAAGTGTGCAGACAGTGTGGAAAAGTAGGACACATAGCACGAGTCTGCAGGTCGGGAAAGAAAACCAGCAATAAGAAACCTACCAAAGAAAAGTACAAGAAGGTACATAAGATGACGGAGAATAGTTCAGACGAACAAAAGAGAAAAGAGTGATAAAGACTCCGAAAGCAGGGAACTGAGTTGTCTGAAACTACATAATATGATCACAACGGAGGATCACCGAACCATTTGGGTCACTCTCAAGATAGCAGGAGTCCAGGTAAAGATGGAATTGGACACAGGATCAGCCCTAACAGTCATAAACCGACGGGACTACGAGCGGCTATTCTCACACATACCCTTGAGAGACACAAAAATTATTTTGAAGACGTACATGGGGCAAAAAGTCTACCCCAAAGGAAAAATAAGGGTGACCGTTATATATAACGGTAAGGAAACACCAAAACTAGACCTGTATGTATTGCAAAATGGAGGACCACCATTACTGGGACGTGAATGGATCCGGAAAATACAACTGGATTGGCATTCCATACAGGCACTGACTGTGGCTGACAAAAAGGATGACGACGTCACACCTGGGCGACTGTCAAAGATCCTAACTGACGCGAAAGAAGTGTTCCAGCAAGGACTCGGAACACTAAAAGGCATGACAGCGACGATTAAGATTGAAGAAAACGCAAGCCCAAAATTTTTTAAGGCCTTATGCGATCCGCCCAGCCGTCGAAGCAGAGCTGGAGAGTCTGGAACGTTCAGGTGTACTGTCCAAGGTAGACTGGAGCGAGTGGGCTACACCCATCGTCCCTGTGATGAAAAAGTCGTTGAGCAGCACGCCTGGGGAACCAAGGAAGGTTCGCATCTGTGGGGACTTTAAGGTAACAGTGAACCCGGTCCTTCACACCGTACAATATCCACTTCCACGGATTGAAGATATTTTCGCTTCGCTATCTGGAGGGAAACGCTTCACTAAGATTGATCTGGCCCAGGCGTATCTGCAAATGGAGGTAGAAGAAGCATCAAAAAAATACCTCACAATCAACACCCATAAAGGTCTCTACCAATACAACCGGCTGGTATTTGGGGTAGCATCAGCTCCGGCTATTTGGCAGAGGGCAATGGAACAAGTCCTGCAAGGGATCCCAGGGACCCAGTGTTATTTGGACGACATCCTGGTCACGGGCAAAAACGACAGTGATCATCTTGCCAACCTGGAGCAGGTGCTCACTAGATTGCAGGAATATGGGCTCCGAGCTAACCGCCCCAAATGCAAGTTTTTTAGAAAACAGATCTCGTATTGTGGCCACGTTATCGATAAAGAGGGGTTACATAAGTCCCCAGAGAAGATTGAGGCAGTAGTCAAGGCTCCAGCACCGGAAAATGTGTCACAACTGAGGTTGTTCCTCGGGCTGGTAAACTACTACCATAAGTTCTTGCCAAATTTGTCTACAATACTACACCCACTGAACACCCTACTGCAAACTGGGGTGCCATGGAAGTGGAGTGACGAATGTAGACGAGCTTTCCAGAAGAGCAAAACACTAATCACATCGAAAGAGGTATTGGCCCATTACAACCCAGCATTACCAATTCGGTTGGCATGTGATGCGTCACCCTACGGCATTAGAGCGGTGCTGTCGCACAAATTCTCGGACGGCTCAGAGAGGCCAATAGCCTTTGCGTCACGATCACTAACCTCAGCCGAGCGTAACTACGCCCAGATTGACAGGGAGGCCCTCAGCCTAGTGTGGGGAGTGAAAAAGTTCAATCACTATCTGCACGGGCAGAAATTCACCTTGCTGACTGATCACCAGCCTCTTGTCTCCATTTTTAATCCGAAGAAGGGCGTTCCGGTGATGACTGCGCAACGACTACAAAGATGGTCACTTTTTCTAGGGGTGCACCACTATGAGATTGAATATAAGGGCACGAAACAGCATGGAAATGCTGATGGGCTATCACGCCTGCCACTGCCTACTGCGGAGGAAGCACCAGCAGTGGATCCTGTCGAAATATTCCATTCGACTATAGTTGAATACCGACCGGTAACTAACGCTTGTATCGAAAAGGAAACCCGAAATGACCCGACATTGTCTCGGGTATATGATTTGACGGTGAAGGGGTGGCCAGCACATGGCGACTCACTGTTGCCAGCATTCTCGACAAGGAGAGAACAGCTGTCAGTCTGCCGGGGGACCTTGATGTGTGGATCCCGAGTGGTAATTCCACCCAAGTTAAGGGATAGAGTGCTCAATGAGCTTCATGAGGGTCATCTGGGAGGGGTAAAAATGAAAAGCCTAGCCAGGGCTTATGTGTGGTGGCCGGGAATCGATAAACAAATCGAGGACCTGACCAAGAGCTGCTCAGGATGCCAGAAAGTCCAAAATGCACCACCACAGGCCCCTCTACACCCATGGGAGTGGCCCTCATCTCCATGGCAACAGGTGCATATTGATTTTGCTGGTCCATTCATGGACTCAATGTTTTTAATAGCTGTGGATGCGCACTCGAAATGGCCTGAGGTCATCAAAATGTCCTCCAACCCCACGGAGAAAACTATTGCAGTCCTACGGACCATTTTTGCCAGGAATGGCTTGCCAGAACAGATTTGCTCCGACAATGGACCACAGTTTGTGTCCGAAGAGTTCCGGAGGTTCTTGAAAAAGAATGGGGTAAGGCATTACACATCCGCCCCGCATCATCCAACCACAAATGGATTGGCTGAGAGGTTCGTACAAACCTTTAAGAAGGCAATAAAGGCTATGTACAATGACAACATTCCGCTGCAGCACAAGGTGGACAATTTCCTGTTTGCCTACCGGAATGCGACACATGCAGTCACCAACCAGGCCCCAGCCATGATGTTCTTTAACCGAAGGTTAAGATCTCGCCTGGATTTGCTCAGACCAAACGTACGAAGAGATGTTGAGAGTAAGCCATTCCAGCACATCCATGAGAAGCCAACAAGGAGCTTCAATGCAGGGCAACCAGTCTTGGCCCGCGACTACCGAACAGAAAAATGGCAGCCAGGAACGATATGCACACGGCAGGGCCCACTAATGTACACAGTGGACGTTGGGGAGAGCATCGTGAGACGCCATGCTGACCAGATCCTAGAGTCACAGGAACAAGTCAATCCCATGCCTCGCCCATACGTACCTGGTGATGAACCCGACGTACAGGTCGCATCTACCCCAGAAACAGTAGCATCGGAAGCTGATGAACCAACCGACGACAGGGGGCCAGAATCGCCTCCGCACCAAGAGCAAGACACTCAGGAAAGGCGCTATCCAGAAAGGATCAGGAAGCCTCCCCAAAGACTGAATATATAAATAGACTATTTTCAGCTAATGTTGCATGTTAAAAGTGTTAATTGTAATTAGTTTGATATTTAATTGTTAAATGAGTGTTATGGTACTGTTAATCTAAAAGGGGAGGAATTGTTATGTATATACCTTTAAGGGGGGAACTATCTTTTACAGCTCATGTATACTGCAGTACCGGCAGTGACCACACCTGTATATAGCACTGAGTAGTAATCTGTACAGATCAGTTCCAGTGTGAGCCCCGTTGAGTAAACACCTGTTATACCGTTCTCCTGCAGTCTGTGTCTTATTATACACAGACACAACAGTAGTCAGGTCAGGGGAGGCCCAAGGATTCCTCGTGGGGCTCGGAGGAGCACTTCCCCGCGCACCTGCTGGCCCCCACTGCAGCTCCTGGGGCCTGGTGGGGGAGGCACCACTGCTCGTCTGCTCCGGACTCAGGCTTAAAGTGCAGGCGGGTCCCGATGACCTCAACTGAGCCCGATCCGCATAGTTAAGCCGGGAGCTCATTGCCTTCCGGTGAGTGTCCTACACGCCAACTGAAAACAGCACATCCAGTCCCGCCGGAAAGCAGCAAGATCCCGGCGGGGTGGGGGTGGGGTAAGTCACTGTCCTTAGTTTAACTGCTCACCTCTCCCCACCCTGCCCGGTATCTGCCAGGTTGCGGGGGGAGTTATAAGCGAGGCTGTGTATCCTCCAGTAGAAGGCCCAAGATAGGAATCAGGAGAGGCAGCTCCAGCTGATTTTTGCTCTTTCTTATGTCAGCTGTGGCTCAGTGGGCCGCACCCTCGCCTCTCGGTCAGAAGGTCGTGGGTCCAAGTCCCACTCCAGAGACTTGAGCACAAAAATCTAGGCCGACACTCCAGTACCAGTGCTGAGGGAGTGCTGCACTGTCGGAGGGGCCGTCTTTCGGATGAGACGTTAAACCGAGGCCCCGTCTGCTCTCTCAGTTTGATGTAAAAGATCCCACGGCACTATTTCGAAGAAGAGCAGGGAAGTTCTCCCCGGTGTCCTGGGCCAATATTTATCCCTCAACCAACATCACTAAAAAACAGATTATCTGGTCATTATCACACTGCTGCTTGTGGGAGCTTGCTGTGCACAAATTGGCTGCCACGTTTCCTACATTACAACAGTGACTACACTTCAAAACGTACTTCATTGGCTGTAAAGTGCATTGGGACGTCCGATGGTTGTGAAAGGTGTTAAATCTGTGAGTTGTTCAAGTAATTAATACTCAGACTTAATCAGTAACAATAAAACAGGTCTTTACTGGTTGGAGGTAGGGACTATACGTAGGTCTTTACTTCATGCCCACAGGCGGGAACTGAGGGGAGATCAGTACCCACAGTACTATTTATACCCCTATGGCCAGGAGTGGTACTGCGTATCACTACGCCCAACAAGTAGTGCAGTCCTGTCCATAGGTTCAAAGTAGCACACATATTACATACACAACATTCCTCCCTTCCTAGATTTACAGTCATCTCCCCATTTAACATAACGTAATAACATATATACATATATAACTTCAGGTTTACATAACAGAATAACATAGATACATAGATAACTTCATGTCAAAACAGATCACAGATTCAGTCTCTGCGGAAAACAGTTCACAGATTCAATCTCTGTGGTGGAGTCGGTTCACGTTGCTGGAGTGACTCATTCAATAGTCCTTCCATGGATTTAACAGTTTGAACTTCCGAACTGAATTGGCTCCGTTCGGAGGGACCACGTGTGTGATCTGGTAGAGGTGATAATGGTTCAGATGGGTCATCTTCTGTTTTTACTTTTCCTTTTCTGCTTCTTGGAGACTCTCTGGGCTCCATTGTCAGCTGCCACAGCTGCCAGCTGCATGCGCAGTTCCTCCTTCTCTTCCTCCTGTTTCCGTCGTAGAGCCAGCTTCTCCCGATGTTCCGTAGACTTTTGGTGCTCCTCCATGATTTCTGCACTTTGGGAGTCGAAGTTACAAGCTGGGCAGGACAGGACATCGTAATATTCGGTGTCGTCCACCAGGTCATAGTAATATTCGGTGTCGTCCTGAGCTAGACCAGTGAGAGGGTCGTCTATTTCCTCCATACCCAGCTGGACGTTAGCCAGCTCTTGTTCCAAATCCAGACATCTTTCCTGAAGAGACTTCTTCATGTGTACCTCTGCATCCAGCTTTTTCTGGGCTTTCAGCAAGTCGTTTACTAGTGACCTCATTTGTGATTTTAATACTTCAACTTCCTTTGGAGATTGATTGATCGGACTATGCAATCCCTCTACCGGAGCAGCTGTTTCAGCGGTCTGTTGTGTAGGGGGTTTCTCTTGCTCTTTCTGGTCTCCTGCCAGGCTTCGTGCAATAATTGCCCTTGAGTGGTTCGACCCACTCCCCCCCTACGGTTCTAGACCTTGGACTTAGGTGCAGAGAACAGTAGTGCAGAGAAAGAACTCAATAGACCAGGTTGAATAGCACGAAATGGATGCTTTTATTTTTAAACAGTTTGAAGCATTACAAAATACATGTCAAAGGCACAGATTAAAGTTACTACAATCATGCACAAATTTATGAACTTGACTCTATGGAAATGGGGAACACACGGCACATCAAAAAAGGGGAAACACATTACGATTTCCCTTAACTCCCTCCCCTATACCTAAACTAAGTTTCGACCTGGGGAACTTGGGATCATGCTCACCACTCTCGAAATCGCGAGAAAGGGGGTTCGCAGCCTTTTTGGCACCGCTTTCCGTCGTCACGTGGATTTGGAAACTTCTGGCGCAGTCGATATTCTCTCCTCCCTCGAGGCGGTGGGGTAGACCCAGCCTCGATGAGCGCTCGTTAAGGTTGAGATCCACCAAGTCAATTTGGGTTCATGGAGCAGACCCAGATGCAGGCTATGCACTTGGGAGAATCTTGTGGCATCGATCGCCGGTTCTCCAGAGGGTTTCTTCTCCGTCGGCCTGGGTCGTCGATGATCTCCCGACCCCAGTACCCGGGCCACCCTCGTCGTCTTCTCGTCGTGGCCGAGCCTTGTTTGGCTGAACACCGACCACGTTGTCCTTTTACCGAAACCGTCCGTCTTTAAAAAAAAAACGAAAACGTTTTCATCGATCTGCCGAAGTGGAAGAGGCGCCGATCCGGGCACCGTCCGCCCTTCGTTCGTTCCTCGTAGAAGAAAGTTCTTGAAGAAATGGAAGCCTGAAGTCGCCCAACAAGAAGCCGTGGCAGCGAAGAAGAAGTTGTTCAAGTAACCTGGAGTCCGAAGTTTTTTTAGATGGACTTTCAATCCATAGTTATACTCTTTTGGGACAGTCTTATCTCCCGCCAAATCATAGTCCTGTCTTTGTATTAATTTTGGCGGGCAGAAATCTCTGCAGGGGCGCTTTGTCTTGTAACGGAGCCGGTGATAACTTAAACTGGCCTTCCTGGCCGATAATGTCTTTCAATGTCTTTTGCATTGTCACCGTGGCTCGGTTCGCATATTGATCGGTCCGGACATTTTCCTTGATGGCTGCTAAACGGTTTTTCCTTTGTACGATAAATGGGTATAAGTGTTTTTACATTGTCCGCCCATATCTTGATGGGCCCCATCCTGTACTTATAATCCATTGAATATGTATGCTGTTGCTCTGAGTTTCGGTTCCCAGAGACTGGCTTTCGTGGGCTCACTGTCTTCAATCCACAAGCCTGTCTGGCTTGCAGTAACAGAAATAAAATGGTTCATAAACTGATCACGGGGCCTGGCGGCCATTTTGTATGCCCTTTTATCAAAGGTTTTTCTGTGCAAGCTTACTTTGGTCAATAAACAGTCTTATTTTATCCAGTTTTCTTGCGTGATTTTTGCTGAAAATTGCGAATCTTACAGGCCCCCCTGTGATACTGATAGCTTGCTTAAAGTATCAATAATCCTTGATGAGCAAATTTTCCCTGATTCCCCACATCCAAACATTCCTGGCACTTAACTATCTATGCCCCTCACGACACATGCAGTTCCCATTTCCGGAGAAAAATGAAAATTACCTCATGCACATTTGGAATCATAGACAGCAAATCTTAAACTATAACACCTTCACCTGTCAGATGGGCAGGGGTTGATACCCTTTTGCGCCATCTGCATGCATCTTTTATTAATCCAAAAAAACTTAAGAACAACTAATAACATGACAATACTTATTTCCTTATAACCCAAAACAATCAAAAAAAAAAAAAAAAAAAAAAAAAATTTTAAATGGAGGGACGCTTAATCTTATACTAGCAGCTTAGAGTGGGGTATCTGCTTCCCCCATCCGCACATAGCGTTCTCTCCATTCTCCTGTGTTCTCGTGCCTCTGGAGGCGTTTGCCTCTTTTGCAATGCACGAAGAGCAAAAATATCACAATCAAAACCTGACATACTACTAGGATATGGGATGCTATTCTAATCCAGGCGGGGACCTCTATGTTGGTGAACAAGTCCCACCATGGTGGGATGGTTATGTCCAATATGTCTTTTCCTATCTCTAAAGTCTTCTGCTCCAGTGTATAGAAATGTTTCTGCGAAACTATAACGGCTTTTAAAACCTTGGTGAGGTGTTCGGGAAGAGGGGGAATGACATAACCAAAATGCGCGACAAATCGTTGTAAGTCTGTGAAATTCTCTTTGATAGTGATGTGTACAGTGGAGGGCGCAGGAATGGGAACAATTCGTTGTTGTGCCACTTGAACCTCGGCCCTGGGTTTGAAACAGAAACTGCTATCACCGACCGAACACCACTCGTGTTGTCCATATCGGTACTGAGGCGCTGCAGTGGTGACGCAGTATGTCCCACCCCCGATATATGCTACCTGTGGGGGCACATGGTCCTCTGCCATTGCCTCCATGGTGCAATTCACCGGCTTCGCGCTAGCGGTTCTGAACCCGCACTGTGGTTTCAAAAAGGCATTCAAGTGCTGGGGACACAGGATGATGTGTGCTCCCCGGCTCCGACATCCCGAGAGGTCGGTGCCTGTCATCGTACGCTCCCATCTGATGACGTAAGGCGGGACCACTGCGTAACGAATGTGTGCGCCCCCCTGAATGACTCCAATGTTCTCTACTCTGTATACCGGGGCGGGCTTTGCTGCGGGACCCAACACCGGCATTCTTACTACTATTCCCATAATAGTGTGATTCGAATGTCCGCAGTCCACTGGAACTGGGTATGCTTCTGCGGCTAGCCTGAGCTGGCACGGGCTTAATGCATTCTCAAAAGGGTGGAGCGCTTGCAAGTGCTTGTTGCTGATCCAGGACGGGACCAAACCCTGTTTTAAATCCTCAAGATTACTGCGGCCCTCGCCCAATAACCACGCCCCGTACAGCACACAGGCCTCGTTTTGCGCAGCTTGATCGGACGCATTCCGATCCTCCTTAATGAGTGCATTTACCGTTCTCGCGTGTTTCTCCAGCTCAGCAATTATGTCCTTAAAGTGTAGTGTCATGGCCTGGTCCTCATGCAACTCAGAACCCACGACCTTGTTTTCGTCTGTCAATATGTTCCTTAACTGGGCTTTTAAACCGTTGATCTGTGTCTGCAGCTCCACGTTATCTAGAGCGTTGACAACAGATGTCCCGGTATTAAAAGCAGTGAATATGTCATTTACAGTACCCCTTCTTTGCCTCCCGACTCGATCCAAAACTTCTGGCGGTGTGGTGTATAATTTGTCTCTGTCGATGTCGGCAAAGTCAAATTCGTAAAATTGTCTAAACATACTGGTTAACAGGACCTGGTATAATTGTTCCGTTTCTTTGGGACACCACTCCGGCAATCTTACCTCAGTGAGATTTAAAATCACTGAGGCCACCGCGTAGTGTACCCCTTGGTACAGCACCTGACCGGTGGGTACCAATACTAAACCGTTCCCGGGTCCCTTGGTGGTGGTTGGGCACCCTCCTTTCTGGGCTAGTGCTACCGGAAGCGTGGGCAGGGGCTTGCGTGGGCGGGTGATGAGTTCAGTGGCGTTCACCGGAATAGGGGAGTATGGGGCTCCGCATGCTCGAGTGCTAACATCCCATCTCATCCCCTTCCCTTCATCCTGCCACTGCCTCTGGAAGAAGATGGACACGCCCTTGGGGCAGACGCGTCTCGAACCCCACATACAGACATATATTCCCTCATCCGGTTCCCACCATTTGTCCCAACACACACGTAATTGTCCGTGAGTTCCCGTAATAGTCCGATGGGTATTATTACCCAGTCGCTCCCACTCGACCGTAGAGTTTCTCATGTCCTTTCCCAGCTTTCGTAGCCACCACCATCGCCTTGGTGGTACGTTCCCATTGCACACCAGACAAATCCTCTTTCCCACGGTGACGCTGACTCTGGGCGCTAGGATCCTCACTCGAGGGCACGTTAATGAAGTCTCTTGGTAGGCAAAACCGAAATTGCTGGAATATTCCATAGAATTCGTTCCCAGCCAACCTGGCCATCTCCCTTGGTGGAAGTAGGTGGCGGTTTCCTCTACCTCTCGCTCCCCCGTCCCATCCGTTGCGATGGGGGCCGTGTCCCCGGAGCACCCGAAAATGATGACGTCCTTGGTGCGGCCTCGGTAGGCCCACCCGCACCCGATCGCCATGAACGCTACGACAATCCTTTCCATCGTATCCCAGGTTTCTGTAACCAACAAAATGATGTAGCCGGGCTCCCGATAGGTGCTGGCCTAAATTAATTGGACGCGCGGGTTCCTGGACCCCGCTCCCTAACAAACACACATACCGGGCAGACTTCAAAATTGTACTCTTAACACCATATACTTTACATTCCTTAAACTATGACCATAATTACCTATCTTAACTTATGTACAGCGCCGCCCTCCGTGGGGCGGCTTTCCGAATCCCTGTGAGGTCTGTCGTGTGCCACACCCTGCGGTGGGGCTGCATTGATCTTTGGCCTTGATCCCCCGCAGCCTGTCGCTGCTGAACGGGGATCATGTCTTCCTGGGGCTGCTTTAAACCGTGGTTGGGGAGGATGGGGAGAATCTGGCCAAAATTTTCTGGGCTGGGGCGCTCGAGCTGACCTACGAGGGGCTGCTTTGGGTTGGGCTCCCGGGGCCGATGGACCTGGGGTCGTGACTGTTACCGGCACAGCCTGTGGTTCCTCCACAGCTGCCGGCTCCAGCTCCCCTTCCTCAGGCTCCGCCCCCCCGGGGTCGGGATCTGTGGCTTCTGACTCCACCTCACCTGTCCCTACAGGTAACGAGTCTCCGCCCCCACTCCCTACCTCCCCCAAGCTTGAGTCGAGGGCGGGACTGCCGTCCTCTGACTCTTCCTCCTCCGTGATTGGGTCTAAAGCGAGGTTGAGCTGTTCGGGCTCTCCCCTGCCTAAATCCCATTCAAAAGATGAGACCTCCCACTCCAATGGGATGGCCTCTCCCTTCACGCAGGCTACTGCTCCAGCCTGTGTGGTCTGTGACTCTGTTACAGGCTAAGGATCTTTGTTCTCAGACCTGGTCCCCTTTGGTGGCCCTGGTGTACCCGGTTTAAATAGTTTACACTGGTTGATGTGAAACCATTTGGTACGTCGGGGCGTCTTCACTGCATAAACCATGGGGCTGGCTTTGTCTACAATGCTGTATGGCCCCATGTACAGTGGTTCAAAACTCCCTACCCTGGCGTAGTTTCGGACCATGACCTGGTCCCCGACTACCCACTCTTGTTGTTTCCGAGGTTCTAACAACAGTTTATTTCCCTGGTGCTGTCTTCCCATGTTCCCAGCCGCCTGCCCATAAATCTGTCTCAGGCGCTCCAAGAGGGTTTGGGCGAATTTGTCCCGTTTCACCTCTCGGAGCTGGCCCTCAGTGAGCACCGGGGCTAGCACATGGGTGGGTGTTCGCATGATCCTTCCAGTCATTAACTCGTGCGGGGAATACCCCGTGCTTTTGGACTGGCTGGCTCGGATCCCCATGAGGACTAAAGGCAGGACCTCCGCCCATTTCTGGGGCGAGCCCATTGTCTCTTTCCTCAGCTTTTCCTTGAGGGTCCGATTCATACGCTCAACAATCCCGGATGACTGGGGATTGTATGCTACGTGCCACTTTCCCTCAATGCCCAAGAGCCTGAGGGCGTTCTGCATTACTTGACCGGTGAACTGACTCCCTTGGTCGGACTCTACAAAACGGGGGAGTCCCCACCATGAGAACACTTCCCGAATCAAGATCTTAGCAGTACCCAGTGCCGTAGCTGTTCTGCACGGGAAGGCTTCTACCCATTTGGTGAACACATCTACCAGGACAAGGCAGTACTTATAGCCTCCCTGGGCGGCGGGCAGGGGCCCTATGTAGTCGACCTGAATCGACTGCCATGGTCCCTCTACCCTCCTGATGTGCCCCATGGGCACCTTCCTTTTGTGGGGGTCTGGGTTGTTAGCAGCACACACAAGACAGCTTGCGCAGAACTCGCGGACATCGTCCCGAAGTCCCGGCCACCATCCCGCCTGCTCCACCCGTTGCCAGGTGACCTCAGGTCCGGGGTGTCCCGCTCCTGGACCCTCGTGGGCCAATTGCAGGAATTCCCTTCGGTGCTGCTGCGGCACAACCCACTGCTCCTTTCGGAACAGCATACCTTCCTTGACTGTGAGGGCTGCCGTACTGTACGGACCTTCTACCTGTTTGCCCTCTGTGATGGCTTTTAGGACTGCTTTTAGGGCGGGATCCAGGGTTTGGACGGTCTTTAGGTCTGGGGGCGGTGTCACCCCTGTGTTCCCGGGAATTCCCTCCCTGCCTTGGATCGCCGCCACGGGTCCGGGTTCGTATGGGTCCCAGAGAATGCCGCTGCGGGCACCCTCCCTGGCTAGCGCATCCGCCTGCTGGTTGCCCTGACTGCGGGGTTCTGTAATGGAGTGAGCCTTCACCTTATGGATGAACACCTCTCCTTTCTCCCCCACAGCTGCTAGGATCTTCTCCAGCAAGGGCTTAACTGTTAAAGGCCGCCCGTCCGCGGAGGTGTACCCGCGTCGGGACCAGATGGCGAGGTACTCCGTACACGAATTGCACGTGAACATGCTGTCTGAGCAAATCGTGTATGGGGTTGGGAAAATCTCGGGGTGGGTAACCACGTACGCCACCGCGGACAGTTCAGCCTGCTGCGCGCTCATAGTGCTGGGGAGCTTAATTGCCAGGGCAATGTTTGCCGCAGGGTCATAAACTCCACACCCTGTGAGTCGCTTGCCGTCAGCTACAGTGCTAGAACCGTCTACGTAGATCTCGCGGCCCGTGGGATGTATCCCGGCCCGTAAACCTATGTTAACTTCCCATACCCCTTCTACGGAACATTGATGGGCTGTCCCGGGATATGCCATATTGGCTGCGAGCCTTGGCGCGCAGAGGCCTTTAACTTTGAGATCCATCTGGGAAAGGAGGAGGGTCCAGCGCGCAATCCGAGCGCTGCTTACGGTCCCATCCTTAATCCTCCCGTCCAGAAGCATCTTCGTGGGGGTGTGATGGGTGAGGAGCGTAATGGGAGAGGTCCCTGTGAAGATCACTGATCTGTTCACAGCCCAATGCGTGGCCAGGAGATGCCGTTCGCAATTGGAGAAACTCTTCTCCACATCCGTGAGCACCCTGGAGGAATAAACTACTGGTCTTAGCTTGCCGTGCCGCTCTTGGAGCAGTACTGCGCTCAGGCTGTCCCCACTAGCGGCTACCTCCAGAAAGAACTCCTCTCCCCCATCTATGGCCCCTAGGGCTGGCGCGGTCTGCAGATCTCTTTTCAACTTCTCGAATGCTGCCTGGCACCCCTCGTCCCAAGACCACTCGACTCCCTTTTGTAAGAGTCGAAGTAGCGGGGCCGCTGTGGCAGCATAGTCCTCGATGAAATCTCTGCAGTACCCGGTCAATCCCAAAAAGGACCTTACACCCGTTACTGTGTTGGGAATCGGCAGATCTTGTATAGATTCCCGTCTGGCCTTATCTATGGCTCTTTCCCCAGCGCGGATGGCCAGACCCAGGAATTTAACTTCCTGCTGGCCGATCTGGGCTTTCTTTGGGTTTACTTTGAAACCCTTCCTTTCTAACAGTTCCAACAATTCGGCTAACAGTGGGCCGTGCTGCTCCCTTGTATCTGTGAACAGGAGTAAGTCGTCCACATACTGCACTATCTGGTTGGGCTGGCTGAACTCTTTCAAACTCCCCGCCATACACTGATGGAAAATGCTGGGGCTGTTGTGAAAACCCTGTGGTAAGCAGTTCCAGGTGTACTGTTGCCCTTTGAAAGTAAAGGCAAACTTGTACTGGTCCTCCCGCCGCAGCGGAATGGACCAAAAACCGTTCGAGATGTCCAGCACCGTGAATGTGGTCGCCGATGCTGGAATACTCCCTATTAAGTCTGCAACTGCTGCTACCGTGGGCGCGCAGGCTGGGATATTACTATTGAGGACTCTATAGTCCACCGTGGCTCTCCACGAATTGTCCGGTTTCTTTACCGGCCATAATGGGGAGTTCACGTGGGTGGCTATCGTCCTCAATACGCCCTGCTGTACCAATGAAGATATTGCTGTCTCCATGTCGGGTTCTGCCTCCTTGGGGAAATTATACTGCTTTTGGGGTCGGATCATGGGGTCCCCGTCTACGCTGACTTCGAACCCAGTGACTCTCCCGCAGTCGTGCTTGTGGGTGGCGAACGCGGTCAGATTTTCTGACACACGCGCCTGCAAGTCCGTTGGGACGTTTGTTATCATGAGCTCGAGATCGTAACCTCCTGATGGCTTCATAGTGCACAGGGCCCCCTTTTCTTCCTTCCCCGGGATTACGACTACCTTACCTAAACCGCCCTCGGCTCCCCAGAGACAGTGATTTCTCAGGTCCACGAGGATCCCGTGTTCCACCAAGAAATCAGCCCCGAGGATGCCTTTCCCCCCCCCCTCTTTCCACTTCAATAGGATGCACGTCCATGTGGTGTGGAGCGCTCCCAACTGAATGGAGAGCGGGAGGGAGTGCGCGCCAGCCTGTGCTCTACCCGTGAAACCCGCTACTAAATATGGAGCCTGGGCGGACAGAGGTGAGGCAAAAGGTTTGTCCGTGTGGATCACG
This sequence comes from Somniosus microcephalus, assembly GCF_052327205.1. Taxonomy (NCBI): domain Eukaryota; kingdom Metazoa; phylum Chordata; class Chondrichthyes; order Squaliformes; family Somniosidae; genus Somniosus; species Somniosus microcephalus. Next base: position 318,925,356 of record NC_140991.1, on the reverse strand, counting down.
GTACACGAAGCTCCCGTATCCAACAGGTAACTACCCCTTTGTTTCTCCACCTCCATCTCCACCACAGGTCTTCTCCAAGCGTCATAGCGGAGCGGACACAAGTAGATGGGCTGCGCGGGCGTCAGTCATTTAGGTGTTTCGGCTGGGGTCTCGGGGGCGATAGGGCTGTTAGCAACCGCTACCTTCCCCTGCCAGGTCATCAGAGACCGCATAGTCTCCAAGACTGACTCGATCGCAGCGGGGTCCACAACCGCACCACCCCCTTCATTCGGGGCAAAGGCTACGGTTGGGTTCTGGACTGGTGTTGGGGCAGCGGCCTGCACTTGTGGTTGTGCTGGTGTTGGGGAAACTCTCGGGCCGTTGGCGACTCGGGCTTGGGCTCGATCTTGGGCTGCGGCGAACTCTCTCTCCCTCTTATCCTTCCAAGGATTCCTACAGTCCTTGCGCCAATGACCCTCCTTCCCACACCCGTAACAACTGCTATTTGCTTGGGGATGGCGATTTCCCTCCTGACGCCATTCCTTTTTAGCAGAGGCTGCGGGTCTCACCTCATGCACCTTTCCTTTCACAACAGGCGTTTTCTTGCCCTTGTTGTTTCTATAACTGATCGTGAGCTGATCTAGTACTACTTCCTCCGTGGAGCGGGCGTTAGTGGGGTCAAACCATGCTTTGGCCTGTTCCTTCACTACTGGCAGGCAACCTGCTACCAGGCACCGAAGCCAGTGAGCCCTTTGTTCGCCATCCAGCCCGGCCCGGGCCGGCCCGCCCGGGCAGCTGCGCTGATACACTGGCCACAACCTGTCGGCGAAAACCCGTGGGGGTTCTCCCTCTAGCTGCACTGTCTTTTCTAAACGGAGGAACGGAGTTCCGTCCCCCTCTCCCATGATCTCCAGAATCTCATCCCGTAGCAACTCATAGTCCCTGTGCCCTCTCTTGCTCTCGTCAGGGAGACACTGGAGGAGCGAACTGTCCAGGGAGAACAGCAGCATTTTAGACTGTTCAACCCCGTCGCAGTCATTGACTGCTGCGGTCTGCTCCACGTCCCTGAAATGCACGGAGGGATCTCCTGACTCGGAGAGTTTTGGGATGTGACTTATCATCTCTCTTAGCTGTCGTGCGCTATGAGGCATTATGATCTGACTCTCAAGGGGTCCGTCATCGCCATTTTCTTCATTTGGACCGATCCTCCGGTGTCTCGTTGGACACATTGGCGCCGACCCCGACTCTACTGTCTGGGGTTGCTCTACCTCAGGGCTCTTTTCCTCTACCGTCTCCGTCTCCTGTCCCGGAGTCCAAGACTCCTCATAGGCAGGAGGCGCAGAAGGTTCGGGGGTTGGTACCCCAACTGCCTCTTGTGGAATCGGTCTTTTGGATTCCTTGGCTAGCAACAGCTGACTCGCTGGTGGATTTATGAGACACACCAACCCGTTTGCCTTCGCTAGGGCCTTTCTCAGGTCCTCTAGCTCCCGGCGGCAAGTGCTGTGGTCGGTGTTCTCAGATCTATCCTCCATGGCCATTTTATATGCTGCCCTGGCTCCCAGGAGCTTTTCCTCTTGGGCATCTACTTGTTTGGCTAGACGGGAACACCTCTCTCTCATTCTACCTTCACTGGCCTTGGCCTCCACGACCTGACATTTTAAATATTCTACCCGGGTTTCGTGGCAGCGAATTACAGAGCGGCGTTCCTGGTTCAGCGCGTCAAGCGATTCAATCAGTTTTTGACCTCCCGCAACCTTTTCCTCCACGCCTTTAAGCAAGCCGTTGATCTGGACTGTCTGTGCTGCAACTACCTGGTCCAAAAGCTGGACTTGTTTCTTGTAGCACATCAGCCAGACCGCCTTTTCTACAGATTTCTTATGCTCTCTACCCGCTGTCCACTTGATGGCTGCGTCTAGCGGGCGCCTATCCCTTAGTAGATCAGATATCCATTGTTTTGTGAGGTTGACTTTTCCGAAAACATAATCTGCTATTCTTTCATTCATCACATTTCGTCTATTCAGATCATGATCTAACACACTACTTTCCTGCTGCCAAGGTCCTGCCGCGGTCGCCATTTCTGTAGGGGGTTTCTCTTGCTCTTTCTGGTCTCCTGCCAGGCTTCGTGCAATAATTGCCCTTGAGTGGTTCGACCCACTCCCCCCCTACGGTTCTAGACCTTGGACTTAGGTGCAGAGAACAGTAGTGCAGAGAAAGAACTCAATAGACCAGGTTGAATAGCACGAAATGGATGCTTTTATTTTTAAACAGTTTGAAGCATTACAAAATACATGTCAAAGGCACAGATTAAAGTTACTACAATCATGCACAAATTTATGAACTTGACTCTATGGAAATGGGGAACACACGGCACATCGAAAAAGGGGAAACACATTACGATTTCCCTTAACTCCCTCCCCTATACCTAAACTAAGTTTCGACCTGGGGAACTTGGGATCATGCTCACCACTCTCGAAATCGCGAGAAAGGGGGTTCGCAGCCTTTTTGGCACCGCTTTCCGTCGTCACGTGGATTTGGAAACTTCTGGCGCAGTCGATATTCTCTCCTCCCTCGAGGCGGTGGGGTAGACCCAGCCTCGATGAGCGCTCGTTAAGGTTGAGATCCACCAAGTCAATTTGGGTTCATGGAGCAGACCCAGATGCAGGCTATGCACTTGGGAGAATCTTGTGGCATCGATCGCCGGTTCTCCAGAGGGTTTCTTCTCCGTCGGCCTGGGTCGTCGATGATCTCCCGACCCCAGTACCCGGGCCACCCTCGTCGTCTTCTCGTCGTGGCCGAGCCTTGTTTGGCTGAACACCGACCACGTTGTCCTTTTACCGAAACCGTCCGTCTTTAAAAAAAAAACGAAAACGTTTTCATCGATCTGCCGAAGTGGAAGAGGCGCCGATCCGGGCACCGTCCGCCCTTCGTTCGTTCCTCGTAGAAGAAAGTTCTTGAAGAAATGGAAGCCTGAAGTCGCCCAACAAGAAGCCGTGGCAGCGAAGAAGAAGTTGTTCAAGTAACCCGGAGTCCGAAGTTTTTTTAGATGGACTTTCAATCCATAGTTATACTCTTTTGGGACAGTCTTATCTCCCGCCAAATCATAGTCCTGTCTTTGTATTAATTTTGGCGGGCAGAAATCTCTGCAGGGGCGCTTTGTCTTGTAACGGAGCCGGTGATAACTTAAACTGGCCTTCCTGGCCGATAATGTCTTTCAATGTCTTTTGCATTGTCACCGTGGCTCGGTTCGCATATTGATCGGTCCGGACATTTTCCTTGATGGCTGCTAAACGGTTTTTCCTTTGTACGATAAATGGGTATAAGTGTTTTTACATTGTCCGCCCATATCTTGATGGGCCCCATCCTGTACTTATAATCCATTGAATATGTATGCTGTTGCTCTGAGTTTCGGTTCCCAGAGACTGGCTTTCGTGGGCTCACTGTCTTCAATCCACAAGCCTGTCTGGCTTGCAGTAACAGAAATAAAATGGTTCATAAACTGATCACGGGGCCTGGCGGCCATTTTGTATGCCCTTTTATCAAAGGTTTTTCTGTGCAAGCTTACTTTGGTCAATAAACAGTCTTATTTTATCCAGTTTTCTTGCGTGATTTTTGCTGAAAATTGCGAATCTTACAGTTGTTCTACGTTGGCGTGAGTCAGCGTACTTTTGGCATCCAATGGCTGCTCTGTTGCAGTCATCTCAGTCTGTGTTGCCACCTCAGCTCTTCCAATAACCTTTGAGAGCTCCGAACCCCTTTCGTTTGAATATTGAAGTTCGTGTTCAAGTTTTTCCCATTTCAGAGTCCTGTCCTTCAGCATATGCAGGAGTTGGCTGACCGTTAACTCCTCTGACATCAGACGTTTTGTGTGCTCCTGTTCCATTTTCTCCATCAGCTGCTTCTGTTGTCTTTCCAGATTCTCCAACTCTATATCAAAGAACTCTTTCGTTGCATTCAACTCTTGCTCACAACGGCGAAGCATTTGTTCTAATTGCTGTTGTAGTTTGAAATGGAGTTGAGTTCGAGCCCGGTGTCCCTCAGAAATGGGCACATCAGTAGACTTGCCAGACTCAGAATCCACAGTTAAACTATGTTGTTGTTGCTCAGTGGAATTCTGTGCTGAAACTTTGTCTTTTGCACCTGAGTTGGGCTTACCATCATCCGTTCCAGAGTCTGGGCCGACTATCTTCACCGAGTTCTCACTTGTTATTGTTTGTAGGAAATGCCAGTCCATATTCATTTTCCTAATCCACTCCCGTCCTAGTAGTGGAGGACCTCCTTCAGATATCACATATAAGTCCATTATTTGACTGTCTTCGCCCTTGTGGACCACTGCAACCTCTATTTTCCCGATGGGGTACACTCTTTGCCCCGTGTATGTTTCCAATATAATCCCCGTATCCTGTAGGGGAATATGTTGGAATAACTTTCCGTAATCTTTCTTATTTATGACCGTCAATGCCGATCCAGTGTCCAATTCCAGTTTTACTTGGACTCCTTCTATCTGAAGAGTGACCCAAATTGTCTGGAGGTCTGCACCCTTACCAGCGTTGAGTACTCTTAAGCTAGCCAGTTCATTACTGCTAGCGTCTGAATCGGACTCCTGTTCGGTCACCTTGTGTACCTTTGCGTATTTTCCTTGCGGTGACTTCTTGTTGCTGGTCTTCTTCGCTGACCTGCATACTCTAGCTATATGTCCAAGCCTACCACAAGTTCTACATTCTTGGTTTTTAAACCAACACTGGTTCTGATCATGCGTTGTCTTTCCACAACGATAACATTTGCCAGAACTCACACCCAATTTGTGTGCACTGAGCTCCGGTGACCGTAGCTGCATTACTGCCGTGCCTCTCGCTGCGGCTTCGTGTGCTGCTGCCATAGTGACCACCTTCTCAAGCGTCAGCTCATTCTCCTCGAGCAGTCGCTTTTGTGTATCCTGTTTAAATAAACCACACACAAATTTGTCTCGAAGTGCCTCTGTCAGTCCCGTTCCAAACTGGCAATATTTCGCTAATTTACGCAATTCCAGCAAATAATCAGCATTGCTTTCATGCTGTAGCTGCCTTCTGTCGTAAAATTTAAATCGTTCCGCTAGCATCAGCGGCGTGGGATTTAGATGATCTTTCAGGACAGTAACAATCTCATCGAACGTCTTATCCGCCGGTTCATCTGGTGATAACAGGTGTTTCAATTGCCCGTATGTCTTCGCACCCATTAAATTTAATAATGTTAGAGCTTTATCTTGGTCACGAATTTTATTGGCCTTACAATAATTTTTTACTCTTTCAACATATATGGCCCAATCTTCGAGGTCACTATCAAAGGTGCTAATATTCCCGTGTTTAGGCATTGTAGATTTGCAATTTCTCAGATTTTTTTTTTTTTTTACTGCTATCCAAGATGGCGGCTTCCCGCTCTTGCCGTCGTCCTCCGCCCACAAAATGGCGGTTTTCCCGCGCTTGGCGGTCTTCACCCGTCCCCCAACGCCGTCTCCCTTCAGCCCCCGAGTGCGGCCCTTATCTTCGCCGCGATCGCCCGAGTGCGGCCCTTATCAGCGGATGCGATCGCTGGATCGCGAAGCGGCTCTCGGCTCTTATCAGGAGATGCGATCGCTCCGTTGAAACGCCTCCCGCTCGAAGCGGCTCTCGCGCCCTATTCCTCCAGCTCCCCCAGCCCCGTTCGTGCGGCCAACGCGGTCGACTGCCTGTCGCGTCGCTGCCCGGCTCAGACAACGGCTTACCCACCACCAAGCTGGAGAAGAAGCTGACGGTCGCCGATGGAGGCTCCGAGGTCAGGATGTCTTCCAGTGGGGTGGAGAGGGTGGAAACCTCTCTGCAACGTCCTGGCTGTGGACGAAGCTGCCGTGGAGTGACTGCCGCAGGGTCCGAATCAGACTCGTCGCCAGTGTTAAATCTGTGAGTTGTTCAAGTAATTAATACTCAGACTTAATCAGTAACAATAAAACAGGTCTTTACTGGTTGGAGGTAGGGACTATACGTAGGTCTTTACTTCATGCCCACAGGCGGGAACTGAGGGGAGATCAGTACCCACAGTACTATTTATACCCCTATGGCCAGGACTGGTACTGCGTATCACTACGCCCAACAAGTAGTGCAGTCCTGTCCATAGGTTCAAAGTAGCACACATATTACATACACAACAAAAGGCGTTATAGAAATGCAAGTCTTTCTTTCTCCCAGCCCAGGAACAACAAGGCCCCAATTACTCTCCGTCTGAGATCAGGAGCTCACCACATATCAGGAACGAAAACCGGGGCCTTCTGGTCTGTAAGGCACACCAGGCAATGCTCTCATCCACTAGATCGTGAAGAGAACTCATAAATATATTTATGTTTTTGGCATAAGGCAATACTTCAGGTATGTGTGTGACTCACAACTCGAAAATCTCACATCTCGGATATACGGACTGCTCTGAAAAGAACACTCGCTGAACAGAGGAACCTTGCCCTCGTTCCAGGTTTTCAGACAACCAATGAAACTGGCTGGTTCGTGGGACTGGGGCTGAAGAGGATGTTAATGGAACCTTTGCTCTTGCTCGACAACGACGATTTGAAGCTAGAAAACTACAGGATTGTTGCGCGCATTGGCCGGAACTTGCAGTCGATGACAGTAGCCTTTGCTGTCATTCGGTCGGAGCAGTGAATGACTGACCGCAACTTCGGGATGTATCGCAGGCGCATCCTAACGCGGAAATCCTGAAGTTGCGGTCTGTCATTCACGGCTCCGACACTGGCTGCGCTGTGACCCCCGCCAGCTCCGCCCCCCCCCACCCCCGACAGAGCCGGCAATCTGTGAAATCTCTCAAATCAGGGAAACTGACGAAAGCTTCAGGCAGGATTTTCATTGGGCCGTGGAGGCGGGATTGGAGGCGTGTGGGGGGTTAAAATCCCAAAATCGGGGGGCACGAACCCATCCCGCACCCCAACCCGCCTCCATGCCAGTTTCAAAGGAGGCGGGTACCCACAGTTTTTAGCCTAATCCCTATTTTTAATGTTGAAGTGTGGGATTCCCGACGGCTCCAAACCATGCCAAGTTAGCGAGGCGGACCGTCGGGATGAAGGGCTTGGAGGGGTCGAGATGTCCGGTGTTCAGGTGAGTGATGGGTGCATGAGTGCAGAGGTAAGTGTGTTTGGTGTGTGTAAAGTGTTTAAAGAAGTTTTACTTACATGTACTTACCTTTACCGCCTTCCTTCCTTCAGGTCTCGGGAGTCCCTCATCTCACCGGCACAGAAAGCAGAATGGCTGCGAGCTGTCAAAAATTGCAGCATTCAGCTTTCTGTTCCGGGGAGATCTCTAAATCAGCCTGAGAGGAAGGAATTAACTTAGAGTACAGATTGTCAGTGTTTGACAGCTTCAAACAGCTGTGAAACGCTGATATTTCATCTGTCAAAAGGTCTTGACAGATGAAATATCAATCTGTGACGTCACCTGTTGCCGGGTGGCCCTTAATTGGCCTGCTGAGCCCGCTGGGCAGGCTCAACAAGGTCAATCAAGTCAAAATCGCGTGGGTTGGCTAGAACTCGATGGAGGCAGGACTACAACCCCGAAAGTTGTAGTCCCGCCTCCTACCCGACTCCTCAATGAAAATCCAGCCCGATCGTCTCTCCCGCGGTAATACAGCTATTAAATTCCCCATTAAAAGTCAGACCCTTTTGGATTTGGTGTAACTGGGGCGTATTGATGGCTAAACAAAGGTTATGGCCCCGAAAAACTCACTTTAATTTTGTGGAGAGTCAAATTTTTCCATTTTAATAAAATACATTTTTTTAAGAAACTTTAAAAATTAAATTAAAAAAAAAGTTTGTCCATCTTTATTTCAGGTTTGCCTTTTCCCCATGTGAAAGCCCCAATCTTTCTTTTGCCCTCTGGAACATTTTTAAACAGTTAGGGGGAGAAATTCAGTATCGCCCCGTTTGGGGCGTAAGTATCGCGCGGGCGCGAAATTTTGCGTCCGGCGCAAATTATTGTTACCTACTGCTAAATTGACCTGCTTTGCCCCAGGAGGTGCTTGGAGCGCTAAAACAGGCGCTGCAGACTGTCTTAAGGCGCTAAGCCTGAGAAGCCAGGCGCTACCACCGAGGGCGGGCGCAGCGCAGATGTGGCCAGTTAGTGATTGCACGCAGACATGCTGGCGCCGGTCAGCTCTGAAAGGAGAGGTTCGATCTTGGATTGCAGCCACACCCAGCGCATTGGAGCCCTGATTCTCGGCCTGGACAGACCTGCTGCCACATTCTTACGCCTAGGACCATGGAGAGGGCCAGGGAGCGAGCACAGCGGTTCAGCGAGGGGGCCTTGCAGGTTTTGGTTGGCGCGGTGGAGCGCAGGCGATCTATCCTGTTCCCGGACAGTGGCAGGAGGCCACTGCCCAACGACTATCACAAAGCTTGGAGAGAGGTGGCTCACCGAGTGACCTCCAGCAGCATGGTTCCTAGGACCCCTGTGCAATGCAGGAAGAAGTTCAACGACCTCACTCGGGTCGTCAGGGTGAGTACCCTTTTCAGAATCCTCTTCATCCCTGCATGTCCACCTCACTTTATGGCCAAAGGGTCCTGAAAGCCCCAATGCCCAGCCCTCTTCCAACACCTATGGGCCTTTCTTGAAACTCACACGCACATTCAGCACTTTACACACTGTAAGGGCTAATCAACCATGGGAGGCAGTGCAGCCAAGATCAGGGCTTCACACTGTAAGGGCTATTCTACCATGGGAGGCAGTGCAGCCAAGATCAGGGCTTCATACTGTAAGGGCTATGCCACCATGGGAGGCAATGCAGCCAAGATCAGGGCTCCACACTGTAAGGGCTATTCCACCATGGGAGGCAGTGCAGCCAAGATCAGGGCTTCACAGAGCCCGTCCTTTCTCTTGCAGGGCAAGCTGGCCCATAACAGGAGGCAGCAGCAACGGACCGGGGGAGGCTGGCCTCACCTTCAAGCCCTCACCGATCTGGAGCAGCGAGTCCAGCGTATTATGGCAGGCCGGATGATTGGCCCCGTCGCCACTGGAGATGCTGACCCCGTTCTGGACAGCAATGGTAAGGTCATCACCTTTTTGACCTCTCTCCTTCCACTTGTGCCTCACACCAGCATCCTTTGCCAATATCGAACCAATACAGTATATTGCAGCACTCATGCCTCCCTTGCTGCCACCCTGTCCTCACGCTAAAACCACTCTTGTACCTCCCTGCTTTCAGATGCTGATTCGCCAGGTGAGGAGGCGGGCCCTCAAGCTGCCACTGTGAGTGACTCTGAAGGCGACGACGAGGAGGAAGCCGGACCATCAGTGCCACCCTCAGCTGAGGCAGCCCATGGCCATAATGGGGACACGTCTTCCCTGGAGGGGAGCAGGGGGGAATGGTCTGAGGAGGGTGAAGCTCCGGGGCCCAGCGGGCTGCAGCAATGCATGGGGGGTTGGGAAGCTCGGCGGCAACTTCTCCCCGGAGGGAGAGTCTGGCCTCGAGTCCTGCTACAGTGAGCGCAGAAGAGGTGCGGCTCCTCGCTGAAATGAGCGCCCAGGCGGAGCACAGGCACACTGAGCTCATGGCTGCAGTGACAAGGATGCCCGAATCCATTGAGTCACTGGCAAGGAGTGTCCAGGACTTCGGCGCGTCACTGGCAAGGAGTGTCCAAGACTTCGGTGCGTCACTGGCACGGAGTCTCCAGGACTTCGGCGCAGCACAGGCGGTTGCCACGCAAGTGCTTAGTGCTGCAATGCAGTCAGTGGCTGGACGTTCAACGAATGGAACCCCTTCCGGTTGCGGTAATCCTCGGCATTCTCTTGCGGCGCCCACAAAGCCACATGCGTGCAGTCAATGGCGCCCTGGACCATGGGGAAGCCTGCTACTCTTGCAAATCCCATTGCACGCTCTTGCTGCTTGTCCGGGGTCATGGGGAAGGAAATGTACTGACGTCTCCTTTTAAAGAGGGCATTCGTGACTTGACGAATGCAGCAATGCACCGCAAACTGGGAGATATTGGCAATGTCCCCAGTAACGGATTGAAAGGAGCCAGTGGCATAGAAGTTGAGAGCCACTGTGACCTTCACTGCCACCGACAGAGACGTCCTGCTCCTCAGTTGAGGCTGCAGATCTGGCTGAAGCAGGTGGCAGAGCTCAGTGACCACCTCCCTGCTGAATCGTAGCCTTCGCAAACACTGCTCCTCAGACATGTTGAGGTATGAGAACTGTTGGCGGAAAACCCTGGGATGGTAAGGTCTCGTGTGCTGACGCCTGTTGGGCCTCCTCCGTCTGGCCATGATTGGCACTCTCTCTCAGCGTCTCTGAGCCCTCTCAATGTAATGGAGAAGCCCAACGTTCCCACCCATTGCAGCCCCCATAGTATGTGGCCACTCAAGGTTATGCCAGTGAAAAAGCAAACCAACTACAAAGTTCTGGTCAGAAGCCAAAAGTACCTGTGCGAGCGCTGACTCAATGCAGAAAGCTCTCTCCCTTTGTCTCTCTGCAAATCTCTCTCTCTCTCAGAAGAAGTGGTCCAAAAATGGCTACCACAAAGAAGCCAGGAAGAGCCCCCTTTAAATAGCGCCCCCCCCAGCCCCACAGCGACTGGGAACCGTTCCAGTCAACCAGTCGCTGGGAGCGACAGGCGGAAAGGAGGGGGGGCGCCACTGAATTTCCGGTTCGGGGCGCCCCAAGGGCGTTGCACCATGAAATGACAACAGGATCTGCGCGCACAGCTGAGCGGGCATTGCGGATTAGCACCGCCGCTAAATGTCCGCTCAATTTCGCGAGAGGCGCTGGTCTCGCCGCGCCCGGGCACTAGCCGCCTCGCGCCCCACTTATCGCCCTCTTAAGGCGCTAACGGGTGGCGCAGCCAACTGAATTTCTCCCCCTTAGAATTTTAAAGAGTTTCTTCACTTCCTGCTTCTCGGCCTGAGAGAATTCTGCGTTCTGATTGGCTGCTTAGACAGCTTGCTGACGTCACAGCAGCTCGCGCTCGGGAAGGAAGGGGCAGAAGGTATGGAGTAAAAGGTAAAGTAATAAAAAGGGCAAAAGCAGGAACTAAGTGTCACAAAACATATTTGAAAGTTCTCTATCTGAATGCATGTAGCATTCATAACAAAATAGACGAGTTAATGGCACAAATAACTACATATGGGTATGATCTTGTGGCCATTACAGAAACATGGCTGCAGGGTGACAATGCCTGGGAATTAAACATACCAGGTTATTCAACAATCAGGAAGGACAGGCAGGAAAGGAGGGGAGGTGGGGTGGCTATGTTAATAAAGGAAGGAATCACTATAATACAGAGAAATGATATTGGGTCAAAGGAGCAGGATAGTGAAACAGTTTGGGTAGAGATAAGGAATAATAAGGGGAAAAAAACACTAGTGGGCGTAGTCTATAGGCCTCCGAACAGTTGCAACTCTGTTGGACGGAGTATCAATCAGGAAATAGTTGAGGCTTGTAATAAGGGAACATCTATAATTATGGGGGATTTTAACTATCATATTAATTGGACAAATCAAATTGGGCAGGGCTGCCTTGAGGATGAGTTCATTGAGTGTATTAGGGATGGGTTTCTTGAGCAGTATGTAACTGAACTGACCAGGGGACAAGCAACCTTAGATCTGGTCCTGTGTAACGAGACAGGATTAATTAAAAATGTCCTAGTAAAGGATCCCCTTGGAATGAGTGACCATAACATGGTTGAATTCCATATTCAATTAGAGGGTGAGAAGGTTGGATCTCAAACAAGCATGCTAAGCTTGAATAAAGGAGACTATGAAGGCATGAGAGCGGAATTGAGTAGAGTGGATTGGGAAAATAGATTAAAGGGTAAGACGATACATGATCAGTGGTGTACATTTAAGGAGTTATTTTACAACTTCCAAAAAATATATATTCCACTGAGAAGAAAAGGGTGTAAAAGGAAAGACAGCCATCCGTGGCTAAGTAAAGAAATTAAGGATAGTATTCGACTAAAAACAAGGGCATATAAGGTAGCCAAATCTAGTGGGAGGATAGAGGATTGGGAAAACTTTAAAAGACAGCAAAAAATAACAAAAAGATTAATTAAGAAAGGGAAGATAGATTATGAAAGTAAATTAGCAAAAAATATAAAAACAGATAGTAAGAGTTTTTATAGTTATATAAAAAGAAAAAGGGTGGCTAAAGTAAATGTTGGTCCCTTAGAGGATGAGACCGGGAAATTAATGGTGGGAAATATGGAGATGGCAAAAACACTGAATGAATATTTTGTATCAGTCTTTACAGTAGAGGACACTAAGGATATCCCAACACTGGACAAACAGGGGGCTATGGGGGGGAGGAGCTAAACACGATCAAAATCACTAAGGAAGTGGTACTCGGTAAAATAATGGGACTCAAGGCAGATAAATCACCTGGACCGGATGGCTTACATCCTAGGGTCTTGAGGGAAGTGGCGGTAGGGATTGTGGATGCATTGGTAATAATTTTCCAAAACTCCCTGGACTCGGCAAAGGTCCCGGCAGACTGGAAAACTGCTAATGTAACACCCTTATTTAAAAAGGGCAGTAGACAGAAGGCTGGAAACTATAGACCGGTTAGCCTAACATCTGTGGTAGGTAAAATTTTGGAGTCCATTATTAAGGAGACAGTAACAGGACATTTGGATAATCATAATTTAATAGGACAAAGTCAGCATGGTTTTATGAAGGGGAAGTCATGTTTGACAAATTTGCTGGAGTTCTTTGAGGAAGTAACATATAGGGAGTGTGATAATAATAATAACTTCCGGGAAGTTATGTCATCACTTCCTGTGAACTGTGAACTATGAACTGTGTACATACCTCACTTCCTGTCATATGTCACTTCCTGTTGGACTGGTATAAATACTGGACTGTTCAGTATTGTAAGAGGCTTCTACCAGAGGCATGGTAAAGACCTCTCTTGTATATAGTGTGTTTATAAGTTACTTAAAGCTTACTTTAAAGTTACTTGATGGTAAGACTCCTTTTTCTTACATCAATTTAAGTAACTTAGTATTTATACTCACAAATACTAGACCTTCGGACAAACTCGGAGTTAAGGATCCAGGGAACCACCCATCATGGAGAGAATCCTTAGACCTATTCGTCTGGACTTGGACCCGAATACACCAGCAGCTGGCAGGGTATGGAAGCATTGGTACTGTACTTTTGAGAATTTTCTGGATGAATGTAAAGCGGATGCTCCTACTAGATTGAGGATACTTATTAACTATGTGACCCCAAAAGTGTTCGAATATGTTGATGAATGGGATAATTACGATGAGGTGATTCGGGCACTTAAGAAACTGTATGCCAAGGCCCCAAATGAGGTCTATGCTAGACATCTACTGGCCACAGCCCAACAAGGGCCAGGGGAATCAATTAACGAATTCCTGCAAGAACTTCGCAGGCTCAGCATAGATTGTAACTTTCAGGCAGCCTCAGCTGAGCTGTACCGCGAAGAAATGATTCGTGATGCTTTCATCTGCGGGATTGCCTCTCCATTTATACGCCAGCGTCTACTAGAAAGTAAAACACTTGAGCTACAAAAAGCTTTTGACCTAGCTTGTTCTCTGGATTTGGCAAAGAGAAATGCAGACCTCTATCAGCTGCCCAGATCTCGATCTGCTGCTGTAACTGCAACCAGACAATTCAAGCGGTCTCAGGTGAACCCTATCATGGGGGAATCTAATTCTGATAATTCTGATGAAGAAGAGGAGGATGACCCCACTTTAGCAGCCTCTTGGCAATCTAGGAAGGAATGCTTCTTTTGTGGAGATGCTTTTCACCCTAGGAAAACCTGCCCTGCTCGCAATGCAATCTGCAGTTATTGCAAAAAAAAAGGACACTTTGCTAAAGTTTGCCTATCAAGGGCCTCTACGAGGGCCAATCCAGCCAAGGCCTACCAGACCAGCAATGGGAAACAGTGCTTCCGGATGCATTGCACTCTATACGGTCCCTGCTTTCTACAGCCACAAATACTACACCTCATGAGCGGTTCTTTGGATTCCAGCGTCGCTCATCTCATGGGACATCACTCCCATCATGGCTAACTACTCCTGGACCTGTATTACTCCGAAGATACGTTCGGACGTCTAAAAATGACCCTCTCGTAGACGAGGTCGAACTAACCGATGCCAACCCCACCTATGCAAACATACGATATTCCGACGGCCGAGAATCTACCGTATCATTACGGGATCTGGCTCCCTGCCCACCAGGACCTAGTGGGACATCGGGTGATGGCATTTCACCAGGAAACTCTTGGGACCTATCGGGTACCCCTCTCCAGGATCCTGATCGGACACCGGTAGAACCCCGTACTCAAAGTTGCAACCCTCCCAGTACCGCGTATGAAAGTACTGATCCGCCACAGACCAGCTCTGCACCTCCCTCTGAACAGAGGCAGTCCGACTTTGAACCTATTGGGGCTCGTACACGAAGCCATGATCTCCCCGACCCTTCACAGGGCAATCCAGGCCACACAGACTCTGACCAATGGCCAACCGCATGTAAGCGGACCAGCGACCCTCTACGACGGGAATCCAAACGGGTGCGACTCTTCCTTGTTCGGCGGCTGCGGAACAAAAGGTAGACCACAGCCTCCTAATCCTGCAGGAGGGAAGAATGTGATAATAATAATAACTTCCGGGAAGTTATGTCATCACTTCCTGCGAACTGTGAACTATGAACTGTGTACATACCTCACTTCCTGCCATATGTCACTTCCTGTTGGACTGGTATAAATACTGGACTGTTCAGTATTGTAAGAGGCTTCTACCAGAGGCATGGTAAAGACCTCTCTTGTATATAGTGTGTTTATAAGTTACTTAAAGCTTACTTTAAAGTTACTTGATGGTAAGACTCCTTTTTCTTACATCAGGGAGGATAAAGGGGAACCAGTGGACGTAGTGTATTTAGACTTCCAAAAGGCATTTGACAAGGTGCCACACAAAAGATTATTGCTTAAGATAAAAAATCACAGGATTGGGGGTAATATTCTGGCATGGATAGAGGATTGGCTATCTAACAGAAGGCAGAGAGTTGGGATAAATGGTTCATTCTCAGACTGGCAATCAGTAACTAGTGGTGTTCCGCAGGGGTCAGTGCTGGATCCCCAACTCTTTACAATCTATATTAACGATTTGGAGGAGGGGACCGAGTGTAACATATCAAAGTTTGCAGATGATACTAAGATGGGGGGGAAAGTAGTGAGTGAGGAGGACATAAAAAACCTGCAAGGGGACATAGACAGGCTAAGTAAGTGGGCAGAGATTTGGCAGATGGAATACAATACTGGAAAGTGTGAGGTTATGCACTTTGGCAGGAAAAATCGTAGAGCAAGTTATTATCTTAATGGCAAGAAACTGGAAAGTACTGAAGTACAAAGGGATCTGGGGGTCCTGGTGCACGAAACTCAAAAGGTTGGTATACAGGTGCAGCAAGTGATTAAGAAGGCCAATGGAATGTTGGCTTTCATTGCTAGGGGGATAGAATATAAAAATAGGGAGGTATTGCTTCAGTTGTACAAGGTATTGGTGAGACCGCACCTGGAATACTGCATACAGTTTTGGTGTCCATACTTAAGAAAAGACATACTTGCTCTCGAGTCAGTACAAAGAAGGTTCACTCGGTTAATCCCGGGGATGAGGGGATGGACATATGAGGAGAGGTTGAGTAGATTGGGACTCTACTCATTGGAGTTCAGAAGAATGAGAGGCGATCTTATTGAAACATATAAGATTGTGAAGGGGTTGGATCGGGTGGATGCGGGGAGGATGTTCCCGATGATGGGTGAAACTAGAACTAGGGGGCATAGTCTTAGAATAAGGGGCTGCTCTTTCAAAACTGAGATGAGGAGGAACTACTTCACTCAGAGGGTGGTAGGTCCATGGAATATGCTGCCCCAAAAAGCTGTAGAAGCTACATCATTACATAAATTTAAAACAGAAATAGACAGTTTCCTAGAAGTAAAGGGAATTAAGGGTTACGGGGAGCGGGCAGGAATTTGGACATGAGTCTAGGTTCGGATCGGTCATGGCCCTGTGGGTAGCGGAGCGCGCCCAGGGGCCGTGTAGCCTGATCCTGCTCCTATTTCGTGTGTCTAATTCTGTTAGATTCAGGAGATGGTTCTGTGATAGTAGATTGGCGGTTAGGATCAGATCAGCCATGATCTTATTGAATGGCGGAGCAGGCTCGAGGGGCCGATTGGCCTACTCCTGCTCCTATTTCTTATGTTCTTATGTTCTTATTCCCCATTAACTTCCGTTGATTTCAATTATGAGTCGGAGAACCTGAAATTCTCGCCACAGAAGAGATCGCGAGATCTTTGTGCGAAGCTTACTTCGGGGCCGGTGGCGAGCGCCTTCGCTTCAGCGCTGACCGCACATTACGGGCCATTGTGCATCTGCCAGAACAGTGAACAGCATGACATCACCTCTAGTCCTGTCTTGCTGCATTGTGAGAGTGAGCTGCTAGAACTGACTTATTAAACAACGTCATAATGATAACCCCAGGGATTTTATGAGGCGGGGGAGGGAGAAGAAACACAAAATCTCTTGGCAAACAAATGTTAAAAGTATACACAGCCCAGATTTCACTATTAAGGAATTGAATGGTAGGTTCCTCCATGGCCACACTGCTCCCTATCTCTGTAACTTGCTGCAGCCTCACAAGCAATGTTCCCTCTTAATTTATTTTGGGTGTGCGGCCCCTTTACACATTACAACAGTGACTCCACTTCAAGAGTACTTCATTGGCTGTAAAGCGCTTTGAGATGTCTGGTGGTCGTGAAAGGCGCTATGTAAATGCAAGTCTTTCTCTCTTTTCTTTAATGGGCTGTGCAGCCCCATCACTGTTCCGCACATGTGCAAAACTTTACATCGAATAAGCCGCTCCCAGGCTCAGGGGACCGGCAGAGAGCTGTGCAGCTTACAGGGAACATTAAGAACATAAGAATTAGGAGCAGGAGTCGGCCATTCGGCCCCTCGAGCCTGCTCCACCATTCAATAAGATCATGGCTGATCTTCGACCTCAACTCCACTTTCCCGATCGATCTCCATCTCCCTCGATTCCCCCAGAGTCCAAAAATCTATCGATCTCAGCCTTGAATATACTCAACGATTCAGCATTCACAGCCCTCTGGGATAGAGAATTCCAAAGATTCTCAACCCTCTGAGTGAAGAAATTCCTCCTCATCTCAGTCTTAAATGGCCGACCCCTTATCCTGAGACTATGACCCCTGGTTCTAGACTCCCCAGCCAGGGGAAACATCCTCCCTGCATCTACCCTGTCAAGCCCTGTAAGAATTTTGCATGTTTCAATGAGATCACCTCTCATTCTTCTAAACTCTAGAGAATATAGGCCTAGTCTACTCAATCTCTCCTCATAGGACAATCTCCCCATCCCAGGAACCAGTCTGGTGAACCTTCGTTGCACTCCCTCTATGGCAAGTATATCCTTCCTTAGGTGAGGAGACCAAAACTGTACACAATACTCCAGGTGTGGTCTCACCAGGGCCCCATATAATTGCAGTAAGACGTCTTTACTCTTATACTCAAATCCTCTTGTAATAAATGCCAAAATACCATTTGCTTTCCTAATTGCTTGCTGTACCTGCATGTTAACTTTCAGTGATTCGTGTACAAGGACACCCAGGTCCCTCTGAACACCAACATTTCCCAATCTCTCACCATTTAAAAAATACTCTGCTTTTCTATTTTTCATACCAAAGTGGATAACTTCACATTTCTCCACATTATTTTCCATTTGCCATGTTCTTGCCCACTCACTTAGCCTGTCTATATCCCCTTGAAGCCTCCTTGCATCCTCCTCACAACTTACATTCCCACCCAGCTTTGTATCATCTGCAAACTTGGATATATTACATTTGGTCCCCTCATCCAAATCATTGATGTAGATTGTGAATAGCTGAGGCCCAAGCACTGATCCTTGTGGTACCCCACTAGTTACAGCCTGCCAACTGAAAATGACCCGTTTATTCCTACTCTCTGTTTTCTGTCCGTTAACCAATCCTCAATCCATGCTAGTATATTACCCCAATCCCATGAGCCCTAATTTTGTTTAATAACCTCTTGTGTGGCACCTTATCGAATGCCTTCTGAAAATCCAAATACACCACATCCACTGGTTCCCCCTTATCTATTCTGCTAGTTACAACCTCAAAAAACTCTTAACAGATTCGTCAAACAGGATTTCCCTTTCATAAATCTGTGTTGACTCTGCCCAATCCTATTATTATTTTTTAATGCATCGCCAAGTTTCCTTGCCTACAAGCTATCGAGATTTCTGCACTCCTCCAATTCTGGCCCCTTGCACACCCCTGATTATAATCGCTCCACCATTGGTGACCGTGCTTTCAGCTGCCAAGGCCCCAAACTCTGGAATTCCCTCCCTGAACCCCTGCGCCTCTCTACCTCTCTTTCCTCCTTTAAGAAGCTCCTCTTTGACCCAGCCTTTGGTCATGTTGTGGTAAACCACTGTTATAGTTATCACTGTATATTGTTCTCACTGTTCTCACTGTCACATCACTACACGAGGTCGCCTCTTGTCGCACTGTTATACCTGGGCTGACCACCTCCGACTCCGCCCATTACCTGCCCAGGTATAAAGGTAGCTGACTGGCTAGTATTCCTCCCTGTTGGATCGGATCACCCACGAGGGTGGGCTCTGTTATTTAGCCAATAAAAACCTTCAGTTACGTTCTTAACTCGTCGCCTTTTATTGGACTAATTGATAGGCATATCAATTTTATTGACTAAATTTTAAAGATGTCTGATAATGAACAGCAACAGCAAGGAGCTCACCCAGCAGCACAGCAACAGCAGCCTCCAGACAACGGGCCACACCAGCCGGCTTGGCTGCAAGCCTTGAAACCACCATACCTGGATCTAAACCCACAGGCACCAAACGCAGCCCTCAACTTCAAACACTGGCTGGACTGCTTCGAATCCTACCTGGAAGAATCCGGCGCCCCGCAGAGATCCAAACTAAGACTTCTGAACGCCCAAGCGAGCCCGAGAGTATACGCACTCATACAGGACACGACTACGTACGAGGCCGCTATCAACCTACTGAAACAGCAGTACCGCAGCCCGGTAAATTACATGTACACCAGGCACCTCCTAAGATCCCGCCCGCAACAGCCAGGAGAGTCTGTAGCTGAATTTTTACGGGCGCTAAGAGCACTCGGCAGGAACTGTGACTTTAAAGCGGTGACGGCTGTTGAAAATACGGAAGATAATATCCGCGATGCCTTTGTGAAAGGCCTACGGTCCGACTACTCACGGCAAAGACTGCTTGAAGCTAAAGACCTCGACCTGGACAAAGCTGAAGCCCTCGCTCTCTCCCTGGAGGTGGCCCATCAGGACCAGGAGGCGTTTTCCAGGTACTGCTCGCGACCCTGGGACTCGGGCCCGACCCCTACCGCAATACCCTTCGCAGCGCCACCCCCGGGACCTACCTCAGCGTCGGCGTCCCGGACCCGACCGGGCCCGCCACCCCCGGTACCGGCTCCGACATCGGGCACCCGCGATCGGGCCGCCGGCTGCTTCTTTTGCGGCCAGGAGAAGCACCCGAGGTCGCGCTGCCCAGCCAGGAACTCTACCTGCACAACCTGCAGGAAGAAAGGCCACTTCTCTAAGGCCTGCAGGAGCGGATCTTCAGAGGCCAGCAGTGCCTCATGCGAACTGTGGGGGCGGCCATCTTCTTTCACGGCAACTGAGGCCAGTATCCCCACACGTGAGTCATGGGGGCGGCCATCTTTGATCAAGGCAACCGACCCCAATAGTGCCTCATGTGAGTTATGGGGGCAGCCATCTTCTCCGCCATTTTGTCCTACCTCGTGGGAGACGCCATTTTACACACCACGCCCGACTGCCACCGGGCCCCCGGACCCGACGACCGCCTCGCCCGCAGACGACAACGACTCGCTTACCTACACGCTAGCCTCCGTCACTCTGGATCAAGCCCGCCCACACCACCTGTCCAAGTCGATGATGGACATCAAAGTAAACGGCCACGCCACGACCTGCCTGTTCGACAGCGGAAGCACGGAGAGCTTCATCCACCCAGACACGGTGAGCCACTACTCCCTCCCTGTCCTGCCAACGCGCAACCGAATCTCGATGGCATCGAGGTCCCACGCCACGGACATTAGCGGCTACTGTGCTGTGACCTTGTCGGTTAAGGGTACAGAGTATAAAAACTTTAAACTCCTCGTCCTCCCCCAGCTCTGCGCTGCCGTCCTACTAGGGCTGGACTTCCAATCCCACCTCCAAAGTGTAACCCTAGCATACGGTGGACCCCTCCCCCCACTCACAGTCGACAACCAGCGAAGGTTAAACCGCCCACCGCGTAACACCTGCAGCCTATCCACCCTCAAGGTGCCGCCACCTTCCCTGTTCGCTAACCTCACCCCCGACTGCAAACCCGTCGCTACCAAGAGCAGGCGGTACAGCGCTGGGGACAGAGCTTTCATTAGCTCTGAGGTGCAGCGTCTCCTGAAGGAGGGCATCATCGAGGGGAGCAACAGCCCCTGGCGTGCCCAGGTCGTGGTCGTTAAGACCGGCGATAAAAATCGCCTGGTCATCGACTACAGCCAGACCATAAACAGATACACCCAGCTGGACGCATACCCCCTTCCCCGCATATCTGACATGGTCAATCAGATTGCACAATACCGCGTATTCTCGACCATCGACCTTAAGTCGGCCTACCACCAACTCCCTATCCACCCCGAGGACCGCCAGTACACCGCCTTCGAGGCGAATGGGCGCCTATACCACTTCCTTAGGGTCCCCTTCGGTGTCACCAACGGGGTCTCGGTCTTCCAAAGGGAGATGGACCGGATGGTTGACCAGAACGGACTGCAGGCCACATTCCCCTACCTAGATAACGTCACCATCTGCGGCCGCGACCGGCAGGACCACGACGTGAATCTGGAGAAATTCCTCCGTACGGCCCAACGGCTGAACCTCACCTACAATAAGGAGAAATGCGTGTTTAACACAGCGCGCCTTGCCATCCTTGGCTGTGTAGTAGAGAACGGAGTCATCGGCCCCGACCCCGAAAGAATGCGCCCCCTCATGGAGCTACCCCTCCCCCACTGTCCAAAAGCACTTAGGAGAACCCTGGGGCTTTTCGCCTACTATGCCCAATGGGTACCCAATTATGCGGACAAAGCCAGACCCCTCCTGAAAACCACATCCTTCCCCCTCACGGAAGAGGCGTGCGCGGCCTTCTCCCTCATTAAGGGAGACATAGCCAAGGCCACAATGCACGCAGTGGATGAGTCAATCCCCTTCCAAGTGGAGAGCGATGCATCCGACTTCGCCCTAGCCGCTACCCTTAACCAGGAGGGTAGGCCGGTAGCCTTCTTCTCAAGGACCCTACAGGGCCCCGAGACCCGACACTCGTCGGTCGAGAAGGAAGCCCAGGCAATTGTGGAGGCAGTACGGCGCTGGAGGCACTACTTGGCAGGCAAACGATTTACCCTCCTCACCGACCAACGCTCGGTTGCCTTCATGTTTAATAACAAGCTGAGGGGCAAGATCAAGAACGACAAAATCTTGAGGTGGAGAATCGAGCTTTCCACCTATGATTATGAGATCTTGTACCGGCCCGGTAAACTGAACGACCCCCCTGATGCTCTTTCACGCATTACATGCGCCAGCGCGCAAAGTGATAGACTTCAGACCCTCCACAATGACCTCTGCCACCCCGGAGTCACCAGACTCTACCATTTCATTAAGGCCCGCAACCTGCCATACTCCACCGAGGAGGTCAGGACCATGACCAGGAACTGCCAGATCTGTGCTGAGTGCAAACCGCACTTCTATAAGCCGGACAGAGCAAGCCTGATCAAGGCCACCCGCCCCTTCGAGCGTCTGAGCATCGACTTCAAGGGGCCCCTACCGTCATCCGACCGTAATGTGTACTTCCTCAACATCGTTGATGAGTACTCCCGTTTCCCCTTTGCCTTCCCCTGCCCAGACATGACCAGTAACACGGTCATTAAATGCCTGAACAAACTCTTCGCCTTGTTCGGGTTCCCGAACTATATACATAGTGACCGGGGCGCCTCCTTCATGAGCGAGGAACTCCGTCAGTTCCTATTGGAGAGGGGTATTGCAGCAAGCAGGACCACCAGCTACAACCCCCGAGGGAACGGCCAGGTGGAAAGAGAGAACGCGACGGTATGGAAGGCCACCCTCTTAGCCTTAAAGTCTAAGGGCCTCCCAACCTCCCGCTGGCAAGAGGTCCTCCCGATTGCGCTGCACTCCATCCGGTCACTACTTTGCACTGCCATTAACACCACCCCCCATGCCCGAATGTTTGTCTTCCCCAGGAAGTCGACTACGGGAACCACCCTA
This sequence comes from Somniosus microcephalus, assembly GCF_052327205.1. Classification (NCBI taxonomy): domain Eukaryota; kingdom Metazoa; phylum Chordata; class Chondrichthyes; order Squaliformes; family Somniosidae; genus Somniosus; species Somniosus microcephalus. The sequence continues at coordinate 318,902,999 of NC_140991.1, read as the reverse complement.
CCAACCTGGCTGACCTCTCCGGGACCCGTCTTGCTGCGAAAGCACGTGAGGGCCCATAAAACGGACCCCCTGGTCGAGAAGGTGAACCTCCTGCACGCCAACCCCCAGTACGCCTATGTGGCTTACCCAGACGGACGGGAGGACACTGTCTCCTTACGAGACCTCGCACCCTCACCCCCCCCTCCCAACCCCCCGAGTCCAGCCGAGGTAGACGGCATGCCGGAACCCCACGAGCCTTTGCCGACTACGCAGACACCAGCTTTAACACCGGATAATGTAACACCGCCGCTGCGACGATCGGAGAGGCTAACGAAGCCTCCGGACAGACTGACATACCAGAGCTGGTAATACACTTCACCCCGCCGGACTCTAATCTAAACAAGGGGTGAATGTGGTAAACCACTGTTATAGTTATCACTGTATATTGTTCTCACTGTTCTCACTGTCACATCACTACACGAGGTCGCCTCTTGTCGCACTGTTATACCTGGGCTGACCACCTCCGACTCCGCCCATTACCTGCCCAGGTATAAAGGTAGCTGACTGGCTAGTATTCCTCCCTGTTGGATCGGATCACCCACGAGGGTGGGCTCTGTTATTTAGCCAATAAAAACCTTCAGTTACGTTCTTAACTCGTCGCCTTTTATTGGACTAATTGATAGGCATATCACATGTGTCCTGATATTTGTTCTGTGGCTCAGTGTCAAAAATGTTTTTATTCCTCTCGCGCTGGTTAAGCGCCTTGGGACGTTTGGCTATGTTAAATGCGCTATATAAATGTAAGTTGTTGTTGTTGATGTGAAAGATCCCACGGCACTATTTTGAAGAAGAGCAGGGGAGTTCTCCCCGGTGTCCTGGCCAATATGAGGAGAGATTGTGTAGACTGGGCCGATACTCTCTGGAGTTTAGAAGAATGAGAGGTGATCTCATTGAAACATACAAGATTCTGAGGGGGATGCTGAGAGGTTGTTTCCCCCTGGCTGGGAGGGTGGGTCGGGGGTGGGAGTTAGGGGGGTGGGAGTGGGGGTGGGGGTTGGGGGGGGTGTCGAACAGGCGGCCGATCCAATATCGCCTGTTTTACGCCCACCGCCCAAGTGAAAAGTCCCGCCCTCAGGCGCTATGAAAACGCAAGGCTCTCTAAATGCACAGTGCCAGATTACACTGCCTTTTAGGCACTAGCTGCGGGTTTCTCGTCCTCAACTGGTCTTCATTTGAAGAGGCAAGACTGAAAAAAGGAAAGCAGGGGAGGTCAGCACACGGAACTCTGCATTGGAGCTCTGCTCTCCTGGGAGCCCTACTCCAACCTAAAAGTGCCTCAACTCTATTCATTAATGAGCTTTACCGACGCAGCCCAATGCTAACCTAAGTCTCAAACAACCTGGTAATTGCTGTCAAACAGTATACAGTCTGATTAAACCAGTTATACAATCGCTCCTATTGGAGCCCACTAGGCTGTGCTGTAAAACTTGCCAAGGATTTTTGACATTAATAAAATAGCAATTTTTTCTTTTTATTTAAATGATTTTAGCTCTGAGGAAAGATTGGATAGGCTGGGGTTGTTTTCTTTGGAACAGAGGAGGCTGAGGGGAGATTTAATTGAGGTGTATAAAATGATGAGGGGCCCGGATAGAGTGGATAGGAAGGACCTATTTCCCTTAGCAGAGAGGTCAATAACCAGGGGCATAGATTTAAATTAATTGGGAGAAGGATTAGAGGGGAGTTGAGGAGAACTTTTTTCACCCAGAGGGTGGTGGGGGTCTGGAACTCACTGCCTGAAAGGGTGGTAGAGGCAGAAACCCTCATCGCTTTTAAAAACTACTTGGATATACACTTGAAATGCCGGAACCTACAGGGCTACGGACCAAGAGCTGGAAAGTGGGATTAGGCTGGAGAGCTCTTTGTCGGCCGGCACAGACACGATGGGCCGAATGGCCTCCTTCTGTGCTGTAAGTTTCTATGATTCTAGAGTCATAGAGATATACAGCACAGAAAGAGGCCCTTCGGCCCATCGTGTCTGTGCCGGCCATCAAGCCCGGTCTATTCTAATCCTATTTCCCAGCACTTGGTCCGTAGCCTTGTATGCTATGGCGTTTCAAGTGCTCATCTAAATGCTTCTTGAATGTTGTGAGGGTTCCTGCCTCTACCACCCTTTCAGGCAGTGAGTTCCAGATTCCAACCACCCTCTGGGTGAAAAAGTTTTTCCTCAAATCCCCTCTAAACCTCCTGCCCCTTACCTTGAATCTATGCCCCCTGGTTATTGACCCCTCTATTAAGGGGAAAAGTTCCTTTCGATCTACCCTATCTATGCCCCTCATAATTTTGTACACCTCAATCAGGTCCCCCATTCTATGATTCAAATTTCATTGCAAAGTCTCATGCTGCAGCTGTACAACACAACTACTGCCACCACTACAAGCCGGTTTCGGGGGGATCTGACCTAAAATGCACTGTATGAAGAAGAAGCAATGACGTTTCTACCAGTGGGGAAAATGTGCAGTGTTACTACAAGCTGGCTTTCTATACAGTACAGGAACGGGCGATCATACATTGCCAACCCTCCGCGTTTAACACAGACAATCGGCGTTGGCACAGTGTCCACCTTGTCTGTATTTGTCATTCAAAATGGAAGTGGAGAAGGGGTGGAAATAATTAGGGGGGGGGCACGGATGAATCACAATGAAAGGGACAATGGATGGCAATGATTGGGGGGGATGGCGGACAATGAAGAAGCGAGAATGAAGGGGAATGAAAAGGAATAGCGATAGAGGGAAGAGGGAAATGGGTTGCAATGAAAGGGAGCAGTTTTAGGGGGACGAGGGGAGAAGTACAAAGCGCTATTTGAGGTTGAGGGGGAATGAGAGTGCCAGCGTAGACCGAAGGGAAGTGGGGAGGGAGAGCGCCAGCTTGAATAGTTGGGGGAGGGGGGGAGAAGGGGAGTAACAGTGCCACCATGCAACAGGGAGGGCAAGAAGAGTACCAGCTTAACCAAGATGGAGGGAAAGAAAAGTATGAGATTGAATTGAGGGGGAAGAGGGAGATGACGAGAGTCACTGTGAACTGGAAGAGTTGAAGGAGAGAACGTCTCTGTGAAAGAAAGCAAGACCTGCATTTCTATAGCGTCGTTCACGACATCGAAAAGCGCTTTACAGCCAATGAAGTACTTTTTGGAGTGTGGTCACTGTTGTAATGTGGGAAACACGGCAGCCATTTTGCACACAGCAAGCTCCCACAAACAGCAATGTGATACTGACCAGATAATCTGTTTTAGTGATGTTGATTGAGGGATAAATATTGGCCCCAGGACACTGGGGAGAACTCCACTGCTCTTCTTCGAAATAGTGCCGCGGGATCTTTTACACCCACCTGGGAGAGCAGACGGGGCCTCGGTTTAACGTCTCATCCAAAAGACGGCACCTCTGACAGTGCGGCACTCCTTCAGCACTGCACTGGAGTGTCAGCCTAGATTTTGTGCTCAAGTCCCTGGAGTGGGATTTGAACCCACAACCTTCTGACTCAGAGGTGAGGGTGCTGCCCACTGAGCCAGGGCTGATGCATCTTGTAGCTCCACCTCCCGCCCAGTAGCCGGCCGAATGGACAGCCTGGCTGGCAGGAGGGGACACCACGGCAGGAGGCCGCAGCCAGGGGACCCTTGGAGACCCTTACCTTGTGCAGCCGGCATCTCCCACCTCCTTTTCCCTGCCTCCTTTCCCCACCCCTCGGAGGGAGACAGAAAGCAGGCAACTATCGACCAATTAGCCTAACATCTGTCATTGGGGAAAATGTTGGAATCCATCATTAAGGAAGTGATAGCAGGACATTTAGAAAATCATAATATAGTCAATCAGAGTCAGTATGGTTTTATGAAAGGGAAATCATGTTTGACAAATTTGCTGGAGTTCTTTGAGGATGTAATGAGCAAGGTGGATAAAGGGGAACCAGTGGATGTAGTGTATTTGGATTTCCAGAAGGCATTTGATAAGGTGTCACATAAAAAGTTACTGCACAAGATAAGAGCTCATGGGTTTGGGGGTAATATATTAGCATGGATAGAGGATTGGCTAACTAACAGAAAACAGAGAGTCGGGATAAATGGGTCATTTTCAGGTTGGCAAACTGTAACTAGTGGGGTGCCACAGGGATCAGTGCTGGGGCCTCAACTAATTACAATCTATATTACTGACTTGGATGAAGGGACCGTGTGTAATGTAACCAAATTTGCTGATGATACAAAGATAGGTGGGAAAGCAAATTTTGTGGAGGTCGCAAAGAATCTCCAAAGGGATATAGATAGGCTAAGTGAGTGGGCAAAAATCTGGCAGATGGAGTATAATGGGGGGAAATGTGAGGTTAGGAAAAATAAAAAAGCAAATTATTATTTAAATGGGGAGAGATTACAAAATGCTGGGGTCCTTGTACATAAATCACAAAAAGTTAGCATGCAGGTACAGCAAGTAATTAGGAAGGCAAATGGAATGTTGGCCTTTATTGCAAGGGGAATGGAGTATAAAAGTAGGGAAGTCCTTTTACAACTGTACAGGGCGTTGGTGAGACCACACCTGGAGTACTGCGTCCAGTTTTGGTCTCCTTATTTAAGGAGGGATATACTTGCATTGGAGGCAGTTCAGAGAAGGTTCACGAGGTTGATTCCTGAGATGAAAGGGTTGTCTTATGAGGAAAGGTTGAGTAGGTTGGGCCTATACTCATTGGAGCTTAGAAGAATGAGAGTGATCTTATTGAAACATATAAGATTCTGAAGGGGCTTGACAGGGTAGATGCAGGGAGGATGTTTCCCCTCGTGGGGGAATCTAGAACTAGGGGGCATAATTTCAGAATAAGGGAGCACCCATTTAAAACTGAGATGAGGAGGAATTTCTTCTCTCAGAGGGTCGTGAATCTGTGGAATTCTCTTCCCCAGAGAGCTGTGGAGGCGGAGTCAGTGAATATATTTAAGGTGGAGATAGACAGATTTTTGAAAGGTAAGGGAGTCGAGGGTTATGGGGAGCGGGCAGGGAAGTGGAGTTGAGGCCAAGATCAGATCAGCCATGATCTCATTGAATGGCGGAGCAGGCTCGAGGGGCCAAATGACCGACTCCTGCTCCTACGTCTTATGTTCTTATGAAACCCGCACAGCAGCAGTGGATTTCAAATCAGGCTCCCAATTGCACCTTTGGTGGCCTGATTTAAATGTTAATTAAGTGCCCCGCCTCTCCATGGCAAGACACGCGGATGCCATGATATCCACCGGCGTAACAAAGGTGGCGGGTGCGTGCGCGGTGTGTTGGGGTCTGGTTTAAACCTCATCCAAGACCCTCTCCTGCCCCTTGTGGGGGGTTAATATCGAGGCCCAGGTGTCAGCCTTTGGTGGCCTGTGGGTCAGTTTTTGCTCATTTTCAACGTGACCTGTACAGGTCGTTCAGAACAGAAGAGTAAAGTACTCTACCTCCCACTTAATTGCGAAAGTAATCGAATATGTTCAACGGGGTGAGATTGCAATTGGGGCAATGCTTCCCATGTAAACCAGACTCATTAAATGTGTGTGTAATTAGGTGCTTCTGATGGAGCAGCTGCTAAATGAACCAGCCAAAGCTCACCTGTCTGAGTCCTGGCCAACAGAAAGACTCGGGGCTAGAAACTCGGCCCCATAGCGCCCGATTTTTCTGGCGCAGCGGGTGCCGCTTTGTGACGAAAATGGCATCACACCTCTGGGGCATGCCGCGCCGTGCCGGACGCCATCTTGTTGCGGGCGGTTGGACGGGCATCCGGAGCGTGCACTGGAAGTATGTCGAGTGGGAAGACCATGACGTCAGTTGGTGTGCAACGTTGATTTATCGCTAGCGTTGCCATTTTCGCCCTGAACGCTGGAGCTAACGCCCGGTCTCCACCTCCCTCGCACAGCAGCCCCTGCGTCCAGCGGCAGCGAGGACCCCCACACCACCGATGTTTAAAGGGATCATCACCTACTTACAGCTTAGTTGCTGATTAACTTTTATTGGCTCTGTGGAAGTCTGTGGAAGTGTTTGGAGTTTTCTAGAGTTGTGTAACGTTGGCGAGGTGACGGGGAGTGGTGCTGCACGTGGAGAAGGCCTTGGTTCTGACTTCAAGGGCTCTGGTCTGACCACTTGCTCCCAGCCGCTGGGGGCTCTAGTTGTCATCTCCCCTCAACCTGCAGCACGACAGGGAACTGGAGCAGAGGCAGCGAAGAAGAGGACAAGCTGCTCATGGAGGGAGGAGGAGGGGGAGCCTCCGTTCAGCCACTCGGCAGCGGGCTCAGTGCTGGGCTGAACGCTGCAACCATGTTAATCAGCAGGAAGCACAAAGTCTGCGTGCTGCCTGCATTCCTTTGAAGTGTCGCGGAGTGATCGCGCATCTCGATCTCCGCGCCCGCTTTCCGGGGCAATCGAATTTCAATCCCTGGTCTGTGTTGAGTCGGGGGGGGGGCGGTCCCTCAGCGTGGGCAGCAATGGGGCCTTAGAAACAGCCTTAGAATCCCTGGGGGAGGGTAGCAGGTAAAATGAGTCAGGGCCCCTGCTCCTGAATGCTGTCCCTTAAACCTTGCTGGACAGTGCTGGCGGGTAGACCTGGGATGGGGACAGGATCGGCTGTGATTCCTTGCACGGCCGAATGCCCCGGTGACATTCAAGGCCTGAAATTCATGGAACCAGAGAGGATGGAGAGCAGGCGAATTGCATGCCGGAGGAGCTGGAATACGGCATTGAACCGGGATTCTATCCTGTGTAAGGAACGCCATCAATTCCAGTTGTGGGTGGGGGTGGGCGGTGCGATCCTGCAGGTCCTGCACCCGACCCTCCCTACGTCAAGGGGCAATGACTGGGTGAGTTCCCAGGCTGCCCGAGTAATCGCCGCCTATTACATACACTCTTGTAAAGCCTGAGTGGAACCTGAGAGCTGATGCGTGTTTCATTAAAGCCCTTGGACAGTGGCCAGAGCTTGCCACGGTAATCGATCCCAGAGGAGATTCATTATCTTTCTTTCCATGCTTTATGGCTCCCCGAAGAGCTGAAAAAACATTTACCTACTTCTGTCATTGTCCCAGGACAGGCCTGAGGGCCCCACTAATGGAGTGTGGTGTTTTCAGTCTCACTCAGTTGAGCAAGTTGTGCAATTAACTGGGAGATAAAAGCAATTTACTCACAAATAAAACTCTGCAAAGTGTCCTGAACTACCCCTACACAACACCGAGCAAACAAGCATAGGAGGACCAACGGGCTTCAATGCAAAGCTGGCACAGGCCCTGCTAAAACCGTGGCTCAATGGGCACCCCACCTTGCTTCTGGAATTCCGAAGGTTGTGGGGTCAAGTCCGCACTCCAGAAACTTGAGCACAAAAATCCAGGCTCACATGCCAGTGGAGTGCTGCACCGTCGGAGGTGCCATCTTTCGGATGAGATGTTAAACCGAGGCCCCGTCTGCTCTCTCGGGTAGCCTAAAAAGATCCCATGGCACTATTTTGAAGAAGAGCAGGGGAGTTCTCCTCGGTGTCCTGGGGCCAGTGTTTATCCCTCAATCAACATCATTAAAACCGATTATCTGGTCATTATCACATTGCTGTGTGCAAATTGGCTGCCACGTTTCCCACATTACAACAGTGACCACACTTCAAAAAGTACTTCATTGGCTGCAAAGATCTTTGGGACGTCGTGAAAGGCGCTGTAGAAATCATAGAATCATAGAAATTTATGACACACAAGGAGGCCATTCGGCCCAGCGTGTCCGTGCCGTTTGAAAAAGAGCAATCCAGCCTCATCCCACTTTCCAGCTCTTGGTCCGTAGCCCTGTAGGTTACGGCACTTCAAGTACCTTTTACATGTGCTGAGGTTTCTTCTTCGAAATAGTGCCATGGGATCTTTTACGACCACCTGAGAGAGCAGGCTCAGACCCGGTTTAACAGCACATCCGACAGTGCAGCACTCCCTCACTACTGCCCCTCCGACAGTGCGGCGCTCCCTCAGTACTGCCCTTCCGACAGTGCAGCACTTCCTCAGTACTGCCCCTCCGACAGTGTGGCACTCCCTCAGTACTGCCCCTCCGACAGTGCAGCGCTCCCTCAGTACTGCCCCTCCGACAGTGCAGCACTCCCTCAGTACTGCCCCTCCAACAGTGCGGCAATCCCTCAGTACTGCCCCTCCGACAGTGCTGCGCTCCCTCAGTACTGCCCCTCCGACAGTGCGGCGTTCCCTCAGTACTGCCCCTCCGACAGTGCAGCACTTCCTCAATACTGCCCCTCCGACAGTGCAGCACTCCCTCACTACTGCCCCTCCGACAGTGCGGCGCTCCCTCAGTACTGCCCCTCCGACAGTGCAGCATTCCCTCAGTACTGCCCCTCCGACAGTGTGGCACTCCCTCAGTACTGCCCCTCCGACAGTGCAGCACTCCCTCAGTACTGTCCCTCCAACAGTGCAGCGCTCCCTCAGTACTGCCCCTCCGACAGTACAGCGCTCCCTCAGTACTGCCCACTGTAAGAATTCGCAATAATTTACAGTTCTGAAGATCAATTTTTTTGATTAAAGAATCCCTGGGCGTTGTGCTTTTAAATTTCCAGGGATAAAAATGGCTGTCACCACATGGCCGAAGACAAAGGACAATGCTTTGTTTACAAAGCAATTGAATGCTATTAGCATTTGTTTGTATATCGAGTGGATACATCTAAACTGCAGAAGAGACTTTTGTACCTTGAATGGGAAATGTTTAAGAATTGAATGGGTTTTTAAATCACCCAGCACTGGACAATAGGGCTGTTGCATTCTCTTTTGTTTCAGCCCAGGGAGCTCCGGAAGACACATTAACCCAGTCTAACCACTTTGAGTTAGCCAATCACAGCTTTCTCTTGTGTATTGGACCCTTTGGGCGGGGAATTTTGCACACAGCCCTTGCAAGGCAGAACGGCAGGGGCCTCACCAGGTATAAAGATAGCTGCTGAGAAGCTATCTCTCTCTTTTACTTCGCTGGACCACAGGTGAGCAGGGTGTTCTGACTCCTCAACAAGGCAACCTAGCAGGAGTTTGGGGTGGTGATTTGAGGGTAATTGCTAAGATTGTTTAAATAACATTGTAGCCATTGTATCCCTCGTTTTCGCCATCTGCAACCCCCCTGTTATATAGTTTTAATGTAATTACTGTGTTCGTGTGGTATAGTTTATTCTTTGGATTGTAGTTTATTTAGGTAATAAAACTTGATTTTTCTCTCATCCAAACCACTTGTTCCGTTTTAATATCATTAATTATAAGTTCCTCCACTCAGAACTAAAGGAGGGGTAGCGATTCGAAACCGCTGTTTTAAAATTGGTTTTATTGGAATTGGTCTGAGTGCAGGCAAAGGCTGCAAGACCAGGAAAATTACTTTAAACCAGTTTAAAGAAGCCCCCAACCCTTACAATGGCGAGCCAGCCAGGAGTGGAGGCAGTTTTTGATTTAATAAGTGGTCTGGATCTGGAGAAAGTACCAGCTCTTGTTTCTCTCGTTTTCAGTATGTGGGTAGCCCTGCGGATTTTAGCGGCAGTGTGTAGGCTGATCTATCGGGGTATAGGTAGCTGGGTTAGGAAGAGTGTGAAGAGAGAGCAGGAGGAGGTCCATGAGGTTAAACCTGGGGCTCAGTATAAGAAAGAGTGGCACCAGGAGGGGAACAGTCCCTCCCAGGCTAGGTTAAATTGCTATGGGTGTGGGAAAGACGGTCACTGGAGAAAAGACTGTAAGAATCCCTGGAAGGATAGCAAGGGAAAGAATCCCCCAGCCCCAGCCCAAAGGGTAGAGACAGGAATCTCCCCCGCCTCAGTCGAGTCGCTACTGGAGGTAATGCGGTCTCTCCTGACCAACCAGGGAAAGGTAGCAGCCATCAATGGTGCTGCAACCCCCTCGCCCACCTCTGCCTCCCCACAATGACTGGCCGTTATGCTGGTCAAAGAGGGTGCACGTGCAGGCACTTTCTGGGACCCATATGGGTCCGGGCCAGTGGCAGTGATTACAGGCAGGGATGGGGCACAGAGAAATTCAGAAAAATTGTACAAGTCAAGTTCAAGTTCACAGCTTGTAAAGACAGGCACTGTGGCTTGTTCTAAGGGAAAAGTTGTCCAGCCCACAAATTGGGACACTTCACTACCCCAGTGGGACCCTAGTTTTGCCCAAAGTTCAAATTTAAAAGGATTATGTGGCTTAGAAATGGAGAAACAGCAGCCTGGGATCAGAACTCAGCAGGCTGCTGCCCATCCATTCACAGATCGCTTGGAGACTGCCCGCGCATGCGCAGTCGCTGGTCTGGAGACGGGAATCCCCCAGTCTTCTGAACAGAAGGTTCGCGCAGGCGCAGTCGTGCGCCTGAGGGGAGAGTTTTGCCAACACCGGGTTCGCGCAGGCGCAGTCGCGAACCCGGAACACCCAGCGACTCCTTTCCTCTGCGGGGCCGAGCGTGCAAGCGCAGTCGGCCGTTTAAAGATCCCTGCTGCTCAGTTTAAACGCGCAGGTGCAGAAGCCTGCTTGGAAGACCCAGCGGTTCTTCCAACCTTTTTTAAAGAGACCGAACGCGCAGGCGCGGTTGCCTGCGCTAGTGTAGCAGTTCCCCAGCCCGTTAAAGAAATTGTTCGCGCAGGCGCGGTTGCCTGTGGAACCCTAGCGGCCCCTCTTCTGTTTTCCCGCGCAGGCGTGATCGCCTGTTTGAAGCCAAAGGCTTCACAGCCTCTGCCGCGGGACTCAGGGGAGAAGGTTCACGCAGGCGCACTCGCCTGCTTAAAGGGACCAGCTTCCCAGCCAGCCTCTAGAATGGTTCCCCCCCATGATGTGGGACCCCGGGGAGGCAGGGATAGCAATCCCTCTTACAGGGGACACAGAGGGGGAGCTGGCACCAGGTTATGGACCTGGAGAGGAGGATTTGCAGCCACCAGCAGCGGGTGGCGAGGGAATACCTGCCCCCAGCACAGGAGTGGGCAGGGAAAAGGAGGCAAACCCAGAGTACCGGCAGGCTGCCAGGAACATTATACAGTGCGGGCTATTTGGACATGGGGGAGAAGGTTCCCAGCCAGCTGGGGCTGTGACCCAAGCTCAGGGTCCGCCAGCCAAAGTTTCCCCCATAGAGACACCCCTCAGAAGGTCTCAGCGGGTGCCCCAGCCTAAGAAAGCATGGTCACCCACTTTACAGTGGAGTAGGGTGGTCTTCCGAGCCAGGGAGAAGCCAGAGAACAGAGGCCCCCACTCAGCAGCCATAAGCTGCGAGGGACCAGAGATAGGGGGCAGACCAGCTTCGCTGCAGCCAGCAGCAATCTGTGACAGTGCCAGAGATTAGTCTGGCCGTCCGGAGACGGGCGGCATCTGTATTATAGCTTTGGTGTGAATGTAGTGTGCTTTTAAGGTGTATTTTAAGTTTTGTTGACATAACAGTCTTAAGTTTAAGTTTAAAGACTTTAAGTTTACATGTGTACCAAATGTTTGTATTTTGGTCCGAGGTCAAGGGACCCGACCATGTCTCCACCTAAGGCAGCAGGTCAGTGAGACCTGGCTGTATGTCCTTTTAAGTTTTTACAGGAGATTGGAAAATGAAGCAGCCATGTTCGCCCAGCCCGAGCTGGGCACCGAATGAAGTTATGGAGACAGAATGTTAGGGATCACCTCGCCACCGGATGAATCCAGGAGACCCTGCAGCGATCTTCGGGAAAAACCGGACAGTGTCCGGAGGAATTTGCCTACTCCTCCTACGGGGAGGAGATGGCCCCAGCTGGGTGGGGCATGGCCCCCAACCAAGCACTATCCTGACCGAAGTTCACTTGCGGGAGACCTCGCTGTTGAGGAGTCACGATGGGGAAGCGCGGGCGCCTTGTGATAGGGACGCGTTCCCCGGGAGTGGGTGGTGATGGCCCGGGAAAGATTGTATAGAGGAGGGGGAGACCCAAGAGTCGCATGGGTGCGTTCGGGGAAGGGAGGAACTCACCCGGGGGCCCACGGGCAAAGTTAATGTAAGTGTGGCTGGGGAGGATGAGTGGGTGGCCGGATCAGTGTGGGGCCAGGGAGAGCCGCCACACAGGCACCCATCATTTTCTACAGCCAGTCGAGGGTAGACGGGAGGGGGAAAGACTGGGAGTCGAGATCCCATGCTCCCCGGTCTCGGTCTGTGCCAGGGAATTTTAAACATGAGGGGTACCCCGCCTCCACACAGGGACAAGGGAACGGCTCGGGGCTGGCGGAGCAGGCTGGTCGGTAAATCCATTCTGCCTGTTTTAAAGTTTAAGACGCTCAAAGGGGGCTGGAAGGTACTTTTACTGCCCGAGTGGGAGGAGCAATGCCCACTCGAATTTCGCGACCCATCATCGGCACGTGATGATCGGGGTTCATTTAAGCATGCTGTTTAATGATTTTTTGTATTTTGTGTTGCAGCCCCAAGTTGAGCAGAGGCGTAGGATCCTCTCCGTGCTTGGGACCAGTTTGTGACAACTCCAAGTTGAGCAGACGCGTAGGACCCTCTCCGTGCTTGGGATCATTTTGATTACATTGTGTAACTAAGATTGCAACATTTTGTAATAACTTATGATGTAAAAAAGTGATTGTAAATTTGGTTTACACTGTATAATTTTACAAGCGTGTAGGGGTATGAGACCCCTTATTGAAAACTGAAGTATCTGTAAGATGCCTACCATACCATGGTTTTTTTCTTGAATTTAAGGGGAATAGACAGGATGGGGATCAGTGGCAGGTGGCTATTAGGTAAATACAGGGGATGGTTGTTTGTGAGGGGTCAGAAATTATTGCTCATTTCTTCAAGAGGATACTACAAGCAAGCTGGAAGTATCCAAGGGCGGACTGTAAGAATTCGCAATAATTTACAGTTCTGAAGATCAATTTTTTTGATTAAAGAATCCCTGGGCGTTGTGCTTTTAAATTTCCAGAGATAAAAATGGCTGTCACCACATGGCCGAAGACAAAGGACAATGCTTTGTTTACAAAGCAATTGAATGCTATTAGCATTTGTTTGTATATCGAGTGGATACATCTAAACTGCAGAAGAGACTTTTGTACCTTGAATGGGAAACGTTTAAGAATTGAATGGGTTTTTAAATCACCCAGCACTGGACAATAGGGCTGTTGCATTCTCTTTTGTTTCAGCCCAGGGAGCTCCGGAAGACACATTAACCCAGTCTAACCACTTTGAGTTAGCCAATCACAGCTTTCTCTTGTGTATTGGACCCTTTGGGCGGGGAATTTTGCACACAGCCCTTGCAAGGCAGAACGGCAGGGGCCTCACCAGGTATAAAGATAGCGGCTGAGAAACTATCTCTCTCTCTTACTTCGCTGGACCACAGGTGAGCAGGGTGTTCTGACTCCTCAACAAGGCAACCTAGCAGGAGTTTGGGGTGGTGATTTGAGGGTAATTGCTAAGATTGTTTAAATAACATTGTAGCCATTTTATCCCTCATTTTCACCGTCTGCAACCCCCCGTTATATAGTTTTAATGTAATTACTGTGTTCGTGTGGTATAGTTTATTCTTTGGATTGTAGTTTATTTAGGTAATAAAACTTGATTTTTCTCTCATCCAAACCACTTGTTCCGTTTTAATATCATTAATTATAAGTTCCTCCACTCAGAACTAAAGGAGGGGTAGCGATTCGAAACCGCTGTTTTAAAATTGGTTTTATTGGAATTGGTCTGAGTGCAGGCAAAGGCTGCAAGACCAGGAAAATTACTTTAAACCAGTTTAAAGAAGCCCCCAACCCTTACACCCTCCGACAGTGCAGCACTCCCTCAGTACTGCCCCTCCGACAGTGTGGCACTCCCTCAGTACTACCCCTCTGACAGTGCAGCACTCCCTCAGTACTGCCCCTCCGACAGTGCAGCGCTCCCTCAGTACTGCCCCTCCGACAGTGCAGCGCTCCCTCAGTACTTCCCCTCCGACAGTGCAGCACTCCCTCACTACTGCGCCTCCGACAGTGCGGCGCTCCCTCAGTACTGCCCCTCCGACAGTGCAGCACTCCCTCAGTACTGCCCCTCCGACAGTGCAGCGCACCCTCAGTACTGCACTGGAGTGTCAGCCTAGATTTTTGTGCTCTAGTCTCTGGAGTGGGACTTGAACCCACAACTTTTTGACTCAGAGGTGAGGGTGCTATCCACTGAGGCATGTCCAGTGGTCGTGTTAAGGCGCTATAGAAATACAAGTCTTTCTTTGAATGTCTGAGATTTGGGAGTTCGTCTGCATCATTCTGTGTCGGTGCAATGAAGTGCTGCTCCATCACACTTGGAGCAGCGGAATGAAGTCATTGGAATTTTGGGGCTTTGTTGTCCATGTTCAGAGACTGGCCATTTTGCTGAGGTACTGGAAGACCACTGGCACTCGTGATGCCCCGTCTCGTATGAGCACAGCTCTTGCTGTAGGCTATTAGCATATGATAGTTCCTACTTGTACAAGATCCCCTCTAAGTCACTTCATTGCTGAATAGCATAGATGCCTTTACAAACATAAGAACATAAGGAATAGGAGCAGGAGTAGGCCATTCAGCCCCTCGAGCCTGCTCCGCCATTCAATAAGATCATGGCTGATCTTCAACCTCAACTCCACTTTCCCGCCTGATCCCCATGTCCCTTGATTCCCCTAGAGTCCAAAAATCTATCGCTCTCGGCCTTGAATATACTCGACGACTCAGCATCCACAGCCCTCTGGGGCAGAGAATTCCAAAGATTCACAACCCTCTGAGTGAAGGAATTCCTCCTCATCTCAGTCTTAAATAGCCGACGCCTTATCCTGAGACTGTGTCCCCTAGTTCTAGACACTCCAGCCTAGGGAAACAATCTCTCAGCATCTACCCTGTCAATCCCCCTCAAAATCTTACATGTTTCAATGAGATCACCTCTCATTCTTCTAAACTCCAGAGAGTATCGGCCCAATCTACTCAATCTCTTCTCATAGGACAGCCCTCTCATCCCAGGGATCAATCTAGTGAACCTTTGTTGCACCGCCTCTAAGGCAAGTATATCCTTCCTCAGGTAAGGAGACCAAAACTGTGCCCAATACGCCAGGTGTGGTCTCACCAAGGCCCTGTACAATTGTAGCAAGACTTCCTTACTCTTATACTCCAACCCCTTTAAGGGGAAGCTAGATAAGCACGAGGGAGAAAGGAATAGAAGGATATGCTGATAGGGTGAGATGAAGACCTGTTGGGCCGAGTGGCCTGTTTCTGTGCCGTAGACTCGATGTCATCTATGTATGAAAATAGAATGTTTCTCCCTTGAACAAACTCAATAAAGATTCATACTACCACAAAAAGCAGTCTCTGGTATAAATGTCAGAGTCATAGGGCACAGAAGGAGGCCATTCGGCCCATCGAGTCCGTGCCGGCTCTCTGTGGAGCAATCCAATCAGTCCCATTCCCCCGCTCTGTGGCTACAACCTCTTTATCATACCAGGATAGGTCGCTGTGTTCGGGTTGTCTGTTTCTGAATTAGGTTCGGGAGGACCAGGGGTCACTATTTTAAGTTGTATGAGGCCAGATCGAGGTTCGATGTCAGGAGGGGGTTCTTCTCCCAGAGAATAGTGGGCCTCTGGAACAGGCTGCCGGCTCGTGCGGTGGGCACTGATCCGCTGAATTCCTTCAAGCGAGAGCTGGACCTGTTTCTGGCTGAGACGGAGATCACCTCTTACAGTAGAGAGATACTGCAGGGAATTCAGGGCCAGTGTGATCTCCTGGACTAGCTTCGATCACCTAGATGGGTCGGAGAGGAATTTCCCAGATTTTTTCCCCCCAAATTGGCCTGGGGTTTTTAATCTTATTTTTGCCTCTCCCGGGAGATCCCATGGTTTCGGGTGGGGGGTGGGGAGTGTATATATTGCGATACACAAGGCATCGCCATTGTGTGGGACAGGCTGAATGAACCAGAGGGTCTTTACCGGTCCGTCATTGTCCGTATGTTCGTAATTCCCCGAATGTTACACAAATTGCTCTATTACCAAATTCACGCATGATTTATTTCCTGTGAAAAGCTCTCATCCTACATAGTAGTAACATTGGCTGCATCGTACCGGATATATTGTATTTCATAAAGGATGAATCACGGGTTCCAGTTAAATAGCACTCTGGAAGAAGCAGATTTTCTGGGGATTGTCGCTACAACAAGGATTGACCACAGAACACAGTGACTCACGGATGTATGCGGCATAAATCTAAAATATTATCGAGCGTTTTTACATCAATTCTTTCTCATCAAAGAAATAGATAATCTTAAAACGGAATGCAAGCTTAACGATTCTGCTGAAACACTGTAATAAATGTCAGGATTAGCACAGGGGCTATCCGACTTCACCATTTGATTATGCACTTGACAAATACCAGGCAGCAGAGAATCTTTCATCGCACAAAAATGTCCCAAAAAAATTAACTTCAAGATACTTGGTGTGGCAGTGAATTCGATATCGGCCATTCACCTCTGGGACATGGGATCAGATCCAGCCTGGAATGATGGGATGAAGCTTTCCTCTGGCCGCTGGCTGTAAGGGTCCAGTTCCTGGTGGGCCGGGGCCTACTGCACAGAATAACCCCTCATTTAGCATTAATTGGCAATGTCACTCCGACAGGCCTAAGAAGGGTTGGGTGTGGCAAATGGAACACTACCACCACCACAACAACAACAACAGCTTATATTTATATGGACACTTGGGTGAGAGACCAAAGGGCTGTGTCCATTTGTAGACAGGTCGCCCAGCATGAGTCATTGCCTTAAGGACAGGAACAGGTAAAGGGAGAAAATCGGTGGGATTAAAAGTCGTTGCTGTCTGCTAGATGCAGACTAATCTACAGGAAACTCTTTGGTATCCGGCACCGACGGGACCGGGATGGTGCCGGTTGATTAAAAATTCCGGATGACGGAGAGGGTTATCTACCGAGGCTATCTTTAACAAACAAAAATAAAAAAATCAAGAAATGTGCAGTATACAGTAATTGGGTACTCACCTACAGAATGTTGTGTTAAATGGATGGTGGAAGATGCTTGATTAAGTACAGTACTGCCAGTTGAGGGTAATCCATAACTCTTTAATTACTTAACAGTAAAACAAAACTTATACAGTAAACGGCTGTATACAGTACTGTAGTTGACTGTACACTTATTCCAAGTCCTTTTGCTTGGACCAACTTTTGGGAATTCCATAATGCAAGCTGGGGGAGATAATTCACGATAAAGATGGAGAGACACACAGAAAAATGGCGGATCGGAAGAGACTACCGGCAGCGCGGGAGTCACACAGAAAAATGGCGGATCGGAAGAGACGACCGGCAGCGTGGAAGAGTCAGACTCCTGTTACAGAGGTACTGAGGTGTTCCGACTTCCGACAGCGCCAAGAAGCCGAGCAGTGGCAGTTTGGAGAACTACCCCCACTGACTAACTCGGCCACCGCGGGAGACTCGGACTCGGCAACATTGCCGGTTATTGAGGTGTTGTTTTCAGAGTATGAATTTTGCCGGTTAATAGAGAATTCTGGATATTTAGGCGCCGTTTAAACAAGAGTTTCCTGTATGTAGATGTGGGAACTGGTGGTGTTGGAGTCCCTTACCTTCCAAAGATGACCACAGAGAGGGGTAAGAAAAAAAGAAAGACTTGCATTTCTATAGCGCCTTTCACGACCACCGGACGTCCCAAAGCGCTTTACAGCCAATGAAGTACTTTTTGAAGTGTGGTCACTGTTGTAATGTAGGAAATGCGGCAGCCAATTTGCGCACAGCAAGCTCCCACAAACAGCATTGTGATAATGACCAGATCATCTGTTTTTGTTATGTTGGTTGAGGGATAAATATTGGCCCCAGGACACCGGGGATAACCCCCCTGCTCTTCTTCGAAATACAGACCGTGGGATCTTTTACGTCCACCTGAGAGAGCAGACGGGGCCTCGGTTTAACGTCTCATCCGAAAGATGGGAGCAGCTTGTTGAGAAATGAAGGTTGGAGAATGTATATTAACAGGTTTATTTTGTGAGGTTTGACATGAATCTTGTCATTCATGGAAAATGACTTATGAAATAATACTGGGCGGCCTGCTGGTGTCGCTGTCCAGGGAGAGTATAAATACTCGGTCATGGGCCCAGCTTGCTCAGGACATTCTTTAACAGGAACTAGTGAAGGACACAACTAGATCTCCATGTTGAAAAACAGTTGATTAAAGCCTTGTTTAATACTCAGACCAAGTACTGAGTAGTTTTCTTACGTCAAGGTTATGCTTCTAGCGTTGAGCATGACTTGATGGGAACATGAACCAGGTGCAGAGGTCAATGTTCCCAATTCCTCGCACTCCCAATACCTCTGCACCTGGTTCTCCAAACCCATGCTCCAGAGAGCCAAGTATAGTCTTAAATGCGGTCTACAAATGACACATCAATGTGCCTTGTTAAATCTGGTGCAAGACACCGAAGAAATCAGCAATTATAAATGTTAGCTCCTGCACGCTGTCACTTCTGCCTGCAGTTACAACAATAGAATCACATACTGGCCCATCTGGCCCCTCATAATTAACAACTTTAACTTTCTGGCTGTCATAACAAATAACTGAGTGCCTTAGAACTTTATATAAATCTCCATTTTAGGGGGTTTTCAAACTAATAAGTCTGCTTGTTCCAATTGCTCATCTCCATCCCAACATTCGTGCTGCACTTGCCCAAAGCAAGGTTGTCCCGTCTAACAGCGATTTTGATATTTATTCCGCTATAATGGTTTAAGCATTATTTATAAATGCCAATTTAAGTGTTTGGATGAGACTCTCTATCCATCTGTCTGTTTCCGCTGCTTTTAACAAGCTGATTTCTCACATAGAACGTATATGAGACTCGAGGAAGGAATGTGTAACTTTTAGAAAGTGTTTCTATTTTAATCTTCACACTTCCTGGGAGTTTTTATTTTAACCTTCACACTGCTGGGATATGTTTGGTGGGGATTCCAATTGTTATTACATTTAGCATTAATATTAAATACCACCTTAAACATTCACTCCCTCCACCATCGGCGCACCATGGCTGCAGTGTGTACCATCTACAAGATGCACTGCAGCAACTTGCCAAGGCTTCTTCGGCAGCACCTCCCAAACCCGTGACCTCTTCCACCTAGAAGGACAAGGGCAGCAGGCGCATGGGAACACCATCACCTCCAAGTTCCCCTCCAGGTCACACACCATCCTGACTTAGAAGTCGCTGGGTCAAAATCCTGGAACTCCCTCCCTAACAGCACTGTGGGAGTACCTTCACCACACGGACTGCAGCAGTTCAAGAAGGCGGCTCACCACCACCTTCTCAAGGGCAATTAGGGATGGGCAATAAATGCCGGCCTTGCCAGCGACGCCCACATCCCCAGGAACAAATAAAAAAATAAATAATGAACAATGCAACAGAAATGCTGCAACACTGTATTAAGACACCAAAAGGGTGAATGGGAAAGCACCCAAGGGACTGACTAGATACATTTTGTTATTCAATGCTTCTTCATTTGCATAATGAAATTCTGAGGCTTGACTTTAACTCGGGTGGCAAGTTATAATTGAGTGGCCAAAGCTGCATACAGGTCTCTCATTGTGGCCCAGCCATTGCCTTTTATAAATTTATCATAGAAACATAGAAAATAGGAGCATGAGTAGGCCATTCGGCCCCTCGAGCCTGTTCATGGCTGATCATCCAAATTCAGTACCCTGTCCCTGCTTTCTCCCCATATCCCTTTAGCCTTAAGAAATATATCTAACTCCTTCTTGAATATATTTAATAAGTTGGCCTCAACTGCCTTCTGTGGTAGAGAATTCCACAGGTTCGCCACTCTCTGGGTGAAGAAATTCCTCATCTCAGTCCTAAATGGCTTACCCCTTATCCTTAGACTGTGACCCCTGGTTCTGGGCTCCCCCGCCATCGGGAACACCCTTCCTGCATCTAGTCTGTCTAGTCCTGTTAGAATTTTATATGTTTCAATGAGATCCCCTCTCATTCTTCTAAACTCTAGCGAATATAAGCCCAATCGACCCAATCTCTGCTCATACGTCATTCCTGCCATCCCAGGTATCAGTCTGGTGAATCTTCGCTGAACTCCCTCCATGGCAAGAACATCCTTCCTCAGATAAGGCGGCCAAAACTGCACACAATACTCAAGGTGTGGTCTCACCAAGGCCCTGTACAACTGCAGCAAGACATCCTAAAGGGATCAAGGGATATGGGGAGAAAGCAGGGACAGGGTACTGAATTTGGATGATCAGCCATGATCTCATTGAATGGCGGAGCAGGCTTGAAGGGCCGAATGGCTTACTCCTGCTCCTATCTTCTATGTTTCTATGTAAATGCTGCATTTTTAGAAATACAAAGTGAATTTGCACACGTTTAAAAAGCCACAGGCTAAAGCACTGAGACAGAGAGGAGCTTGAGGTGTTAATGAGCCAGGCACTAAAGAAGTCTCAACAATAACTGGGGATGTTAAGCAATTCGTTATCTTGTCTCAGGTGGCCAACGAATATTCATGCCCATTAGGGTAAGGGGCTATTCTATTCATGCGGGTATGGCAGGAGATATCTGCTCAGAATATACTCTTGGGAGAGAACAGAAGAACATAAGAGATAGGAGCAGGAGTCGGCCATTTGGCCCTTCGAGCCTGCTCCGCCATTAAATAAGATCATGGCTGATCTTCTACCTCATCTCCACTTTCCTGCACTATCCCCATATCCCATGATTTCCTTAATATCGATCTCTGTCTTGAATATACTCAACGACTGAGTCTCCACAGCCCTCTGGGGTCGACAATTCCAAAGATTCACCACCCTGTGAGTGAAGGAATTTCTCCTCATCTCAGTTCTAAATGACTGACCCCTTATTCTGAGACTGTGACCCCTGGTTCTCAGCTCCCCAGCCAGGGGAAACAACCTCCCTGCATCTACCCTGTCAAGCCCTGTAAGAATTTTGTATGTTTCAATGAGATCATCTCTCATTCTTCTAAACTCTAGAGAATATAGGCCTAGTCTACTCAATCTCTCCTCATAGGGCAGTCCCCCCATCCCAGGAACCAGTCTGGTGAACCTTCATTGCACTCCCTCTATGGCAAGTATATCCTTCCTTAGGTAAGGAGACCAAAACTGTACACAATACTCCAGGTGTGGTCTCACCAGGGCCCTATATAATTGCAGTAAGACGTCTTTACTCTTATACTCAAATCCTCTCGTAATAAAAGCCAACATACCATTTGCTTTCCTAATTGCTTGCTGTACCTGCATGTTAGCTTTCAGTGATTCATGTACAAGGACACCCAGGTCCCTCTGAACACCAACATTTCCCAATCTCTCACTTATCCCCATGAAGCCTCCTTGCATCCTCCTCACAACTTACATTCCCACCCAGCTTTGTATCATCAGCAAACTTGGATATATTACATTTGGTCCCCTCATCCAAATCACTGATATAGATTATGAATAGCTGAGGCCCAAGCACTGATCCTTGTGGTACCCCACTAGTTAGTCTGCTAACCCGAAAATGACCCGTTTATTCCTACTCTCTGTTTTCTGTCTGTTAACCAATCCTCAATCCATGCCAGTATATTACCTCCAATCCCATGAGCCCTAATTTTGTTTAATAACCTCTTGTGTGGCACCTTATCGAATGCCTTCTGAAAATTCAAATACACCACATCCACTGGTTCCCCCTTATCTATTCCGCTAGTTACAACCTCAAAAAACTCTAATAGATTTGAGAAACACGATTTCCCTTTTATAAATCGGTGTTGACTCTGCCCAATCCTATTATTATTTTCTAAGTGCCCTGTTACCAAGTCCTTAGTAATAGATTCTAGCATTTTCCCTCCTATTGATGTCAGGCTAACTGGTCTGTTGTTGGTTCAGTTGACCTGCTGGTGAATCTCTGAATCTCAGACTGGTGTGGGAGAAATGGGTTTTGCTTCCTGGGACACTGGCATCAGTACTGGGACAGGAGAGAGCTGTTCCATTGGGACGGACTTCACTTGGCCAGTGCTGGGACTAGAGTCCTGGCGAATCAAATAACTAGGGCTGTAGAGAGGGCTTTAAACTAATTAGTGGGGGGGAGGTTTTAAGAGAGCGAAAAATAAAAATGACAGCGGAGAAGGCAATAGAGCAAGGTAGCAGTGGGGGAATTAAAAACCAGAGCGTGTCAGGAAGGGACAGAATGTATAATGAGAAAGGTAAAGTAGTAAAAGGGGTAAAAGCAGGAATAAATTGTCAGAAAACATATTTGAAAGTTCTTTATCTGAATGCACGCAGCATTCGTAACAAAATTGACGAGTTGACGGTACAAATAACTACACATGGGTGTGATCTGGTGGCCATTACGGAAACATGGCTGCAAGATAATCATGACTGGGAACTAAACATACAAGGGTATTTGACAATTAGGAATGACAGACAGGAAGGAATGGGAGGTGGGGTTGCTATGTTAATCAAGGATGGAATCACTGCAATAGTCAGAAATGATATTGGGTCAAAGGATCAGGATAGTGAAATAGTTTGGGTGGAGATAAGGAATAATAAGGGGAAAAAGTCACTAATGGGCGTAGTCTATAGGCCTCCTAACAGTTGCAACTCTGTTGGTCGGAGTATAAATCAGGAAATAGTTGGGGCTTGTAATAAGGGAACAGCTATAATCATGGGGGATTTTAACTTTCATATTGACTGGACTAATCAAATTGGGCATGGCAGCCTTGAGGAAGAGTTCATAGAGTGTATTAGGGACGGGTTCCTTGAGCAGTATGTAACTGAACCAACCAGGGGGCAGGCAATCTTAGATCTGGTCCTGTGTAATGAGACAGGATTAATAAAAATGTCCTAGTAAAGGATCCCCTTGGAATGAGTGACCATAATATGGTTGAATTCCAAATTCAGTTTGAGGATGAGAGAGTTGGATCTCAAACCAGCGTACTGAGCTTAAATAAAGGAGACGATGAAGGTATAGAAACATAGAAGATAGGAGCAGGAGTAGGCCGTTCGGCCCTTCGAGCCTGCTCCGCCATTCAACGAGATCATGGCTGATCATCCAAACCCTAGCACCCGGTCCCTACACCGACAGCCATCCCACCCAAGCCCTATCCCCGTAACCCCACGTATTTAATCCCCCCTAACACTAAGGGCCAATTTTATCATGGCCAATCAACCTAACCCGCACATCTTTGGACTGTGGGAGGAAACCGGAGCACCCGGAGGAAACCCACGCAAACACGGGGAGAATGTGCAAACTCCACACAGACAGTCACCCGAGGCCGGATTTGAACCCGGGTCCCTGGCGCTGTGAGGCAACAGTGCTAACCACTATGCCACCGTGAAGAGTAGAATTGACTAAAGTGGACTGGGAAAACAGATTAAAGTGTAAGACGGTACAAGAGCAGTGGTCTACATTCAAGGAGATATTTCACATCTTTCAAGATAAATATATTCCACTGAGGAAAAAGGGGAATAAAAGAAAAGACAGCCATCCGTGGCTTAGTAAAGTAATAAAGGATAGTATCCGACTGAAAACAAGGGCATATAAAGTAGCCAAATCTAGTGGGAGGATAGAAGATTGGGAAGCATTTAAAAGCCAGCAAACAATAACTAAAAGATTAATTAAGAAAGGGAAGATAGATTATGAAAGTAAACTAGCAAAAAATATAAAAACAGATAGCAAGAGTTTCTACAGCTATATAAAAAGAAAAAGGGTGGCTAAAGTGAACATTGTTCCCTTAGAGGATGGGACCGGGAAACTAGTGGTGGTGAACATGGAGATGGCAAAGACGCTGAACAAATATTTTGTCTCAGTCTTTACAGTAGAGGACACTAAAAATATCCCAACACTGGACAAACAGGGGGCAATGGGGGGGGGTGGAGGAGCTAAACATGATTAAAATCACTAAGGAGATGGTACTCAGTAAAATAATGGGACTTAAGGCGGATAAATCCCCCGGACCTGATGGCCTACATCCTAGGGTCTTGAGAGAAGTGGCGGTAGGGATTGTGGATGCATTGGTGATTATTTTCCAGAACTCCCTGGACTCAGGAAAGGTCCCGGCAGATTGGAAAACTGCTAATGTAACACCCTTATTTAAGAAGGGAAGTAGACAAAAAGCTGGAAACTATAGACCAGTTAGCCTAACATCTGTGGTTGGCAAAATGTTGGAGTCCATTATTAAGGAAACAGTAACAGAGCATTTGGATAAACATAATTTAATAGGACAGAGTCAGCATGGTTTTATGAAGGGGAAGTCATGTTTGACAAATTTGCTCGAATTCTTTGAGGATGTAACATACAGGGTGGATAAAGGGGAACCAGTGGATGTAGTGTATTTGGACTTCCAAAAGGCATTTGACAAGGTTCCACACAAAAGATTACTGATCAAGATAAAAAATCACGGGATTGGGGGTAATATACTGGCATGGGTGGAAGATTGGCTATCTAACAGAAAACAAAGAGTTGGGATAAATGGTTCATTCTCGGGCTGGCAATCAGTAACTAGTGGTGTTCCGCAGGGGTCAGTGCTGGGACCCCAACTCTTTACAATCTATATTAACGATTTGGAGGAAGGGACCAAGTGCAACATATCCAAGTTTGCCGACGATACAAAGATGGGAGGGAAAGCAGTGAGTGAGGAGGACATAAAAAACCTGCAAAAGGACATAGACAGGCTAAGTGAGTGGGCAGAGATTTGGAAAGTGTTGGAAAGTGTGAGGTTATGCACTTCGGCAGAAAAAATCAAAGAGCAAGTTATTATCTAAATGGAGAGAAACTGCAAAGTGCTACAGTACAAAGGGATCTGGGGGTCCTGGTGCATGAAACACAAAAAGTTAGTATGCAGGTGCAGCAGGTGATCAGGAAGGCCAATGGAATCTTGGCTTTTATTGCAAGGGGGATGGAGTATAAAAACAGGGAAGTCTTGCTGCAGTTATACAGGGTATTGGTGAGGCCACACCTGGAATACTGCGTGCAGTTTTGGTTTCCATATTTAAGAAGAGATATACTTGCTCTCGAGGCGGTTCAGAGAAGGTTCACTCGGTTGATTCCGGAGATGAGGGGGTTGACGTATGAGGAAAGTTTGAGTAGGTTGGGACTCTACTCATTGGAGTTCAGAAGAATGAGAGGCGATCTTATTGAAACATATAAGATTGTGAGGGGGCTTCATCGGGTGGATGCGGTGAGGATGTTTCCACTGATGGGTGAGACTAGAACTAGGGGGCATAATCTAAGAATAAGGGGCTGGCCTTTCAAAACTGAGATGAGGAGAAACTTCTTCATTCAGAGGGTAGTAAATCTATGGAATTTGCTACCCCAGAGAGCTGCGGAAGCTGCAACATTAAATAAATTTAAAATGGAGATAGACAGTTTCCTAGCAGATAAGGGAATTAGGGGTTACGGGGAGAGGGCAGGGAAGTGGACGTGAGTCTAGATTCGGATCAGCCATGATCCTATTGAATGGCGGAGCAGGCCCGAGGGGCCGTATGGCCTACTCCTGCTCCTACTTCTTATGTTCTTATTCTTATGAATGTGTCGGAGCTACTGGTCCTGTGATCACTAGGGTCAGAATTAACAAAATGAAGATAAAAACCCAAGTTCATTGTGGGTGATGGGGAGGGGCTGGGGTGGGGGGACAGTCCAGTTTTTGCACAAAGGATGGCAAAGGATTATCCTTGATCTGCAGCCGGAAGCTACAATGTAGGAGATCAGATTTTGCAGTTAGATGTCGTCGAGAAAGAGAGGTATTGCCAAAAACAAGTCATTCAGATCACAAAGTGGGCAGGACATGTGGCTTATTGTTATTTTTTTTCCATATTTCAGGCAGAGAAGTGAGATTGAATTAAGTAATTGTTGACTTGCTCGCTGTAGATCTAGAACCAGGGGTCACAGTCTCAGGAAAAGGGGTCGGCCATTTAAGACTGAGATGAGGAGGAATTTCTTCACTCAGAGGGCTGTGAATCTTTGGAATTCTCTACCCTAGAGGGCTGTGGATGCTCAGTCGTTGAGTATATTCAAGGCTGAGATCGATAGATTTTTGGACTCGTGGGGAATCAAGGGATATGGGGATCGGGCGGGAAAGTGGAGATGAGGTCGAAGATCAGCCATGATCTTATTGAATGGCGGAGCAGGCTCGAGGGGCCGAATGTCCGACTCCTGCTCCTAATTTTTATGTTCTTATATAAAATAAGGCAGCTTAACAATTCATATCAGGCCTGGTCTCATCAAGTGTTGCAGTTGACTTTTGGAAAGATTGGAGTAGCGCGCATGAGGGCTTGTGTGAAAGACACAATATCCAGTTTCGAGCACTGGGGTGGGGGTGTGCGATTGATACACCCTCCTTATCCTTCTCAGCCTCTCCTTGAATTCAAGGAAGCTGGCAGTTTCTTCTGTACCTCTCCACCATCAAAATCAGCTAGAGTTAACGTGTTCTCTGGCTAAATATTACCAGTGGACTTGCAGCGCTCCAGCAGTCTTTAGCGATACCTGTGAGTCGTGACATCTCATTAAAACGGCATTGTAATGTTTCCTGCCTGGCCGGGGGCTTTTATAAATATATAAATCTACTTATCTGCATTAGGTCTGATCAAGTACCCTTAGATTAACATCAGTGCAAACAAAACAACAGCATGTATCATTCACCCACACTTTGTATTTTGAATTTAAATGGTTCATAATATTCCAATATTTTAATTTAATCAGAGAAATCAATTATGCGATTCAGCTTGTTTCTCCGGCATCATAAATATTTCATTTTCCAGTCATTTCTATTGTTTACATGTGTGAGATTTATTTATGCTTCACAGGGGAATGGTGCTAATGATGGGTTACTTTAATAGCACAGTTCAGGATTTGGTGAAATTTCATTGCAGGTGGGCAACCGCATTCAGGGATAGCAGAACTTGTTTACACTGCTAAAATGCTCAGCACTGCAATATATTTCTATTTCTATTCTATTAGCAGGTAAGAGGAAGCATGGCCATGCATGGCATGCGACATAAAATCAGGCGCACACAAGCCCACACACCTAACTGGCTGCACCCTCCATTTTGTTCGCTGATGACTGCACAGTGTTCAGCGCCATTCACAACTCCTCAGATAATAAAGCAGTCCATGCCCGCATGCAGCAAGACCTGGACGACGTTCAGGCCTGGGCTGATAAGTGGCAGGTAACATTCACGCCACACAAGTGCCAGGCAATGGCTATCTCCAACAAGCGAGAGTCTAATCATCTCCCATTGACATTCAACGGCATTACCATCGCCGAATCCCCCACCATCAACATCCTGGGGGTCACCATTGACCAGAAACTTAACTGGACCAGCCACATAAATACTGTGGCAACAAGAGCAGGTCAGAGGCTGGGTATTCTGCGGCGAGTGTCTCACCTCCTGACTCCCCAAAGCCTTTCCACCATCTACAAGGCACAAGTAAGGAGTGTGATGGAATACTCTCCACTTGCCTGGATGAGTGCAGCTCCAACAACACTCAAGAAGCTCGGCACCATCCAGGACAAAGCAGCTCGCTTGATCGGCACCCCATCCACCACCTCAAACATTCACTCCTTCCACCACCGGCGTACCGTGGCTGCAGGATGGGCAATAAATGCTGGCCTTGCCAGCGACGCCCACATCCCAGGAACGAATAAAAAAGGTACCCAACACCGCCTTCGGGGCTGGCTACTGTTTTCGGACAGTCTTGCAGCCAGTAGCCATTAAGGGTGATGCAAGCCATGCTTTCACTTCCAGGCACGAGGCCCTGCTCAGGGGTGTATGCCTGGTGTACACTGGCCCATTTATTTTTTTATATTCATTTATGGGATGTGGGCGTTGCTGGCAAGGCCGGCATTTATTGCCCATCCCTTGAGAAGGTGGCGGTGAGCCGCCTTCTTGAACCGCTGCAGTCCGTGTGGTGAAGGTGCTCCCACAGTGCTGTTAGGGAGGGAGTGATGAGAGGCAAGAGGAAAATCGCGGCCTCTCTGTTCGCACTGGGGTAGCATTTCCAATGTTTTCTTTGTGGAAAGAAGACATCAGCTGGAGAAGAACGCGGAGTTTTCATCAGGCGGAGGTCATTATCGGTAACACTGACGTGACCAGCAGGGGTCCTCATATCAACCACATGACTGCATGGACAGAAAGGGTTTGTGCTCAATTAATGTTCAGGTGGGCTTTGATTTACGTAAACATCACTGCTCACATCAATGGTCATTATGTAGGAAAGAAAAAAAAGACTTGCATTTCTCCAGCGCCTTACACGACCACTGGACGTCCCTGTGGTAAACCACTGCTGTACCTGTCTGTATGTGTATGTGTATTCCACTAGGTACAGGTCTGGACATGCCTCGGCTGACTCCTCCCACTATTCCAGGTATATAAGTGACTACCTCCCAGTCCCTTAGTATTCTGGACGGGTCGACCACTCGAGACTAGACCTTCATTCTTTAGTTAATAAAAGCCTGGTTGTTACTCGCTTAACCTCAGTCTTTTGAGTAATTGATGGCGCATCAATTTTATTAACTAAATTTTTTATAATGGAGAAGATCCTCACACCAGCATGCCTGGACCTGGACAGTCGGGAAGCGGATGCTTCCACCAAGTTTGCTCACTGGCTCATGTGCTTCGAGGCATTTCTGACTGCCTCCACTGCGGTCGTAACGGATGCGAACAAACTGTCTGTCCTGATCTCCAAGGTGAACCACCGAGTGTACTCAGTCATCCGGGACGCGACCTCGTACACAGCCGCCCTCCAGCTCCTCAAGACCCAGTACATGCGCCCTGTGAACGAAGTTTACGCCAGGCACCTCCTGGGGAGTCGCAAGCAACAACCTGGGGAATCGACTGAGGAATACCTCCAAGCACTGTCCGTGCTTGGCCGGGCCTGTGGGTGTAGGGCGGTAACGTCCACTAAGTACACGGAGGAACTGATCCAGAATGCCTTCGTAGCGGGCCACAGGTCCAACTACACCCGACAGCGACTGCTGGAGCAGAGTGACCTCACCCTCGACAAAGCCTCCGAAATCGCACTAACGCTGGACGCAGCCTACCGGTGCATGGATGCCTACTCATCTGCACCGTGGACGCCGCGGGGAATGACAACCTGGGACATGGTAGGACAGCCCCATAGCACCGTGCCACCCCAGCCACAGCCCAACAACGGCCCAACCACCGCAGCAGTGTCCCAAAGCCAGACAGCAGTATCCCAAGGCCAGAAATGCTACTTCTGTGGCCAGGCCAAACACCCCAGAGCGCGCTGCCCGGCGAAGAATGCGACCTGCTCGGGCTGCGGGAAAAAGGGACACTACGCTAGCGTCTGCAAGGCCAAAGCCACCCCAAACGCCAGCAGCGCCGCGTGTGGGCTGTGCGAGCCGCCATCTTGGGCCCCCAACAGCGCCGCGTGTGGGCCGTGCGGGCCGCCATCTTGGGCCTCCCCAGCCATGTGCGAACCACCGCAGCAGCAGCCATCTTGGACGACTCCAGCCACATGGGAATCATGGACGCCGCCATCTTGGACACCAGCCGGGACGCAGCAGGCCACCAACCCCCCCCCCATCTGATACCCGCAGCGACACACCGACCCCTACGCTGGCCTCTGTTACGCTGGACCAAACGAGACCGCACCAACTAGCTCGGTCCAAAATGGACGTTAAGGTAAACGGCCATGCAATAAACTGCCCTTTTGACTCCGGGAGCACAGAGAGCTTCATCCACCCCGACACGGTGCGGCGTTGCTCTCTCCCAGTCCTGCCTGCGCACCAGCGGATTTCTATGGCCGCCGAGTCCCAGTCAGCGGACATTGGCGGCTACTGCGTGGTGACACTAGTAGTAGACGGGACTGTGTTCAATAATTTTAAACTCCTGGTCCTGCCCCAACTTTGCGCTGCCGTTCTACTGGGGTTGGATTTCCAGTGCCACCTCAAAAGCGTTACGATGGCGTACGGTGGCCCCCTCCCCCCACTCACAGTCCGCAGCCAGCAGCCTCCAAATTGCCCGCCGCGCACCAGATGCAACCTCTCCACACTCAGAGTCCCACCCCCCCCACTGTTTGCTAACCTCACCCCCGACTGTAAGCCCATCGCCACAAAGAGCAGGCGATACAGTGCCGGAGACAGGGTTTTCATCAAAACCGAAGTGGAGCGGCTCCTGAAGGAGGGGATTATTGAGGGCAGCTCCAGCCCCTGGCGAGCCCAGGTTGTGGTCGTTAAGACCGGCGAGAAACAACGCCTGGTCATCGACTACAGCCAAACAATAAACCGCTACACCCTGCTGGACGCCTACCCACTCCCCCGCATAGCTGACATGGTCAACCAGATCGCGCAGTACCGCGTCTTTTCGACCATTGGCCTGAAATCAGCGTACCACCAGCTCCCCATACGCCCCGAAGACCGCCAGTATACTGCTTTTGAGGCAAACGGCCGCCTCTATCACTTCCTTAGGGTTCCCTTTGGCGTTACCAACGGGGCCTCCATCTTCCAAAGGGAGATGGACCGGATGGTCGATCAAAACGCGCTGCAGGCCACTTTCCCTTACCTAGACAATGTGACCATCTGCGGCCATGACTTGCAGGACCATGACGCAAACCTTGAGAAATTCCTCCGCACTGCCCAACTCCTGAACCTGACATATAACAAAGAGAAGTGCATATTCCGCACAGACCGCCTCGCCATCCTTGGCTGTGTTGTGGAACACGGGGTCATCGGTCCCGACCCGGACCGGATGCGTCCCCTTATGGAACTCCCACTGCCCTACTGCCTAAAAGCTCTGAAGAGGTGCCTAGGGTTTTTTTCCTACTACGCCCAGTGGGTCCCCTACTATGCAGACAAAGCCCGTCCGCTGATCAAATCCACCTCTTTTCCCCTGATGGCAGAGGCCCGCTCGGCCTTCCACCGTATCAAGGAGGACATTGCCAAAGCCACCATGCACGCAGTGGACGAATCCATCCCCGTCCAGGTGGAAAGCGATGCGTCCGACTTTGCTCTGGCCGCCACCCTTAATCAGGCGGGGAGACCTGTGGCATTCTTCTCACGAACCCTCCAGGGCCCGGAGACCAGACACTCCGCGGTCGAGAAGGAGGCCCAGGCTATTGTGGAGGCTGTGCGTCATTGGAGGCACTACCTGGCCGGAAAACGATTTACCCTGCTCACTGACCAGCGTTCAGTTGCTTTCATGTTCAACAACAAGCAGAGGGGCAAAATCAAAAATGACAAGATCTTGAGGTGGAGAATCGAACTTTCCACCTACAATTACGAGATCTTGTACCGGCCTGGGAAGCTCAATGAACCCCCAGATGCCCTATCGCGTGGCACCTGCGCCAGCGCGCAGATCGATAGGCTGAGGGCCCTCCACAATGACCTCTGCCACCCGGGGGTCACCAGGTTCTTCCACTTCATCAAGGCCCGCAACCTGCCTTACTCCATTGAGGAGGTCAGGACCATGACCAAGAACTGCCAAGTCTGCGCTGAGTGCAAACCGCACTTTTATAGACCAGACAGAGCCCACCTGATAAAAGCCACTCGCCCTTTCGAACGCCTGAGCGTCGATTTTAAAGGGCCTCTCCCCTCCTCCGACCGCAATGTGTACTTCCTCAACATCATTGACGAGTACTCCCGTTCCCGTTCGCTATCCCCTGCCCGGACATGACCAGTGCCACGGTCATTAAATGTCTGAACAGCCTCTTCACCCTGTTCGGTTTCCCCAGCTATATCCATAGCGACCGGGGCTCATCGTTTATGAGCGACGAACTCCGCCAGTACCTGCTCGCTAGGGGTATAGCCACAAGCAGGACCACCAGTTACAACCCCCGGGGGAACGGACAGGTGGAAAGAGAGAATGCAACAGTTTGGAAGGCCGCCCTACTAGCCTTAAAGTCTAGGGGCCTTCCGACCTCCCGCTGGCAGGAGGTGCTCCCCGATGCGCTCCACTCGATTCGGTCACTGCTCTGCACTGCCACCAATGCCACCCCTCACGAGAAAATGTTTGTCTTCCCAAGGAAGTCCACATCGGGGACAGCGTTACCGCCATGGCTGACGTCCCCAGGGCCGGTACTACTGAGAAGACACGTGAGGACCAATAAAACGGACCCCCTGGTCGAGAGGGTTGACCTCCTCCACGCCAACCCCCAGTACGCCTACATTGCGTACCCGGACGGGCGGGAGGACACAGTCTCCATACGAGACCTCGCACCCTCGGGGACCGCTGTAACCCACTACCCATTACCACTCCCCCCCACGACACCCTTGGGGACCGCTGTAACCCACTACCCATTACCACCCCCCCCCACGACCCGATATCCAACCTCAGCAGCCGGCTCGCCTTGGACCGTCACCCATGAGGACTACACTCCAGTGCCCCAGCCTACACGGGACGCGACGCCGGAAGCTCCACCACCCCTGCCGTCGCCACGTCGATCACAGCGGCAGACAAGACCTCCGGAGAGACTCCAATACACGAACTTTTAAATACACTTCACCCCGCCGGACTCATTTTTAAACAAGGGGTGAATGTGGTAAACCACTGTTATACCTGTCTGTATGTGTATGTGTATTCCACTAGGTACAGGTCTGGACATGCCTCGGCTGACTCCTCCCACTATTCCAGGTATATAAGTGACTACCTCCCAGTCCCTTAGTATTCTGGACGGGTCGACCACTCGAGACTAGACCTTCATTCTTTAGTTAATAAAAGCCTGATTGTTACTCGCTTAACCTCAGTCTTTAGAGTAATTGATGGCGCATCAGTCCCAAGGTGCTTTACAGCCAATGAAGTACTTTTTGAAGTGTAGTCACTGTTGTAATGTAGGAAACGCGGCAGCCAATTTGCGCACAGCAAGCTCCCACAAACAGCAATGTGATAATGACCAGATAATGTTTTTTGTTATGTTGGTTGAGGGATAAATATTGGCCCCAGGACACCAAAGAGTTGGAATAAACGGGTCGTTTTCCGAGTGGCAGGCAGTGACTAGTGGGGTACCGCAAGGATCGGTCCTAGGACCCCAGCTGTTCACAATATATATTAATGATCTGGACGAAGGAAATGGATGTAATATCTCCAAATTTGCAAACGACACAAAGCTGGGTGGGAGGGTATGCTGTGAGGAGGATGTCGTGAAACTCCAGTACGATTTGGACAGGTTGGGTGATTGGGCAGAAACATGGCAAATGCACTATAATGTGGATAAATGTGAGGTTATCCACTTTGGTGGCAAAAACAGGAAGGCAGATTATTACTTGAATGGCAATAGATTGGGAGAAGGGGAAGTGCAAAGAGACCTGGGTGTTCTTGTGCACCAGTCGCTGAAGGTAAGCATGCAGGTGCAGCAGGCGGTTAAGAAGGTAAATGGTATGTTGGCCTTCGTAGCGAGAGGGTTCGAGTACAGGAACAAGGATGTCTTGCTACAGTTGTACAGGGCCTTGGTGAGACCACATCTTGAGTATTGTGTGCAGTTTTGGTCGCCTTACCTGAGGAAGGACGTTCTTGCCATGGAGGGAGTGCAGCGAAGATTCACCAGGCTGATACCTGGGATGGCAGGAATGACGTATGAGGAGAGATTGTGTCGATTGGGCTTATACTCACTGGAATTTAGAAGATTGAGAGGGGATCTCATCGAAACCTATAAAATTCTGTCAGGCCTGGACAGACTAGATGCAGGAAGGATGTTTCTGATGGCCGGGGAGTCCAGAACCAGGGGTCATAGTCTAAGGATAAGGGGTAAGCCATTTAGGACTGAAATGAGGAGGAATTTCTTCACCCAGAGAGTGGTGAACCTGTGGAATTCTCTGCCACAGAGGGCAGTGGAGGCCAGTTCATTAAATATATTCAAGAAAGCGTTGGATATATTTCTTAAGGCTAAAGGGATCAAGGGATATGGGGAGAAGGCAGGGACAGGGTACTGAATTTGAATGATCAGCCATGATCTCATTGAATGGCGGAGCAGGCTCGACGGGCCGAATGGCCTACTCCTGCTCCTATCTTCTATGTTTCTATGTATCTATGTTTCGATGTTTCTTCTTCAAAATACAGGAAACTTTCGATTTACCGGCACCTAAGTAACCGGAAATGTTGGTTAACCGGCAAAATTCAGGAGTCGGTTCAGTAACTTTTATTACTTGCACAGCAACAAATGGAGGAAGGCAAGGGTGTGGCTGCAGCTGTTGCTAAGCTACAGAGACGCTTGCAACTTGTGGACATTGTTCTGAAGCTGTTGCTAAGCAACAGGGTTTGTTGCTTTATACGGAGCTCTCAGCTCCGTAACTTTTACTATAGCGTTCAGTTATCCGGAATTTTTGATGAACCGGCACCACGTCGGTCCCGTCCGTGCCGGATAAAAAAAAGTTTCCTGTAGTGCCATGGGATCTTTTACATTCACCTGAGAGAGCAGACGGGGCCTTGGTTTAATGTGTCATCTGAAAGACGGCACCTCCGACAGTGCGGCACTCCCTCAGCACTGCACTGGAGTGTCAGCCTAGATTTTTGTGCTCAAGTTCCTGGAGTGGGGACTTGAACCCACAACCTTCTGACTCGCGAGGCAAGAGTGCTATCCACTGAGCCACAGCTGACAGCTATGATGCCTCCATTATTCGGTATTCCACTATTCTCCTTTTTTTTGTCAAAGAAGAAACACTGGAGGAATGGGTCTGATGAGGGTAGAGCTCATCTTTTCACCCATGGCTGCTGAGGACAGCTGTGCTTGATGGGCCTCTTATACTTATCTTCACCTTGATGGACACACACTTACCGTCAGCCGTGGCTCAGTGGGCAGCACCCTCGCCTCTGAGTCAGAAGGTTGTGGGTTCATAGTCCCACTCCAGAGACTTGAACACAAAAATCTAGGCTGATACTCCAGTGCAGTGCTGAGGGAGTGCTGCACTGTCGGAGGTGCCGTCTTTCAGATGAGACGTTAAACCGAGGCCCCGTCTGCTCTCAGGTGGACGTAAAAGATCCCCTGGCACTATTTCGAAGAAGAGCAGGGGAGTTCTCCCTGGGGCCAATATTTATCCTTCAATCAACATCACTAAAACAGATTATCTGGTCATTATCACATTGCTGTTTGTGGGAGCTTGCTGTGTAAAAATTGGCTGCTGCTTTTCCTACATTACAACAGTGACTACACTTCAAAAAGTACTTCATTGGCTGTAAAGCACTTTGGGACATCCTGAGGTCGTGAAAGGCGCTGTATAAATGCAAGTTTTTCATTTTTCTCCTGATTCCAGTAAACGCCTTCCTTTTTTCCCTTGTGTGAGGGACCTGAGTGAGGTGATCAATTAACTCCCTCCGTGCAGCTTGCTCCTGTACTTTTACTGGATGACAGCATGTAGCTCAAAGAAAGGGTCACTGTCCTTTGCTGCACCCCATGTATCAGGACCTTCATCGTCGCTGGGTCAAAATCCTGGAACTCCCTCCCTAACAGCACTGTGGGAGCACCTTCACCACACGGACTGCAGCGGTTCAAGAAGGCGGTTCACCACCACCTTCTCGAGGGCAATTAGGGATGGGCAATAAATGCTGGCCTTGCCAGCGACACCCACATCCCAGGAATGAATAAAAGAAAAGTGGTTGGCAATGGAAAATCTAGGCTATCTACTCCTTATGGTGAAATACTAATTGTGGTTGGGACTTTAACCCAAATCTGTATTTTACACAGTTATTCATAATGTTGATGCATAATCACTCAATAACTGACCCCCAGTGCATCAACGTCTCAATTTTAAAATTCCCATCCTTGTTTTCAAATCCCTCCATGGCCTCGCCCCTCCCTATCTCTGTAATCTCCTTCAGCCCCACAACCCCCCCCCCAGATATCTGCGCTCCTCTAATTCTGGTCTCTTACACATCCCCCATTTCCTTTGACTCATCTTTGGCGGCCGTGCCTTCAGCCAGCTAGGCCCTAAAGTTTGGAATTCCCTCCCTAAACCTGTTCAGCTCTTTACCTATCTCTCTCCTCCTTTAAGACCCTCTTTAAAAGCTCTTTAACCAAGCTTTCAGCCACCCCGACTAATATCTCCTTCTCTGGCTCAGTGACAGTGTTTACGATCCTGTGAAGCGCCTTGAGGCATTTTCCTGCATTAAATATAAATTGCTTACAAATACAAATCATTGTTGTTGTGATATACTAAGCAGTGCCTTTACCCACTCGGCCATCAGGGAGCTACTTCACATCAAACCTTAAGAACATAAGAACATGAGAAATAGGAGTGGGAGTTGGCCACTCGGCCCCTCGAGCCTGCTCCGTCATTCAATGAGGTCATGGCTGATCTTCGACCTCAACTCCACTTTCCTGCCTGATCCCCATATCCCTTGATTCCCCTAGAGTCCAAAAATCTATCGATCTCAGCCTTGAATATACTCAACGATTCAACATCCACAGCCCTCTGGGGCAGAGAATTCCAAAGATTCACAACCCTCTGAGTGAAGAAATTCCTCCTCATCTCAGTCTTAAATGGCCGACCCCTTATCCTGAGACTGTGACCCCTGGTTCTAGACTCTCCAGCCAGGGGGAAACAACCTCTCAGCATCTACCCTGTCAATCCCCCTCAGAATCTTGTATGTTTCAATGAGATCACCTCTCATTCTTCTAAACTCCAGAGAGTATTGGCCCAATCTACTCAATCTCTCAACATAGGACAACCCTCTCATCCCAGGAACCAATCTAATGAACCTTCATTGCACCGTCTCCAAGGCAACTTTGAGCTGGTTGTGTCTATCATGCGGTCATATTAATCTTCACCCAGCTAGTTCTTGTCTGTGACCTATCTTTTCAGCGTGGTTCCAGCCTCTGAAATGGACCGTGAGACCTAGGAGGCAAAAGGGGGGAAAAGCAGTTAAAAGTATTGAAATTAATTTTTACAAATCAATTTACAAAATAGAATAGTGCACATTAAATAGGCTTGAAGTATGAGTTAAATTGATAAAACTAAAAGAGGGAGAGTAAGAGGAACAGTGGAAGGCACATAGAATAAAGGTCTAGAAACTCGTTTCAGGCAGTATCGGATCGGATCAGCCGCCCATTATACACACTGGTGTGTCGGCTGTGGCTCAGTGGGCCGCACCCTCGCCTCTGAGTCAGAAGGTTGTGGGTTCAAGTCCCACTCCAGAGGCTTGAGCACAAAAATCTAGGCTGACACTCCCAGTGGAGTACTGAAGGAGCGCTACACTGTCGGAGGTGCCGTCTTTCGGATGCGATGCTAAACCGAGGCCCCGCCTGCTCTCTCAGGTGGACGTAAAGGATCCCATGGCACTATTTCAAAGAAGAGCAGAGGAGTTCTCCCCGGTGTCCTGGGGCCAATATTTATCCCTCAATCAACATCACTAAAAACAGATTACCTGGTCAATTATCACATTGCTGTTTGTGGGAGCTTGCTGTGCACAAATTGTCTGCCGTGTTTCCCACATTACAACAGTGACTCCACTTCAAAAAGTACTTCATTGGCTGTAAAGCGCTTTGAGACGTCCGATGGTCGTGAAAGGCGCTATAGAAATGCAAGTCTTTCCTTTCTGATATTCAGGTCCACTGACTGCAATGGGAATGAATATCAGCCGCTGTGTATAACGGGCAGCCAACCCGAGAAAGATTTCTAGGCCGAGAGTGTTTAAAATGTAATGGCCTAGAAATTCAGTTGGTTGCGCCAGCCGTTAGCGCCTTAGGAGGAGTAGATGTCGGGCGCTAGGCGGCTAGCGCCCGGGCGCAGCGCGAACTGCGCCTCGCCCCAACTTCACTAGAGATTTAGCGGCGGCGCAAAGCGCAGATCATGACGTCATTTCCTCGTGCAACGCCCTTTGTGCGCCCCCAACCGGAAATTCAGTGGCGACGCCCCATTGTGCGCCTGGCGCCCCTAGCGACTGTTAGAGTGGAACGGTGCTCAGCCGATGCGGGGCGCGGGGGGCGCAAATTAAAGGGCACTCCTCCTGCAATATAAAAGGCTGCCATTTCGCTGCACTCCTTCTTGAGAAACGGATCTTTGGAGAGAGACCAAGGTAGATAGCTTTCTGCTTTGGCCCAACACTCGGACAGGTACTTCTGGCTTCAGGCCACAGCTTTCCACTAGTCTTTGCCTTCATTGACATCTCATTGTTTGCCAGCATATTATGGGGGCTGCAATGGGTGTCAACGCTGGCTTTCTCAATTACATCCAAAGGGCTCACAGACGCCGTGAGAGAGTGGCAGCCCTGGCTAGACGGAGAGGGGGCAACAGGCGTCGGGAAAGGAGGCCTTACCCACCCAGGGTATACAGCCAGCAGTTCTCCTATCTCAACATGTCTGACGAGCAGTGTGTTCGGAGGCTGCGATTCAGAAGGGACGTGGTCACAGAGATCTGCCAGCTGCTTGGCGGTGATCTGCAGCCACAGCTGAGGAGCAGGACGTCTCTGTTGGTGGCAGTGAAGGTGACGGTGGCTCTCAACTTCTATGCCACCGGCTCCTTCCAATCCGCTACTGGGGACATTTCCAACATCTCCCAGTTCGCCGTGCATTGCTGCATCCGCCAGGCGACCAATGCCCTTTTCAAAAGGAGACGTCAGTTCATCTCCTTCTCCATGGCCCTTGCCAAGCAGCAACAGCGTGCAATGGGCTTTGCAGCATTCGCGGGCTTCCCCATGGTGCAGGGCGCCATTGACTGCACGCATGTGGCTTTGCGGGCACCTCTGGAGAATGCCGAGGATTACCGCAACCGGAAGGGCTACCATTCGCTGAACGTCCAGCTGGTGTGTGACCACAGGCAGCTCATCCTAGCTGTCAATGCCCGCTTTCCAGGCAGCAGCCACGATGCCTTCATCCTGCGACAGACTTCTGTGGCAGACATGTTCCAGGCACAGCCTCACCCACGAGGATGGCTTATCGGGGACAAAGGCTATCCTTTGTGTACCTGGCTGATGACCCCGCTCCGTGCGCCCAGCACCCCTGCTGAAGAGGGATACAATGAGAGCCATCAAGCGACCAGGAACATCATCGAACAAACAATCGGTGTCCTGAAGCAACGGTTCCGCTGCCTGGATCGTTCCGGTGGAGCCCTACAGTATTCGCCGGAGCGAGTCTCCCATTTCGTGGTCGTTTGCTGCATGCTGCACAACCTGGCTATCCGCAGGACTCAGCCACTGCCACCAGAGATTGGAGGACCACCTGAGGAGGAGGAGGAGGAGGAGGAGGACCAGCACAGGAGGGAGGCAGAAAGTGCAAGGGCCGCCCGTCGCCGGCTTATTGAACGTCGGTTCTAGGCCCCCTCTCAGGGACTGGCTTGTGCCAATGTCAGCAGATGAATGTAGCCGCTCCACAAGCCCTCAGCCGAGCAGGGCAACCAGGACTTAACCAAAAAACCATGCACACTGCAATTTAACAGCAATCATTTATTGAAAACCTCTGCCCTTCCCACATTACATGCTCATGTGGAGAAGCCCCCTCCAAAAACACAAAACTACCAGTCTCGGCCTTACAAAAAGAAAGAAACACACCAGTCTCGGCCTTACAAAAAGAAAGAAAGACACCAGTCTTGGCCTTACACAAAAACAACTGCACCAGTGTCGGCCTTACAACAAGCACTAGGCATTTGTGCATACCTCTACTTTTTGCCCTGCGAGGGCGATGCCTTGCGCATCCTTGCCTGGCCCCTGCCCGCCCTGCTGCTCCTCCTCAATGGGAGCCCAGTGGCTGCAGCAAGGCTGGGGGAAGGCTGCTGAGGGGCAGATGGCGAGACGGCAGATGCCCTTGGGGGTCGGCCTGCACCAGCTCTGGCCTTGGAGTGGCCGGCTGCTGACTGCTCCAACTCTGGCTGGGCGGCAGCAGTCTGTCCAGCAGCTCGTGGCAGCTGCAATGGCGGAGTGGCAGTGTCGGCTGCAGGAATGGTGGCAACCTGGCAGATCGCAGGTGCTCGCTGGTCGCCTGAGACATTGGCACTCGCACGGGCCAGCACTGCAGCATGCGCAGCAAACAGCTGAAGAACAGACTGCTGGGCTGCTGCTGCGCGGCGAGTGCCCTGGCGATGCCTGGCTGATCCAGCGAGGGTGGCAGCAGTTAGTGCCCGTGTGGCCCTGGTCTGTG
Organism: Somniosus microcephalus; assembly: GCF_052327205.1. NCBI lineage: Eukaryota > Metazoa > Chordata > Chondrichthyes > Squaliformes > Somniosidae > Somniosus > Somniosus microcephalus. The sequence goes on along the minus strand of NC_140991.1, from coordinate 318,863,042 downwards.
TCCGCATGACACCAGCCAGTGAATGGACGGCACGACTGAGCACTTGGCTAGAAGCCGACTGTGCTGCCGCGAAGTCCTGCAGACTCCTGGCCTGTGCTGCACTGAATAGTTCCAGACTCCTGGCCTGTGCTGCACTGAATTGTTGCAGACTCCTGGCCTGTGCTGCTCCGAATTGCTGCACACTCCTTGACAGAGACTCTATGGAGTCAGGCATCCTTGCCACTGCAGCCATGAGCTCAGTGTGCCTGCGCTCAGCCTGGACGGCCATTTCCTCTAGGAGGCGCACCTCCTCTGCGCTCACCGTCGCAGGACTGGAGGCCGCACTCACCCTCTGGGGAGAAGTCCGCCGAGCTTCCCCACCCCTCCCGCGTTGCTGCAGGCCGCTGGGCCCCGGAGCTTCACTCTCCTCCGACCCTTCCCCCCGGCTCCCCTCCAGGGAAGACGTGTCCCCTACATCGCCATGGGCTGGCGCGGCTGAGGGTGGCACTGATGGGCCGGCTTCCTCTTCCTCCTCCTCGTCTTCCGAAGGGCTGACAGTGGCAGCTTGAGGGCCCGCCTCCTCACCTGGTGATTCACCATCTGAAAGCAGGAAGGCACAAGAGTAGCTTTAGAGTGAGGACAGAGCGGCAGCGAGGGAGGCATGAGTGGTGCCATTCACCGCATTGGTCGGACAGTGGCAAAGGATGCTGATCTGATGCGCAAGTGGAACGAGTGAGGTCCAAAAGGTGATGCCCTTACCATTGGTGCCCAGAACAGGGTCGGCATCTCCACTGGCGGCGGGGCCAATCAGCCGGCCTACCATAATGCGCTCCACACGCTGGTCGAGGTCGGAGAGCTCTTTGAGGTCAGGACGGCCTCCCCCGGTCTCAGTTCGGTTGCGCCGGTTGTGTGCCACCTTGGCCTGCAAGAGAAAGGACGGCCTCTAAGTACAGTGTGAAGCCCTGATCTTGTCTGCACTGCCTCCCATGGTCGAATAGCTAGTGCAGTGTGAAGCCCTGATCTTGTCTGCAATGCCTCCCATGGTCGAATAGCTTGGACAGTGTGTAGCCCTGATCTTGTCTGCAATGCCTCCCATGGTCGAATAGCTTGGACAGTGTGTAAAGTGCTGAATGTGCAATTGATTTTCATGCCAGTCCCATAGCTGCTGGATGAGGGCTGGCCATTAGGGCTTTCAGGTCCCTTTGCCCATAATGTGAGGTGCACATGCAAGGATGAGGAGGACACTGGAAAGGGTACTCACCCTGACAACCCGAGTGAGGTCGTTGAACTTCTTCCAGCATTGCACAGGAGTCCTGGCAACCACGCTGTTGGAAGACACCCTGTTGGACACCTCCCTCCAGGCTTTCCGGTAGGCGCTGGGCAGCGGCCTCTTGCCACCTTCTGGGAACAAAACATGGCGCCTGCGCTCCACTCCGCCAACCAGCAGCCTCAGGTCACCGTCGCTGAAGCGCTGCGCTCTCTCCCTGGCCTTCTCCATAGTCCTGGGCATTGTACAGGTGAAGCTGAAGTGGTCAGGCCTAGGTTGAGGGCTGCAGTGTGCAGGGCGTGGCAGGCAAACAAATCCACCCTCCCCCTTTAAGAGCTGACCGGCGCCAGAGTGTCTGCCGTCAATCAAGAACTCGCCACACCTGCGCTGCGCCCGGCCTCGGGGGTATCGCTCAGCACCGCCGGCTTAGCGCCTAAAGATAGTCGTGCATCGCCTGTTTTAGCGCAGCAGCAACCTCTTGGGGCGATGCGACTGAATATCGGCGAAGGGGGCGTGACTTTGCGCCGGGCGCAAACTTTAGCGGCCGCCCGACTTTACCGCCCCAAAAGTGGCTATACTGAATTTCTAGGCCAATATGTTTATTTGCATTGTTAATTTTAGTCTTTTCCAGTTAATATTAATAAAGCTGCTCCATGTATTTGAGTGGCTTAATGTCTGTAATATTGGCCGTTGTTCCAGTGCTGCAGTGTGAGCTGACCCAGAGGAGACTGGAGTCCAGAGAGATGCCAACACTCGGAGTTAATCCCCCTTCCCTTATTGAGAAAAGCCGAGTCCTAAATTTGCCATGAATATTTTGCTACAAATTGAATTGCTGTGTTTTGGGCAAGAGATACGGGGGGGACGTGAGGAAAAACTTTTTTACGCAGCGAGTGGTGAGGACCTGGAACTTGCTGCCAACGGAAGTGGTGGCAGCGGAGACACTCAATGTTTTCAAGGGGAGACTGGATAGGCACTTGAGGGAAATAAACTTGCAGGGCTACGGGGATAGAGCGGGGGAATGGGAGTCATTGGCCTAGAAATTGGGTTGGGGCGCCAAAGTGGCGCAAAAGTCGCCTGAGCGCAGGATTTAGCGCAGCGATCGGAGTAATACCGATCGCCAGAAATTCAGTTTCAGTGCCGCTCGAGGGACACGGGGCGAGGCTCAAGGCGCTCCGCGTCCCTCTTAGGGTGCTGAAACTGATTATCGCAGTGCAACGTGCCGCAGCGCCACATGCTGCGGCACGGCACGCTGTGGTACTGCAGGCCTTCCTCCCACTGTTAAGGGGGAGGTGCCTGCAACAGCGTGATCCTCGCTCGCGAGTGCCGGCAAATGAGCCCGGCACCAAGGAGAAGTGCCGGGCTCTCGGGAAACAGCCGGCAATGCCGCGGCGGGGGGGGGTTAGGAGGCCGGGGACGGAGATGCTGGCAGGCGGCCGCCGAAAAAGCGGCCGCCCCGCACCTCCACCTTAACTTGCGCTGCTGCCGGCACAGTAAGGCCCTGTGAACCGGGCGCGGGTAGCGAGCGGCGCAACTGCGGCGTTCGCTACCAAATATCGCAAACGGGGCACGAATGGGGCGCTGCGCACACCGATTACGTCATCGGTGGCGGCGCAGCGCAAATGCCTAACGCCACCATTAGCGCCCCTACTGAATATTGCGGGAGACGCAGCCAGTGGCGCTACAGCCACTGACTGCCTCTTTAGGCGCTAACAGGTGGCGCTACTCACCCAATTTCTCCCCCATAGAGTCATAACTGCACAGAAGGAGGCCATTCTGCCCATTGAGTCCGTGCCGGCTCTCTGTAGAGCAATCCAGTCAGTCCCATTCCCCCGCTCTATCCCCATAGCCCTGCAAGTTTATTTCCCTCCAGTGCCTATCCAGTCTCCCCTTGAAAACATTGAGTGTCTCCGCTTCCACCGCTTCCGTCGGCAGCGAGTTCCAGGTCATCACCACTCGCTGCGTAAAAAAGTTTTTCCTCATATCCCCCCTGTATCTCTTACCCAAAACCTTAAATCTGTGTCCCCTAGTCCTTGTACCATCAACTAGTGGGAACAGCCTTTCCCCGTCTAGCCTATCCAAACCCGCCATAATCTTGTACACCTCGATCAAATCACCCCTCAACCTCCTTTGCTCTAATAAAACAAATCCAGCTTCTCCAACCTGTCCTTGTAGCTAAGATCTCCCATCCCTGGAACCATTCTGGTAAATCTCCTCTGCACCCTCTCAAGGGCCTTCACATCCTTCCTAAAGTGTGGTGACCAGAACTGGATGCAATACTCCAGTTGTGGCCTAACCAGTGCTTTATAAAGGTTCAGCATAACTTCTCTACTTTTGTACTCAGTACCTCTATTTATGAAGCCCAGGATCCCATATGCTTTGCTAACTACTCTCTCAATATGTCCTGCCACCTTAAGGGATCTATGCACATTAACTCCCAGGTCCCTCTGTCCCTGCACACCCTTTAAAACTGTGCCATTAAGTGTATATTGCCTCTCCCTGTTCCTTCTGCCAAAATGCATCACCTCACACTTCTCTGCACTAAATTCCATCTGCCACTTGTCTGCCCATTCTGCTAGCCTTTCTATGTCCTGTTGCAGTCGATTGGTATCATCCTCACTGTTTGTCACACCCCCAAGTTTGGTGTCACGGCAAATTTAGAAATTCTACTCTGTATTCCAATATCCAGGTCATATATATCAAAAAAAGCAGTGGCCCCAACACTGACCATTGGGGAACACCACTGTCTACCATCCTCCAGACTGAAAAACAGCCATTTACCACAACTCGCTGTTTTCTGTCTTTAAGCCAATTCCATATCCAAGCTGCCACTGATCCACCTATTCCACGAGCCTCTTTGTTAACCAGCCTTCTATGTGGTACTTTGTCAAACGCCTTCCGAAAATCTATGTAGACAACATCCATTGCATTCCCTTCATCAATTCTCCCTGTTACTTCATCAAAAAATTCAATTAGATTAGTCAAACACGATCTGCCTTTTCAGTGTAGTCACTGTTGTAATGTAGGAAACGCAGCAGCCAATTTGCGCATAGCAAACTCCCACAAACAGCCATGTGATAATGACCTGACAATTTGTTTTAGCGAGGGATAAATATTGACCAGGACACCGGGGATAACTCCTCTGTTCTTCTTCAAAATAGTGCCTGGGGAATTCTTTTACATCAACCTGAGAGAGCAGACGGGGCCTCGGTTTAGAAACATAGAAGATAGGAGCAGGAGTAGGCCATTCGGCCCCTCGAGCCTGCTCCGCCATTTAATGAGATCATGGCTGATCATCCAAATTCAGTACCCTGTCCCTGCTTTCTCCCCATATCCCTTGATCCCTTTATCCTCAAGAAATATATCCAACTCCTTCTTGAATATATTTAATGAATTGGCCTCAACTGCCCTGTGTGGCAGAGAATTCCACAGGTTCACCACTCTCTGGGTGAAGAAATTCCTCCTCATCTCAGTCCTAAATGGCTTACCCCTTATCCTTTGACACTGTGACCCCTGGTTCTGGACTCCCCCGCCATCGGGAACATCCTTCCTGCGTCTAGTCTGTCTAGTCCTGTTAGAATTTTATAAGTTTCTATGAGATCCCCTCTCGTTCTTCTAAACTCTAGCGAATATAAGCCTAATCGACCCAATCTCTCCTCATACATCATTCCTGCCATCCCAGGTATCAGTCTGGTGAATCTTCGCTGCACTTTCTCCATGGCAAGAACATCCTTCCTCAGGTAAGGCGACCAAAACTGCACACAATACTCAAGGTGTGGTCTCACCAAAGCCCTGTTTAACATCTCATCTAAAAGACAGCACCTCCGACAGTGCAGCACTCCCTCAGCACTGCACTGGAGTGCCAGCCTAGATTTTTATGCTCAAGTCTCCTGGAGTGGGACTTGAACCCACAACCTTCTGACTCAGAGGCAAGTGTGCTACCCACTGAGCCATGGCTGATCCTGGTAGCATTAAAATAGGCCTCAGATCTGCATCAGGGAGAGGAAAAATCGGCCGGGCTCCCACTCCTGATCGCTGTCCAGGGACACCTGCCGGAAAGTGTGTGTGTAAGGGTTAGAGAATCGGGCTCCATCATGGTACCTCCTGCAGTCAAATAGCATGCAGAGAATCACGAGGTGCTGAAAGGTGAATTGCTCTCCCCTGTGGAACTGTTCCCCAGTCCAGGAGTCAACGTCTGAAGGAGAGGAGCAGGAAAAAACAAAAGATCTTCCATTTCTATAGCGTCTTTCACCACCTCAGAACGTCCCAAAGTGCTTTACAGCCAATGAAACTCATTGGGCCGTATATTCCCATCCCTACGGGTGGGTACGAGCTGTGTACACACCCGTAGGGACATCGGAAATGCCGGTTTCAGGCGCGCAAAACGCATGCGGTGAAAACCGGCATTTCCGATCTGTCGGAATCCTCTTGACAGATCCTCCGCCTGCCCTGGAGAAGGGCCTTTGCGGGGGGAGAGTTTCGCTTTCTGCACAACCTCCGCCCGCTGAAAACCCTGAGAAATCTCTATGCTTTTATCAGCAGAAGAGTTGAAAAAAGTAAAAAAAAATGTTTTTCACTCATTTATAATTTTAAAATACTTTTTAAAAAAAGGTAAGTTTATTTTTAGCCCCGTAAAAAACTTTAATTATTTTTTTCAAAAAATTAAATTTTTGTTTAAAATATTTAATTTATTGTAATTTTAACTCATTTGAAAAACGTGATGGTTTAAAAAAAAAATTATTTAATGTTTTACTGTGTTTTTGGGTTGATCTCCATTCATATATTTGACGGGTCTCTTCTTCTCAGGCAGTCCCTCGGAACCGAGGATGACTTGCTTCCACATTAAAAATGAGTTCTCAGGTGACTGATGAGTCCAATGCGGGACCCACAGTCTCTGTCACAGGTGGGGCAGACGGTGGTTGAAGGGGTTGGTGGGTGGGGTGTGTTGTGTCCGTGTATAATAAGACACAGACTGCGGAGAACGGTACAACAGGTGTTTACTCAACGTGGCTCACAGTGGAACTGATCTGTACAGATTACTACTCAGGGCTATATACAGGTGTGGTCACTGCCGGTACTGCAGTATACATGAGCTGTAAAAGATAGTTCCCCACTTAAAGGTATATACATTACAATTCCTCCCGTTTTAGATTAACAGTACCATAACACTCATTTAACAATTAAATATCAAACTAATTACAATTAACACTTTTAACATGCAACATTAGCTGAAAATAGTCTATTTATATATTCAGTCTTTGGGGAGGCTTCCTGATCCTTTCTGGATAGCGCCTTTCCCGAGTGTCTTGCTCTTGGTGTGGAGGCGATTCTGGCCCCCTGTCATCGGTTGGTTCATCAGCTTCCGATGCTACTGTTTCTGGGGTAGATGCGACCTGTACGTCGGGTTCATCACCAGGTACGTATGGGCGAGGCATGGGGTTGACTTGTTCCTGTGACTCTAGGATCTGGTCAGCATGGTGTCTCACGATGCTCTCCCCAACATCCACTGTGTACATTAGTGGGCCCTGCCGTGTGCATATCGTTCCTGGCTGCCATTTTTCTGTTCGGTAGTCGCGGGCCAAGACTGGTTGCCCTGCATTGAAGCTCCTTGTTGGCTTCTCATGGATGTGCTGGAATTGCTTACTCTCAACATCTCTTCGTACGTTTGGTCTGAGCAAATCCAGGCGAGATCTTAACCTTCGGTTAAAGAACATCATGGCTGGGGCCTGGTTGGTGACTGCATGTGTCGCATTCCGGTAGGCGAACAGGAAATTGTCCACCTTGTGCTGCAGCGGAATGTTGTCATTGTACATAGCCTTTATTGCCTTCTTAAAGGTTTGTGCGAACCTCTCAGCCAATCCATTTGTGGCTGGATGATGCGGGGCGGATGTGTAATGCCTTACCCCATTCTTTTTCAAGAACCTCCGGAACTCTTCGGACACAAACTGTGGTCCGTTGTCGGAGCAAATCTGTTCTGGCAAGCCATTCCTGGCAAAAATGGTCCGTAGGACTGCAATAGTTTTCTCCGTGGTGGTGGAGGACATTTTGATGACCTCAGGCCATTTCGAGTGCGCATCCACGGCTATTAAAAACATTGAGTCCATGAATGGACCAGCAAAATCAATATGCACCCGTTGCCATGGAGATGAGGGCCACTCCCATGGGTGTAGAGGGGCCTGTGGTGGTGCATTTTTGACTTTCTGGCATCCTGAGCAGCTCTTGGTCAGGTCCTCGATTTGTTTATCGATTCCCGGCCACCACACATAAGCCCTGGCTAGGCTTTTCATTTTTACCCCTCCCAGATCACCCTCATGAAGCTCATTGAGCACTCTATCCCTTAACTTGGGTGGAATTATCACTCGGGATCCACACATCAAGGTCCCCCGGCACACTGACAGCTGTTCTCTCCTTGTCGAGAATGCTGGCAACAGTGAGTTACCATGTGCTGGCCATCCCTTCACTGTCAAATCATATACCCGAGACAGTGTCGGGTCCTTTCGGGTTTCCTTTTCGATACAAGCGTTAGTTACCGGTAGGTATTCAACTATAGTCGAATGGAATATTTCGACAGGATCCACTGCTGGTGCTTTCTCCGCAGTCGACAGTGGCAGGCGTGATAGCCCATCAGCATTTCCATGCTGTTTCGTGCCCTTATATTCAATCTCATAGTGGTGCGCCCCTAGAAAAAGTAACCATCTTTGTAGTCGTTGCGCAGTCATCACCGGAACGCCCTTCTTCGGATTAAAAATGGAGACAAGAGGCTGGTGATCAGTCAGCAAGGTGAATTTCTGCCCGTGCAGATAGTGATTGAACTTTTTCACTCCCCACACTAGGCTGAGGGCCTCCCTGTCAATCTGGGCGTAGTTACGCTCGGCTGAGGTTAGTGATCGTGACGCAAAGGCTATTGGCCTCTCTGAGCCGTCCGAGAATTTGTGCGACAGCACCGCTCCAATGCCGTAGGGTGACGCATCACATGCCAACCGAATTGGTAATGCTGGGTTGTAATGGGCCAATACCTCTTTCGATGTGATTAGTGTTTTGCTCTTCTGGAAAGCTCGTATACATTTGTCACTCCACTTCCATGGCACCCCAGTTTGCAGTAGGGTGTTCAGTGGGTGTAGTATTGTAGACAAATTTGGCAAGAACTTATGGTAGTAGTTTACCAGCCCGAGGAACGACCTCAGTTGTGACACATTTTCCGGTGCTGGAGCCTTGACTACTGCCTTAATCTTCTCTGGGGACTTATCTTTATCGATAACGTGGCCACAATACGAGATCTGTTTTCTAAAAAAGTCGCATTTGGGGCGGTTAGCTCGGAGCCCATATTCCTGCAATCTAGTGAGCACCTGCTCCAGGTTGGCAAGATGATCACTGTCATTTTCGCCCGTGACCAGGATGTCGTCCAAATAACACTGGGTCCCTGGGATCCCTTGCAGGACTTGTTCCATTGCCCTCTGCCAAATAGCCGGAGCTGATGCTACCCCGAATACCAGCCGGTTGTATTGGTCGAGACCTTTATGGGTGTTGATTGTGAGGTATTTTTTTGATGCTTCTTCTACCTCCATTTGCAGATACGCCTGGGCCAGATCAATCTTAGTGAAGCGTTTCCCTCCAGATAGCGAGGCGAAAATATCTTCAATCCGCGGAAGTGGATATTGTACGGTGTGAAGGACCGGGTTCACTGTTACCTTAAAGTCCCCACAGATGCGAACCTTCCTTGGTTCCCCAGGCGTGCTGCTCAACGGCTATTTCATCACAGGGACGATGGGTGTAGCCCACTTGCTCCAGTCTACCTTGGACAGTACACCTGAACATTCCAGGCTCTCCAGCTCTGCTTCGATGGCTGGGCGGATCGCATAAGGTACCGGTCTGGCGTTAAAAAATTTTGGGCTTGCGTTTTCTTCAATTTTAATCGTCACTGTCATGCCTTTTAGTGTTCCGAGTCCTTGCTGGAACACTTCTTTCGCGTCAGTTAGGATCTTTGACAATCGCCCAGGTGTGACGTCGTCATCCTTTTTGTCAGCCACAGTCAGTGCCTGTATGGAATGCCAATCCAGTTGTATTTTCTGGATCCATTCACATCCCAGTAATGGTGGTCCTCCATCTTGCAATACATACAGGTCTAGTTTTGGTGTTTCCTTACCGTTATATATAACGGTCACCCTTATTTTTCCTTTGGGGTAGACTTTTTGCCCCGTGTACGTCTTCAAAATAATTTTTGTGTCTCTCAAGGGTATGTGTGAGAATAGCCGCTTGTAGTCCCGTCGGTTTATGACTGTTAGGGCTGATCCTGTGTCCAATTCCATCTTTACCTGGACTCCTGCTATCTTGAGAGTGACCCAAATGGTTCGGTGATCCTCCGTTGTGATCACATTATGTAGTTTCAGACAACTCAGTTCCCTGCTTTCGGAGTCGTTATCACTCTCCTGTTAGTCTGAACTATTCTCCGTCATCTTATGTACCTTCTTGTACTTTTCTTTGATAGGTTTCTTATTGCTGGTTTTCTTTCCCGACCTGCAGACTCGTGCCATGTGTCCTACTTTTCCACACTGTCTGCACACTTTGTCTTTGAACCAGCAATCATTCTGGTCGTGTGTTGTTCTGCTGCAGCGATAGCACTTCTCTGTTCCATATGACATTTCGTTTGTGCCATATTCTTGCGGTCTCTGTTTTATCTCTGCAGCGCCACGTGCTGCTGCTTCATATGATACCGCAATGCTGAAAGCCTTTTGCAGCGTAAGGTCCTTTTCAGATAAATGCCGATTCTGGGCTCCTTCACTTTGAAGCCCACACACAAACTTGTCCCTTAAGGTATCTGCCAGTCCCACTCCAAACTGGCAGTGTTTCGATAGTTTGCGCAGTTCTGTTAAATAATCAGCATTGCTTTCATCCTTATGCTGGTTCCGTTTGTGAAACTTGAATCTTTCTGCTATCAGCAGCGGTGTGGGGTTTAAATGTTCCTTTAGTATCGTTACTATGTCTTCAAAACTCTTTTCCATTGGCTTCGGTGGGGTTACTAGATTTCGTAATAAACCATATGTCTTTGCACCCATTAAATTTAACAATACCGACGCTTTCTTGTCATCTGACACCTCATTTGCCTTGCAGTACACTTCTATTCGTTCGACATATGTAGTCCAATCTTCGACTTCATTGTCAAATGCGGTGATACTGCCACTCTTCGGCATTTTGGGTGTGGTTTAAAATGGCGTCTCCCAATGGCTTAAAATGGCATCTCCCGCGCTTTCCTTCCTCCCCCGCTGCTGCCAACGCCGCTCCCGGCCGTTCTTGTGGCAATGGCGGCGCCCTGTAGGTTTCGCGCGCTTCTCCTGCGCTGCTGCCAACGCCGCCCTCGGCGCTCCTCGTGGCAATGGCGGTGCCTCGTGGGTTTCTGCGCGTCTCTCTCTCCCTCTCTCCGACGCTGCTCAGCCCCTGAACACTGGCTGCGCCCTGTGCGCTCTGCCCTCTCTCTCTCTCCCCCGTCGACGCTGCTCGGCCCTTTGCTGTGCCGCTCGGTCGGGCTCTAGCCCGCCGCTGTCCGGGAAGGGTCTGCGCACTACCTGTTGCCAGCCCGTTTCGCTGGACCACCTTGACTGGAAAGCCAAGCCTGGCTCTCGACAGCCTCCCCCGCAATTCTCGAGTCTCTGCTGGATGACTGGGCGGTTGCCCGTGGTCGACGCCCGAGCCTCTGGCCTTGACCTCCAATCCACTGATCTCCAGGAACGAATCCCCGGGAGGTGATGCAGAGTTGCAGGTAGGTTCGAACTTGCTTCGTCGTCAATGTTGTGTCCGTGTATAATAAGACACAGACTGCGGAGAACGGTACAACAGGTGTTTACTCAACGTGGCTCACAGTGGAACTGATCTGTACAGATTACTACTCAGGGCTATATACAGGTGTGGTCACTGCCGGTACTGCAGTATACATGAGCTGTAAAAGATAGTTCCCCACTTAAAGGTATATACATTACAGGGTGCTTGGGTTGACGTGCGCTCCTTGCACTGCCTGCGCTTGGCTTCCGCTTGCTCCTGGCGAAGAGACTCGAGGTGTTTGGCACCTTCCCGGATGCTTCTCCTCCACTTTGTGCGGTCTTGGGCCAGGGATTCCCAGGTGTCAGTGGGGATGTTACACTTTTTCAAGGAGGCTTTGAGGGTGTCCTTGAAGCGTTTCCTCTGCCCACCTGGGGCTCTCTTGCCGTGCCGGAGCTCCGAGTAGTGCGTTTGTTTTGGGAGTCTCGTATCGGGCATGCGGACGATGTGGCCCGTCCATCGGAGCTGATCGAGCGTGGTCAAAGCTTCGATGCTGGGGATGTTGGCCTGAGCAAGAACACTGACGTTGGTGCGCCTATCCTGCCAATGGATTTGCAGGATCTTGTGAAGGCAGCGCTGGTGGTACCTCTCCAGTGCTTTGAGGTGCCTGCTGTACATGGCCCATGTCTCTGAGGCATACAGCAGGGCGGGTATCACTACTGTTCTGTAGACCATGAGCTTGTTGCTGGGTTTGACAGGTCTCTGTCAAGTGTATGAAGGGAGATTCCCTTCGCCTATTGGCTGGCCTGGCCCGGCCCACATGATCCGAGGGATGCTTGCGAATCGCCTGCACCCCTGGGCTACCTGGGCCCTGCGCATTTCGAGTTTGGAGAGGTCCAGGATCGGAAGTGTTCGGACCTCGGGAGCCCTCAGGTAAAGGCGTAGAATTCTTTACCGATAGGAGGCATCGGCACGCAGGAAGCTGCCGATCGGAAATTACGGGCCATTGTTTGAAGAGCAGTCACTGTTGTAATGTAGGAAATGATGAGAAACCAGCACAAACAGTTAGTTCTTTTCATCTATTCACTGCTGAATAAAGGTTCATGTGTTTAAAAGGGTCGAGCAGTCTGAGTTAATTTTGTTGATTGTAAATGTCACTCCAAATGTTTTCCCAATTTTAACAGCTCAAATCACACAGATTTACTTTGGAATTCTATTGTCCGTGAGAGGAATGCGCGGTGTCGCTGCTGAGCTCGTGCTGCCTTCAAAGCTGCAGCTTTAAAGCATTTCCCTTTTATGCTTCACAATCTGCCGGCATGGGCGGGAATCATTTCAACATTTTGCAACTGCTGGGTCCAGGCTTTTTTTTCTCTCTCATCCAGATCTCATCAGCATACGGACGGCCAAAAGGTTCGAGAGAGGACCCGTGACCCAGGCCTTTGAAAACGTCGCTCGTCAAAAAAACCATTTAGACGGGAACCCACCATTTATGACCCCCTGCTCAGATTTCCCCTCCCTCTGTGGGTAAGCACTGGATGGGGAACAGGCGCCTTTGCACAGTGACATGGCCGAGTCAGGAAGTCGTCAGAGAGGAGGAATCAAACCTTGTGTCCTCGGGGAGACGGAGGGCTGGGAAAGAAAACACAAAGAAAGACTTGCATTTCTATAGCGCCTTTCACGACATCCCAAAGCGCTTTACAGCCAATGAAGTGTAGTCACTGTTGTAATGTAGGAAACGTGGCAGCCAATTTGCGCACAGCAAGCTCCCACAAACAGCAATGTGGTAATGACCAGATAGTCTGTTTTTTAGTGATGTTGATTGATAAATAGTGTCATGGGATCTTTTATGTCCATCTGAGAGAGCAGACAGGACCTCGATTTAACGTCTCATCCGAAAGACAGCACCTCCGACAGTGCGGCACTCCCTCAGTGCTGCCTCTCTGACAGTGCAGCGCTCCCTCAGTACTGCCCCTCTGACAGTGCGGCACTCCCTCAGTACTGCCTCTCCGACAGTGCGGCGCTCCCTCAGTACTGCCTCTCTGACAGTGCAGCACTCCCTCAGTACTGGCCCTCTGACAGTGCGGCACTCCCTCAGTACTGTCCCTCTGACAGTGCGCCGCTCCCTCAGTACTGTCCCTCCGACAGTGCGGCGCTCCCTCAGTACTGCCCCTCTGACAGTGCAGCGCTCCCTCAGTACTGCCCCTCTGACAGTGCGGCACTCCCTCAGTACTGTCCCTCCGACAGTGCGGCGCTCCCTCAGTACTGCCCCTCTGACAGTGCAGCACTCCCTCAGTACTGGCCCTCCGACAGTGCGGCACTCCCTCCGTACTGCCTCTCCGACAGTGCGGCACTCCCTCAGTACTGCCCCTCTGACAGTGCGGCACTCCCTCAGTACTGTCCCTCCGACAGTGCAGCGCTCCCTCAGTACTGCCCCTCCGACAGTGCAGCACTCCCTCAGTACTGTCCCTCCGACAGTGCGCCGCTCCCTCAGTACTGTCCCTCCGACAGTGCGGCGCTCCCTCAGTACTGCCCCTCCGACAGTGCAGCACTCCCTCAGTACTGTCCCTCCGACAGTGCGCCGCTCCCTCAGTACTGTCCCTCCGACAGTGCGGCGCTCCCTCAGTACTGCCCCTCTGACAGTGCAGCGCTCCCTCAGTACTGCCCCTCTGACAGTGCGGCACTCCCTCAGTACTGTCCCTCCGACAGTGCGCCGCTCCCTCAGTACTGTCCCTCCGACAGTGCGCCGCTCCCTCAGTACTGCCCCTCCGACAGTGCAGCACTCCCTCAGTACTGTCCCTCCGACAGTGCGCCGCTCCCTCAGTACTGTCCCTCCGACAGTGCGGCGCTCCCTCAGTACTGCCCCTCCGACAGTGCAGCACTCCCTCAGTACTGTCCCTCCGACAGTGCGCCGCTCCCTCAGTACTGTCCCTCCGACAGTGCGGCGCTCCCTCAGTACTGCCCCTCTGACAGTGCAGCGCTCCCTCAGTACTGCCCCTCTGACAGTGCGGCACTCCCTCAGTACTGTCCCTCCGACAGTGCGGCACTCCCTCAGTACTGCCCCTCTGACAGTGCGGCACTCCCTCAGTACTGCCCCTCAGACAGTGCGGCACTCCCTCAGTACTGCCTCTCCGACAGTGCGGTGCTCCCTCAGTACTGCCCCTCAGACAGTGCGGCGCTCCCTCAGTACTGTCCCTCCGACAGTGCGGTGCTCCCTCAGTACTGTCCCTCCGACAGTGCGGCACTCCCTCAGTACTGCTCCTCCGACAGTGCGGTGCTCCCTCAGTACTGCCCCTCTGACAGTGCAGCTCTCCCTCAGTACCACACTGGAGTGTCAGCCCAGATTTTTGTGCTCAAGTCTCTGGTGTGGGACTTGAACCCACGACTTTCTGACTCAGAGGCGAGAGAGAAAGTGCTACCCACTGAGCCACAGGCTGACACACGGTATCTCACAGTCTTACAGAAGCAGTTGGAAAATTTATTGAGGGTGCCCGGCGGTAGTTGAGTGTGTAGCCCTTCAACCTCCTCACCCGCTGCGTGAGAGAGTCTCAAGGTGACACTCTCGACCAGCAGAGATCCCCTGCAACAAGCCCCATAAGATTACAAGGGTATCTATTATAAAAACATCCGATTCCCACATTTACTCCATTAATCTCCTTGTTGCTTTATCCGATTACCAGAAGAAGTTTCGAAGTATTGTTCTTTATAATGATGAGCGTGCAGGGTCTACAGCGCAATGTTGCTGTGCACTCCAGATGGTCAATTCTATTCAGCATCCTCCCCCAGCTAGGTATTCATGAGCTGTTGACAAGGGGCACCTCTTCGTTCCTTATAAACACTGCTGTTGCTGTTGATCTACTTTAGTGATTCAACTAATTTACAGGCAAAACGTCTAAACTCATTAGTAGCATCTGTACAACAAGCGCGTTGTGAACAGTGATTGATGCCATGTGAGTTCAAACCTTTTATTTTATTAACAGACGCACTGCTGTAAACAACAACAGTTTGCATTTAGACATCACATTTAACATTGAACAACGTCGACAAGCAATGTTCCCCGTCATTGTTTTTTGGGGGGGGGGGCCGCGCGGGCATGTCCAAAATTGCGCGCACGCGCGGGTTTTTCCCTGTTTAAAAAAGCCGGGCTGATTTCTGTGTGGGACCTCCTGGAGCGCCACGCAGCCACGCACAACTTAGACGGAGCATTGGTCCCAAAGCGCTTCATGGAAGCGTAAGGAAAAACAAAGCCAAAAAGGAAAAATTAGGAGGGGGGTTACCTTAATAACATCAGAACATTAGAGTTAGGAGCAGGAGTCAGCCACACAGCCCCTTGAGCCTGCTCTGCCAGTCAATAAGATCAGGGCTGATCTTCGACCTCAAACTCCACTTTCCCGCCCGATCCCCATATCCCTCGATTCCCCTAGAGTCCAAAACTCTATCAATCTCAGCCTAGAATATACTCAACGACTGAGATGTACTTAAGTTCAAAACTAGAGTATTAAACTTAAATAAAGCCAATTACATAGGTATGAGGGGCGAGTTGGCTGAGGTAGATTGGGAAATTAGATTAAAAGTTATAAACTGATAAAGAGGGAGAAAATAGAATCTGAGAGTAAGCTAGCAAGAAATATAAAAACCGATTGTAAGAGCTTCTACGAATATGTAAAAAGGAAGAGAGTCGCGAAAGTAAACATGGGTCCCTTAGAGGCTGAGACAGGAGAAATTATAATTGGGAATAAGGAAATGCCAGAGATGTTAAACAAATAATTTGTATCTGTCTTCACAGTAGAAGTCACAAAAAACATTTCAGAAATCGTGGGGAGCCAGGGGTCTAATGAGAGTGAGGAACTTAAAGTAGTTAATATTAGTAAAGAAAAAGGTCACGAAATTCGGGGTTGAAGCACCGGCCGTTAAGGTCGGTTTTGTCCAAAAAATGGCGGCCGCCTCGGTTCTGCACACTTCCAGCATGGAACATTGAGGCCGCCATTTTGGCAAAGTCAGCAGCGCTGCCGTTGCCTACGCTCGCCTCTCACATATAAATATGAAGATCGTGACGTCAATCGCCGTGCAATGCCTGAATTGACGCACGACTGTGATTTTGGATGTCGCCGTGCTCCATACTGCCCTCTCCTAACCGCGCACGGAAGAACGTGAGTGAAGCAGTTCTACAGAGTCACTGTCAGTGCTTCTTAAAGGGACACACATCTTTCAGGTAAGTTTGGATTTCAGCTTTTGGACTTTTTTTTTACATTTTATGACTAGGGCTGTAGAGAGGGCTTTAAACTAATTAGTGGGGGGGAGGTTTCTAGAGAGCAAATAATAGAAATGACAACAGAGAAGGTCATAGACTTAGGTAACAGTGGGGGAATTAAAAAACAGAATGTGTCAGGAAGGGACAGAAGGTATGGAGTAAAAAGTAAAGTACTAAAAAGGGAAAAAACAGGAACTAAGTGTTACAAAACATATTTGAAAGTTCTTTATCTGAATGCACGTAGCATTCGTAACAAAATGAATGAGTTAACGGCACAAATAATGACATATGGGTATGATCTTGTGGCCATTACAGAAACATGGCTGCAGGGTGACCATGACTGGGAATTAAACATACCAGGTTATTTAACAATCAGGAAGGACAGGCAGGAAGGGAGAGGAGGTGGGGTGGCTATGTTAATAAAGGAAGGAATCACTATAATACAGAGAAATGATATTGGGTCAAAGGAGCACGATAGTGAAACAGTTTGGGTGGAGGTAAGGAATAATAAGGGGAAAAAAACACTAGTGGGTGTAGTCTATAGGCCTCCGAACAGTTGCAACTCTGTTGGACGGAGTATTAATCAGGAAATAGTTGAGGCTTGTAATAAGGGAACAGCTATAATTATGGGGGATTTTAATTATCATATTAACTGGACAAATCAAATTGGGCAGAGCAGCCTTGAGGAAGAGTTCATTGAGTGTATTAGGGATGGGTTTCTTGAGCAGTATGTAACTGAACCGACCAGGGGGCAAGCAACCTTAGATTTGGTCCTGTGTAATGAGACAGGATTAATTAAAAATGTCCTAGTAAAGGATCCCCTTGGAATGAGTGACCATAACATGGTTGAGTTCCATATTCAATTAGAGGGTGAGAAGGTTGGATCTCAAACAAGCGTGCTGAGCTTGAATAAAGGAGACTATGAAGGTATGAGAGCGGAATTAATTAGAGTGGACTGGGAAAATAGATTAAAGGGTAAGACGGTACATGACCAGTGGTGTACATTTAAGGAGTTATTTTACAACTTCCAAAAAATATATATTCCACTGAGGAAAAAAGGGTGTAAAAGAAAAGATAGCCATCCGTGGCTAAGTAAAGTAATTAAGGATAGTATCCGACTAAAAACAAGGGCATATAAGGTAGCCAAATCTAGTGGGAGGATGGAAGATTGGGAAGTCTTTAAAAGACAGCAAAAAATAACAAAAAGATTGATTAAGAAAGGGAAGATAGATTATGAAAGTAAATTAGCAAAAAATATAAAAACAGACAGTAAAAGTTTCTAAAGTTATATAAAAAGAAAAAGGGTGGCTAAAGTAAATGTTGGTCCCTTAGAGGATGAGACCGGGAAATTAATGGTGGGAAACATGGAGATGGCAAAAACACTGAACAATTATTTTGTATCAGTCTTTACATTGGAGGACACTAAGAATATCCCAACACTGGACAAACAGGGGGCTCTAGGGGGGGAGGAACTAAATACAATTAAAATCACTAAGGAAGTGGTACTTGGTAAAATAATGGGACTCAAGGCGGATAAATCCCCTGGACCTGATGGCTTGCATCCCAGGGTCTTGAGGGAAGTAGCGGTAGGGATTGTGGATGCATTGGTAATAATTTTCCAAAACTCACTGGACTCAGCAAAGGTCCCGGCAGATTGGAAAACTGCTAATGTAACACCATTATTTAAAAAGGGTAGTAGGCAGAAGGCTGGAAACTATAGACCTGTTAGCCTAACATCTGTGGTTGGTAAAATGTTAGAGTCCATTATTAAGGAGACAGTAACGGGACATTTGGATAAACATAATTTAATAGGGCAAACTCAGCATGGTTTCATGAAGGGGAAGTCATGTTTAACAAATTTGCTTGAGTTTTTTGAGGAGGTAACATACAGGGTGGATAAAGGGGAACCAGTGGACGTAGTGTATTTAGACTTCCAAAAGGCATTTGACAAGGTGCCACACAAAAGATTATTGCTCAAGATAAAAAATCACGGGATTGGGGGTAATATTCTGGCGTGGGTGGAGGATTGGCTCTCTAACAGAAAGCAGAGAGTTGGGATAAATGGTTCGTTCTCAGATTGGCAACCAGTAACTAGTGGTGTTCCGCAGGGGTCAGTGCTGGGTCCCCAACTCTTTACAATCTATATTAACGATTTGGAGGAGGGGACCGAGTGTAACATATCAAAGTTTGCAGATGATACAAAGATGGGACGGAAAGTAGTGAGTGAGGAGGACATAAAAAACCTGCAAAGGGACATAGACAGGCTAAGTAAGTGGGCAGAGATTTGGCAGATGGAATACAATACTGGAAAGTGTGAGGTTATGCACTTTGGCAGGAAAAATCATAGAGCAAGTTATTATCTTAATGGCAAGAAACTGGAAAGTACTGTAGTACAAAGGGATCTGGGGGTCCTGGTGCACGAAACTCAAAAAGTTAGTATGCAGGTGCAGCAAGTGATTAAGAAGGCCAATGGAATGTTGGCTTTTATTGCTAGGGGGTTGGAATATAAAAACAGGGAGGTATTGCTGCAGTTGTACAAGGTATTGGTGAGGCCGCACCTGGAATACTGCATACAGTTTTGGTGTCCATACTTAAGAAAAGACATACTTGCTCTCGAGTCAGTACAAAGAAGGTTCACTCGGTTAATCCCGGGGATGAGGGGGTGGTCATATGAGGAGAGGTTGAGTAGATTGGGACTCTACTCATTGGAGTTCAGAAGAATGAGAGGCGATTTTATTGAAACATATAAGATTGTGAAGGGGCTTGATCAGGTGGATGCGGTGAGGATGTTCCCAATGATGGGTGAAACTAGAACTAGGGGGCATAATCTTAAAATAAGGGGCTGCTCATTCAAAACTGAGATGAGGAGAAACTTCTTCACTCAGAGGGTGGTAGGTTTGTGGAATTTGCTGCCCCAGAAAGCTGTGGAAGCTACATCATTAAATAAATTTAAAACAGAAATAGATAGTTTCCTAGAAGTAAAGGGAATAAAGGGTTACGGGGAGCGGGCAGGAAATTGGACATGAGTCTGGGTTCGGAATGGTCATGGCCCTGTGGGTAGTGGAGCGGGCCCAGGGGCCGTGTAGCCTTGTTCTGCTCCTACTGTGTTCTAATTCTGTTAGATTTCAGGAGATGGTTTTATTCCTGTTCCTGGCTGGGTTGGAGATCGCCTTTACAGAAGGTAAGTACTGTAGAAAATATAGGGACAGAGTGATCTCCTGGAAGAATTTTGATCGCCTAGATGGGTTGGAGAGGAATTTCCCAGATTTTTTTCTCCCAAATTGGCCATTGGGTCTTTATCTGGTTTTTCGCCTCTCCCGGGAGATCACATGGGTTCGGGTGGATGCAGAGTGATAGAAGATTTGAGGTTAGGATCAGATCAGCCATGATCTTATTGAATGGTGGAGCAGGCTCGAGGGGCCGATTGGCCTACTCCTGCTCCTATTTCTTATGTTCTTATGTTTATTGGAGTAGTTATTTGGTGCAATACATTTAAAAAGTTGTTAAAGTGTGCAGGGAGTGCTGCTGGATGCTTGCAAGGCTTTGGATGTTAAAGGAAGGCCTCTGAGAACACCAGCCGACAAATCCCCTGGACCTGATGGCCTACTTCCTAGGGTTCTAAAAAAATGGCTGCAGAGATAGTGGATGCATTGGTTGTGATCTTTCAAAATTCCCTAGATTCTAGAACGGTCCCAGCGGATTGGAAGGTAGCAAATGCAACACCGCTGTTCAAGAAAGGAGGGAGAGAGAAAACAGGGAACTGCAGGCCAATTAGCCTGACATCAATCGTCGGGAAAATGCTAGAATCCATTATTAAGGAAGTGGTAACAGGGCGCTTAGAAAATCATAATATGATTAGGCAGAGTCAACACAGTTTTATGAAAGGGAAATTGTTTAATAAATCTATTGGAGTTTTTTGAGGATGTAACTAGCAGGGTAGATAAAGGGGAGCCAGTGGATGTAGTATATTTGGATTTTCAAAAGGCATTTGATAAGGTGCCACATGAAAGGTTGTTGCACAAGATAAGGGCTCATGGGGTTGGGAGTAATATAATGCATGGATTGAGGATTGGTTAAAGGCAGAAAACAGAGAGTAGGAATAAACGGGTCATTTTCGGGATGGCAGGTGTAACTAGTACAGTGCCGCAAGGATCAGTGCTGGGCCCTCAGCTATTTACAATCTATTTGAATGACCTAGATGAAGGGACCGGGTGTAATGTATCCAAGTTTGCTGATGATACAAAGCCAGGTGGGAAAATAAGCTGTGAGGAGGACAGAAAGAGTCTGCAAAGGGATATAGAGAGGTTAAGTGAGTGGGCAAAAAGGTGGCAGATGGAGTATAATGTGGGAAAATGTGAGGTTATTCACTTTGGTAGGAAGAATAGAAAAACAGAATATTTTTAAATGGTGAGAAACTATTAAATGCTGGTGTTCAGAGAGATTTCATAGAATCCTAGAATGGTTACAGCACAGAAGAAGGCCATTCAGCCCGTCAAACCCTTGTCGACTTTTAGCTAGTCCCACTCCCCTGCCCTTTCCCTGTAGCCCTGCAAATTTTTTTCCTTCAGATACTTATCCAACTCCCTGTTGAAAGATAAGATTGAATCTGCCTCCACCACCCTTTCAGGCAGTGCATTCCAGATCCTAACCACTCGCTGCATAAAAAAGTTTTTTCTTACGTCGCCTTTGGTTCTTTTGCCAATCACCTTAAATCTGTGTCCTCTGGTTCTCGACCCTTCCGCCAATGGGAACAGTTTCTCTCTATCTACTCTGTCCAGACCCCTCATGATTTTGAACACCTCTATCAAATCTCCTCTCAACCTTCTCTGCTCCAAGGAGAACAACCCCAGCTTCTCCAGTCTATCAATGTAACTGAAGTCCCTCATTCCTGGAATCATTCTCGTAAATCTTTTCTGCACCCTCTCTAAGGCCTTCACATCCTTCCTAAAGTGCGGTGCCCAGAATTGGACACAGTACTCTAGTTGGGGCTGAACTAGTGTTTTATAAAGGTTCATCATCATTTCCACACTTCTGTACTCTATACCTCTATTTATGAAGCCCAGGATCCCGTAAGCTTTTTTAACTGCTTTCTCAACCTGCCCTGCCACCTTCAACGATTTGCACACATACCCCCAGGTCTCGCTATTCGTGCACCCCCTTTAGAATTTAGTTTATATGTCATCTCCTCATTCTTTCTACCAAAATGTATCATTTCGCACTTTTCTGCGTTAAATTTCATCTGCCACGTGTCCGCCCATTTCACCAGCCTGTCTATGTCTTCCTGAAGTCTATCACTCTCTTCCTCACTGTTCACTCTACTTCCAAGTTTTGAGTCATCTGCAAATTTTGAAATTGTGTCCTGTACACCCACGTCCAAGTCATTAATATATATCAAGAAAAGCAATGGTCCTAGAACCGACCCCTGGGGAACACCACTGTATACCTTCCTCCAGTCCGAAAAACAACCGTTCACCACTACTCTCTGTTTCCTGTCACTTAGCTAATTTTGTATCCATGCTGCCACTGTCCCTTTTATTCCATGGGCTTCAACTTTGCTGGCAAGCCTATTATGTGGCACTTTGTCGAACGCCTTTTGGAAATCCATGCCGTCAACCGCATTATCCTCATCAACCCTCTCTGTTTCCTCATCAAAAAACTCGATCAATTTAGTTAAAATGATTTGCCTTTAACAAATCTGGCTTTCCTTAATTAATCCACACTTGTCCACTTAAGTGACTGTTAATTTTGTCCCTGATTACTATTTCTAAAAGCTTCCCCATTACCAAGGTTAAATTGACTGGCCTGTGGTTGCTGGGTTTATCCTTACACCCTTTTTTGAACAAGGGTGTAACATTTGCAATTCTCCAGTCCTCTGGCACTACCCCCGTTTCTAAGGAGGATTGGAAGATTATGGCCAGTACCTCCACAATTTCTTCCTTCACTTCCCTCAGCGTCCTAGGATGCATCCCATCCGGTCCTGGTGACTTATCTACTTTAAGTACAGCCAGCCTTTCTACTACCTCTTCTTTATCAATTTTTATCTTATCAAGTGTCTCCACTACCTCCTCCTTCACTATGTCTATGGCAGCATCCTCTTCCTTGGTGAAGACAGATGCAAAGTACTCATTTAGTACCTCAGCCATACCCTCTGCCTCCATGCATAGGTCTCCTTTTTGGTCCCTAATCGGCCCCACCCCTCCTCTTACTACCCGTTTACTATTTATATGCCTATAGAAGACTTTTGGATTACCTTTTATGTTAGCCGAATGGCCTACTCCTGCTCCTATCTTCTATGTTTCTATTCTCATACCCTCTCTTTGTCCCTCTTATTTTCTGTTTCACTTCTCCTCTGACCTTTCTATATTTAGCCTGATTCTCAGATGTATTTGCAACCTGACATCTGTCATAGGCGCTCTTTTGCTGCTTCATTCTATTCTCTATTTGTTTTGTCATCCAGGGAGCTCTGACTTTAGTTGCCCTGCCTTTCCCCCTAGTGGGAATGTACCTCAACTGTACCCAAACTATTTCCTCTTTAAAGGGATTTGGGTGTCCTGGTACAAGAAACACAGAAAGTTAACATGCAGGTGCAACCAACAATTAGGAAGGCAAATGGTATGTTGGCCTTTATTGCAGGAGGATTTGGAGTACAAGAGTGAGGAAGTCTTGCTGCAATTGTGCAATTGTACAGGGCTTTGGTGAGACTACACCTGACGTATTGTGCATAGTTTTGGTCTCCCTACCTAAGTAAGGATATGCCTGCCATAGAGGGGGTGCAATGAAGGTTCACTAGATTGATTCCTGGGATGAGAGGGTTGTCCTATGAGGAGAGATTGAGTAGATTGGGCCGATACTCTCTGGAGTTTAGAAGAATGAGAGGTGATCTCATTGAAACATACAAGATTCTGAAATTCTAAAGGGGGTGCACGAATAGAGAGACCTGGGGGTATGTGTGCAAATCGTTGAAGGTGGCAGGGCAGGTTGAGAAAGCAGTTAAAAAAGCTTACGGGATCCTGGGCTTCATAAATAGAGGTATAGAGTACAAAAGTGTGGAAATGATGATGAACCTGTATAAAACACTGGTTCGGCCCCAACTAGAGTACTGTGTCCAATTCTGGGCACTGCACTTTAGGAAGGATGTGAAATAGATGAAAAATCACTGTGGCTGAGGTAGAGGCCTTGTGCAGCAGTAGGATGTAAAACCTGCTGTTGCTTAAAGGGCCAATGGCAGCACAGAAGAAGGAAGACAACCGAAGCTTAATGATGGCAGGACTGTACTCTGAACCACTGATCGCTGCTCGTATCATTATTTCACCTGCTACCTACAAATGCACCTTCACTCCCAGAGAGCCATACACGAGGAAGCCTCTCTGACTACAACTGTCCTAGAGACGAAAATATAATAAAAAATAGTCCGCATGGATTCCAAAAGGCTAAGTCATTCTTAACTAACCTGATCGAATTCTTTGAAGAGGTAACAGATAGAGTAGAAAAGGGTAATGTAGTAGATGTCACATACTTGGTTTTCAAAAGGATTTCGACAAGGTACCACGTGGTAGGGTCATGACGAAGGTTAGGACATGTGGAGTCAGGGGACAAATAGTTGAATGGATAACAAATTGGCTAAAAAATAGAAAGCAGAGAGTAGGGGTAAAGGGTAGTTATTCAGATTGGAGGAAGGTAGAAAGCGGTGTTCTACACGTATCCATGCTAGAACCACTGTTATTTATAATTTACATTAAAGACTTGGACTTAGAAATAAGTAACTCAATATCAAAATTTGCAGATGATACCAAACTTGGGGGTATAACTAACGCTGAGGAAGAATGCAACATAATACAAGGAGACATTAGAAAACTTGCAGACTGGGCAGTTAAGTGGCAAATGAACTTTAATATAAATAAATGTGAGGTGATGCACTTTGGTAGGAGAAATAGAACCAGCCCCTATACCTTAGAAAATAAGAAACTGAATGGTTGGTGTAGAAAAGCAAAGCTGGGCTACAGGTGAAAAAAAATCATTAAAAGCAGCATTGAAGGTCAGCAAAGCAATTAAAAATGCTAACAAAGCACTGGTATTTATTTCTAGGAGTATAGAATTCAAAAGTAGTGAAGTTATGTTAAACTTGAGATAGGGGATCAGCCATGATCATATTGAATGGCGGAGCAGGCTCGAAGGGCCAAATGGTCGACTCCTGCTCCTATTATTCTATGTTTCTATGAAAGGGATTGACAGGGTAGATGCTGAGAGGTTGTTTCCCCCTGGCTGGAGAGTCTAGAACCAGGGGGCACAGTCTCAGGATAAGGGGTCGGCCATTTAAGACTGAGATGAGGAGGAATTTCTTCACTCAGAGGGCTGTGGATCTTTGGAATTCTCTGCCCCAGAGGGATAGACTACCAAACGTTTAGTTAAAGGAGGGTCTTACAGGAGGAGAAGGAGGTGGAAAGGCAGACGGGTTTAAGGAGGGAATTCTAGAGCAGTGGCTTAGGCAGCTGTATTCTGCATGTCACCGTGCTGAAAGGATTCGTACTTCCTGAAACTGTTGGAGATGATGATGATGAGGAATAGAGAGAAGGCCTTCATTCTCACTTCGGGAGGAAAATGCACAGGGAGGGGAGGAGGTGAAACAAAAGGACCATCAGCTTGCACCCAGAGCAAAGAGGCAGCAACTCATACCTGAGAAATCAACTAAAATTCTCCCCTCCTATCCACAACTGGCTCACAAAGACCTGCATTCAATGGCTTCTTGATACCTTGCCTTCCATAATACAGAAGTACCCTCTCACATGCCACTATCCAAGTCCACCAAGTTGCAAACGTCCAGACAGGAAGTCTGAAATCTACTATGGCTCAGTGGGCGGCACCCTCGCCTCTGAGTCAGAAGGTTGTGGGTTCAAGTCCCACTCCAGAGACTTGAGCACAAAAATCTCAGCTAACACTCCAGTGCAGTACTGAAGGAGTGCTGCACTGTCGGAGGTGCCGACAGTGTCTGCTCTCTGAAGTGGACATAAAAGATCACATGGCACTATTTTGAAGAAGAGCAGGGGAGTTATCCCTGGTGTCCCGACCAATATTTATGCCTCAATCAACATCACTAAAAACAGATTATCTGGTCATTATCACATTGCTGTTTGTGGGAGCTTGCTGTGCGCAAATTGGCTGCCCCGTTTCCTACATTACAACAGCGACTACACTTCAAAAAGTACTTCATTGGCTGTAAAGCGCTTTGGTACATCCTGAGGTATTGAAAGGCACTGCAGAAATCATAGAAATTTATGACACAGAAGGAAGCCATTCGGCCCATCATGTCTGTGCCGGCCAAAAAAGAGCTCTCCAGCCTAATCCCACTTTCCAGCTCTTGGTCCATAGCCTTGTCGGTTACGGCACTTCAAGTGCATATCTAAGTACTTTTTAAATGCAATGAGGGTTTCTGCCTCTACCACCCTTTCAGGGATAACTCCACTGCTCTGATTTGAAATGGCGCCATGGGATCTTTTACATCCACCTGAGAGAGCAGACGGGGCCTCGGTTTAACGTTTCATCTGAAAGACGGCACCTCCTACAGTGCAGCACTCCCTCAGCACTGCACTGGGAGTGTCAGCCTAGATTTTTGTGTTGAAGTCTCTGGAGTGGGACTTGAACCCACAACTTTCTGACTCAGAGGCAAGGGTGCTACCCACTGAGCCACATGCAAGTTGGCTACTGGGTTTCTTACATTACAACAGTGACTACTAGACACACAAGGCATCAAGGGATATGGGGAGAGAGCAGGAATCTGGTATTGAGATAGAGGATCAGCTATGATCATATTGAATGGCGGAGCAGGCTCGAAGGGCCGAATGGCCGACTCCTGCTCCTATTTTTCTATGTTTCTATGTCTTACGTGGCAAGTATAAGCTCTTAAATGTCCCTTCATGCCCCTATGAAATAAAGTGACACCACACCAGCGTGTAGTTGTTTTAATGTTGTGCTGTACCTGTGGCCCTGGCTCCTAATAAGTGGATTTTGTGCAGCTGGCAGCATTCTATAAGTAAACTTGCCAGGATTTGCCGGAGTCGGTGCCAATTAAAGTCTTTAGCATAATATTTAAAAAAAAAGACATTTTGCTTCATTTTGGACTGACAGATTTTTTAAAAAATTTAGATTAATTGAGTCTGTGCAGAAGCCAATTAATAAGTTGCATTCCGGTCCCAGGGTTAGATTATGACAGGTGTAAAACTTGAGTGTGAGCTGTCTGCCCGAATTCTTTGAAGGTGACTGCCGTCTTTTGATGTGGGGCAGGTTGGAACATTTGCAGGGCGATGACGTCCTTCACATGGGATGCTGCAGCACATCTTCAAACAGACTTTCCACCCACAGCTCTCCGCTTTTTGCAAACTTTCCTTTTAGATTATCGTTGGACCATTTTCGCATTTTAAAGAAATAGGTGTCAGTGAGATTAGTTTCCAGCTTGAAGTCTGGTCTGGACTGAGAGGCTTTGCCTGTCTCAGCACGTACCTGGGCAGGGTGGTCCCCAGCTGCATTATCCTCAATCATTGCAGGTGCAGCAAGTGATCAAGAAGGCCAATGGAATGTTGGCTTTCATTGCTAGGGGGGTAGAATATAAAAATAGGGAGGTATTGCTTCAGTTGTACAAGGTATTGGTGAGACCGCACCTGGAATACTGCGTGCAGTTTTGGTGTCCATACTTAAGAAAAGACATACTTGCCCTCGAGTCAGTACAAAGAAGGTTCACTCGGTTAATCCCGGGGATGAGGGGATGGACATATGAGGAGAGGTTGAGTAGATTGGGACTCTACTCATTGGAGTTCAGAAGAATGAGAGGCGATCTTATTGAAACATATAAGATTGTGAAGGGGTTGGATCGGGTGGATGCGGGGAGGATGTTCCCGATGATGGGTGAAACTAGAACTAGGGGGCATAGTCTTAGAATAAGGGGCTGCTCTTTCAAAACTGAGATGAGGAGGAACTACTTCACTCAGAGGGTGGTAGGTCCATGGAATATGCTGCCCCAAAAAGCTGTAGAAGCTACATCATTACATAAATTTAAAACAGAAATAGACAGTTTCCTAGAAGTAAAGGGAATTAAGGGTTACGGGGAGCGGGCAGGAATTTGGACATGAGTCTAGGTTCGGATTGGTCATGGCCCTGTGGGTGGCGGAGCGGGCCCAGGGGCCGTGTAGCCTGATCCTGCTCCTATTTCGTGTGTCTAATTCTGTTAGATTCAGGAGATGGTTCTGTAGTGTATGTACTTTGAAGAAGGAACTATATTCTGTAGCCCCTGTATACTGCAGTACCAGTAGTGACCACCCCTGTATATAAGCCTGTGTAGTAACTTTGTATAGTAGTTCCAGTTTTGTCTCCATTCAGTAAACACCTGTTATAACCAACTCCTGCAGTCCGTGTCTCAATTACACACGGACGTTACACTGGCGACGAACAGATCCGAACTTGCCTCCAGTTCTGCACCACCTCACGGGGATCCATCCCTGAAGCGAAGTTGTTAGAGGTCGAGGCCAGAAGGAAGAAATCCAAAAATAAAAACAAACAGAAGAAACGGGCGTCAACCGTGGGCAACCGCCCTCTGATTCATCGAATTCGAAGATTTGCAGGAGAGGCTGTCGAGAGCTGGGCTTGGTTATCCAGTCTATGGTGTTCCAGCTAATCGGGCTGGTGGCAGGTAGTACACTGATCCTTCCTGGGCTGCGGCGGGCTATAGCTCGATCGGGTGGCTTTTCAACAGGGCCGAGCAGCGTTGTCGGGAAGAGGAGAGAGAGAGAGAGAGGGTGGAGCACACAGGGTGCGGCCGGTACTACGAAGCCTGCAGCGTACAGACCCGAGAAGAGGGAGGAAAGTGTCCCATAGGGTCTGCTCTGACGACGGGAACAGTAATTAAAATAAAAGAAATTAGAAGCGCAGAAAGCCGCGAGGAGCTGCAGTTTGCCACGGGGACCGCGGAGAGCGGCGTTAGCAGCAGCGCAGGGGGGAAGTGTGCGAAGACCATAGGGTGTCGCCATCAAGATATAAAAACGCCAGCAACAGCGCTAACAGCAGCGGAAAAGACAGAAAGCGCGGGAGGCGCCATCTTAATCCAGCGGGGAAGAAGGCAAAGCGCAGGAGGCGCCATTTTGTTAATCGGGGAAGAAGGCAAAGCGCGGGAGGTGCCATCTTAGATCTCCAAGATGCCGAAGACTGGCAATATCACTGCCTTCGATAATGCAATAGAAGACTGGACCACGTATGTGGAAAGAGTCGAAGTATATTGCAAGGCAAATGAAGTAGCCGATGAGAAAAAGGCATCGGTACTACTAAACTTAATGGGCGCAAGAACGTACGGCCTATTGCGGAACCTGATCACTCCAGTCAAACCGATGGCGAAGAGTTTTAACGAAATTGTTGATATCCTACAGGAACACCTAAATCCTACACCGCTGCTGATAGCAGAAAGATTTAAATTCCACAAGAGAAATCAGCATAAAGATGAGAGCAATGCTGATTACCTTACGGAACTACGCAAGCTATCAAAGCACTGCCAGTTCG
Organism: Somniosus microcephalus; assembly: GCF_052327205.1. Taxonomy (NCBI): domain Eukaryota; kingdom Metazoa; phylum Chordata; class Chondrichthyes; order Squaliformes; family Somniosidae; genus Somniosus; species Somniosus microcephalus. The sequence goes on along the minus strand of NC_140991.1, from coordinate 318,834,264 downwards.
GAGCAGGACTGGCAGATACCCTACGGGACAAATTTGTCTGTGGACTCCTGAGTGAAGGAACCCAGAAGAGGCTACTCTCAGAGAAAGAGCTGACGCTAGATAAGGCTTTCAGCGTGGCAGTATCGTACGAAGCAGCAGCAAGGGGAGCTGCGGAAATACAGCAAAAGCCACAGGAATACGGCACCCATGAAATGACACGGGGATTTGAAAAATGTTATCGCTGCGGCAGAACAACCCATGACCAGAAGGACTGCTGGTCCAAGGACAAAACATGCAGGCAATGCGGAAAGATGGGACACGTTGCACGAGTTTGCAGGTCCGGGAAGAAGACTAACGACAACAAAAAGGCTACTAAGGAACAGTACAGGAAAGTACAAAAGATGACGGACAGTAGTTCCGAAGACCAGAAGAGCGATAGTGAATCCGGGAACAAGAGACTAAGCTGTCTCAAACTACACAACGTAATCGCAAAAGAGGATCACCGAACCATTTGGGTCACCCTCATGATAGCAGGGTCCCAAGTCAAAATGGAATTGGATACAGGATCAGCCCTGACCGTCATGAATCGACGAGACTACGAGCGGCTATTCTCACACATACCCTTGAAAGACACATCCATTGTCTTGAAGACGTATACGGGGCAGAAAGTATACCCCAGAGGGAAAATAAGGGTGCCTGTCGAATACAACGGCAAGGAAATACAGAAATTGTATCTGTACATACTGGAAGATGGTGGACCACCGTTATTGGGACGTGATTGGATCAGAAAGATAAGTTTAGACTGGCACTCCATTCAGGCACTGACTGTGGCTGGTAAAAAGGATGACGACGTCACACCTGGACGATTGTCAAAAATCTTAGCTAACGCTAAAGAGGTATTTCAACAAGGACTGGGAACTCTTAAAGGCGTAACCGCCTCGATAAAAATAGAAGAGAATGCAATTCCCAAGTTTTTCAAAGCAAGACCGGTACCGTATGCAATTCGCCCAGCCGTCGAGGCAGAGCTGGAGAATCTGGAGAATGCAGGCGTGTTATCTAAGGTAGACTGGAGCGAGTGGGCGGCACCCATCATTCCTGTCATGAAGAAAACGTTAAACAATAAGTCTAAGGAGCCAAGGAAGGTTCGCATCTGTGGGGACTTCAAGGTGACTGTGAACCCAGTCCTTCACACAGTACAGTATCCTCTCCCGAGGATAGAAGATATTTTCGCCTCACTATCTGGAGGGAAGCGTTTTACAAAAATTGACCTAGCACAAGCATATTTGCAGATGGAGGTTGAAGAATCCTCTAGGAAATATCTCACGATAAACACTCACAAAGGTCTTTACCAGTATAATCGACTGGTATTCGGAGTAGCATCAGCTCCGGTGATATGGCAAAGAGCGATGGAACAAGTCCTGCAAGGGATTCCGGGGACTCAGTGTTACTTGGACAACATCTTAGTGACAGGTGAAAATGACAGTGAACACCTTGCCAACCTAGAGCAGGTGCTCACTAGACTAAGAGAACATGGGCTACGAGCCAATCGCCCTAAGTGCGAGTTTTTTAAGAAACAGATATCGTATTGTGGCCATGTGATTGATGAAGAGGGGTTACATAAGTCCCCTGACAAAATTGAAGCGGTAGTTAAGGCTCCAGCGCCTGAAAATGTGTCGCAACTGAGGTCATTCCTCGGATTGTTGAATTACTACCATAAGTTTTTGCCGAATTTGTCCACAATTCTGCACCCACTGAACGCCCTACTACAAAGTGGAGTAGCATGGAAATGGAGCAATGAATGTAAGCGGGTCTTTCAGAAGTGTAAAGACCTAATCACTTCAAGAGAAGTATTGGCTCACTACAACCCATCACTACCGATAAGACTGGCGTGTGATGCGTCTCCCTACGGCATTGGAGCGGTACTGTCACATAAATTCCTTGATGGTTCAGAGAGGCCGATAGCTTTTGCGTCATGCTCGTTAACTTCAGCCGAGCGTAACTACGCCCAGATTGACAGAGAGGCCCTCAGCCTGGTGTGGGGGGTGAAGAAGTTCAATCACTACCTGCACGGACAGAAATTTACTCTACTAACTGATCATCAACCTCTTGTCTCCATTTTCAACCCTCAGAAGGGCGTCCCGATAATGACAGCACAACGGCTACAGAGGTGGTCCCTTTTCCTAGGGGCACACCAATATGACATCGAGTACAAAGGAACTAAACAGCATGGGAATGCTGATGGATTGTCGCGCCTACCGTTGCCGACGGTGGAAGAAGCACCTGCAGTGGATCCTGTGGAGATATTCCACTCGACCACAGTCGAATGTCTACCTGTGACGAATGCAAACATAGAAAAGGAAACACGAAATGACCTGACACTCTCCAGGGTCTATGATTTAATGGTGAAGGGATGGCCAGCACATGGCGAACCACTGTTGCCAGCATTCTCGCCAAGAAGAGAACAGCTGTCAGTGTGCCGAGGAACCTTGATGTGTGGATCCAGAGTAGTAATTCCACCCAAATTGAAGGATAGAGTGCTCAATGAGCTTCATGAGGGTCATCTGGGAGGGGTAAAAATGAAGAACTTAGCCAGAGCGTTTGTGTGGTGGCCGGGAATCGATAGAGAAATCGAAGAGATGACCAAGAGCTGTACAGGATGCCAGAAGGTCCAAAACGCCCCACCACAAGCCCCTCTACATCCATGGGAGTGGCCCTCATCTCCATGGCAAAGGGTGCACATTAATTTTGCTGGTCCATTTATGGACTCGATGTTTTTAATTGCGGTGGATGCACATTCAAAGTGGCCAGAGGTAATAAAAATGTCCTCAACCACCACAGAAAAAACTATCACAGTCTTACGAACCATATTCGCCAGAAATGGGCTGCCTGAACAGATTTGCTCCGACAATGGACCACAGTTTGTGTCTGAAGCGTTCCGGAGGTTCTTAAAGAACAATGGTGTTAAGCATTACACATCCGCCCCATATCATCCAGCCACCAATGGATTGGCTAAGAGGTTCGTTCAAACATTCAAGAAGGCTATCAAGGCAATGTGTAATGAAGACTTACCCCTACAACACAAGGTGGATAACTTCTTGTTTGCCTACCGGAATGCGACACATGCGGTTACCAACCAAACTCCAGCCATGATGTTCTTCAATCGAAGACTAAGATGCCGCTTGGATTTGGTTAAGCCAAACATCAGAAGAGATGAAGAGAACAGGCAGTTTCAGAATATGAATGAAAGGCCAACCAGGAGTTTTAAGATAGGTCAACCAGTTTTGGCCCGGGACTACTGCACAGAGAAATGGCAGCCAGGAACGATCTGTACACGGCAAGGACCTCTAATATATACCGTGGACGTTGGAGAGAGCATTGTAAGACGCCATGCTGACCAGATTCTAGTCACTGGAAAACGTCAAATCCACACCACGATCCGATACACCTGGTGATGAAACCGAAGTACCAATTGCATCTACCTCAGAATCGGTGATATTGGAAGCAGACGAACCAAACAACGACGTTGATCCCGAATCAACTTTGCCAGAAGAACCTGATACCCCAAAGAGGCGTTATCCGGACAGAATCAGGAAGCCTCCTCAAAGACTGAATTTATAATTGCTTAACTTCAGCTAATGTATATGGCAACTGTAATTGTAAATATGTTATTTAATTATTAATCGAATGTTATGTACTGTTTAGCTAAAAGGGGAGGAATTGTAGTGTATGTACTTTGAAGAAGGAACTATATTCTGCAGTCCCTGTATACTGCAGTACCAGTAGGCCCACCCCTGTATATAAGCCTGTGTAGTAACTTTGTATTGTAGTTCCAGTTTTGTCTCCATTCAGTAAACACCTGTTATAAACAACTCCTGCAGTCCGTGTCTCAATTACACACGGACGTTACAGGTTCTGTGATAGTAGATTGGCGGTTAGGATCAGATCAGCCATGATCTTATTGAATGGCGGAGCAGGCTCGAGGGGCCGATTGGCCTACTCCTGCTCCTATTTCTTATGTTCTTATTGTTGACATTGCTCCACCATTGCAGTGTGGCAAGATGGGGTATTGAAAGATTCATACATTGCTCTCGGGGCTGTAACTTTTAGACCTGTATTGGCACTTAATAAAGAGCGAAGTTATTGTCTTGGGGGTTCTCCTGATCGTTCAGTAACAACAACTTGCACTATAGGAAGGATGTGATTGCATTGGAGAGGGGGCAGAGGAGATTCACCAGGATGTTACCTGGGCTGGAGCGTTTCAGCTATGAAGAAAGACTGGACAGGCTGGGGTTGTTTTCCTTAGAGCAGAGAAGGCTGAGGGGGGACCTGATTGAGGTGTACAAAATTATGAGGGGCATTGATAGGGTAGATAGAAAGGAACTTTTCCCCTTAGTAGAGGGGTCAATAACCAGGGGGCATAGTTTCAAGGTAAGGGGCAGGAGGTTTAGAGGGGATTTGAGGAAAAACTTTTGCACCCAGAGGGTGGTTGGAATCTGGAACTCACTGCCTGAAAGGGTGGTAGAGGCAGGAACCCTCACAACATTCAAGAAGCATTTAGATGAGCACTTGAAAGGCCATAGCATAGAAGGCTACGGACCAAGTGCTGGAAAATGGGATTAGGATAGACAGGGCTTGATGGCCGGCGTGGACACGATGGGCCGAAGGGCCTCTTTCTGTGCTGTATAACACTATGACTCTATGGGCTAGATTTTCAGTGTGCCGTGAGGCGGGCTTTTAGGCATGCGGGGGGCAAAAATCCTGATTTCGGAGGTCCCGACACCATCCCGCCCAAAACCCGCCTCCATGCCAGTTTCAAAGGAGGTGGGTATTCGCCCCGCACTGGGACCCGCCGACCCGAGGCGGGAAGGGATTAGTGCCAATTAACTGCCTGTTAACAGGTAGTTAACAGGCAGTTTTTAGCCTAATCCCTATTTTGAGGGGTGTCGTGTGGGTTTCCCGACGGCTCCAAACCACGTCAGGTTAGAGCAGGCGAGCCATCGGGTTGAAGGACTTGGAGGGGTCGAGATGTCGGTGTTCATGTGAGTGATGGGTGCATGAGTGCAAAGGTAAGTGTGTTTGGTGGGTCTGAAGTGTGTAAAGAAGTTTAAATTACCTGTACTTACCTCTACAGCCTTTCTTCCTGTAGGTGTCAGGAGTCCATCACTCAGCCGGCACTGAAAGCAGAATGGCCGCGATCTGTCAAAAGTGACAGCCTTCAGCTTTTAGTGCCGGTGAGAGTTCTAACTGAGTCTGCGTAGAAGGACTCAGGTTAGAACTCAGACTGTCAGTGTTTGACAGCTTCAAACAGCTGTGAAACACTGATATTTCATCTGTCAGCACGTCCTGACAGATGAAATTTCAGTCTGTGACGTCACCTGTTGCCGGGTGGCCCTTAATTGACCTGCTGAGCCCGCTGGGCGGGCTCAACAAGGTCAATCAAGGGAAAATCGCGTGGATTGGCCGGACGTCGATGGAGGCGGGACTAAAACCCGAAAGTTGTAGTCCCGCCTCCTCCCCAACTGCTGAATGAAAATCCAGCCCTCTGTCTCTATGACTCTATAACTCTATGACTCTATAACTCTATGACTTATTTAGCACCTTTAACGCAGTAAAGCGTCCCAAGCAGTGTTCCCCATCATTTTTTTTGGGTGCGCGTCCCCCTTCAAGCGGTTGGGCGGCCCATTCACAGGTGCGCGCGCGCACGCACGAACTTTTAAGATTGGAAAAGCCGGTCCTGGGCTGTTTGGGACCAGCAGAGCGCTGCGTGACCGCGCGGCTCATGGGGAATGTTGGTCCCAGGGCGCTTCACAGGAGTGTTTTAAAACACCGCGCCTCATAAGAGGATATTAGGTCAGGTGACCAAAAGCTTGGTCAACGAGGTAGGTTTTAAGAAGCTGCTTAAAGGAGGAGAGGTGGAGAGGCGGACAGGTTTAGGGAGGGAATTCCAGAGTTTAGGGCCCAGGCAGCTGAAGGCACGGCCACCAATGGTGGAGCAATTAAAATTGGAGATGCGCAAGAAGCCAGAATTAGAGGAGGGCAGAGATCTCAGAGGGTTGTAGGGCTGGAGGAGATTACAGAGATAGGGAGAGGGGGGCGAGGCTGTGGAGGGTTTGAACACAAGGATGAGAATTTTAAAATTGAGGTGTTGTCGGACCGGGAGCCAGCGTAGGTCAGCGAGCACGGGCGGGGGTCGGGGCCGGGGGTTTGGATGCTGGGTAGCGGACGATCAACAGAAATCCTGCATAAATGGCCGTTTACACAGCTTCTCCAGGGGTTCCTGGGATCTGCCACTGAACTTACAGCCGTCGATTGGGAGAGCCATGGCACACACTGGAGCCCTGGCTCTCTATTTTGGACCCCCCCCTACCCCCTCTGATGACTCTGTGGGTTCTGAGTCATGCAGAACAGGAACGTTGCCAATTCAATGTCTAGTCCAGCAGCAGCTGGGGAGATACAATAAGCTTCCATAATCTAGGGTTGGGGAGATACAATAAGCTTCCATAATCTAGGGCTGACGAGATACAATAAGCTTCCATAACCTAGGGCTGGGGAGGGACAATAAATCAGACACGCTTCTTGCTTCAGATTCTTCTGCGCTGACGCTCGCTGAAAAAAGTGCCCACATGTGGACAGCAGGTAAAGGCAGCAATGGTCTCAGTTCAGCAGGGTTAGGTGTGGAAGTGCTTATGGAACCATACTCCAGCAACAGCCGTCCCTTCCTCGGCTGCCTGCCAGGAACAGAGGATAGACGGAGTTCCTGCGCCTACGTCGACAAAGCCCTAAGTTAAAAGGTCACTCCACCAGCTCAGAATTTAGGCGCGATTTCTAGGAACAGAGGACCAGGAGGAGGCCATTCAGCCCCTCGAGCCTGTTCCGCCATTCACTGAGATCCTGGCTGATCTGCGACCTAACTCCATATACCCACCTTTGGCCCATATCCCTGAATACCTTTGGTTAACAGAAAGCTATCAATCTCAGATTTAAAATTAATAATTGCGCTAACATCAATTACCGTTTGCGGAAGAGAGTTCCAAACTTCTACCACCCTTTGTGTGTAGAAGTGTTTCCTAATTTCACTCCTGAAAGGTCTGGCTGTAATTTTTAGACTCTGCCCCCTTGTCCGAGAATCCCCAACCAGCGGAAATAGTTTCTCTCTATCGACCCTATCTGTTCCCCTTAATATCTTGAAAACTTCGATCAGATCACCCCTTAACCTTCTAAATTCTATGGAATACAAGCCTAATTTGTGTAATCTCTCCTCGTAATTTAACCTTTGGAGTCCGGGTATCATTCTGGTAAACCTACGCTGCACTCCCTCCAAGACCAATATATCCTTCCTAAGGTGTGGTGCCCAGAACTGCTCCCAGTGCTCCAGGTGTGGTCTAACCAGGGTTTTGTACAGCTGCAGCATAACTTCTACCCCCTTGTATTCTAGTCCTCCAGATATAAAGGCCAGCATTCCATTAGCCTTTTTGATTATTTTCTGTACCTGTTCATGACATTTTAATGATCTATGTACCTGGACCCCAAGTCTCTTTGGACCGTCACTGTGTTTAGCCTTTCACCATTTACAAAGTACCCTGCTCTATCCTTTTTAGTTCCAAAGTGGATGACCTCACATTTGCTTCTAGTCAGACATGGGCAAAAGATTAATACAAAAGCAAAATACTGCGGATGCCGGAAATCTGAAATAAAAACAGAAAATGTTGGAAATACTCAGCAGGTCAGGCAGCATCTGTGGAGAGAGAAACAGAGTTAACGTTTCAGGTCGACGACCCTTCATTATGGGCAAAAGACTGACAGTTATGAATCACGAAACCGTTGGACAGGAAAATCGGGCGGGGTGTATAACGGGAAACGTTCCCGTTAAGCTGCGTGGCTGCGCAGCGCTCCAGGGGTCCCACACAGACGGTGAGCCGTCTTTTAAATTGAAAAAAAAAACGCATATGTGCGGACTGTTAAAGTGGCCTCACGACCCCCCCAAAAATGACAGGGAATATTAATAACGGGTGAGGTGTTTAACGGGCGGGGTGTACCGATCAGCAACTGGCACCATACCCAGCGAGGAAAGGAGGAGAGATGGGGAGAGGAAGGAAGAAAGATGGAGGGATAAAGAGCTGGTGTTGAGGCAGGTGATTACAGAGAACTTAAGCAAGACTCTGAACACGGTGGGGGGGAGGGGGGGAAGTACTAAGGATCCATATGGCTGAGAGTGTGAAATCGACCTTTGACATTTACATTGCCACACAGTCAGTGCGTAAGCCAGCCATGGAGATGTCTTTTGAGGTATTGGTCCAGGCTGGTATCAGAGCCAAGTCCGAGTGGTGCAAGGACAGTATGTTGGCCCACTGCACCACCTAGTGCGCCTCAAAGTTATTACCGTCTCTAAACCTTCCGGTATTGGAAAGCAAACGGCTCGTTCGGAGTGAGAGCTGTAACATTTGGATTTCACCGAGCTGACACGTCAGAAAGATTGCACGAAGATAACGAAACACGCAAAGCACACGTGCACGCACACGGGTGTGCAGCGGAGAGGTGCAACGGAAACAGAACTGCTGCAGTACCCAGTGAAATTAAAAAGTACACTCAACTTGACGTACGTGGCTCAACCAGGCTCACTGATCCCACCAGGCTCACTGGTCCCATTAGACTCACTGGTCCCACCAGGTTCACTGGTCCCATTAGACTCACTGGTCCCACCAGGTTCACTGGTTCCATTAGACTCACTGGTCCCACCAGGCTCACTGGTCCCATTAGGCTCACTGGTCCCACCAGGTTCACTGGTCCCACCAGGCTCACTGGTCCCATTAGGCTCACTGGTCCCGCCAGGCTCACTGGTCCCACCAGGCTCACTGGTCCCGTTAGACTCACTGGTCCCACCAGGCTCACTGGTCCCGTTAGGCTCACTGGTCCCACCAGGCTCACTGGTCCCATTAGGCTCACTGGTCCCGCCAGGCTCACTGGTCCCACCAGGCTCACTGGTCCCGTTAGACTCACTGGTCCCACCAGGCTCACTGGTCCCGTTAGACTCACTGGTCCCACCAGGCTCACTGGTCCCATTAGACTCACTGGTCCCACCAGGTTCACTGGTCCCATTAGACTCACTGGTCCCACCAGGCTCACTGGTCCCACCAGGCTCACTGGTCCCACCAGGCTCACTGGTCCCGTTAGACTCACTGGTCCCATTAGGCTCACTGGTCCCACCAGGTTCACTGGTCCCACCAGGCTCACTGGTCCCGTTAGGCTCACTGGTCCCACCAGGTTCACTGGTCCCATTAGACTCACTGGTCCCACCAGGTTCACTGGTTCCATTAGACTCACTGGTCCCATTAGGCTCACTGGTCCCACCAGGTTCACTGGTCCCACCAGGCTCACTGGTCCCGTTAGGCTCACTGGTCCCACCAGGTTCACTGGTCCCATTAGACTCACTGGTCCCACCAGGCTCACTGGTCCCATTAGGCTCACTGGTCCCACCAGGTTCACTGGTCCCATTAGACTCACTGGTCCCACCAGGTTCACTGGTTCCATTAGACTCACTGGTCCCACCAGGCTCACTGGTCCCATTAGGCTCACTGGTCCTGTTAGGCTCGCTCCCAAACAGCAGCATCATTCACAGGGCACAACATTATTAAAAAAACAATAATGTAACAGATCTGCCGCAATTAGAAATTATCGAAGAACGCAGTGATTCAGAAAAATATTGGCCCGTGAAATTGCAGTGGGTGATAACACTAAACGTTATTACCCCTCTGAAAGTGGCCGCAACTTCAGGATTTATCACGTGCGCATCTAAACGCAGAAATCCTGAAGTTGCTGTCAGTCATTCACAGCTCCAACACTGGCTGCCTGTGGCAGCCCCCGCCCCCCCCCCCATTCCCCCCCACCCCCCAACATAGCCGGCAATCAGTGAAATCAGGAAAACTGATGAAAACTTTGTCTCTTCCACGGTAATACCGTTGTTAAATTCCCCATTCAAAGTCAGACCCTTTAGGATCAGATATAACTGGGGTTTTAACAATGTATTGACTGCTAAACAAAGGTTATTGCCCCGAAAAACTAATTAAAATTTTGTGGAGAGTCAAATTTATTCATTTTAATAAAAAATATATATTTTAAAGTTTGTCCATCTCTATTCCAGGTTTGCCTTTTCCCCCATGTGAGAGCCCCAATCTTTGTTTTGCTCTCTCTAACATTTAAAAAAATGTAACGGGCTAGAAATTCGATGCATTTGCGCCTCTCGTTAGCGTCTCCGGGGGGCGCTAACGTGGCGCAAACGACGTCATCACCGTGCGCAGCGCCCCGTTTTCACCCCGCCTGCAAAATTGGCCCGCGCCCCCTGAATCAGCGCGGGCGATGACAGCGGCCAGGTCAGGGGGCGGGAACGGAGCGGCAGGAGGCTCGCGGGGCGCAAAGTAAAGGGGAAGTGGCGGGTGGGGAAAAAAAATCGTCCCACTTACTTGTCGCGGCCCATTGCGTCTTTAAACGCGGGGTCCGTGCCCCGATCTGGAAGCCCGGTTCTCCTTGAGTACCGGGCTGCTGGCATGGCTCCCCGCTCCCCGGTGGTCCAGATCGGGCCCCGCAGAATTGTGGGCTTGGGCCCTCCCCTTTAATGAGGGGAGGAGCCCTTCTCTGCGGCAGCGCTACATGGCCCAGTGCGTAACGCTGCAGAACGCACCACCCCGATATTCGGGTTAGTGCTCTAAGAAGGAAGTGGAGAGCTTGAATTAGCGGCGCTACACCTCCCGCTTGGGGCGCTAAAACTGAAGTTAGCGATCGCTGGTGCTATTTTTCGTTGGGCGCTAAAGGCGATGTTAGCGACCCAAAGTGGTCGCTAACGAATTTTTCCACCATAGAATTTTAGGAGCTTGCTCACTTCCGGGATCGCTGTCTGTGAGAATTCTGCATTGTGATTGGCTGCTTAGACAGCCTGTTGATGTCACAGCAGCTCGCGTTAGGGATTTCCCATTAACTTCCGTTGCTCTCAATTGAACGTCGGAAAACCTAAACTTCTTGACACAGAGATCGTGAGATTTTTGTGGGGAGCCTGCGGCGAACACCTTTGCTTCGCTAGCAAAATACTGCAGATGTTGGAAATCCGAAATAACAACAGAAAATGCTGGAAAAACTCAGCAGGTCAGGCAACATCCGTGGAGAGAAATTTGAGTTGACGTTTCGGGTTTGACCCTTCTTCAAAACTGGAGAGAAAAGGAACGAGATCGAAGGCAGGGCTGCGATCGGACAAAAGAATAAAAGAACCAAAAGAAGTAAAAGAGATTAGAAGCTAGACGAGATGGTAATAGGCTGGGATTAGGTGTAAAGTGTACTGGCAGGGCAAAAGATAGCTGCCAGGTGTGAGAGAGAAACAAAAGGAAAAGGGGGGGGGGGAGGAAAGGAGTGGAGAAATATGAGTAAAAATGAAATAGGGGCCGAGGTTATGATCTGAAATTGTTGAACTCGATATTGAGACCGGAAGGCTGCAGAGTGCCTAATCGGAAGATGAGGTGCTGTTCCTCGAGTTTACGTTGAGCTTCCGTGGAACAGTACAAGAGGCCAAGGACGGTGAGGTCCGAGTGGGAATGGAGCGGTGAATTGAAATGACAGGCGACCGGAAGCTCGGGGTCACCCTTACGGACTGAATGGAGGTGTTCCGCAAAGCGGTCACCCAATCTGCGTTTGGTCTCCCCAATGTAGAGGAGACCGCATCGTGAGCAGCGAATACAGTATACTAGATTGCGAGAAGTACAAGTAAATCGCTGTTTCACCTGGAAGGGGTGTTTGGGGCCCTGGACAGTGGGGAGGTATAGGGGCAGGTGTTACACCTCCTCCGCTTGCACGGGAAGGTGCCAGGCGAAGGGGAAGGGCTGTTTGGGGTGATAGAGGAGTGGACTAGGGTGTGCCCACAAATTCCAGGCCTTTGTTTCAACAACAGAGACAAGGGTCCAGGCCTTTGTTTCAACAACAGAGACAAGGGTATAAATACCCCATTTTACTGCCTGTTTATTCAGGGTGGATCGCTGCACTGTATAGACAGTTACCGAAATATTACGATAGCAAAATACTGCAGATGTTGGAAATCCGAAATAACAACAGAAAATGCTGGAAAAACTCAGCAGGTCAGGCAACATCCGTGGAGAGAAATTTGAGTTGACGTTTCGGGTCGAACCCTTCTTCAAAACTGGAAAGAAAAGAAAATAGATCGAAGGCAGGGCTGCGATCGGACAAAAGAAAAGAAACAAAAGAAGTAAAAGAGATTAGAAGCTAGACGAGATGGTAATAGGCTGAGATTAGGTGTAAAGTGTACTGGCTGGGCAAGAGATAGCTGCCAGGTGTGAGAGAGAAACAAAAGAAAAGAGGGGGTGGGGGGAAAAGGAGTGGAAAAATTACAAGAAAAAATGAAATAGGGGCCGAGGTTATGATCTGAAATTGTTGAACTCGATATTGAGTCCGGAAGGCTGCAGAGTGCCTAATCGGAAGATGAGGTGCTGTTCCTCGAGTTTATTACACTGGCCTCTGCTGGATTTTCAGCTGAACTTCTACTAGTTACACAATACTTTTTATAGATTGTTTTGGAGAACGTTACAACAAAGAAACTCCATAATAAAGTGAAGATATATTGTTCCATCTTTCAATACAACAGAGAGTATGTTTAACACACCATGCTGTAGGCTGACACTCCCAGTGCAGTGCTGAGGGAGTGCTGCCCTGTCGGAGGTGCCGACTTTCAGATGAGATGTTAAACCGAGCCCCCCCGTCTGCTCTCTCAGGTGGATGTAAAAGATCCCATGACACTATTTTGAAGAAGAGCAGGGGAGTTCTCCCCGGTGTCCTGGGGCCAATATTTATCCCTCAACCAACATCACTAAAACAGATTATCCGGTCATTATCACAGTGCTGTTTGTGGGAGCTTGCTGTGCGCAAATTGGCTGCCGCATTTCCTACATTACAACAGTGACCACACTTCAAAAAGTGCATCATTGGCTGTAAAGCGCTTTGGGACGTCCTGAGGTCGGGTAAGGCGCTGTAGAAATAAAAGTATTTTCTTTTGTACAATTTGTGAAGACAAGCTAATACAGCACCACCTGGTGGCCTGTACCTGAAACTACACACAGACTCGTCCAGATTCCAACAATACATCTCAGCGCTCATTATTAGCATTGGCAATGTTACTTGAGCATCACCTACAGGCATCACAGGCGAGGGTTACAGGCAAGTGTAACAGGGAAAGTCCGTGTTTAAAAAAAGAAAAGAAAAGACTTGCGTTTAGCACGTCCCAAAGCGCTTTACAGCCAATGGTGCACAGTTTGAAGTGTGGTCGCTATTGTTATGCAGGATAATCTTTGTTAGGAAGATAAAACAACTAAACTGAGAAAATAGAAATGCTCCTTGGTGGGTTTTAAATTATTTTTTTGTTGCAAAAATGTATTCAGAAAGTCATAGAAACCCATTGCTGGGAAAACATTTTATAAATAATATACTGACATATTTCTTAGCAGTGGAACAGGTTCACAATTATACTTGCATATTTTTAACTGGTTGACTTTCACTATATTATTTAAACGCTAGCCCTCTGCACTCTGGTCTTTATATCAAATGAGGAAATTATTAGTGCCTGCCAGCCACTGCTTTTTGACACAACACTGATGTGAAAGTTCAGCGGGGCCTTCAGGGATGCAACGGGCAAGTGGCACGACACCAGCAGAGCTTCCAGGCTCTGGGGAACACTTTTCCCATTTCAGAAACAATCTCGGGGTTAAGGCAAACAAACAAAAAAAACCTCCACTGAGGGTCAGAGCGACAGGACGTCTGCAGAAGAAGCCCTCAGAATACAAGCCCGTGTCTTCAACAAAATCCCCAGGCCGAAGGGAAAACGATGAAAAGCTCTGGCATGTACTGTAATATATAATGTGTCGTTTATTAAAAAGTCATTGTTCAAGATCCCAAATTTATGTCTGAATTTGCATTGCCAACATTCTGCTGCCACCCTCCTTTTATATGAATTGTGCCACTGGATTTTGTCATGAGTTGGAGCAGATCATTCAGGAAGCACAGCTAAAAGTCAGCCTACAGTTTTGGTCACCTTATTTAAGGAAGGATATACTTACATTGGCTGCAGTTCAGAGAAGGTTCACTAGGTTGATTCCAGAGATGAAGGGGTTGTCTTATGAGGAAAGGTTGAGCAGGCTGGGCCTATACTCATTGGAGTTTAGAAGAATGAGAGGTGATCTTATTGAAACATATCAGATTCTGAGGGGGATTGACAGGGTAGATGCTGAGAGGCTGTTTCCCCCTGGCTGGAGAGTCTAGAACCAGGGGTCACAGTCTCAGGGTAAGGGGCCGGCCATTTAAGACTGAGATGAGGAGGAATTTCTTCACTCAGAGGGTTGTGAATCTTTGGAATTCTCTACCCCAGAGGGCTGTGGATGCTGAATCATTGAGTATATTCAAAGCTGAGATCGATAGATATTTGAGCTACAGGGGAGTGAAGGGTTATGGGGAACAGGCAGGAAAGTGGAGTTGAGGTCAAAGATCAGCCATGATCTTATTGAATGGCGGAGCGGGCTCGAGGGGCCGAATGGCCAACTCCTGCTCCTAATTCTTATGTTCTTATTATATAAATCATCATCGGTTTGAACATTCTCACAGCTGAAGAATTAATGTAATCATTAATGGGCACCTGAAGGTATATCTTTAGGATATTGAATCAAAATGTTTTACTAAGGGATACGATAGCAAAATACTGCAGATGTTGGAAATCCGAAATAACAACAGAAAATGCTGGAAAAACTCAGGTCAGGCAACATCCGTGGAGAGAAATCTGAGTTGACGTTTCGGGTTGGACCCTACTAAGGGATACGTTACTTGCAGAATTTTCTTTAAATGACATCAGATTGCAGATTGATTTTAAGTACGAGTAATATGGGAAAAAGCAATGAACGATCTAGGGTAAATAGAGCTGAACATCAAAACTCGATAGGCCGGCCAAGATGCAGAGCCAGTGCATTCATTGCTGTAAATTAGTTTGTGCACTTACAGTTAACAGGCAAAATAACAATCTGTATGCAAATTACCAGCATGGGCTATCATTTAGTTTCTAAACATCTCCATAAAAAACAGCAGCCAGATTTAAACAGTCAGTATCAAACAGTGGCTCTCAGAAAAGCTAGTGATGCCTCAATATTTATGCCAATTTGCACATCCTCAATAAATGCTGGTACAATAAAAAAAAACTACTTTGAAACAAAGGACTCGACTGCAATTTCACCAAGGACTTTAGAGCTGCCCTATGTGCTCCTGGGATGGGGGCGTCGCTGGCAAGGCCAGCATTTATTGCCCATCCCTAGTTGCCCTCGAGAAGGTGGTGGTGAACCGCCTTCTTGAACCGCTGCAGTCCGTGTGGTGAAGGTGCTCCCACAGTGCTGTTAGGGAGGGAGTTCCAGGATTTTGACCCAGCGACGATGAAGGAACGGCCCGATATATTTCCAAGTCAGGATGGTGTGTGTGACTTGGAGGGGAACTTGGAGGTGGTGCTGTCCCCATGCGCCTGCTGCCCTTGTCCTTCTAGGTGGAAGAGGTCGCGGGTTTGGGAGGTGCTGCCGAAGAAGCCTTGGCGAGTTGCTGCAGTGCATCGTGTAGATGGTACACACTGCTGCCACTTATGAGCAACGCTCCCCGGAAGCTGCGCCTTGTTCTGCGCGGCCTGTTTCTTTCAATGTGCGGTCCCTTTAAATTTCTGTGCTGTATTTTCAACGTAAAAGCTGGCGAGCGACCTGTGTGGGACCTTCCAGATTCATGCTCGACCGCGCACGCACGCAGCTTAAAGGGAACATTGCCTATGAGCATGTATAAAGGGACCATTTTTCTGTCACTAACGTGGATTGGTTTGGCCAAATGCCCGGTTAACGTATTGTGACTTTGAAGTATTTCTAGGTGTAATAGAGACACAGTTAATTAACATCAACTGCAGGAGTAGTACGCGAAGGATCTAACACCAGAGATCACCTACACTTGGAATATTTTTATAGAGAACATCTCTAGTTTACTGATTAAAAAGAAAAAGAAGACAGCAATGTTTGACAGCACACTAACAGAAACTTCGCACGAACATTGCATAAAACACCCAAGTGCCTACCCGTGTGTGTTGTTAGTGGGTATGATTGGACAAGGATGAGGGTGAGTGTGAGGGGTGGCTAGTGAGATGAGGAAGTGATAATGTAGATAGAGAGGGATGGGTGGAGGTGCAAGGTAAGTTGGTGTAAGGATGTGCAGGAACAGGGTAGGGAAGGCAGAGTGATGGGGATATGATGAGTGGGTTCAGTTGCAGTCTCACATGGTACGGGCTGTGATAGTAAACCTGCTCCATTTTTTCATCCCTGTTCTGATCATTTTGATTTCGTGGCTGTGAAGCTCAGACCCCGGGTTTTGCATTGAGAATAGCTTGCAGATTCCTGAGGACCAAGTGGCTCGTCACATATCCTCCTCAGATGAGGAGGAGGAGAGTGAAAACGAGCATCTTGCAGAGACCCATCAACCAGCAGCAGCAGTACGCAAGAACATTGCTGCCCAGGATGCAAGGAACGCACTCATCTTGGCCAGATTGGCTTAGCCTAGCCAATCAAGCACTTTTGCCTCGCAGCTTCTTACCTGAGCATCAACAATGGCCAAGAACCAGTGGATTCCTAGCAATTTGACTACCATACTGACAATTGCAAGTAATCCTAAGCCCTCAATGTGGAAGTCCCATTCGTGAAATGACACACGCCACAACTACAGCAGTAGCCATCAGATTTTTTTATTTACAGTAATCATCTGATGGCTTTTTAACATAAAACATCAAATTTCACCCAAGTGACTACCCTTATGACTATTTGTGCAGTATCTTTCTCTTACGCATGCTCCTACGTGGTGCTTCCCCTGTGGCTTCAGCAAATGTGGATGCCCCTTGCTCACTTTCTTGCTGCTCCTGTCTCGACACCTTTGGCGAGCGTCCTCTGGGGCTGCGAACCTGTGAGGGCTCGCCAACAGTCTGCTGCTTCTGCGGCTGTGCAGGGGTTGAGACGCCGATCTCAGTTGGGTGTGGACTCTGGTGGGGCTCTGACTGAGGGCTCTGCAGTGGCATGGAAATGTGAGCGCTTGGAGAGGAGCCCCACTTCCTCGATGTCTGCCACCAACTTCCCTCTCATGGGTCAGGTCCCCCTCAGCGCTTGCAAGTGGCTTGAGAGCATCTTGCTGCACATCAGGGGGGCCATGGGGACCCGTATCTGCACTGGCAGTCCTACTCAGAAGGACTTCCATGAAGGGCTGGTTTCTCTGTTCAATAGATGACCATCGCTCCTCCAGAGATGTAATTCTATTCAGAACACTCACCATGTCTTCTGAACTCTGACGACTTATCACCTCCACGGAGATTGCCATCCTTTCCATGGTGATACGTTCATGCGCCAATGACTCCACAAAGGCTCTGCTCATGTTCACAATGGACTCCTCCATTCGCTCCACACTCGCAGCGACCCTGGAGAAAAAACCTGCCAGAGACTCCTGCATCTGTTCCCAGAGTTCCAGCACCGCTGATCTTATGGATGGGTCCAGAGGCAGAGGGTCGACATGCAGCTGAGCCAAGCTGGCAGAGTCCTGCGCCCTCCGACTAGGACTCTCCACTGTTGTCCCTGTCTCCACAATCTGCTGATGCTCACTTGTGAGCTGTGATACACCAGGTGACAACACTGCACTATCTCGTGAAGGTACCACCGAGGTGTGAGTGTCTGCGCTGGTGCTGGGTGTGCTGAATTCTGCTGACGCTCCGCCCTCAGAGGTTGCAGCTTCCTCTGAGGAGTCTTGAGGCTCATGCTCTTCCTCCTGGATAGTGGGGACGGGTGCTTGTGATGGTCCTGTGGGGGAGTAAAGGAAAGAGTTAGAGATGTGAGGCCAAGGTTACATGCACATTGCATATGATCATAAGTCCATCTGTTAGAGCTTCAGAATCATTATCAGCGATTCATACAATGTCATTGAGAGAGATGGAAAACTATTCTGTCACCAGCTTGCTGTGATGCGCCCGTCTATCCGTCCCCCACTTGAGAATCTTCCTCCATTCCCACGATCTCCAGGACCGCCTCCTCCCAGGTGGTGAGCTGGGCTACTGAGGGTGGCCCTCCTCCTGTCCTCGCTCTTTCCCTCTTATTGTGAGCTCTCTTTTCCTGCAATGAGGGAGACAAGTGGAGTTTGAGTGAGAATGAAGGACTGAGTGTAGAGAATCCATAGCATAGATGCTTAGGAGACAAAGATGGAGTGAGGTGGCAAGACCAAGGGCCCTCCCTGTGTGTTGTAAGTTGTAATTGCATCACAGTGATAGAGAGTGTGAGGGCTGCATAGTCGAATAGTTAGGTGAATGTGACCATAGAGAGGGAATGGGTAAGGGTGCATGGATGTCAGTGTCAAGTGGGATGTGGAGGAAGAGGTTGCTAAAGCTGAGTGCTGGTGAGGAGAGGCAATGGGGATCAGGTTGAGGGTGATGGGAAATTCATACTCACTTTTCCAGTGCGCAGGTCATGAAACCTCTTCCTGCACTGAAGCCAGGTTCTGCGGGTTATTGACAAAGAGTTGACCTCCTCTGCCACCTGGATCCACACAGCCTTGGTTTGCTGGGGAGGCTTCTTCCACCCTGAAGAAGGGAAGAGCACCCCTTTATGTGCTCTTGCTCCCTCTACTAAAGCCTGCAGGGCAGCGTCGTCGAAGCGGGGTGCAGACCTAGGTCTCTGGCTGGCCATTCTTCCTGCAGGTGCCTCTAACATGCAAGGGCAAAAGCTTGGCAGTCTGCAGAAGAAGCAAGGCTTGTTGCAGACCTTAAATGCAGCACCAATGATGACGTCATCGGAGGCGACTTTCAGACTGGAAAAACTCATTGGCCATGGCTTCCCACACGTTGGAACTCAATTGGCCAATTAAGTTAAAATGGCATCATTTTCCCACATCGATTTAGAATCGGGTGGCTAACACGAAATGCGGATTACATGACCCCAGCCCGCCCCAGTATCAAAATCGAGCCCTATGTGTCTCAGTAAGGATTCTTAAATCTGATTAGTTGAAGAGACACACTTCAGCCATGGCTCAGTAAGTAGCACTCTCTCTCGCCTGTGTCAAAAGGTTGTAGGTTCAAGTCTCACTCTAGAGACTTGAGCACAAGTATCTAGGCTGACACTCCAGTGCAGTGCTGAGGGAGTGCTGCACTGTCGGAGGAGCCATCTTTCGGATGAAACATTAAACCGAGGTCCTGTCTGCTCTCTCAGGTGGATGTAAAAGATCCCATGGCACTATTTCGAAGAAGCGCAGGGGAGTTCTCCCTGGTGTCCTGAAGCCAATATTTATCCCTCAATCAACATCACTAAAACAGATTATCAGGTCATTATCATATTGCTGTTTGTGGGAGCTTGCTATGCGCAAATTGGCTGCCGCATTGCCTACATTACAACAGTGACTACACTTCAAAATGTACTTCATTGGCTGTAAAGTGCTTTGGAACGTCCTGAAAGGCGCTGTAAAAATACAAGTCTTTCTTTCTCTAGGTAGAAACCATTACCTTAGTTGATAGGGTTGAAATTAGTTACTGAGAAACTCACGGAAATAGTTTCTGTTTGCTCAACATGGAGTGCCCTCTATTATAGGGACACACTCTACTTACCCATGTTCAGAGAGCTTAGGTGCAGGATTGCAGAGCAAAGGCTTAGGAACACATGGATAGTGTTGGAGCTTTACCACAGCCTACCTCAAGAGTGGATAGAAAATTAACTTTTAATACCTCAGGGAAACATCTGCTTTTAAACAATGCCACACTGACGTCATTCTATAATGAGCTACTTAATGTTTAGCAGTGAGGCCTGTATGAATTCATTATTTTTTTTCCTCCCTGCTTCCTGTGGGGAATTAACTAGCCTCCGCTTGGTCCTTCCTCTTCACAACACAGCATAGACTGGAAAATAACTGTTGTGTCTCCTTGTGTTCTTATACTATAAATAATAGACACTTTTAGCTCATTTTAGTTACTGCTTTTACTAGCTATATTCCTGCTTTGTTTCTGTGCTGCCGCATGGTGCGGAGTGATACAAGATGTCCGACGCTGCACTGTGCACTGCCCGTGCACAGTGTGCCACATAGCAATATAACTACACCATACCAAAGTAGTTCCATACCAAAGTAGTTCCATTTAATGATACTATAACAATGTAACATCCCTCTTTCTCAAAAAAACTAAAACATGAAATTTAACAATTTAAATTAACAAATATTATATCTAAACTATTATCAACTACAAAGAATCGTGAGTTTTTTTTATTCGCGATATCGCTCAGGTGGTTGGATGTTGTCCCTCCATCTTGTGGATTTGGTGGTAACCATTCTTCTCTGCGGTGTTTTGGTGTGTTCCGGTCTCGTTGTTGTTGTTGCTGTCGCCTTTGGAGTTGGAGTGTGCATGCTCGTGGTTGTTTGATTTGTAGCGCTTGTTTCTGGTGTTGCACTGCTTGTGGTAACTGGTGTTGTCAATGTTGCTGATGTTGTCTGCTGCTTATCCAGTTCAGGTGAAGGTCTGATGTGGAGTCTGTTCCGTCTGTATTGGTTACCAGGTTCAGTCTCTACGAAGTAGGATCTTGGAGTATCAGCTTTTCCAATGACCTTGGCTGGATTCCAGGTTTTCAACACCAGGTCTTGCACATGCACTGATTGTCCATTCAGCAATTCTGGTAGCGTCTTTGCATGTTTATCGTAATGTTTGCTTCCTACGATTTGTGCTTTTGCCAGCTTTTGTCTGAAGTCTTCCTGGTCCTGGGGAGGATGTATTTTTGCTGGTAGTGTAGTCTTAAACTTCCTCTCATTCAGCAATTCCACAGGTGATTTCACGTCTGCTTTCAGTAGTGTTGATCTGAGTGATAGGAGGGCAAGGTCTTGGTCTTCCCCCATCTCACTACTTTTGATGAGAGTTCTCTTGACAGTCTGGATCTGTCTTTCGATGAACCCGTGTTACCTTGGGAAATGTGGGGATGAGGTTACTATTTTGAACCCATACTTTTCTGCCAGAGCTCTGAATTCACTCGATGTGAACTGGGTTCCATTGTCACAGATTACCTTTTCCGGGATTCCTTGTTCAGCAAACAAGCTCTTTGCAATCCTGGTGGTAGTTGTGGCTCTCAAGTCTTTCATCCTTCTCACAAAAGGAAACTTGGAATAGTAATCTGCCACTATGAGATACCATTCTTGATTGCACATGAAGAGATCTGCCCCAACAGTGTGCCATGGTCTTGACGGTATTTCACTAGGTATCATCTCCTCTTTGTTGTGCATTTCTGTATTTCTGGCATATACCACATGCAGAGACCATCTGTTCGATATTTTTGTACATGCCTATCCAGTATACAGCTGATCTGGCTCTCAGCTTGCATTTCTCCATTCCCATGTGGCCTTCATGTATGAGATGAAGAAGTTGTGTCTGCATCGTCTTTGGCACGATGATCCTCGATCCAGCAAGGAGAATACCGTCTTCTACTGCAATATCGTCTTTAATCATCCAGTATTGACGAATTGTCACCTGTACCTGCTGGATTCTCTCCGGCCACCCCTGTATTACTTGTTGTGCGAGTAGTTGCAACTCCTCATCTTTGTTAGTCTCATCTCTGATTTGACTGAGCTTTGTAGGGGTAACATTCACTAGGTGGTGGATTTTTACTGTTAGGACCTCCACCTTGTGTTTCTCATATGGTGACAATCGAGACATCGCATCTGCTAGCACCATTTCCTTTCCTGGCTTATATTTAAGCGTGAAGTCATAGCTTTGGATCCTTAGAAGTAGTCTTTGCAGTCGCTTTGCACAGATTCTTCTTATAGATCTGTTCTAGTGGACGATGGTCACTCTCTATTGTAAAATCGCCTGCCATATAGGTATGTATGGAATTTCTCGCATCCGTACACTACTGCTAATAGTTCCCTTTCTATGTTGGCGTATCTCGTCTCGGCTGACGTCAAGGCCTTTGATGCGAACGCTATCGGCTTTCCTTCCTGCACCAGAGCTGCCCCTAGTCCTCTGGTAGAAGCGTCTACTTGCAGAGTGACTGGTTTTCTTCTGTCATAATATGACAGACTTGTTTCTTTGCACAACAGTTCTTTAAGTTGTTTGAAATTCCTTTCGTGTGATTCAGACCACTGGTATTCGGCGTCTTCTTCCAATAGCTCTCTGAGATTTGTTGTATGTTCCAACATGTGTGGGATGAAAGAACTCATGTATTGGACCAAGCCAAGGTAACTCCTCAGCTCTTTCTTGTCTTTGGGTGGTTTCATTTCAGCAATCGCTGCAATCTTCTCTGGATTTGGCTTGTCTCCCTCTGGTGTATAAATCATACCGAAGAATTGGCATTCCTTGACTTTAACTATGTACTTATCTGCATTTAACTTGATGCCAGCCTTCCTGGTACTCTCCATGGCCTCATGTAGGTGCATGTCATGGTCTATTTCATCTGCTCCATAGATCTGAATATCATCAGCTATTCCTATAGCTCCTTCACAGCCTCTGTATGTCTCGTCTATTTTCTGTTGAAAGATATCTTGACTGACCTTTAGCCCGAATGGTAGCCGCAGGAATTTGTAACGCCCAAATGGTGTGTTGAATGTTGTCAGTGTTGTTGATTCCTCATCCAACTTCACATTCCAATATCCATTTCTGGCATCTAGTTTTGAGAAAACCTTGGCTCCTGCCAGTGATGGCGTAATCTCTTCTAGCGTTGGGGTGGGATAGTGGTCCCTCTTTATCGCCTGGTTTAGATCTTTGGGGTCCAAACATATTCTGAGACGCCCGTTTGGCTTTTCTCGTACCACAATTGAGTTTACCCAATCTGTGGGTTCAGTGACCTTTACAATCACTCCCTTTTCTTCCATCTCCTTTAGCTCTCTTTCAAGCTTTGTCTTCAGCTCGATGGGTACTTTTCGTGGAGCATGGATAACGGACTTTACCTCTGGATCGATGGTGATGTGGTATTGGAAATCTCCGAAACATCCCACCGTATCATCGAAACATTCCGGATACATGTCTATCAAGTCTTTTTTACTCTTGATTTGTGGGCGGTTCTCCAGTGGGGTGTTGCTGTCTATCTTCAGTGGCGTTTCCGTCAGCTCGTGATGCACTGAGATCAATCTCAACTTCTCGCAGCTGTTTAATCCCAGGATCGCTGGCCCCTCAGTGTCGGTGACATAGAACATGCAGTTGATGTTCTTTCTTTTATGTGTCCCTTTGATAAAGGTTATTCCGAGTTGTTTAATCTCACTCCCCCGTATGCTGTCAGCGTGACATTGCTTGCCTTTAAACAACCATTTTTCGGGTAGCCATCTTCTCTCAGGTTTTCGGGAAAGATCTGCTGGTACAGTCTCAATGGGAGAATGTTGCTCTGAGCCCGTGTCCAGCTTCAACTTTAAGTTGATGGTTTTGGGCCGATCTTTGATTTTTTTTTGATTTGGATGATGGTGTGCAATTCTCTCCTCGGAGTATTTTCTGCTCTGGACATCTCGTGAAGCTGTATCTTTATGGTTTCAATGTTTAGTGCATTGTCATGATCATCCTGCTCATCCATGGCATGGGTATGGTGTTTCTTTCTCTGGTTCTGCTGTCCGCCTTTGTTTTTGATGTATGTTCCTTCTTTCTACACCTCTTTTCCCAGTGGTTTAGTTTGCCACATGCATTGCAGCTTGTTCCATATGCTGGACATTTCCTCATCTGTGTAATCGTGCGGTCTTCCACAATTTCTGCACGTTTCCCCCGTCGTCATGTGCATGTCTTTGTGTGTTGTACTTTTCTCTCACTGCATCCACTCTGTTGTCCGTCTCAGAAGCCATCCGCATGTCAGCCGTTTGAGAAATCAGCGTTTTCATTTGCTGCTTCATGAGCTCTCGTAGTATCTACAGCCTCTGTTATTCCGAGCTTTTCTTTTCCTATCAGGGCTTTTTGTACCTCTACATGCGCTGACCCCCATATTAGCTGGTCCACAAGCCTCTCTTCCATTTCCTTAAATTTACACTTGCTGGCTTCATTTCTCAGCCTTGTCAGGAAATCGTCAGCTGTTTCACCGGGTTCCTGTCTTAGACCTCTGGAATTTGTATCTGTGTATACGGTGATTGGATTTAGGCTCTAGATGGTTGCTGAATTTATCAAAAATTGTCGCAGGGTTTTCCTTTTCCTCTTCAGTCAAACTCCAGCTATTATACAAATCTAGACCTTTTTCTCCTGTCCACAACAGAATGTAACTAACCTTTTCCTCGTTGGTAGCGCCCTTCAGGAAGCTTTTGAATGTAAGCTCACATTTCTGTTTGAACTTGCGGAATGCTTCTACTATATCGTCGGCTTCCCAGTTCATGAGGGGTTGCATTTGCACAGTCGTCATTTTAGTTTCCCGTACGATTCACTCTCAAATCACCGCAGACATCGGCACTCACAATCAGCTCATAAAATCACTTTTCGTCTTATTCGTATAGCACAATTTTTTACTCACTTATACCGCTGCCACCATGTTGTGTCTCCTTGTGTTCTTACACTATAAATAATAGACACTTTTAGCTCATTTTAGTTACTGCTTTTACTAGCTGTATTTCTGCTTTGTTTCTGTGCTGCCGCATGGTGTGGAGTGATACAAGATGTCCGACGCTGCACTGTGCACTGCCCGTGCACAGTGTGCCACATAGCAATATAACTACACCATACCAAAGTAGTTCCATTTAACGATGTGATACTATAACAATGTAACAATAACCGTGTGTAAAATGATGAATAGGAGACTGCATCCTTCCAGAATTGTGCGCCCTTTAACAAAAGTGTACCATTACAATGTTGTAATGATAGATGTCGTATTTTATTGATGAAAACCACAGTACAATTCACACAAGTAATCCTTCCAAAGATGTAAAGTACATTTGTAGTTCAAAAAAAATGAACTGTATCAACCAACACGCTATCACTGTACAAAACACACAAATCAACATTTCAGTGTAAACTTCATGAAGGATAAAACCAGTCATCGGATGCGGCTACATCACCGTACAAACACAGTCCTCGGCTTCTAAGAAGAAGCTTATTACACACATCCCCATGCGGAATGAGAATGGCCGCCCTACATTCGAAAGGGTACTCTAGTAAAAAGCTCTTATTTATTACGTAAACCTATGGCATTGTGATCGCCTCTTATCCACAAGACACACACATGCACACAACTTATAGTCATTATTTAAATAATCAATATACACAGATTCTCAAAACTCTGGGAACAAAACCTACTTAAATGCACATTGGTTAAGTATCAGCGGGCTCCCCAATTACAACAAGCAGCCTATGAACCCTTGTGCTGGGGGGGAAGGGGAAAATCAGCCAGGGCTCCCACATGTCAATCACTACCCAGTGGCTTCGGCACAGATACGATGGGCCGAATGGCCTCCTTCTGTGACATAAATTTTTATGATTCTGTTGGAAGGCCTGTGTGCATGGACATTGGGTGAGGACAAGGTTGGGCTCAGCTGTGATGGTCTTGTGATGCAATACCCTGCCACCATTCTCTGTAAAGGCTCACACATTTAAAAAAAAGAGCACTTTGGCGAAGTACCGGCGGGCAAGAGACGCCTGTGGTACTGTAGCCCAGCAAGGAAGCTGTGGCGAAAACTGGTGTAAAGAAGGACATGTACCAATGAAATGCACACTTTTTCAGAAACCCAATCCTTCTGTGAGTATCTCGATGCTAAATATTCTGGTCAAAAGCGCACTGGTACAACGTATTTAAGTACAGAGAATTTCAGAACTTTGGACGGGCCGTTAGATCACCTTAGTGCACAGATTCTCGCTTTTTTTTTAGCTCTATGTCCTATGCACACAGAATATTTCACACCTTTTTAGCATAAACCAATCAGAATTGATCAGCGTTGAGCTGCCCACCCAAGGTGTTGATAAGCCCGAGTGACCACGCACAGTAAGATCAGTCCATTTTCAGGGGGATACAAATGCTGTGGAAACACACCCTATTACCTTGGCTCTGTGCACACCAGTACCTTTACTGTACTGTGCTGAACCAGTCTGAATGCTGCCGTGGAGAAGTTGAGCACAGTAACGCTAAATCACCTCGACTTCGGGGGAGAAAGCTGCAGTTCTGAGATAATTCTCTACCTCAAAAGGGCTGTGGATGCTGAATCGTTGAGTATATTCAAGGCTGAGATTGATAGATTTTTGGACTCTAGGGGAATCAAGGGATATGGGGATCGGGCGGGAAAGTGGAGTTGAGGTTGAAGATCAGCCACGATCTCATTGAATGGCGGAGCAGGCTCGAGGGGCTGAATCCTATGTTCTTATAAAAATACCCAGCTGTGAGCTTATGCAATGTAGCCCACCGTCTCATTTTTTAACTAAAATACAATCTATTGAAGAGTGAGATCTCTTCGTACAGCAGTAACAAGAAAATAATCTCAAAAACTAGGGCTGTGAATGTAAAAGAACAAAAAGACAAGACTGCAGAATCCACTATGCCGAGATGTTTCGTTGCAAATTGATCTGTAGAGAGTGCAGCAGCGTGCAGATAGGACGGAGATCCAATTCACCCCTATCAACTACTGGCCGTGCTGCTGGAAAAGAAGGCACAACACTGCTTTACAAGTTTTCCAATGGCGAGATACGAAGATGCTGAAGTCGTTGTCCCAGACAATTTAAGTCAGGGGAGGCTGTCGAAGTACCTTTTCACTTAAGGGCTGATGAGTTTGTGGATTCTGTGGACATTGGCAGCGCATTAGAGAGCGGGACCAATTTGGAGTGAAGAGCTGTCGTAAGAAAGAGGCTGGCACTCCAATCAGTGAGCCCATCGCCACCACGGAGACCTGAGAAACGGGCCATTTTAACCTCACCCGCCCAGCAGTAAATCGACAGGAACAGAAATTTTGCCTGTCTTAACATCCCACCCAGTTTTTATTTTGCATTGAGGCGAATAGAAAATAGAATCCATTAGGGTGTAAAATGGGCAGCTGATCTGATTCCGCCAGTTCCCCAGCTGGGCAGGTTGGTTTAAAATTACCCTCGTCAGCACCAAAGAAAACAGAGACTGCCACAGGTGGTTTGTTCTTGATACATATTCATCAGCTCATGCTCAGGAACTGCTAGCAGGCGATTACTGCCTTGATACAGCACCAAGAGCAATACAGCAAGTGTGCTACTGTGCGCTAGATTGTATAAAGGCAGATAAAAGACAGGCTATCATTGTGCGACCAGGTTAACTTTCACTGCTTAACAAAGTAAACTGCTGCCAGTTAATTTAACATTTGTGTTACTTTCTTTACTATTTTTATTTTATATACAGTTTGTTTTAATTTCTCATCATCCTGATTTCACACAACACTCGCCCTTGTACAAATCCACTCACCGAAGCCCCGCCCATTGATTTCAATGGCAGGTCGATTAAATACGGGGCTCAGTTTGGTGCACATTTTCGCTGCAAAAACACAATGTGCATTTAAGTAGGCTTCGCTGTACAACGAATATCTTTTTTCCCCGAGCCTCCTCATTCTTTTCAACGTATTTTTGTTAATTTTTACGGAGCTTTGTACCACGATGATCAGACTGTTCTCTCGATAGGGGGGAGAAAACAACACTGTACAGTTTTACATACCGGTTCAGCTGTTGCAGTATATGGCGATATCATACTGGCTGTATCGCAATGTAACTGAGTATATTCGGAGCGTTGCAGGACAGATGAATTGCGTTCAGCTAAAGACAGGACGCCGATATCAGTAGCTTCTTATTCATGAGAGTTGAATGTAGGCAGTGAGCAATGTTCCCTTTAAGCCACGCGGCCGCACAGTGCTCTGCAGCTCCCACGCAGCCGACTCACTGGCTTTTAAATAGGAAAAACCGCGCATGCACGGTGATTTGAAAGGGGCCATGCACCCAAAAAAAATTAAAGGGAACATTGGTGGTGCGTCTCCCACCCTAATCCTCATCTTCCTCATCCCCAAACGAGAGCAAACTGCTGTTTTTTACTTGTTTCGGTTTGTTCTCGGAACTTTTGGACTCTGTCCACTCATTCTGCTCACCCTTCTTCTTTTTGCTGGAAGTGGCAGTCAGACCGACAAATGTGTCGTCCGAAGAACGCTTTGCTGGTTTCCGAAACACAATCTTCCCATCCACAGGCTCTGGCTCCTCAGCTGAAACACAAATATAATAAAATTAATAATTTGGAAAAATACTTTCTTAGGAAGAAAAAAAAAGCTACATTTATGCTCACGACAGAAATAATGTGCATACAAATATTTCTGTGCCCTTTCTCCCTCTGCGCACTGCTCTTAAATGAAAAGCCTCTGGCTCTCCTCGATGGTCAACTCGTGTGACAACACCGTTTGAAGAAATAGCGCATCAGAGAGTAGCAGAGTGAGTGGGAGAATGATTACAGGAAAATAGTCTCATCAATGGATTCAGAAGGAAAGCTCGTGGTTTAATCGCCTGATCTTTGTAACATCATCACTGTAAGATTACAGGAATTTGGTCCCAAACATTACTACTGAACCGCTGCAGTCCGTGTGGATTATAGTTTTTCGTAGCGGTTTTGATACAACTGAGTGTCTCGCTAGGCCATTTCAGAGGGCAGTTAAGAGTCAACCACATTGCTGTGGGTCTGGAGTCACATATAGGCCAGACCGGGTAAGGATGGCAGACCGCAAGGATCAGTGCTTGGGCCTCAGCTATTCACAATCTATATCAATGATTTGGATGAGGGGACTAAATGTAATATATCCAAGTTTGCTGATGATACAAAGCTAGGTGGGAATGTAAGTTGTGAGGAGGATGCAAGGTGGCTTCAAGGGGATATAGACTGGCTCAGAGAGTGGGCAAGAACATGGCAAATGGAATATAATGTGAAGAAATGTGAAGTTATCCACTTTCGTAGGAAAAACAGAAAAGCAGAGTATTTTTTAAATGGAGAGAGATTGGGAAATGTTGGTGTTCAGAGGGACCTGGGTGTCCTCGTACACGAATCACTGAAAGTTAACATGCAGGTACAGCAAGCAATTAGGAAAGTAAATGGAATGTTGGCTTTTATTACAAGAGGATTTGAGTATAAGAGTAAAGATGTCTTACTGCAATTATATAGGGCCCTGGTGAGACCACACCCGGAGTATTGTGTACTGTTTTGGTCTCCATACCTAAATAAGGATATACTTGCCATAGAGGGAGTGCAACGAAGGTTCACCAGACTGGTTCCTGGGATTGAGGGGTTGTCCTACAAGGAGAGATTGAGTAGACTCGGCCTATATTCTCTAGAGTTTAGAAGAATGAAAGGTGATCTAATTGAAACATACAAAGTTCTTACAGGGCTTGACAGGGTAGATGCAGGGAGGATGTCTCTCCCTGGCTGGAGAGTCTAGAACCAGGGGTCACAGTCTCAGAATAAGGGGTCGGCCATTTAGGACTGAGATGAGGAGAAATTTCTTCACTCAGAGGGTGGTGAATCTTTGGAATTCTCTACTCCAGAGCGTTGTGGAGGCTCAGTTGTTGAGTATATTCAAGGCTGAGATCGATAGATTTTTGAATATTAAGAGAATCTAGGGATATGGGGATAGTGCAGGAAAGTGGAGATGAGGTAGAAGATCAGCCATGATCTTATTGAACGACGGAGCAGGCTCGAAGGGCCAAATGGCCGACTCCTGCTCCTAATTCTTATGTTCCTTCCCTAAAGGACATTAGTGAACCAGGTGGGTTTTTACGACAATCCGGTAGTTTCATGGTCACCATTACTGACACTAGCTTTTGATTCCCGATTTATTTAATTGACTGAATTTAATTCCCCAGCTGCCATGGTGGGATTTGAACTCATGTCTCTGGATCATTAGTCCAGGCCTCTGGGTTACTAGTCCAGTAACATTACACTACCCTTTCCCTACCGTTTATTGCAGTTCCTTCACTGTCGTGGGGGGGGGGGGGGGGGGTCAATATCATGGAATTCCCTACATAATGCCATCACAGGGCAATCATCAGTGCAACGATTGCAGGGGTTCAAGAAGGTTCACTGCTACCATCTCAGGATAACTAGTGATGGTCAATAAATGCCAACGTCAGTCACATCCCAACCACAAATAATAAAGTGCCCAGTACACATTAACCACTGGAGGACAAATTAGGGCAAATCCCTTTCAAAATATCGTCAATAGCTGAATCCAGGGAAAGGCAACTAACAGAGTGGTGGTAGATGCAGTTTCGACACTTACTTTTAACAACCTGCTGTATAAACAAGGAACTGCACACAGCTATGAAAGGAAAAGCTGTTAAATGCACGCTCGAGGGTCAAGCACAACACAGTCACGTACATTTCTTTGAGCTTTCTGCGATTTGTTGGATTTTTTCAGCTTCCTCAGCCGTCAAGTCCCCCTGACGGAGAACGACTACCTGCGGCTTCTCATCTTCTGTATCACTCTGTCCGCTGTCGCCGTCGGCCGGGGCCAGCTGCTGCCTCTGAAGGATGGAAAGAAAAATTTATTCAATTTTGAAATTAGCATTAAAACATTACCGGAGTGATCTTTTACTGTTATTTTCAGTTTGCCAATCAAGAAGTGATGAGGATTTCCCTCTACGTCTGGAGTTTAGAAGAATGAGAGGTGATCTCATTGAAACATATCAGATTCTGAGGGGGATTGACAGGGTAGATGCTGAGAGGTTGTTTCCCCTGGCTGGAGAGTCTAGAACTAGGGGGTCACAGTCTCAGGATAAGGGGTCGGCCATTTAAGACTGAGATGAGGAGGAATTTCTTCACTCAGAGGGTTGTGAATCTCTGGAATTCTCTACCCCAGAGGGCTGTGGATGCTGAATCAATGGCCCAGAAATTCGGGTCTCCACGGGTGAGTACGCACGGGGAACTCACCTGTAAGCCCAATGGAAGGGCCGGTTTCCTGCATGCACTGTGCATGCGCAGGAAACCGGCACTTCCGTTCCCCTGAAAGGGGATCAGAGGTCGAACGCGTGCGCGGGAGGGGCTGTGCGTGCGCATCGAACTTCGTTTTTGTTTTTTTGTTTTTTTTTTAAAACAGGTTTTCCTGGGAATGTAAGCCTGCAGAAGTTAGAAATGTAAAAAGCAGGCGTAAGGCCTGCTTTTTACAAGGTAAGTGATGAATTAATTAAAATTAAAACATTTTTCCCACAGGTTTATTATTTTTAAATACTTTAACGCAAGGTAAGTTTATTTATAGCCCCGTAAAAAAAAATCAAAAATTTAAAATTATTGTTTAAAAGTTATTTCATGTAATTTAAAGTTTATTTAAAAAATGTGATTTAAAAAAAAAATTATTTGAAGATTTAGTGATGTTTTGGGGCCGTAGTATTTATAAGTCTTGACAGCACTTCCTGTCAGACTTATGAATGAAGCATTGCCTGCTCCGATTGGCTCCCCATGGCCCACGTGATCCCAGGGGACGCTTCGAACAAACTGTGCCCCTGGGATACGCAAGCACTGCGCGCCGGCAGCTGGACCAGGCCCCGGATCGGAATTCCACGGGGGCCCACAGCTCAATGGCCGGCGCGCAAGGTAAGTGCAGATCGGGGGCTTGCACCCGTGGGAAGCCCCTGATCCGAATTTCTGGGCCATTGAGTATATTCAAGACTGAGATAGATAGATTTTTGGACTCTAGGGGAATCAAGGGATCTGGATCAAAGACAGGTAAATGGAGTTGAGATACAGTTCAGTCAACTGAATGCTGGAAGAAGCTTGAGCGGCTGAACGGCCCACTCCTGTTCCCATGCACAGAATAATGGGTTTCTGGGCAAATAGTCAGCCTCCAAGCAGACTTCAAATATAAATGTGGGGAAAAAAGGGAAGCGGGGAAACCACATCTGTAAACAAAAATGAGAAATTGGTGCTCCTACCCAGCAACACTTGGTGGGTCTGCAATGGCCAGTTGCATTGGTGTCAGAATCAAATAACTGTTCAGAGACAGTCTTTATGATCAAAGAATCATAGAAATTTACAGCACAGAATGAGGCCATTCAGCCCATCGTGTCTGTGCCGGCCAAAAAAGCTCTCCAGCCTAATCCCACTTTCCAGCTCTTGGTCCGTAGCCCTGTAGGTTTCGGCACTTCAAGTGCATATCCAAGTACTTTTTAAATGTGATGAGGGTTTCTGCCTCTCCCACCCTTTCAGGCAGTGAGTTCCAGACCCCCCACCACCCTCTGGGTGAAAAAAGTTCTCCTCCAATCCCCTCTAATCCTTCTACCAATTACTTTAAATCTCTGCCCCCTGGTTATTGACCTCTCTGCTAAGGGAAATAGGTCCTTCCTATCCACTCTATCCAGGCCCCTCATTATTTTATACACCTCAATTAAATCTCCCCTCAGCCTCCTGTGTTCCAAAGAAAACAACCCCAGCCGATCCAATCTTTCCTCATAGCTAAAATTCACCAGTCCCGGCAACATCCTTGTAAATCTCCTCTGTACCCTCTCTAGTGCAATCACATCCTTCCTGTACTGTGGTGACCAGAACTGTACGCAGTCCTCTAGCTGCGGCCTAACTAGTGCTTTATACAGTTCGAGCTTAACCTCCCTGCTCTTGTATTCTATACCACAGCTAATAAAGGAAAGTATCCCGTATGGCTTCTTAACCACCTTATCTACCTATCCTGCTACCTTCAGGGATCTGCGGACATGCACGCCAAGGTCCCCCTGTTCCTCTACATTTCTCAGTATCCGACCATTTATTGTTAAGGATTAAAACAAAAAGCAAAATACTGCAGGTGTTGGAAATCTGAAATAAAGACAGATAGGACGACTCTTGCGACAACAGTGGCATCAATAGCGGTTTCTAGCCCTAACCCCAAACCCCGTGTGGTGTCAGTAGTGATTGGAACATCACTGTTAATGCAGGGTAGCTGCATTGTCAAATCACTTGGACACAGAAAATGTTGGAAACACTCAGCAAGTCAGGTGGCATCTTCGGAGCGGGTTGCCGTGATCTTGTCCGTGCCCTGGAGAAGGAGCATGAAGTGTCCGCCGGTACGTTTGAAACCTTCCACGACCGGTGGGCACCGCAGAGACTGAAGGGCATAGTGGACATGAAGTGCAACACTGTTATTTAATATTTTTAAAGTTTCCTTTCTTTTATGGTTTAGTTCTTTATTAGGTGTCTTTGACTGCTGAAGTGTTCCCCGACTGGGAGGGAACACTCCTGCCTGACGATTGTTGCGCGGTGTCCGTTCATCCGTTGTCGCAGTGTCTGCATGGTCTCGCTGATGTACTATGCTCCGGGGCATCCTTTCCTGCAACGTATGAGGTAGACAACGTTGGCTGAGTCACTTCAGCAGTCAAGGACATTCAGCCTCCGATCTTTGGGTAAGCATTCTCCTAGGCGGCCTTCGAGACACACAACGCAAAATCATCGAGCAGAAATTGATAGCCAAGTTCCCCACTCATGAGGAC
Source organism: Somniosus microcephalus (assembly GCF_052327205.1). NCBI lineage: Eukaryota > Metazoa > Chordata > Chondrichthyes > Squaliformes > Somniosidae > Somniosus > Somniosus microcephalus. Next base: position 318,800,843 of record NC_140991.1, on the reverse strand, counting down.
AGCCTCAACCGGGATCTTGGGTTCATGTCACGCTACATGTAACCCCACCTGACGTAGGGTCATCCAGACTCGAGTCATCGTTGGCTTGTTCTCTCTACACAGATGCAACCAGACCTGCTGTGATTTCCAGCAAAGAAAATGTTTTTTGTTTTTCATACAGACCCAAGCATCTGCAACATTTTACCCCTTGTGACCCCACCTCAATGTTTTCCTGACTGACCTGTTTGGACACCATTCACACCTTTGATTGCTGTGATTATCTCTCTGCCGAGGTGTGATAAATGGCAGTTAGAAAGATTACCTGTAATCATCTGGTATTATTCTCTGCCTATATAATCTGTGTCTATAGGCATCTCTCCACTTCACCTGACGAAGGAGCAGCGCTCCGAAAGCTTGTGATTTCAAATAAAACTTGGACTATAACCTGGTGTTGTGTGACTTCTTACATTTTTGAAGTGTAGTCACTGTTGTAATGTTTGAAACACAGCAGCCAATTTGCACACAGCAATGTGATAATGACCAGATAATCTGTTTTAGTGATGTTGATTGAGGGATAAATATTGGCCAGGACACCGGGGAGAACTCGCCTGCTCTTCTTCAAAATAGTGCCAGGGGATCTTTTACCTGAGAGCAGACTGGGCTTTGGTTTAACATCTCATCCGAAAGACGGCACCTCCGACAGTGCAGCGCTCCCTCAGTACTGCCCCTCCGACAGTGCGGCGCTCCCTCAGTACTGCCCCTCCGACAGTGCGGCGCTCCCTCAGTACTGCCCCTCCGACAGTGCGGCGCTCCCTCAGTACTGCCCCTCCGACAGTGCGGCGCTCCCTCAGTACTGCCCCTCCGACAGTGCGGCGCTCCCTCAGTACTGCCCCTCCGACAGTGCGGCGCTCCCTCAGTACTGCCCCTCCGACAGTGCGGCGCTCCCTCAGTACTGCCCCTCCGACAGTGCGGCGCTCCCTCAGTACTGCCCCTCCGACAGTGCGGCGCTCCCTCAGTACTGCCCCTCCGACAGTGCGGCGCTCCCTCAGTACTGCCCCTCCGACAGTGCGGCGCTCCCTCAGTACTGCCCCTCCGACAGTGCGGCGCTCCCTCAGTACTGCCCCTCCGACAGTGCGGCGCTCCCTCAGTACTGCCCCTCCGACAGTGCGGCGCTCCCTCAGTACTGCCCCTCCGACAGTGCGCCGCTTCCTCAGTACTGCCCCTCCGACAGTGTGGCACTCCCTCAGTACTGCCCCGACAGTGCTGCGCTCCCTCAGTACTGCCCCTCCGACAGTGCGGCGCTCCCTCAGTACTGCCCCGACAGTGCGGCGCTCCCTCAGTACTGCCCCGACAGTGCGGCGCTCCCTCAGTACTGCCCCTCCGACAGTGCTGCGCTCCCTCAGTACCGCCCCTCCGACAGTGCGGCTCTCCCTCAGTACTGCCCCTCTGACAGTGCGGCGCTCCCTCAGTACTGCCCCTCCGACAGTGCGGCGCTCCCTCAGTACTGTCCCTCCGACAGCTGGGAGTGCCAGCCTAGATTTTTGTACTCGAGTCTCTGGAGTAGGACTTGAACCCACAACCTTCTGACTCAGAGGTGAGGGTGCCGCCCACTGAGCCATGGGGTGACACGGAGGCTAATATTTATCCCTCAATCAACATCACTAAAACAGATTATCTGGTCATGATCACATTGCTGTTTGTGGGAGCTTGCTGTGCGCAAATTGGCTGCTGCGTTTCCTACATTACAACAGTGACTACACTTCAAAAAGTACCTCATTGGCTGTAAAGCGCTTTGGGACGTCCTGAGGTGGTGAGAACCCGGTAGAGATGCAAGTCTTTCATTTCTTTTAGCGGACACTCGTAGGCCGGGACTCACCTTGCTGTCTACCGTAGGCCCCGGCTTGTAGCCCACATCGGCCTTAAACCTCCTGATGAAGGCGGGCTCGGCCGGCTTGACGTAGGAGATATTGCTTCTTTTGCTCATTTCACTCGGGGTTTAAATTGTTGGTTTATTTTTTTATAATTTATTATTGAGGGAAGCGGCGAAACGGACGCTTCCAACGGAAGGTGAAAGTTCACATCGGCCGTCCGTTCCCGCTCAAAGCGATTGGAAGAAAATGGCAGACGCCCGCCCTCGTCACATGACACAACATGGCGGCGCCCACGCCGGCTTCAATCCAGGGCGGGGAGAGAGAACAGAGGGCATTCGCCCCCTCGTCACGTGATATGGCATACTCCCCTCCCGCGGCGGCTTCAATGAAAGGGAGAATGGGGCACGCCCCCATCACATGACTCTCAGGCCCAACGTGGCCCCGCCTCCGACAGTATTCCGCATCTGCCGAGCGCCAAAATTTAAACCCGAGTCCGGCCGCCATTTTGAGTCAGTGTTTCAGGTGCCGGAGTAAAACCGCGGGGCTTTTATTCTGGGTGTTTTTATTTTAAGGCCGTTTGTTTTTTTTTCAAATTCTGGTTGATTTTTATAAAGTGACGCTGGAAATGGCTCCAGCCGGGAAAGGTGAGTGTTTTACCTGAAACATCCCCCCCCCCTCCATCCCGCCGTGTGTTTGTGTCCCGCGGCGGTGCTCCTGTTTACTTGGGTCGCCGCGGATTGAGCCTCGGAGCCGCGGCCTTTTCTCGGCATTGGGCCGCAGCCTCTCCCTCCCTTCCTTCCTCTTTCCTCTTCTCCTTCTCCAGGGACTCGAGCACATAAATCTAGGCTGACACTCCAGTGCAGTGCTGAGGGAGCGCTGCACTGTCGGAGTAGCAGTACTGAGGGGGAGTAGCAGTACTGAGGGAGCGCCGCACTGTCGGAGGGGCAGTACTGGGGGAGCGCCGCGCTGTCGGAGGGGCAGTACTGAGGGAGCGCTGCACTGTCGGAGGGGCAGTACTGAGGGAGCGCCGCACTGTCGGAGGTGCTGTCTTTCAGATGAGATGTTAAACCGAGGCCCCGTCTGCTCTCTCAGTTTGATGTAAAAGATCCCATGGCAGTTTGATGTAAAAGATCCCTGGACTCAGCAAAGGTCCTGGCAGACTGGAAAACTGCTAATGCAACACCCTTATTTAAAAAGGGCAGTAGACAGAAGGCTGGAAACTATAGACCGGTTAACCTAACATTTGTGGTAGGTAAAATGTTGGAGTCCATTATTAAGGAGACAGTAACAGGACATTTGGATAATCATAATTTAATTAATAGGACAATGTCAGCATGGTTTTATGAAAGGGAGTCATGTTTGACAAATTTGCTGGAGTTCTTTGAGGAAGTAACATATAGGGTGGATAAAGGGGAACCAGTGGATGTAGTGTATTTAGACTTCCAAAAGGCATTTGACAAGGTGCCACACAAAAGATTATTGCTTAAGATGAAAAATCACGGGATTGAGGGTAATATTCTGGCATAGATAGAGGATTGGCTATCTAACAGAAGGCAGAGAGTTGGGATAAATGGTTCATTCTCAGACTGGCAATCAGTAACTAGTGGTGTTCCGCAGGGGTCAGTGCTGGGTCCCCAACTCTTTACAATCTATATTAACGATTTGGAGGAGGGGACCGAGTGTAACATATCAAAGTTTGCAGATGATACTAAGATGGGAGGGAAAGTAGTGAGTGAGGAGGACATAAAAAACCTGCAAGGGGACATAGACAGGCTAAGTAAGTGGGCAGAGATTTGGCAGATGGAATACAATACTGGAAAGTGTGAGGTTATGCACTTTGGCAGGAAAAATCGTAGAGCAAATTATTATCTTAATGGCAAGAAACTGGAAAGTACTGAAGTACAAAGGGATCTGGGGGTCCTGGTGTACGAAACTCAAAAAGTTAGTATGCAGGTGCAGCAAGTGATTAAGAAGGCCAATGGAATGTTGGCTTTCATTGCTAGGGGGATAGAATATAAAAATAGGGAGGTATTGCTTCAGTTGTGCAAGGTATTGGTGAGACCGCACCTGGAATACTGCGTACAGTTTTGGTGTCCATACTTAAGAAAGGACACACTTGCTCTCGAGTCAGTACAAAGAAGGTTCACTTGGTTAATCCCGGGGATGAGGGGATGGACATATGAGGAGAGGTTGAGTAGATTGGGACTCTACTCATTGGAGTTCAGAAGAATGAGAGGCGATCTTATTGAAACATATAAGATTGTGAAGGGGTTGGATCGGGTGGATGCGGGGAGGATGTTCCCGATGATGGGTGAAACTAGAACTAGGGGGCATAGTCTTAGAATAAGGGGCTGCTCTTTCAAAACTGAGATGAGGAGGAACTACTTCACTCAGAGGGTGGTAGGTCCATGGAATATGCTGCCCCAAAAAGCTGTAGAAGCTACATCATTACATAAATTTAAAACAGAAATAGACAGTTTCCTAGAAGTAAAGGGCATTAAGGGTTACGGGGAGCGGGCAGGAATTTGGACATGAGTCTAGGTTCGGATCGGTCATGGCCCTGTGGGTAGCGGAGCGGGCCCAGGGGCCGTGTAGCCTGATCCTGCTCCTATTTCCTGTGTCTAATTCTGTTAGATTCAGGAGGTTCTGTGATAGTAGATTGGCGGTTAGGATCAGATCAGCCATGATCTTATTGAATGGTGGAGCAGGCTCGAGGGGCCGATTGGCCTACTCCTGCTCCTATTTCTTATGTTCTAACATTTTGAAGAAGAGCAGGGGAGTTCTCCCCGGTGTCCTGGGGCCAATATTTATCCCTCAACCAACATCACAAAAAAACAAACACATTATCTGGCCATTATCACATTGCTTTTGCGGGAGCTTGCTGTGCGCAAATTGGTTGCTGCGTTTCCTACATTACAACAGTGACTACACTTCAAAAAGTGCTTCATTGGCTGAAAAGTGCTTTGGGACGTCCTCGGGATGTGAAAGGCGCTTAAAAAAAAAAAAAATTAAAAAAAAAAAAATGCGAGTCTCTTTCTTTCTGTCTCCCTCTCTCTCCCTCCGACGGTGCGGCGCTCCCTCTCTCTCCCTCCGACGTTGCGGCGCTCCCTCTCTCTCCCTCCGACGGTGCGGCGCTCCCTCTCTCTCCCTCTGTCGGTGCGGCGCTCCCTCTCTCTCCCTCCGTCGGTGCGGCTCTCTCCCTCCGACGGTGCGGCGCTCCCCCTCTCTCCCTCCGACGGTGCGGCGCTCCCTCTCTCTCCCTCCGGCGGTGCGGCGCTCCCTCTCTCTCCCTCCGGCGGTGCGGCGCTCCCTCTCTCTCCCTCCGGCGGTGCGGCGCTCCCTCGTTCCTGCCCCTCCGGCGGTGCGGCGCTCCCTCGGTCCGGCCCCTCCGGCGGTGCGGCGCTCCCTCGGTCCGGCCCCTCCGGCGGTGCGGCGCTCCCTCGGTCCGGCCCCTCCGGCGGTGCGGCGCTCCCTCGGTCCGGCCCCTCCGGCGGAGCGGCGCTCCCTCGGTCCGGCCCCTCCGGCGGTGCGGCGCTCCCTCGGTCCGGCCCCTCCGGCGGTGCGGCGCTCCCTCGGTCCGGCCCCTCCGGCGGTGCGGCGCTCCCTCGGTCCGGCCCCTCCGGCGGTGCGGCGCTCCCTCGGTCCGGCCCCTCCGGCGGTGCGGCGCTCCCTCGGTCCGGCCCCTCCGGCGGTGCGGCGCTCCCTCGGTCCGGCCCCTCCGGCGGTGCGGCGCTCCCTCGGTCCGGCCCCTCCGGCGGTGCGGCGCTCCCTCGGTCCGGCCCCTCCGGCGGTGCGGCGCTCCCTCGGTCCGGCCCCTCCGGCGCTCCCTCGGTCCGGCCCCTCCGGCGGTGCGGCGCTCCCTCGGCCCGGCCCCTCCGGCGCTCCCTCGGCCCGGCCTCTCCCTCCGAGTGTCAGCCCGGATTTTTGTGTTCAAGTCTGGAGTGGGTCTTGAACCCACGACCTTCTGACTCGGGCGAGGGTGCTACCCACTGAGCCACAGCTGATGCAGGCTCTGTCAAATCACCCCTTGGATTTTCTGTTTCTAGACTAAATGCCCAAATTACTCCCGTCTTTCCCAGTAACTCGGATATTTTACACTAGGGGTCAAGCTCGTGATTGTGTGTTACTGCTTCCAGTGCCTGAATTTCTCATTATCCTTGGCGACTAGACCTGGGCAGTGCTTAAGCTGCAGTTCAAGGGATTTTCCAGCAGCTACTGTTTTAATCTGTGACTACAATAATGGCCCAGAAATTCGGGTTGGGGGCTTCCCGCGGGTGCAAGCCCCCGATCTGCACTTGCCTTGCTCGCCGGCCGTTGAGCTGTGGGCCCCCGTGGAATTCCGATCCGGGGCCTGGTCCAGCTGCCGGCGCGCAGTGCTTGCGTATCCCGGGGGCGCAGTTAGTTCGAAGCGTCCCCTGGGATCACGTGGGCCATGGGGAGCCAATTGGAGCAGGGAATGTTCCATTCATAAGTCTGACAGGAAGTGCTACGGCCCCAAAATAGCACTAACTCTTCAAATAATTTTTTTTTTTAATCACATTTTTAAAATAAACTGTAAATTACATGAAATAACTATTTTAAACTAATTTAAATTTTTGAAAAAAATAATTTTATTTTCTAACGGGGCTAAAAAATAAACTTACCTTGTTTTAAAGTATTTAAAAATAATAAACCTGTGGGGAAAAAATGTTTTAATTTTAATTAATTTGCCACTTACCTTGTAAAAAGCAGGCCTTGCGTCTGCTTTTTACATTTCTAAATTCTGCAGGCTTACGTTCCCGGGAAAACCTGTTTATAAAAAAAAAAGACCGACGTTCGATGCGCACACGCAGCCCCTCAGGAACGGACGTGCTAGTTTCCCGCGCAGTGCATGCAGGAAACCGGCCCTTCCATTGGGCCTACGGGTGAGTACCCCGTGCGTACTCACCCGTGGAGAGCCGAATTTCTGGGCCAATATAATGAAATATAACTGACTAAGAGCAATCATCATAATTATTTTCAATTTCTGAACTCTAATTCAACAGTGTTTCTTGCATTGAAATTAAATCAGCCCCTTTGAACCTTGGCTCATAATCCTTTGTGAATGTTATGTTTTTTTTAAAGCTCGTTTGTGATTGTTTTTGGATGAAAAATTTGTTGAACGGGAAGGTCTGAAGAGATATTCCATTTGGATGCATCATCGAGTGGGTGCAGAAAACTTGAAAAAGAAAAGACAGACAAAACTCCTCGGAGTTGGCGATTCCTGGGCCAACCCTGTGTGAATTGTTGCTAAACACCTGCTGATGAAGTGGGACAAAATACTCTGACTTATTTTGTAATAACCTTTACAAAGTTACAATCGACTTGTTATGTTTCCTCAGGGGACGCGATCGACGTGTCGTTTGTCCAGTCACCGAGGTAAGAAAATAGTTTCTGAATTAAACTTGCAATAAGTCATGGCGAGAAGCTACAGTGGTTTGCATATCATACACCTGTTCACTTGGTCTTGTAGGTAACAAGTTGCTCTCCGTTGTCAGTCGGATTTGAACAGAGAAATTTTCACTTGAACTGGGGGGGAAATGCAGTTACTCTGCTGTGGCGGTATTTCGCCTTACTTGGCACTGCACCAAATAAGAGATGCCTTTACCCTCGAGACCGGGTCACGAACTAACTTCATTAAGATATGTTTGGGGGGAAAATAAGTCCAGAGGCTTCTAACCACCCCCTCCTTCCAAGGATCTCAATCCTGAGTGTGTTTACAGCTAAAGGAGGCCGTCTGGTATCTCTTCCCATGTGGCTATTCTGTGTTTGGTCAGTGAGTGACTGCAAGAGGACGTCATCGCAAGAGGACGTCATCGCAACTGTCCTAGCCTGGTATTCAGCCACATGTGTATCTCTCAGCAGAGATTGCTGGACAGCTATAGAATGTGGAGCTGTGGTTGATCTCTACTTCCCTCTTTTTTTTCCCCCTACGACAACCCCCCCCCCCCCCCCCCCGACTTCACCTGAGGGTACGAAGGTTAATTTTAGCGAGTTTATTGCTGAATTTGCTGAGGTGAGATCAATGAACTTGGGCCAGATCAGGAATTGAACCTGGGTTTTTCCTGGGTCCTGTAGCTCAGTACCAATGTTCCCGTTAGGCTGCGCAGCGGTCTAGAGGTCACGCACTGGCCGTTCACTGGCTTTTCAATTGGAAGAAACGCGCATGTGCTAAGATTTGAATGGGCTGCGCAGCCAAAAGAAGTTACAGGGAACATTGTTCAGTACCACACTGAGCAGTTCATTTATGTACTGCACAAATGCGATGCTCACAGGACTTAATTTTTAATTAAAAAAAAAAAAAAATGTTTTTCACTCTATCCACAACTTCTTTTCACTTTCAATCATTTTCATTCCGTTTTAGAAATCTTTGTACCATGCAGGCATGAAATGGTGTGTTTGATGTTCAAGTCCATTTATTCCATTTTGTTCTTAAATCAGCCAAAGCTGAAACCCAAACTGAATGTAGTTTGGCAATATTGTAGGGACGGTTAGAGCGCGGTGCTGCGGGCAGTGGTTGAATTGCAGGATGCTGTGTGACCTGAACTTTTGTCGCTGCAGTGCGGAAGGTGACTCCATCAAGGTCTATGTAAGAGTTCGACCGCCAGCAAAGAGCACGGAATTGTTTACAGATGGAGACCAAGGGCTGTGCTTGGCAGTTACCTCATCCAATACCATCCGGCTTAGTTCAAAACCCGAACCCAAGATCTTCACATACGATCATGTGGCTGATATGGACACTACTCAGGTACAGTAGGGGTGGCATGAAACTTGGGACTTCGACAGCGCGCAGTTATCTATTTTAATGCAGTGTTGGGGGATAAATGATATAGACGGGGAGCAGGATTGCTTCCTCCACGCTTTTAAGTTCTTCCATGTCGTGTTGCTTTTCCTGACCGATTTGGCTGGGTAGCTTACTGATCACGTGCTGCGCTTGCAATTCACCTGGCCATAGCAATGATGACGTGTAACCAAAGTTGACTTTTATTTTAGCTCTTATTCTTTCACCACCATTTCCCCCCCACGCCTTATTTTGTCTTCTACTACCAAGCATTCACTTTGTTTCCACTGCAATGTATCAGCGTGTTGGACAACAATACTGTACTGTGTCCTGTCTTTGTCCTTTTGTGGGTATTTAAAAAAAACCAAAACATGTTTAATCTTACAATGCACTACAACACGCTCAAGGCCCGTGGTGTGCTATGCAAGCAATTGAACTTCCACCATAGCCAGGAAATGGGTATTGTGGTATTAACATACATCGGACCATGCCATAACTCCTGTATAGTCCAATGTGTAGTAAATGACTAAAATGTAATGTGTAGTTTGACATGTACCAAATGCATTGCAAAGTTAAAGTGTGAAATAAAGTTTTTTTTTAGTTTTTTTTTCCTGCTTTAATATATTTGGAAAGCTATTTATATCCAGTAGCCAACGTTCCCTCTAAGCTGCGCAGCCGCCCAGCCCGGGACCGGCTTTTCAAATGTGAAATTTCGCACATGCATGAAACTTTGGGCCGTGCGGCCTGTTAAAGGGACCATGCACCCAAAAAAAAAATTGGGGAAACAGTGACAGTAACTATATAAATTAAAAACAATTCCAGCGAAAAGGGAGAGAAACCCCTTTTGGCTTTGCAGGCAGCAGATGCATACCTATGATGGTTCGCTGAAAGAAATTATTGGTAGACATCACACTGCATTCATTGTACTGTTTTTTTTAGTTTTTCTCACGTATTCCAACAAAGACTCGGCTCAAACTCAATTTTCTGAAATAAAAAAAAAATGTAAATGTAAAATTTCAACTTGATTAGATTCCATCTACAGGAAACTTTGGTTTATCCGGAGGTTATATGTCCGGAATACTCGATCTAACGGCAAAAATCAGGAGTCGTTTTCTGTATTTTTTAGTTCTCGTTGCTTTTTTTTTCCCCCCAGTCAAGCACTGCAAGGTCTGTAGCTATAGCAACGGCTTCAGCTACAGACGCTTGCAGCTGCAGCCGACTGTTTTGAAGCTGTTGCTAAGCAACAGGGTTTGTTGATTCACACGGAGCTTCTCAGTTCTGTATGTTTAAACATTGACTCTGGTATGTCTGGCACTTTTGATGTTACGGCACCAGCTCGGTCCCGTCAGGGCCGGATATCAGAAAGTTTCCTGTACTGTATATCTGGCTCTTTAATGAATTGGAGAATAAATAGTTGAGACAGAGCTGGCATTTGGAAGTCTTTTTTTTGTGATGGCATGATTTAAAAAAAAAAAACACACACGTATGCTTTGACTGACTGCCAGACTGAGCGGTTGCATCTGACGCTTCTTGCTAATGCTAATGTATTTTTGAGGGGTCTCTCTCTCCACTTTCCCCCATGTCTTTTTAAAAATTCAGCTATGAATTATAGAATGGTTACAGCACAGAAGGAGGCCATTCGGCCCGTCGAGCCCGTGCCAGCTCTCTGCAAGAGCACTTCAGCTAGTCCCACTCCCCTGCCCTTTCCCCGTAGCCCTGCAAATTTTTTCCTTCAGGTACTTATCCAACTCCCTTTTGAAAGCCGTGATTGAGTCTCCCTCCCTTTCAGGCAGTGCATTCCAGATCTTAACCACTCGCTGCGTAAAATAAGTTTTTCTTCATGTCATCTTTGTTTCTTTTGCCTTAAATCTGTGTCCACTGGTTCTCGACCCATCCGCCAATGGGAACAGTATCTCTCTCTCTACTCTGTCCAGACCCCTCATGATTTTGAACACCTCTACCAAATCTCCTCTCAATCTTCTCTGCTCCAAGGAGAACAACCCCAGCTTCTCCAGTCTATCCATGTAACTGAAGCCCCTCATCCCTGGAATCATTCTCGTAAATCTTTTCTGCACCCTCTCTGAGGCCTTCACATCCTTCCTAAGGTGTGCTGCCCAGAATTGGACACAGTACTCCAGCTGAGGCCAAACCAGTGTTTTATAAAGGTTCATCATTATTTCCACACTTTTTTGTACTCTCTACCTCTATTCATGATGAAGCCCAGGATCCCGTAAGCTTTTTTAACTGCTTTCTCAACCTGCCCTGCCACCTTCAATGATTTGTGCACATATACCCCCAGGTCTCTCTGTTCATGCACCCTCTTTAGGATTGTACCCTTTAGTTTATATTGCCTCTCCTCGTTCTTCCTACCAAAATGTATCACTTCACACTTTGCTGCGTTAAATTTCATCTGCCACGTGTCCGCCCATTTCACCAGCCTGCCTTCTTGCAGTCTATCACTATCCTTTTCACTGTTCACTGTACTTACAAGTTTTGTGTCATCTGCAGATTTTGAAATTGTGCCCTGTACTTCCAAGTCACTAATATATATCAAGAAAAGCAGAAGTCCAAGTACTGTCCTCTGGGGAACACCACTGTATACCTTCCTCCAGTCCAAAAAGCAACCGTTCACCACTATCTGTTTCCTGTCACTTAGCCAATTTCGTATCCATGCTGCCACTATCCCTTTTATTCCATGGGCTTCAACTTTGCTGGCAAGCCTATTATGTGGCACTTTATCAAACACCTTTTGGAAATCCATATACATGATGTCAACCAACCGTATTGTCCTCATCAACCCTCTCTGTTACCTCATCAAAAAACTCGGATCAAGTTAGTTAAACACAATTTGCCTTTAACAAATCTGTGCTGGCTTTCCTTAATTAATCCACACTTGTCCAAGTGACTGTTAACTTTGTCCCTGATTATTGTTTCTAAAAGCTTCCCCACTACTGAGGTTAAACTGACTAGCCTGTAGTTGCTGGGTTTAATCCTTGCATCCTTTTTGAACAAGGATGTAACATTTGCAATTCTCCAGTCCTCTGGCACCACCCTCGTATCTAAGGAGAATTGGAATATTATGGCCAGTACCTCTGCAATTTCCTCCTTAATCTCGCTCGGCATCCTAGGATGCATCCCATCCGGTCCTGGTGACTTATCTACTTTAAATACAAACAGCCTTTCTAGTACATCCTCTTTATCAATTTTTATCTCATCCAGAATCTCCTCTACTTCCTCTTTCACTATGACAGCATCTTCCTTGGTGAAGACAGATGCACAGTACTCATTTAGCAGAATTATCCGCTCCAAAAGCTTTCATAATTAATGGACAGATTGCAAGTTCTTCCTGGTGAGCCCAAACCTCTCTGGAACTAATGACATTATCACCATAGTAATAGCTGAGTGTGAACATGGGCACCTGAGGGCAGGCCTTCAGAGGTGAAAGTCATAGAAATTTGCGGCACAGAAGGAGGCCCATCGTGTATGCTGGCCGAAAAAGAGCTCTCCAGCTTAATCCCACTTTCCAACTCTTGGTCCGTAGCCCTGTAGGTTCCGGCACTTCAAGTGAATATCCAAGTACTTTTTAAATGTGATGAGGGTTTCTGCCTCTACCACCCTTTCAGGCAGTGAGTTCCAGACCCCCACCACCCTCTGGGTGAAAAAAGTTCTCCTCAACTCCCCTCTAATCCTTCTACCAATTACTTTACAGCCCATCCTTCAAACACTGCCATGATCTAAACCCTGATATAATCCTGACGTTGTGAAACTTCTTAAGACGGTAATGCTGTTAGTAATTCTGCTTTTTTTAAAAAAAAAGACTTGCATTTAAATAGCACCTTTCACGATCTGAGGATGTCCCAAAGTGCTTTACAGCCAATAAAGTACTATTTTTTGAAGTGTAGTCGCTGTTGTAATACGGGAAATGCGGCAGCCAGTTTGCGTTCGACAAGCTCCCACAAACAACAATGCGATGAGCAGTTTTTAGGTGTTGGTCGAGGGTTAAATATTTGGATGGTTTTGAAGTTGTACAATAAGTTCATGCTGTTTTAATTAATAAAAATAAATAAATGTGCAGTGTTATAAAATGATCTGCATGCCCAGAAAATATTGCTAAATATACTTTTTTAATCCTCCATTGTGCAGGAAGCAGTATTTTCAGCTGTGGCGAGGGGCATTATCGAGTCGTGCATGAATGGATACAATGGCACCATTTTTGCCTAGTAAGTAATTTATTTTACGATGAAATAATTTGTTTATTAAAAGAATCACCAAGTCTTTCCTCATAGTTTTTAAATTACCATGAGGCTGTAGAACAGGTTATTGAGCAGCTTGCTGGGGCTCCTTCTATTTCTGCCTCAGTGGATTCAAGCTTTTGCTTAGAAATTTTTGATTCCAGCCAGAGTTCTTCTTGCTGTGCTGGTAGTTAGTATCTGGTGTGTAATGAACATTGGCATTCCCAACCCTGTCACCAAGCGGTATGTGTCTACAGTGCACAACTGTCGATTTATTGCCAGTTGGTACCAAGCTCTACCAAAGAGCCGGCACAAGCACGATGGGCCGAATGGCCTCCTTCTGTGCTGCAATATTCTATGAATATCCTAGTACAGTACAGGAAACTTTGTGCTATCCGGAGGTGAGCTATCCGGCAATCTGGAGCCACCGGCAAAAATCAGCAGCTGTTTTTTATTCCTTTTTTTTTTGCTTTGTTTGAACAGTCAAGCTGTGCAAGGTCTGTAGCTATAGCAACAGCTTCAGCTACAGAGCTTTAGGGCCACACCCGAGTGTTTAGAAGCTGTTGCTAAGCAACAGTGCTTGTTGTCAAATACGGAGATAAGAATCTCCGTATCTCTCAACATTAACTCTGGAGAGTACGGCATTTTTTAGGCAACGGCAGCAGCTCGGTCCCGTGGGTGCCGGATAGCACAAAGTTTCCTGTATAATGAAATTGGAAAAAGTTGTGGTGGGAAGTTGCAGGTTTAAAGTGACAGGTTGTTATTGTGAGCTCGAAGGTCCTCCGACATGTCTTTTGATTGCCAGCTCTGAGCCTATCTCTTCAGAAACTCCAGTCCAGCTTCTGTCAGTGTCACAAAACTGAGTGTGTTTTGCCAAGGGATGTCCTTTGTGACTGTGACCGCGGCCCACTATCTCTCTTTGTTCTCAATCTTTCTGCAATGTTCAACACACTGATCGTGCTGTCCTCCTCCTCCATCATTCTTCAGTTGCCCAGCTCCTTGGGACTGCCCTTGCATGGTTCCACTGCTAACTAGCTAAACACAGTCAGCACATCTCCTGTGATGGCTTCAGCTCCCTTCCCTGCGCTGCCACCTCCCAAAACAACCAAGGATTTACCCTTGGCGTTGGCGCCCTCTTTAATTCCTTTCTTCAGTATTTGCTGCCCCATGGACATTATCTGCAGGGTTCTGTAGGTATTGCTGATGACTAACTCTCTACCACACAACCACCTCTGTCCTGCCAGACGACATGTTCGATGAGCCATAACTTTTCAGCTGAATGTTGGGATGATAAACCATTTTATCTACGGACCAAGCGCTGGAAAGTGGGATGAGGCTGGATAACTTTTGGCTGACAGACACGATGGGCCTAATGGTCTCCTTCTGTGCTGTAAATTTCTCTGATTCTTCTGTGAAATTGCCCCACTTCCACTGCTGAAACCCTTATCCGTGCTTTTTTCACCTCCAAATTTAATTATTCCAATTGTCTCCTTGCTTGTTTTCCTTCATCCCAACTCCAACTTGTCCAAAATGCAGCTGCCTGTATCCTATCCTGCGCCAAGCCTTGTTTGCCCATCACTCCCGTCATTGCAAAACTACATTGGTTCCTGATCCACAGTGTATTAAGTTTAAATATCTTGTCTTTAAATAGCTTCATGGCCTCAATCCACCCTATCTCAGCAACCTACTCCAGACTTTCTCTCCTACACCCTTCGCTCTCCCAACTCTGACGTCCCTTTTGAGACCATGTATGTCTTTTTTTTTGTATATAAAACAGGAGCTTTTTAAAAAAAAAAAAAATGGATAAAATTGACCTCGAGTGGAATTTGATGAAGTAGGTACTAATCTCAGGTTGTTGTAGGAAAGCTGGCCAAATGTGTGTTTCTTTTAAAGGGTGAGTGCCTTTAAAGGTTCTCTCGTTTACTCTCTCGCACCCACCCAAAATATTACGTTAGAGTCAACATTGCTAAGAGCGACTTGTTAACAATGCTAATACTATTGCTAATGCTATTAAATGCTAATACTATTGCTAATACTATTAAAAATTATTTCTCTCTTTTTCTTAGCGGACAAACGGGTTCAGGGAAAACGTTCACAATGTTGGGTACGTACACACAAATTTTAAACTCTTGATTTTATACTCTAACTGCTTAATCTGTCAAGGTGAGGAAAACCGGATCCACCGATAGTTAGGAAACTTTGATGCACTGCTGCTATTGAATCAAACTGGGGAATCTGCAGCTGCCAGAGTAAGCTGCTTATTGAGATGATTTCCGTGCACTATACCCAATAGCAAACAGCCAGGTGACGTTTATTTTGAAATGTTAATATATCGTGAAGACCCTTTTTACATATTGGGCCGGATATTCCGACCCCCACGAGTGTGTACGCACCCGTAGGGGCCTCGCAAGTGCCGGTTTCAGGCATGTGAAGCGCATGCGCTAAAACCCGGCACTTCCAATCTGTCAAGAATCCTCTTGACCGATCATCCACCTGCCCTGGAGAAGGGCCTCCGCGGGCAGAGAGTTCCGCTTTCTGCACAACCTCCGCCCGCTGAAAACTTTAAAAAATCTTACGCCTGGCAAAAGCGTGAGTAAGGTCTGCTTTTACCAGCATAAGAGTTTAAAAACATTTTTTTTCACTCATTTTATAATTTAAAAATACTTTTTAAAGTTTATTTTTAGCCCCATAAAAAATGTTCATTATTTTTTCAAAAAATTAAATTTGTTTAAAATATTTAATGTAATTTTAACTAATTTTAAGTAGTGATTTAAAAAAAAAAATGTATTTAATGTTTAACTTTTTTAAATGAACCCCATTCATACTTTTGACAGATCCGTGTGTAGAGACCTGTCACAAGTGTGAAGCGGCATTCCCTTCTTTGATTGGTTCCCCATGGCCCATGTGATCCCAGGGACGTTTGCGAACTGCCTGCACCCCTGGGATACTTGAGCCTCTGCCCGCGCGCGTACCTGGAGAGGCCCAGAATCGGAAGTTCGGGACATACGGAGCCAGCAGGTAAGTGCGTAGATTTTCCCAGATCTGAGGCATCCGCACGCAGGGAAGCCTCCGATCGGAAAATCCGGCCCGTTATCTATATTAGTGCATAAATAAATAAAAGCCAGTAATGGTGTCAGCAAAGAATTGTTACAAAAAAGTTGTTCTTTTCTACACTGCAAAAACAAACTATGGTTACGACATTCTTGTACTGCCAGTTTTTAGTCATGCATGCATACTTATGTAGAGGAGGAACTAATGCGAGCAGATTGGTCAGGTTGGCTTTTTAAGCTGTTATTTTGGTCACTTCCTCCTTGCTGCGTTCCTTGATGGAGTTCGGCCAAGGTTGGAACTTTCTGTCTGGGAACAACTTGTGTGACTTTGTGTCCTGCAACTCCATGGCACTAATGTCTTGGCCAATGGACTGTACAGGGGTCGTTTTGTTTGGCTCAGCTTTGCAGTACATTACCCGGGAGGCAGCTGGAAATAAAGCTAGAGCACTGTAAAGCTGATTCTGTGTAGTGTAAAATTATCCCTTGTGTTCTAACGCACTCAAACTTGTTTTGGAATCGTGGAAAGTTACGGCACAGAAGGAGGCCATTCGGCCCATCGTGTCTGTGCCGGCTGAAAAAGAGCTCTTCAGCCTAATCCCACTTTTCAGCTCTTGGTCCGTAGCCCTGTAGGTTACGGCATATCCAAGTACTTTTTAAATGCGATGAGGGTTTCTGCCTCGACCACCCTTTCAGGCAGTGAGTTCCAGACCCCCACCACCCTCTGGGTGAAAAAAGTTCTCCTCAACTCCCCTCTAATCCTTCCACCAATTACTTTAAATCTCAGCCCCCTGGTTATTGACCTCTCAGCTAAGGTCCTTCCTAGCCACTCTTTCTAGGCCCCTCATATGCCTCATAATTTTATACACCTATACTTTCCTTCACCCATACTTCCAAAAGTACAATACTCAAACCTTTAACATTTGTTACCTGTTATAAAAGTGTGTTTTGTGTTTCCAGGTCCCTCTGATGATTCTGACAACTTCACTCACAATTTGAGAGGAGTAATCCCTCGCAGCTTTGAATACCTATTTTACTTGATCAATCGAGAAAAGGAAAAGGTATCTTCTTTTGATTTTTATGCAGTTTTTAAAAAATATATAAATATTTGTATAAAGTGTTAGACTTAAAATATCACAAAGCATTTCACAGTGAATTTGCGTGACTTGTGTAGACAAATGCCGTACCCATGAATGACCAGTTAATCTGTTTCTGGTGATATTAATTGAGGAAGGAATGTTGGTCAGAACACCGAGAACCTCCTGTTCTTTGGCTGTTTTTATAAAAAAAAAAAAAAAAAGTTTGTGATGTGGGCGCTGCTGGCAAGGCCGGCATTTATTGCCCATCCCTAATTGCCCTTGAGAAGGTGGTGGTGAGCCACCGCTGCAGTCCGTGTGGTGAAGGTACTCCCACAGTGCTGTTAGGGAGGGAGTTCCAGGATTTTGACCCAGTGACGATGAAGGAACGGCCGATATATTTCCAAGTCAGGATGGTGTGTGACTTGGTGGGTTACATAGGGTAGAGTTTCCACTTTGGGGGGCAGTCGGCCATCTGGGCATAAATTGCACCCGTTTTGAGAAGTTTTTTTTTCCCTTACGTTTTCGCTCAGTCATTTGCATATCACCGAGCATAAAATCTGACATGAACCAGCGCCATCGGGCAACACTAAAGAACGTAAGCTTTTTGCTTTAAAAAAAACATTCCTTGCTGTATTTACGAGTGGTAACTTGGTGCAGTTTGATTAATACAGCTGAAGATGGGTTTATCACAAAAAATTAGTGTAATGTATTATCACATGGTTTCACTTTTTTAAAAATGTTTTATTTGTTCATGGGATGTGGGCATCGCTGGCAAGTCCAGCATTTATTGCCTATCCCTAGTTGCCCTCAAAGTTGGTGGTGAGCCGCCTTCTTGAACCGCTGCAGTCCATGTGGTGAAGGTACTCCCACAGTGCTGTTGGGGAGGGAGTTCCAGGATTTTGACCCAGCGACGATGAAGGATCGGTGATATATTTCCAAGTCAGGATGGTGTGTGACTTGGAGGTGGTTGTGTTTCCATGTGCCTGTTCTTTGCCTGTTCCTGTGGTTCAGGCAGACATCAAACGATATTTCGATTTAATGTCTCACTCTGAGAGCGTGCCATTCTTTCAATGCTGCACTGGAGTGAGAGTTTAGCTTGAGCTCCGATCCTGTACTGTGCCTGAATGCACAGCCTTCTGATCCACAGGCGAGAGAGCTGTCAACTGAGCCAAGCTGTCAAACTAAACCACCTTGAAGTTTAATAATCTATCTCTGTATTCCTAAATAGGCTGGAGAAGGCAAGAATTTTCTGTGCAAGTGCTCCTTCATTGAGATTTACAACGAACAAATATTTGATTTGTTAGACCCTGCTTCAACTGGCCTGTTTCTACGAGAAAACATAAAAACAGGTGTCTTTGTAGAAGGGGTGGTTGAACAAGTTGTAACTTCAGCGGCTGAGGCCTATCAGGTAATTTAGTACCGCATAACTTAAATGGTAGACACTTTGGTAATGATCACAACAGATTCCACTGTTCTTTCCCACCATTATAGTTGGCCAGGTCACTTGTGAGGCTGAAGGTGAGCATTTTTGGAAACGTGTTAAGGGGGGTTATTTCTATATTCAGGTGTTTTCTAGCAGTTTGGGTTTATTAGACAGTCAAGAATGGTCTATTCTGAAAATTCATTGAATTTGATCACATTGGCCACTGCAATGAATTGTGCTGCAATAGATTATTTATTGAAGTGTAAGTTTCTGCTTTTTAAAAAAAAAACTGCTCTTTATATATAAAAAAAAATCTGCTGGGAAATGCAGTTATGGCATCAATCCACTGATTGTGGTGTTGAGCACAGCTGTTTGCAAACTTACTAAAGTGTTTTCAAGATTTGCAAGATGCTTTGGCCATTTTTTAAGTTGAGAAATTCAACCATAATTGACCATTAATTAATTGAAATAATCCTATCTGTCAAGAGAGCCTGTGTTTTAATTGACCGATGTGAAGACCACAGTTTTAAGAACGTTACACAATGTCAAAGCTTTTGCATTAGATTGGGACTCGAGTAGAAAAAGAAATGAGCGTACAATCAGTGCTTGAGGTAATCTGCATGGATTGTGGGCCGCTGCAGAAAAGGAATCATAGACGTTTATGGCACAGAAGGAGGCTATTCGGCCCATCGTGTCTGCTCCGGCCAAAAAAGAGCTATTCTGCCAAATCCCACTTTCCAGCTCATGGGCCGTAGCCCTGCAGGTTACGGCACTTCAAGTGCACATCCAAGTACTTTTTAAATGTGATGAGGGTTTCTGCCTCTACCACCCTTTCAGGCAGTGAGTTCCAGACCCCCACCACCCTCTGGGTGAAAAAAGTTCTCCTCAACTCCCCTCTAATCCTTCTCCCAATTACTTTAAATCTATGCCCCCTGGTTATTGACCTCTCTGCTAAGGGAAATAGGTCCTTCCTATCCACTCTATCTAGGCCCCTCATAATTTTATACACTTCAATTAAATCTCCCCTCAGCCTCCTCTGTTCCAAAGAAGAAAACCCCAGCCTATCCAAGGAATAAACCATTTTCTAATTTCTGACAGGTGTTGTCCATGGGATGGCGGAACCGAAGTGTAGCTTCTACCTCAATGAACCGAGAGTCATCGCGGTCTCACGCCGTCTTCACGGTTACTATAGAATCGAAGGAACAGATCAACAATCTAGTTAACATCCGAACATCGCAGCTGAACCTGGTGGACCTGGCAGGGTCAGAACGACAAAAAGATACACATGCTGAAGGACTTCGGTTAAAGGCAAGGACAATTTGTATCTTCTGCTCAGGATTGCAGACTGCAGAAACCAGTTACTACATCATACATTTGGAACCAAAATCAAAAAACATTCTGCAGTTTGCGTACGGTAGCATAGATATTACAGGAAACTTTCGATTAACCGGCCACTAAATAACCGGAAATGTTGGTTAACCGGCAAAATTCAGGAGTCGGTTCAGATAACTTTTTTTACTTAGTTTTTTTTACTCATTTCTGGCTGTGCAAGCGTCTAACTGAAGCTGCTGCTACGCTACAGAGACGCTTGCAAGCTGTGCTGATTGTTTTGAAGCAGGGTTTGTTGCTTTAGACGGAGTGCTGAGCTCCGTATCTTTTAACTATAGCGCTCGATTCTCCGGCATTGTTGATAGACCGGCACCAGCTCGGTCCCGTCTGTGCCGGATACCAGAAAGTTTCCTGTACTGGACTAGTAATCTGGAGGCCTGGACTAATTATCCGGAGACATCCCACCATGGCAGCTGGGGAATTTAAATTCAATTAATTAAATAAATCTGGAATAAAAAGCTAACATCAGTGCTGTATAGCATAGTACCGAATTGCTGTTAAAAACCCATCTGGTTCACTAATGTCCTTTTTTAGGGAAGGAAATCTGCCGTCCTTACCCGGTCTGGCCTATGTGACTCCAGACCCACAGCAATGTGGTTGACTCTTAACTGCTCTCTGGAATGGCCCAGCAAGCCACTCGGTTGTCACCGCCACCACCTTCTCGAAGGCAATTAGGGATGGGCAATAAATGTTGGCCATCCCAGTGACGCCCACATCCCATGAATTAATTTAAAAAAAATATAGCTAACTAGGTCTGAGAATTGGTTTGTCTACATGGATAGTGGCTTTTACCAAGTATAGAGACATTTCAGTGTACATGTACGATAGAATTCACATGGCATCTGGGCAAATCTTGATTTCCAGTTTTAAAGTTCTTAAAATTTTCTCAGTACTTAATTTCTCAATCAGTCGTCATGAGAAATATTTTACTTCCATCAAGCTACATTATTTGAAAAATTCGGAGATGAAAAACTGAAAAGTTCTCTCAATGTTTTTTGTAATTACTTTTCCCTTCCTGTATGTTCTTTAGGAGGCGAGCAGTATAAACCGATCACTGAGTTGTCTGGGACATGTCATTATGGGGCTTGTTGATGTGGCTAATGGAAAAAACAGACACATCTGTTACAGAGATTCTAAGCTGACGTTTCTGTTAAGGGTAATGTAAATATTAAATTGTTAAACACTTCTTGGAGATTTTAAACAATTAGGAAATTTTCTTTGCTGATGAGTTAGGTGAATAGTGACAACAACTTGTATTTATATAGCGCCTTTAACGCTTCACATGAGCGTTATCAAACAAAATTTGACACCAAGCTACATAAGGAGATATTAGGGCAGGTGACCAAAAGTTTGGGTCAAAGAGGTTGGTTTTAAGGAGCATCTTAAAGGAGGAAAGAGAGGCGGAGAGGTTTAGGGAGGGAATTCCAGAGCTTGGGGTCCAGGCAGCTGAAGGCACGGCCGCCAATGGTGGAGCGATTAAAATCGGGGATGTTCAGGAGGGCAGAATTAGAGGTGTGCAGAGATCTGTGGGGTGGGAGGAGATTACAGAGATAGGGAGGGGTGAGGCCGTGGAGGGATTTGAAAACAAGGATGAGAATTTTAATATCGAGCTGTTGCTTAACCGGGAGCCAATGTAGGTCAGTGAGTACAGGGGGTGATGGGTGAACGGGACTTGGTGCGAGTTAGGACACGGGGCAGTCGAGTTTTGGATGAGCTCAAGTTTACGGAGGGTGGAATGTGGGAGGCCGGCCAGGAGTGCATTGGAATAGTCAAAACTAGAGGTAACAAAGGCATGGATGAGGGTTTCAGCCACAGATGAGCTGAGGCGGCGCAGAGTCTTCGTGATGGCGTGAATATGTGGCCAGAAGCTCATTTCGGGGTCAAATATGACACCACGGTTGTGAACTGTCTGGTTCAGCCTCAGACAGTTGCCGGGGAGAGGGATGGAGTTGGTGGCTGGGGGGACGGATTTTGTGGTGGGGGCCGAAGCCAATGGCTTCAGTCTTCCCAATATTTAGTTGGAGAAAATTTCTGCTCCTCCCGTACAAGCAGTCTGACAATTTAGAGGCGGTGGTGGTGAGGTAGAGCTGGGTGTTGTCAGCGTACATGTGGAACCTGACGCTGTGTCTTCGGCTGATGTCACCGAGGGGCAGCATGTTGATGAGAAATAGGAGGGGGGCCAAGGATAGACCAATACCCTGTAGTACTGTTTTGTAACATTAAAAATAAGTGCCATGTATTTACAACTTAATTTTGGAAGTGGAAGATGATGGTGATGAAACTTAAGTTTTTAAGCTACAGCCTACTAGGAAAAAAAATCAATGTAAACAAATTATTAAATTCATTTTTCTGCACTCTTATTCTATTTTCTACCAATCTAGAAATTTGCTTTTGATTAAGTTGCACTAATTGGCCAGTTCTGAAATGATTTGGATAAGCTGAAATTAATATAGCCAGAAGCTTGGAAATTGAATTTTTCTTAATAAATCACTAGTACACGATATTCAGTTTGGATCTGAATGATCTAAACTTAGTAAATACTGGATTTATATGCGTAGAAGTGCTGAAATTCTGTTGGTGTGGGAGGGATGCATTTACTTTTCTTTGTGGCATGTATTTGTAATTCCAGGTCCTCTGGAGAATTGTGGCCACATTTTCTGGGGTCTTCTGTCCTGTAGAGAAGACTATATTGAATATGTATTGGTATTCTGTTAAATATGATTTTAATCCTCCCTTTTCCTATCTCGCCAAGCCGCTCTTTCCCTCTTCCACACCCCAGATTTTGTTGGCGCTGGGTTTTTTTCTCCACCCCTTTCCTGCTCCCCTATTTTCCCCCCCCCCCCCCCCCCCCAACCACAACCCCATTCATCTCCTCCCATCCAGGCCTGGCTTCTGCCTGACACTGCTACTGTCCTGGACCCAGTCTTTTCTTCTTGTGCTTCTCTGGGGCCCTAAATGCTGATGCAGTCTCTGAGTTGTAAAACTAATGCAAAGTCAGGATTTCCAAGATCAAGCATTTTGCTCTTAATTTATCTTAATTTCCTCAGATAACTAGGGATGGGCAGTAAACAATGTTCCCTGTAATTATTTTTGGTGCCATGCAGCCCCTTTAAGGGGTTGCGCAAGCCATTCAAAATACCGCGCAGGCGCCGCTTTTTGCATTGAAAAGCCAGCTGCGCGGGATCTCTGGAGCGCTGCGCAGCTTACAGGGAGCACTGTCAATAAATACTTCCTTACCAGTCTCTTACAATCCGAGAACAAATTTACAAAATATTACCATTTACTGTGTCTCGGCTGCAAATTTACAACCACATTTTTGATGTGGATCTTGGATCTAATCATTAAAATTTCAACAATCCATGCTGATTGTGATAATATAGAAGTTTGACATCAGTGGAGAACATATCTTGGGGAAATTGGTTCCCTGTTTACAGTTGTGTAACGGGAGCTTCGTTAGCAGCAAGTTAATGAATGATTTTGTTACAGGACTCTCTCGGAGGAAATGCAAAGACCTACATTATTGCAAACGTTCACCCTGGGTCGAGGTGTTTCGGTGAAACGCTCTCTACGCTTCAGTTTGCTCGTAGAGCGAAGTTAATCAAAAATAAAGTGAGTTGAAGTTAATTGATTTTTTGTTCAATGTGTATCTCTAATGTTGGTTAACCAAGTTAGGGTTATGCATCTTTATGATGTGATTTGAGGATATAAAATCATAGAAGTGTACGACATTGTAGGAGGCTATTCGGCCCATCATGTCTGTGCCGGCTAAAAAAGAGCTATCTAGCCTCATCCCACTTTCCAGCTCTTGGTCTGTAGCCCTGTAGGTTACGGCACTTCAAGTTTCAGCCACAGATGAGCTGAGGCGGCGCAGAGTCTTCGTGATGGCGTGAATATGTGGCCAGAAGCTCATTTCGGGGTCAAATATCCAGGTACTTTTTAAATGCGATGAGGGTTTCTGCCTCTCCCACCCTTTAGGCAGTGAGTTCCAGACCCCCACCACCCTCTGGGTGAAAAAAGTTCTCCTCAACTCCCCTCTAATCCTTCTACCAATTACTTTAAATCTTTGCCCCCTGGTTCTTGACCTCTCTGCTAAGGGAAATAGGTCCTTCCTATCCACTCTATCTAGGCCCCTCAATTTTATATACCTCAGCCTCCTCTGTTCCGAAGGGGGTGGGGGGGGCGGGGTGGTGTGTGTGTTTTTTTTTCAGGAAAAGAGATTTAACAATGTAAATAAAAATACACTATTATAATTATTCTTATAAACGTTATAGCCTACAAAGTTACATGGCTAATGCTGCACAAGAACATCTTATAAAAATTGTTCCCCTGTTGTGGTGATTAATCAGTTACTACCAGTCTATAGATTAACGTAGCACAAATGTGTTCATTCTTTGTCGCTAGGCCATAGTAAATGAAGATACTCAAGGCAACGTCTCCCAGCTACAGGCAGAAATCAAGAAGCTCAAAGAACAGCTTGCTGAGCTGTCAAAAGGACAAATATCGCAGGGGGTAGAGGCTAAGACAGGTAAGGAAGCCAGTTAAAACTACAGACTTTGAAGAATAAATGATTTGGACTCTGGAATCAGAAGTACAATATCTCAATTTGACACCAAATCGGGTGGCATAGTTAGTACGGAGGAGGACTGCGACAAAAATACAAGGCGTTAACAAACTTGCAGAATGGCCTTGTAAATGGCAAATGAATTTCAATATAGGTAAGTGTGAGGTGGTGCATTTTGATAGGAGGAATAAGGAGGCTACCTACTCATTGGAAAATAAGATTTTTAAATGGGGTAGAGGTGCAACAGGATCTAGGGGTACAGATACACATCATTAAAAGTAGCAACGCAGGTTAACAGCCATAAAAAGTGCAAAAAAAGCATTGGGGTTCATTTCTAGAGGAATAGAATAGAAAATCAGACATGTCATGTTAAATTTATATAGAACCGTGGTTAGATCACACTTGGTGTACTGTACACAGTTCAGGTCTCCATATTACAAAAAGGAGATAGAAGCACTGGAGAAAATGCAAAAAATAATTTACAAGGATGATACCAGAACTGAGGGTATAAATATCAGGAAAGACTGAACAGGCTGGGGCTCTTTTCTCTAGAAAAGAGAAGGCTGAGAAGTGGACTGATGAGAGATCTTTCACATTATGAAAGGGTTTGATGGGGTAGACATGAAGGGATAATTACTAGTCCTAGCCCCTTTTAGGGCTACCCTGGATCAGGCGTATTCCCCAGACGTTCACTTTCAACTAAAGTTTGAGGTAGCTGAATCTTAAAGATGCTTAATTGGGTCTAAAGATCCAGACTCTCTCTCCCTAAAGGAAAGGAACAACCTGAAGATGTTACCGTCTTCCAGATAGCACTTTTAATAAGTTTAGCTAGACTGTAACGTTCTGGATATTATGAGGGTCTGGATAACTCCCCCAGAATTCTGCAACTCCTCACCAAAGAGCGTACAGAGATTGAGTTTGCAAGTTTGATACAGAAGTACAGGTAGACTACCCTTTATCCGGACTTCCGAAACCCTCTAAAAACCGAAGGTTTTTTCGGTCAGCGTAAGTCGTGCGCACGACATGACCAGAGTGGCGCACGACTTACAGGCCTAGCCGGATAAGGGATAGTGTAGCATTTTTCCGCACTTCTGAAAACCGAAATCGCTCAGCGTAAGTGTACCAGCCTTTATCCGCACATCCGAAACCAGAAAACCTCTGAAAGCCGAAAGTGGAGCAAAGCATGACTTCTGAAAACCGAAATGCGCACGACCACCACCCCCCGAACCCCACCCCCGCCGACCCCCACCCCATTTCGGATAAGAGATAGTGTACCAGCCTTTATCCGCACATCCGAAACCAGAAAACCTCTGAAAGCCGAAAGTGGCGCAAAGCATGACCCGACGCTGCCGATGCTTGACCCACGCAGGTGTTATGCTGCTCTCTTAGATATTTGCTGCTCTCTTAGATATTTGCTGGCTTTTAACAATTTGTGAAAATGCTAAAAAGAGCTGCAGATACCCCAATGGGTAACAGTGAGAAGCAGAGAAGGAAGCATCGCTCATTATCGATATCGCAGAAAGTGGAGTTATTGCAGAAGCTTGATCGTGGTGTGTCTGTGCGACATCTTACTGAAGAATATGGTGTGGGAACTACCACCGTATATGACTTAAAGAAACAGAAAGACAAGTTGTTGAAATTTTACATTGACAGTGATGACCATAAACTAATGAAAAGTAGGAAAACATTGCATAGGGCAAAAAATGAAGATCTTGACCGTGTGCTGATTGAGTGGATTCGACAACGCAGAGGTGAACGTGTGCCACTGACTGGTTTGATGGTCATGAAGCAAGCTAGAATATACCATGAAGAACTGAACATTGAAGTTGAGTGTGAATATTCAGAAGGTTGGCTGCATAAATTTAAGAAGCGTCATGGTATAAAATATCTGAAAATCTGTGGTGAAAAAGCTTCTGCTGATCATGAAGCAGCTGAAAATTACATAGATGAGTTTGCAAAAATAATATCGGATGAAAACCTCGGTCCTGAACAAAATTTACAATGCTGATGAAACAGCTCTGTTCTGGCGCTACGTTCCTAGAAAAACATTAGCAACGGCTGATGAGAGTGCACCAGCAGGTTTTAAGGATGCTAAGGACAGGTTGACTGTTCTTGTGTGTGCCTGCAGCATTGGCACACCCAAGTTAAAGTTGGTAGTGATTGGAAAAAGCCAACATCCGAGATGTTTGAAAGGTGTATGCAATTTACCTGTGCATTATTATGCGAGCAGGAAAGCATGGGTAACCAGAGGAATATTTTCTCACTGGTTCAATAACCACTTCGTACCAGCGACACAAGCTCATTGCAGGCAAGTTGGACTGGAAGAAAACTGCAAAATTTTATTGTTCCTGGACAACTGCTCCGCACATCCCCCTCCTGAACTTCTTGTGAAAAGTTATGTTTTCGGCATTAACTTTCCCCCTAATGTGACATCTTTAATACAGCCTTGTGACCAAGGAATTTTACGCTCCATGAAGAGCAAGTATAAAGATGTTTTTTTGAACTCTGCTTGATGCAATCAACAGAGGCAAAGGAATCCAAAGCTTCCTGAAAGAATTCAATGTTAAGGATGCCATTTATGCAGTTGCTAATGCTTGGAACGATGTTGACAAACCAACATTAACAAATGCTTGGCACAGACTTTGGCCTTCAATGATGTTTCATGAAGATGGACCTGCAGATGACGAGTTTGAAGGATTTCCTGTCAGTCAGGAGATGATATCAAACCTCCTCACTTACGCCAAAGGTTTATCATCCGAAAGTGTAAATACGTTAGAGGAAGCTGACATCGAAGAAGTGCTGAACATTGACAATGATGCGCCTGTTGTGAATTCATTGAGTGATGGGGAAATTGCTGAAATGGTGTTAAATAAAGACAAGCATGAGGACAGTAGTGATGATGATGACATTGTGAACACAGGTGAAAAAATCCCCATAGACGATATGGTGACAATGTGTGATCAGTTAATTGCTGGCCTTGAAAAATGTGCATTTATCAGTGAGCAAGAGATTATGCAAGTTTACTCAATTAAAGAGAGACTGCTTAGACAGAAACCAATGTTAATGAGACAGATGACACTGGAAGAAGTCTTTAAAAAGGCCGTCTGTCGTAGTCATGCTTCATCACTTGAGAATCCTGTTCCTGGCCCATCTTCAGATGTCCCAACTCCAACCTGATGACAATGATGCCAACACTGATGTACCCTCTTCTCCAAGATCCTCAAGCCAGATGTAATGTACCTTTATTGCATGTTTATGTACAAGTATTTAGCTTAGTTTGTACCTGTACATGTTTGAAGTTTTACTGAATGTTTTCCTTACAAATAAACTGTACTACAGTATTTATCCCTGTAACTACAGTATTTATAGTCGTTATTTATCCCACTCAGGTATTCATAAGGTCCGCCGACCCCCACCCTTTCGGATAAGGGATAGTGTATCCTTTATCCGCACTCCCGAAAACCGAATTACTCTGAAAACCGAAGTGTTTTCGCGCACCTTCCGAAATCCGAAATTTTCCTAAAACCGAAACACGGCTGGTCCTGAGGTTTTCGGATAAAGGATAGTCTACCTGTATTATGTGAGACTATTCTTAAAAATATATAGATTTATTAAAGAACCGACATGTAATTACAGTAGGTGTTTCAATCGCAACATTAACAGTTCCAAAAAGAGTAAGCTTTTACAATCTTATCAGAGATCCTTATTCTCAAATCTTAACTTCATTACATTTTTACAGTTCTTAGTCTTATTCCAGGATATCCACCAAAATCAAATACAGTACAATACCTTGATCCCTGAGGTACAAAGAGTTGTGGACTTAGAGCTTGCCTCTGAAGCCTGAGAATCGCTTTGCCCCTTTACAGCGAGACTATCATCCCATTTGAAAGTTCAATATTTATATCCTTTTTCAGTGGTATGTCCTTTGAAGTTTTCTGCTGATGTAAGCTAATTATCTGTAGTCATTTTTCTGCTGACCACTGCTATTCTTAATCAGTTCAGCTGGTAGCAATGCAGACTCGTGTCTCCTTTTAGGTGTTCGAAGCTTATCATAAAAAATGGTGTAACAGTAAGTGCATCTATTTGATGTCATTCTTACCAAGGTCTTCTGTTTGTCTTTTTGCGACATGTAAATTAAAACACCTCAACTGGGTGCACCATTGTCTTCTTAGTTACCTCAGCTGGTTGCAGCACAGAATCGTGTCTCTTGTGTTTCATTTGATGTTATTTTTACGAAGACATATGTTTCTTAATTTTCTGTGTTTCTTTCCGAAGTGTAATTTAGGACACCTTAACAGGGTGTACCATTGTGTTCTTTTCAAAGCTTCAGACTTCAGGAGCTTCCAACCTCCTGTTTCAATAAGGTTATTGATTCAGTGTCAACAACTTATCTTATCTCAATAGCCTGAATGCTGTTAACAATACAACTTTTCATAGCCAGGTTTCTAGATTTCCAGACCTAGTTTGTCATGTTTTGCAGGAAACTTCGTGATATCCGGCACCGACTGGACCGGCGTGATGCCGATCTATGAAAACTTCCGAACAGACCAGTGCTAATGTTGAAGGATACGGAGGTTTTCATCTCCGTATCTGACAACAAACACTGTTGCTTAGCAACAGCTTGTAAACAGTCGGCCTGTACCTTGGAAGCGTCTCTGTAGCTTAGCAACAGCTTCAGAGAGGCTTTCCAGAGACTGACTGTTTTTATAAAAAAAAAATTTAAAAAATGCTAGGAGAAGAGAAAAAAAAACCTAACAAAACGGCTGCTGATTTCTGCCGTTAGATCGAGGTTTCTGGCCATACAACCTCCGGATAAACCAAAGTTTCCTGTAATAAGGCTAGAATTCTTTCATAGAATGGTGTATTTTTCTGAATATGGCTTATTCCTTCACAGACAGAAAATGTTGCCATTTATAAGCGGATTCCAAAACTAGGGGCCATAAATATCGGAATAAAATAGGGAATTCAGGAGAAACTTCTTTACCCAGAGAGTGGTTAGAATGTGGCACTCGCCACCACAGGGTGTGGTTGAGGAGAATAGCATAGATGTAATTAAGGGGAAGCTGGATAAGTACACAAGGGAGAAAGGAATAGAATGATATGTTGATGGGCTGAGATGAAGTAAATTAAGTGGGAGGAGGCTTGTGTGGTGCTGTAAATTCTATGCATCCAAAAATCCTTACTCCATGATTCTCAGCATTTTGTAATTTTTGGGGATGTTTACTTTTCTTATCTGCATATGCTAACTCAATCTAGTAACCAGCATTCATTTCTATTCAAATAAATAGGCCCACGGTTACTGATTTTTTAAATTCTTGCGTTAATACATAGTTACCACCATAAATCTGCTCCAGTGACTTGCTGTACAGAATTGAAGCAGTAAGTATAGATTTTGTTTCTGTACTACAATCAGACATTACAATGTAATTCGGATGAGACCTCTGTCCCCTCAGGTGGACATAAAAGATCCCATGGCAGGGGAGTTAGCCCTGGTGTCCTGGCCAATATTTATCCATCAATCAACATCACTAAAAAAACAAATTATCTGGTCATTATCACATTGCTGTTTGTGGGAGCTTGCTGTGTGCAAATTGGCTGCTGCGTTTCCTACATTACAACAGTGACTACACTTCAAAAGTAATTGACTAAAGCGCTTTGGGACTACACTTCAAAAAGTACTCCATTGACTGTAAAGTGTCTTGGGACGTCCCAAGGTTGGGAAAGGCGCTATAGAGATGCAAGTCTTTATAATTCCATCTTAATGCAAAGATCAGTGACTCGCTGTTCAATCTTGTGTTTGCTGTTGATGATGCCTTTGAGAAAGCTGCTGAATTTAAGAAAGGAACTTTGAGGTTACCGGGCCACATACCTGCTGTAGCCAAGTGGTTTGCTTCGAGTCTCTGCAACTGACTCTTGAGCTGGCGGCAGGAAGCATACAAAGATCCTACAAACACACATCAAGCTGTTAATTGTTGCTGAGAGGGGTTCATCTTGGTTCTCCTTATTTGAACTTTTCGTTGGGCCCAGGTAAAACATTTTAGCAGTAATGGGAGGTTTTTCACTTCTGTTGAATTAGAACAAGTCTAATGTAGCTTCATATTGACTGAAAATGTTTCTAAAAATCCTAACGGGAAAAGGTCATTTTGAATGTTTTCTTTCACTTTATCAGATGCTGTGTCTGTGGACGAAAATGAAGTTGGTGGCGGTGGATGGAAGAATCGCTTTCTGGAAGCCATGCTTCTCTGGGAGAACAGTGAAAGTCAAAACCAGGTTAGATTCTGTCTACATTTCTGATTCTTGGAGGGGAAGGCAGGGTGATCGGCCTGATTTTCAGCCATTTTAATTAAGTTGGGTCTCCAAACATGTTTGGGTTTCATTTGATTGATGGTGATGTCAGCTTTCTACTTTCTAAATGTGACTGAATCCACTGCAGGATGGAAGTGCCGTAGCACTTGAGTTAATATTGACCTGAGACCTGTTGCATAGTGTAGGAATCAAAATGAGTCATTGTGGAATCTCTGCTGGTGGTGACCAGTGCTTGTGGAACCATGCAAGCAGTCGGTTCCTTTTTGAGAAGAGGGGCAGAAAATTAGTCAAGTCATAACGGCACAGAAGGAGGCCATTCAGCTCATCGAGTCCGTGCCGGCTCTCTAGAGCAAGCCAGTCCGTCCCATTCCCCCCCCGCTCTATCCCCGTAGCCCTGCAAGTTTATT
Organism: Somniosus microcephalus; assembly: GCF_052327205.1. Taxonomy (NCBI): domain Eukaryota; kingdom Metazoa; phylum Chordata; class Chondrichthyes; order Squaliformes; family Somniosidae; genus Somniosus; species Somniosus microcephalus. The sequence goes on along the minus strand of NC_140991.1, from coordinate 318,769,750 downwards.
TCCCTCCAGTGCCTATCCAGTCTCACCTTTGAAAACATTGAGTGTCTCCGCTTCCACCACTTCCGTCGGCAGCGAGTTCCAGGTCCTCGCCATTCGCTGCGTTTTATAAAAAAAAAAAAAAAAAGTTTTCCCTCCTGTCCCCCCTGTATCTCTTGCCCAAAACCTTAAATCTGTGTCCCCCTAATCCTTGTACCATCAACTAGTGGGAACAGCCTTTCCCCGTTTAGCCTATCCAAACCCATCATAATCTTGTACACCTCTATCAAATCACCCCGCAACCTCATTTGCTCTAATGAAAACAAATTCAGCTTCTCCAACCTGTCCTTGTAGCTAAGATCCCCCCATCCCTGGAACCATTCTGGTAAATCTCCTCTGCACCCTCTCAAGGACCTTCACATCCTTCCTAAAGTGTGGAGACCAGAACTGGACGCAATACACCAGTTGTGGCCTAATCAGCACTTTATTAAGGTTCAGCATAACTTCTCTACTTTTGTACTCAATACCTCTATTTATGAAGCCCAAGATCCCATATGCTTTGCTAACCACTCTCAATATGCCCTGCCACCTTAAGGGACCTATGCACATTAACTCCCAGGTCCCTCTGTCCCTGCACACTCTTTAAAACTGTGCCATTAAGTGTATATTGCCTCTCCCTGTTCCTTCTGCCAAAATGCATCACCTCACACTTCTCTGTATTAAATTCCATCTGCCACTTGTCTGCCCATTCTGCTAGCCTTTCTATGTCCTGTTGCAGTCGATTGGTATCCTCCTCACTGTTTGTCACACCACCAAGTTTGGTGTCATTGGCAAATTTAGAAATTCTACTCTCTTCCAATATTCAGGTAATTTTTTAATATATATCAATAAAAGCAGTGGCCCCAGCACTGACCCTTGGGGAAACACCACTGTCTACCATACTCCAGACTGAAAAACAGCCATTTACCACAACTTGCTGTTTTCTGTCCTTAAGTCAATTCCTTATCCAAGCTGCCACTGACCCACCTATTCCATGAGCCTCAATTTTGTTAATCAGCCTTCTATGTGGTATTATGTCAAATGCCTTCCAAAAATCCATGTAGACAACATCCATTGCATTCCCTTCATCAATCCTCCCTGTTACTTCATCAAAAAATTCAATTAGATTAGTCAAACACAATCTCCTTTTTGCAAATCTGTGTTGGCTCTCCTTAATTAGTTTAAACCTCACCAAGTGCCTGTTAATTTTTTCCTTGATTTATTGTTTCTAAAACTTTACCCACCACTGATGTTAAACTGACCGGCCTGTAGTTACTAGGATTGTTCTTGCATCCTTTCGTGAACAATGGTGTCACATTTGCCACTTTCCAATCCTCAGGCATCTAGGGAAGATTGGAAAATTATGGCAAGCCCTTCTGCTATCTCCTCCCCCAATTCCCATAGCAATCTGGGATGCAAGCCATTTGGAGCAGGTGACTTGTCCGCTCTAAGCCTTTCTAGTACATCCTGTCTATCAATTTTCACCCCTTCCATTGTTTCTACTTTTTCCACTTCTACCGATATTTTGTCAGCATCCACCTCCTTAGTAAACACCGATACAAAGTACTCATTGAGTATTCTAGCCTTGCCCTGCGCCTCGAAGCATATATCACCTGCTTTGTCTCTAATAGGCCCCACCCTGCCTCTTACTACCCGCTTACTGTTTACATGCCGGTAGAAGATTTTTGGCTGAATGTAAAAAAATAAAATGGACTCCTACTATAGCTGAAACATCTAAGATTCTGAGGGGCATTGACAGGGTAGATGCTGAGAGAGTTTCCCCTGGCTGGAGAGTCTAGAACTAGGGGTCACAGTCTCAGGATAAGGGGTCGGCCATTTAAGACTGAGATGAGGAGGAATTTCTTCACTCAAGAGGGCGGTGAATCTTTGGAATTCTCTACCCCAGAGGGCTGTGGATGCTGAGTCGTTGAGTATATTCAAGACTGAGATCGATAGATTTTTGGATTGTAGGGGAATCGAGGGATATGGGGATTGGGCGGGAAAGTGGAGTTGAGGTCGATGATCAGCAATGATCTTATTGAATGGCGGAGCAGGCTCGAGGGGCCGAATGGCCGACTCCTGCTCCTAATTCTTGTGTTCTTAGTAAATAGCTTATCCATTAACACTTGTCTTGTTTCTATATCGTTTTTTGTTTTTCAGAACCTGAAAGAAAAAATTGGTCAACTTAAAGATGTGTGCGCTAAAAAGGAAAAGATACTTCAATCAAACAAGATGATTGTGAAGTTCAGGGAGACCAATATCGTGCGCCTGGAAAAGCTTCTGAAGGAATCCCAAAGCAATCTGCCTCCTGATGAGAAGGATGCGGTGATCATTGAGCTGAGGGAAGAAATTCAAACTTTGAAAGAGCAGGTAAGATAATTGGCAGGAAAGTGGCATGTCTAGAATTTTAACTTGCACATTTGTCCTGAAACATCTTGAATTGCTAATCTTCGTGAAATCATTTTTTTCTCAACTCTGTTCAGTGAAGCTTGAGATTGAACTAATGTAATAAAAACAGAAAATGCTGGAAATATTCAGCAGGTCAGGCAGCATCTGTGACGAGAGAAACCGAGTTAACGGTTCAGGTCGATGACCTTCTCCAGCATTTTCTGTTTATTTCAGATCTCCAGCATCTGCAGTATTTTGCTTTTGAATTAGGAACAGGAGGAGGCCATTCAGTCCCTCGAGCCTGCTCTGCCATTCAATGAGATCATGGCTGATCTGTGACCTAACTCCATATACCTGCCTTTGGCCCATATCCATTAATACCTTTGGTTAACAGAATGCTATCAATCTCCGATTTAAGATTAACAATTGACCCCCAGCACCAATTGCTGTTTGCGGAAGAGAGTTCCAAACTTCTACCACCCTTTCTGTGTAAAAGTGTTTCCTAATTTCACTCCTGAAAGGTCTGGCTCTCATTTTTAGACTCTGTCCCCTAGTCCTAGACTCCCCAACCAGCAGAAATAGTTTCTCTCTCTCTACCCTATCAGTTCCCCTTTAATATCTTAAACTTTGATCAGATCACCCCATAACCTTCTAAATTCTAGGGAATACAACCCTAATTTGTGTAATCTCGCCTTGTAACTTAACTCTTGAAGTCCGGGTATCACTCTGGTAAACCTGCGCTGCACTCCCTCCAAGGCCAGTATATCCTTCCTAAGGTGTGGTGCCCAGAACTGCTCCAGGTGTGGTCTAACCAGGGCTTTGTACAGCTGTGGTATAACTTCTACCCCCTTGTATTCTAGTCCTCGAGCTATAAAGGCCAGCATTCCATTAGCCTTTTTGATTATTCTCTACCTGTTCCTGACATTTTAATGATCGATGTACCCGGACCCCAAGTCTCTTTGGACCTCCATTGTTTTTAGCTTTTCACCATTTAGAAAGTCCCCTGTTCGATCCTTTTTTAGGTCCAAAGTGGCGACCTCACATTTGCCTACATTGAAATCCATTTGCCACAGTTTTGCCCATTAATTTAATCTGTCGATAGCCCTTTTGTAATTTTATGCTTCCATCTACACTGCCTACAATGCTGCCGATCTTGGTGATTGAACCAATGTGTTTGTCCAACATAGTTTATTTTGGGGTTTAAGAAAAATTACATTTATAAAAAAAAAAAAGTTATTCAGTACTGATATAAACTATGCATTTGAAGTAACTGATTTTTTAGTAGAACAGGATGACAAAAATGTAGCTGAGTTCCACATACTCCTTGGAAAATAAGAGTCTAAATTGGGTAGAGGAGCAAAGGGATCTCTGGGTACACATTCACAAATCATTAAAAGTAGCAACGCAAGTTAACAAGACCATAAAACATGCAAACAAAGCACAGGGTTCATTTCTAGAGGAATAGAATTGAAAAGTAGGGAAGTTATGTTAAACTTTTATCGGACCTTGGTTAGACCCCACTTGGAATACTATGTGCCGTTCTAGTCTCCATATTATAAAAAGGATATATTGGCACCGGAGAAGGTGCAAAAAAGATTTAAAAGGATGATACCACAACTGAGAGGTTATAATTATTAGGAAAGGCTGGGGCTCTTTAGCAAAGAGAAGACTGAAGGGTGACCTAATAGAATTCTTCAAAATTATGAAGGAGGTTGACCTAGAGAAGGTTTCCACTTGTAGGAGAGTCCAAAACTAGGAGCCAGAATGTAACGACAGTCACTAATAAATCCAATAAAGAATTTAGGATAAGCGTCTTTACCCAGAGAATGTGGAACTCGCTACCACAGGGAGTGGTTGAGGCGAATAGCATAGATGCATTTAAGGGGAAGCTAGATAAGAAGGGGAAAGGAATGAAAGATGTAGATAGGGTCAGATGAAGTAGGGTGGGAGGAGGCTCGTGTGGAGCATAAACACCGGCACAGACCAGTTGGGCCGAATGGTCTGTTTCTGCTGTAAATCATCTGTAATTCATATAAAGTTCCTTGTAGAAATGTATCATGTCTTGTGTTACCAGATTGAACAAGACCCTCGGGTCGCCAGTTATGCAATGGAGAATCGTGCTCTGCGGGAAGAAAGCAAGTACCTAAGCTCGCTGGAGAGTGTGAAACATGCTAAGGAAATTACTGTGCGCACCGCGGCAGAACTGGAAAGGGCATTTTTGGAGGCCTCTACCTCCGAGAAAAATACTGGAGGTAAGTATTCTTTTATACAACTTTTGTCATTTGAAATGAAAGGTCAATTTACTCAACAAGGTTGCAGCTTGAGAAATGACCTGTATCCACTAACAATATATTTTAAATAGAATTAATTTTGTGTGTCAGTATTATCAATGGCCATACTTGTATTCTTTTTACTGTTCCTAATTTAGCATTAATATCTGGTGTTTTTCCTTATTGTAATATGCAATGTAATGCTTTGTCAATTCTTCATTTTCTAAGGTCCGGTCTCTCCTGTCAAAGTGGAAAACATCTCTGCGGTATCACAAGAAAGGCTTAAAGCTCGACTTCTGCAAGCACAGAGTGACTTATCCTCTGTCAAGCAGGAATACGAGGAGTTCCAGGCGCTGACCAAGTAAGTCAATTAGTATTCATTGTTTTGTAAACTTCTACCCACTAACAAGAGAAATCGGTCACAACTGTAGTTATGATTCTGTGTCTCTTCATTTGTTTCATTCATGAGTTAGCATTGTCTGGGCAGGTTTAGCTTCAGCTCCAGTGACAGTAAGCTGTTCCCTTAGTTGATACTGTATGTTGGGAAAATGTTGACCGATGTTCCTGTTAAGCTGCGTGGTCTGGAGGTCCTGCGCAGGCTGCTTGCCAACTTTACAATGGGGAAAAACCGCGTACACGTGGAAATTTGAATGGGCTGCGCAGCCCGTTAAAGGGGCCGCACTGCACTCCAAAAATTAGAGGGAACAGTGATGCTGACCCCATAATTGCTTCTCCTGGATGTCCGGAGTATGTTTGCGTGGAGTCGAAATCTGGTGGTGCGGGGGGGAAATCTCTGATGTGATGTGTCCAAATAGCGCCTCTATACTATTTATATTGAGCAGTGTAAGGGTTTTGATTTTCTATCTCTTGCAAACTTTGAGATGACTATTCATGCAACCAGCGTGTTTTCTAAAATTAAATATCATGTAAAAAGTCCAATCAATCCCATTAATGTTTACATAAAATCAGGACTGTACTTTGTGGGATTTAGTGCAAACACTTGTGTTTATGTGGGTTTGTTTTCAAAATGTTTGAGATTGTCAGTATATTGGCTGACTACTTTTGACCCATGCTATAAAATGCTACATTCGTGGTCTGTGACTGGCATTAATCTTGTGATTTTTGTGCTTCTACCCTTCTATACTCGCCTGGTTTGTGAAAACATCAAATAATGGATATGCTGTAGTCCAGTTAATTGCATAGCTACGGTATCTGTTTAAAATGGAAGTGCTTGGCACTGGTCTGACTTCACCTTAGTGGAAAAACTGCTTGTATGGGGCTGTGCCTCTTGTAAATAAAGCCTATGCTGTGTCTGTGTTTTAACTACTGCTGTCTGTTCATGCAGCATGTCAACGTTAAGATAATCAGGCTAGAATTTACTAAAGTTTAATGTGTTACTTCTTCAGTACAGTTTGTGTGATGCAGAAATCCTTGTTGGCTCCTTAAGACTTGTCTGAACCTATTTAGCTTTACCATTTTTAATGCCCCCCTACATAAATATCCCATGAAGCTTTTTTTTTAACCTGACTTGGTGTTTGTTTTAAATTTTATGAGAAGTTTTGTGAAACTTATCATAATTTGCATAGGAGGGAAGTGCGTTGTGATGGAATACTGGAGTTACGAGGTTACCTCAACTTCCAGAAGAGCCTTGTAAAGGACTCGGTAATGCTGATTCTGTGTTGTGACTGGTGTAAATGATCTGTATAAACTTGAGCTTTATTACAATTAGGAAGAAACAAATGGAGTTGGAATCAGAGGTCCACACCCTTCAAAAGGCCAACCAACATCTGGAAAATATCTTGGAGGCAACAAAAGCTCACATGCGTCAGGAGGTCTCCCAGCTAAACAAGATGCACGTTGAAACAATTAAGGTACGGATTTATCGACCCATTCATCACTGAAATAACAGGTGGTTTTAAATGCTTACTGCAGATTCAACTGAGGTTTGTTTAAAAATAACTGTTTTCAGTGGAAACTTAAATGCTAGGGGCTTAATTCCATCGCCCATTTTAGCAAAAAAGCTTTTGCTTTATTTCTTTTGGTGACTGTGCAATTTAGCACTGTTGTCCAAGGGGATGGGGGGGTGGGGGAGAGAAATGAGACTGATGGAAGTAAATTGTACCAATCACTGCTATAGTTAATCCTGATGGACACAATTATCCTTGCAACAGGGGCTGATACCATCTTTAAGGGGACAGTGAATGCACCATGCCACCAGCTGTCAATTAAGTTTTTTTTTGTGTAAACACCATTTAAGAAATAACTTGTTCCTGTTAAATCCTTGAAAGCTTCTGTTTTGTTGAAGGAATTTAAAAGAGATGAGTTCTTGAGCATAATGATTGCTCTGAAATTTCTGTTATAGAGGAGAGTTCAGTGCAATAATTTTTTTTAAACGTTTTTTGGTTATAGAAACATAGAAGATAGGAGCAGGAGTAGGCCATTCGGCCCCTCGAGCCTGCTCCGCCATTCAATGAGATCATGGCTGATCATTCAAATTCAGTACCCTGTCCCTGCCTTCTCCCCAGATCCCTTTAGCCTTAAGAAATATATCTAACTCCTTCTTGAATATATTTAATGTATTGGCCTCCACCGCCCTCTGTGGCAGAGAATTCCACAGGTTCACCACTCTCTGGGTGAAGAAATTCCTCCTCATTTCAGTCCTAAATGGCTTACCCCTTATCCTTAGACTATGACCCCTGGTTCTGGACTCCCTGGCCATCAGAAACATCCTTTCTGCATCTAGTCTGTCCAGACCTGACAGAATTTTATAGGTTTCGATGAGATCCCCTCTCAATCTCCTAAACTCCAGTGAGTATAAGCCCAATCGACACAATCTCTCCTCATACATCATTCCTGCCATCCGTGGTATCAGCCTGGTGAATCTTTGCTGCACTCCCTCCATGGCAAGAACGTCCTTCCTCAGATAAGGCGACCAAAACTACACACAATACTCAAGGTGCGGTCTCACCAAGGCCCTGTACAACTGCAGCAAGACATCCTTGTTCCTGTACTCAAACCCTCTCGCTACAAAGGCCAACATACCATTTGCCTTCTTAACCGCCTGCTGCACCTGCATGCTTACCTTCAGCGACTGGTGCACAAGAACACCCAGGTCTCTTTGCACATCCCCTTCTCCCAATCTATTGCCATTCAAATAATAATCTGCCTTCCTGTTTTTGCCACCAAAGTGGATAACCTCACATTTATCCACATTATTGGGCAGAAACATGGCAAATGCACTATCATCCAACCTGTCCAAATCGTACTGGAGTTTCATGACATCCTCCTCACAGCATACCCTCCCACCCAGCTTTGTGTCGTCTGCAAATTTGGAGATATTACATCCAATTCCCTCGTCCAGATCATTAATATATATTGTGAACAGCTGGGGTCCTAGGACCGATCCTTGCGGTACCCCACTAGTCACTGCCTGCCACTCGGAAAAGGACCCGTTTATTCCAACTCTTCGCTTTCTGTCCGCCAACCAGTTCTCTATCCAAGTCAATACCTTGCCCCCAATCCCATGTGCCTTAATTTTGCACGCTAATCTCTTGTGTGGGACCTTATCGAAAGCCTTCTGAAAGTCCAAATACACCACATCCACTGGTTCTCCCTTATCTATTTTACCAGTTACATCCTCAAAAAATTCCAGTAGATTAGTCAAGCACGATTTACCTTTTGTAAATCCATGTTGACTTTGTCCAATCCTGTCACTGCTTTCCAAGTGCTCTGCTATTACATCTTTTATAATTGACTCTAGCATTTTCCCCACTACTGATGTCAGGCTTACCGGTCTATAATTCCCTGCTTTTTCTCTGCCACCTTTTTTGAATAGTGGGGTAACATTAGCTACCCTCCAATCCATGGGTACTGTTCCAGAGTCTATCGAGTTCTGGAAGATGACCAGCAATGCATCTACTATTTCTAGGGCCACTTCCTTAAGTACCCTAGGATGTAGATTATCAGGCCCTGGGGATTTATCGGCCTTCAATCCCGTCAATTTCCCTAACACCATTTCCCTACAAATACTGATTTCTTTCAGTTCCACCCTTTCATCAGACCCTATGTTCCGCGGTATTTCTAGGAGGTTATTTGTGTCCTCCTTTGTGAAGACAGAACCAAAATATGTATTTAGTTGGACTGCCATTTCCTTGCTCCCCATTATAAATTCCACCGATTCTGACTGCAAGGGACCTACGCTTGACTTCACCAATCTTTTTCTCTTTACATATCTATAAAAGCTTTTACAGTCAGTTTTTATGTTCCCTGCAAGCTTACTCTCATTCTATTTTCCCTTTCTTAATTAATCCCTTTGTACTCCTTTGTTGAATCCTAAACTGCTCCCAATCCTCAGGATTATTGCTTTTTCTGGCCAATTTGTATGTCCTCTCCTTGGATCTTATGCTACCCCTAATTTCCCTTGATAGCCACGGTTGAGTTACCTTTTTTGTTTTATTTTTATGCCAAACTGGGATGAACAACTTCTGTAGTTCATCCATTCGGTCTTTGAATGTTTGCCATTGCCTATCCACCGTCAACCCTTTGAGTGCCATTCCCCAATCAATCCTACCCAACTCGCTCCTCAGACCATCGTAGTTTCCTTTATTTAAATTGAGGACCCTAGTTTCCGAGTCAACTACTTCATTCTCCATCTTAATGAAGAATTCGATCATATTATGATCGCTCCGACCCAAGGGGCCTCGTACAACAAGATTGCTAATTAATCCTTTCTCGTTACATAATACCCAGTCTAAGATGGCCTGATCTCTGGTTGGTTCCTCGACATATTGGTCCAGGAAACCATCCTGTAAACACTCCAGGAATTCCTCCTCCACAGTATTGTTACTAATTTGGTTAGCCCAATCTATATGTAGATTAAAGTCACTCATGATGACTGCTGTGCCCTTATTGCACGCTTCTTTAATTTCCCTTTTAATGCCACCCCCAACCTCCGCCTTACTGTTTGGAGTTCTATATACCACTCCCACTAATGTTTTTTTCCCCTTAGGATTTCTCAATTCTACTTATACAGATTCCACATCATCAGAGCTAATATCCTTCATTACAATTGTGTTGATCCCTTCTTTAACCAGTAATGCTACCCCTCCTCCCTTTCCTTTTTGCCTATCTTTCCTGAATATCGAATACCCCTGGATGTTGAGTTCCCAGTCTTGGCCATCCTTGAGCCACGTTTCCGTAATCCCAACCAAATCATATTCGTTTACCTCTATTTGCGCAGCCAATTCATCCACCTTATTACAAATGCTCCTCGCATTAAGACACAAAGCCTTCGGGCTTGTTTTTTTAAAGCTCTTAGACCTATTAGAATTATTATTTACTGTGGCCACGTTTGATTTAAACCGTTGATTTCTCTGACTGCCACTTTTGTTTTTCTCCTTCCTGTCTTTTGCTTTTATCCTTGTTTCCCTTTCCTCTGTCTCTCTGCTCAGGTTCCCAACCCCCTTCCATTTTAGTTTAAACCCTCCCCCACAGCAGTAGCAAACACTCCCCCTAGGACATCGGTTCCAGCCCTGCCCAGGTGCAGACCGTCCGGTTTGAACTGGTCCCACCTCCCCCAGAACCGGTTCCAATGTCCCAGGAACTTGAACCCCTCCCCCTGGCACCATTCCTCTAGCCACGTATTCATCTGAAGTATCCTTCTATTTCTACTCTGACTAGCACGTGGCACTGGTAGCAATCCTGAGATTACTACCTTTGAGGTCCTGTTTTTTAATTTACCTCCTAACTCCCTATATTCCGCTTTTAGGACCTCATCCCGCTTTTTACCTATATCGTTGGTGCCTATATGCACCACGACAACTGGCTGTTCACCCTCCCCTTCCAAGATGTTCTGCAGCCGCTCGGAGACATCCTTGACCCTTGCACCAGGGAGGCAACACACCATCCTGGAGTCTCGTTTGCGGCTGCAGAAACGCCTATCTATTCCCCTTACAATTGAATCCCCTATTACTATAGCTCTACCACTCTTTTTTCCTCCCATTCTGTGCAGCAGAGCCACCCCTGGTGCCAGGAAGTTGGCTGCTGCTGCCTTCCTCTGATAAGCCACCCCCCCCCCCCCCCCAACAGTACTCAAAGTGGTGTATCTGTTGGAGAGGGGGATGGCCACAGGGGACCCCTGCCTGTGCCTAGTACTCTGCTTGTTGGTCACCCGTTCCCTTTCTTCCTGTCCAACCTCTACCTGTGGTGTGTCCAACTCCCTAAACGTGCTATTCACGATGTCCTGAGCATCGTGAACGCTCCAGTATGCATCCAATCGCAGCTCCAGTGCTGTAATGCGGTCTGTCAGTAGCTGCAGCTGGGTGCACTTCCTGCATACGTAGTTGTCAGGGACACAGGAAGTGTCCCTGAGTTCCCACATATCGCAGGAGGAGCAGATCACAGGGCCAGGCTGTCCTGCCATGACTTACCCTTTAATTAATTGAGTTTAAATTAAATCGATCAATCCCACTAATTACACTACAGTTAAATAGTTTACCAACAGTCCCCGCTACACCAGAGAGACCTTAGAAACTATAAAACGGAGTTAAAGTTTAAGAAAGAGAGAAATACTCACCAACCAATCACTTACCTGCTTCCTGCTGACGTCACACTTGGATTACTTTTTACCTCTCTCCCGGAACCTGGATTGGTTGTGCCTCTGGTGATCCCTCGCAGGTCCGCTGCCTCTCCGGTCTCTGGTGTCACTGGCAAGGCCAGCATTTATTGCCCTTGAGAAGGAGGTGGTGAGCCGCCGCCTTGAACCGCTGCAGTCCACGTGGTGAAGGTACTATTAGGGAGGGAGTTCCAGGATTTTGAGCCGGCAACGATAAAGGAATATTTCCAAGTCGGGGTGGTGTCGGGACTTTGTGATGAACCTTAACTTAATTTATTTTTTAACAGCCTTGATATTGCAAAATATAAAGCACACCCAGATTTGACCTATACAGTAATGCTTTTCTGAACTAGCTGTTGCTCTCTTCCCTTACTGTTCCACTGTGCTTGGATCTGGATGAAACCATGGTGTTCACTGTTACAAGATTAGACTCTGATACTTGTTTTATGATGCATTAGAATATGACCACTCCAACAAAGTCTGCTTACAATCTCCGATCTCGACTGATTCTCCGAATGAGTCCTGAAGGAACACCTGGTGTCTGTGTCGAGAGTGAGGGAGGGACTCGGGAAGCCAATATTATGAATGAGCCTTTGCCACCTGACATGAATGAACAGGCTTATGAAGCCATTGCTGAAGAGCTTCGAATGGTGCAGGTTGGTGTTCAGTTCACTTTTTTTCCTCTTCTCTAGAGGCCTGCGTTATTAAGTCCTACCTGATGCTGAATTTAGAACTCTAGCAGTGTAATCCAGAATAGGAAAGGATGCTAATCTGTACTGCTGCAATGAGAGATTTTTAATGGAAGAAGAAAGACAAATTTGTTTTTATATAGTGCCTTTCCAGCCTTCAGGAAGCTCCAAAGCATTTCATAGCAAATGAATTTGCTTTAGGTGTAGTCCCGGTTATTCGTAGACGGATGCAGCAGCCAGTTTTCACGCACTAGCTCTCGTGCTGTCAAGTCGAGTTGCTCTCCTCCTGACTTTGATGCCCAAGGCTGCCAGTAAAGAAGAAACAACAGCCATTTTTTGGCAGTTGTGTTGAGTCAGTTAATAATTCCTATGCCTTGTCCAAATAAACACTACATACTTTTATATTGAAAACTGTTTCCTCTATTAATATCTTCTGGTGCATAGTGCAGTTCTGTCTCTGCTTGTGTCCAAAGAGTTTTTTTTTTGTGTGGTGTATCTTCAGGTTCAATGGTTGTGTAGGATAGGGGAAGTAGCATTATGGTAGTTGAATATTAAAGAAAGAACTTGCATTTATATATTGGGCCAGTAATTCCGGCCCCAACGCGTGAGTAAGGACGGGGTACTCACGTGTGGACCCGATGGAAGTGCCGGATTTCAGCATGCACAGCGCATGCGCGGGCAACTGGCATTTCCTCCAAGGGGTTCAAAGGTCCAACGCGTGCGCGCAGGACTCTGCACGCACGCGTTGAACTTCCTTCCTTTTTACAGGTTTGCCCGTGTGTAAGGGCCTCAACTTTTTAGAAATGTAAAAAGGAGGCGTAAGGACTTGATTCTTTAAGGTAAGTGGTCTATTATTTAAAATTATAACATTTTTTCCACAGCTTTATTGTTTTTAAGGACTTTACAGTAAGGTAAGTTTTTTAGACCCGATTTTTAAAAAAAATTATTTTTTTCAAAAATATGATTGTTTAAAATAGTTTTAAGTTATTTATAGTTCATTTAATTAGTGAGATGTTTTTTAAAATTTTATTTTAAGTTTATGTAGTGTTTTGGGCGCCCGTAGTTTTCATGAGTTTGACAGTTCTTACTATCAAACTCATGAATGAAGTTTTCCCTCCCCTGATTGGCTGCACAGTGCTCACCTGATCCCAGCCGGCACATCGCACTAACTACGCCGCTGGATCAGGCAAGCACAGCGCGCCATCTGAACCGGGCCTGTGACAGGAAATGCATGCAGGCCCAGGCTTCAGCTGTCGGCACGCCGGGTAAGTGCACATCGGGGGCTTGCACGCGCGGCAAGCCCCCGACCCTAATTTGTGGACCATTGCTTTAACACATTCTTGATCTGTCCTAAAACACTCCACGACCAGCGAATTACTTTTGAAGTGCAGTGATTTGTTATATAGGCAAACACGACAGTCGGTTTACACACAGACAAGTCCCACGAACGGCAAATGAGAAGAATGACCAGTCACTCTTTGTTTGGTGGTGTTGGCTGAGGGACAGAAGTTGACCCGGACACCAGGAGAACTCTTAATACAAAAGCAAAATACTGTGGATGCTGGAAATCTGAATTCGAGAATGCTGGAAATACTCAGCAGGTTGGGCAGCATCTGTTTGAGAGAAACCGAGTTAACGTTTCAGGTCGATTTATCTTTCATCAGAACTGGAAAAAGTTAGCGAGGTGACAGGTTTTAAGCAAGTACAGAGGTGGGGAAAGGAAAATCTGGAAACGTGAAAGTAGAATTGAAAAATAACCAAACAAGTGGAAAAAAAAAGACATAAAACAAACACATCAAACAAAAGTGAAGAGAGATTAATAACGAGGCATTTTAAGTTCCCTGTACTTGTACCTGTTACATCTCTAACTTTTTCCAGTTCTGATGAAAGATCATCGACTTGAAACATTAGCTCTGTTTCTCTCTCCACAGATGCTGCCTGGCCTGCTGAGTATTTCCAGCATTTTCTGTTTTTACTAGACCAGAAGAATGCCCTGCTTTTCAAGTAGTACCGTGGCAGACGGGGACTTTGTTTACCGTCTCCACTGAAAGCTTTCTCTTGCAGCAATGCCGTGGTCTCTTGGAATCTGAGCTGACACTGAAGTGCAGCCCTGGAGTGGAGCTTTAACCCACAACTTTCTGCCCTCCAGCAAGAGTGCTACCAACTGATGGTGCTGCATGCACCCGCACGGAAATGAACTGACCTTGCACAACAATGTGCAACCAGTTCATTTAAATATTCTAGTGGTGTTCCCAGCACATAACTGGGACGCCATGGGCCGGAATATCGAAACCAGTGGAATTGTTTTTGTTGGGTTTGCTCGTGCCCTGTTTCCAGTTGAACTGTCCTCTCGCGCGCAGAATAAATTCCTATTCTGAGCACAGGTTGTATAAATGGTGTTACCTCCCTGTCTCCATTAGAGCAAAGACTGTTACGGGGGGAGCTGATACAAGTGTTGAAAATTATGAAAGGTTTTGATAAGGTAAATGACGGGGCGGGGGGGGGTGTGGGAGGAGGAACTATTTCTACTGATCAGAGAGTAGAGGGCATAAACTTAAGATCACCAAAAGAATAAAGGTTAGGCGAATTTTTTTTTTCTTAATACTCAGGCTTGTTGAGACTTCGAATGCCCCACCAGAAGCAATGGTGGAAGCGAAATTCATAGTACTTGCAAAAGGGGAGTGATAAATATTTGAAAACTAACATTTTTTTTAAAGGTCGGAGGAATAGGGCTAACTGAATATATCTCCATGGAGGTGGCAAGGCCCTGGTGAGCCAAATGACCTCCTGTGCAGATGATCTTGTTCTGTTTATGCAATATAATTTGAAAACTGGGTATTTTAAATGTACTTTTCATTCTGCATAGACATGGTTTAATAGATCAATAAACTGAAGCTGGCTTTGGTCTTGTTTTAGGAGCAATTGACCAATCTTCAGACCAAGCTGGATGAGGAGGAGAGCAAAAATGTAAAACTCCAGCAAAACATTGACAAACTGGAACATCATTCTGCTCAAATGAATGAGGTAGACAATGTCTTTAAACACCTGCTTAAAATGTAAATCTTTCAGATCTTCGTAGTTGTGTTCCATTATATTAAAACTTAATCATTTTCATGTAAATATCTGTTGATGAAAGGCTATTGCATAAAAGGTATGAAGAATGTGATTTTGATACGAAGCAGAGAACGCTGATTTTCCTGTCCGTCCTTAACCTTGCCCTCCATGTATAAACTCTCTTACCCCTATTCATTGCCACCTCCTCGTCCTCGCCTCTCACATGGCCTCTACTCCCATGGTCTTGATCACCAACAAGGCCATCTCCGACTATTTCCTAGTATCCCTCGCCACCCACATTTCACTTACCCCACCCCCCCCTTCTAATTCTGCATCCGCCCCTAGGGAAAAACTTCCTCCAAGTCACTTACAATTGCACTTTTAAGCGGCCAACTACTTAGCATTTGCCACGATACTTCTGCAGCTGTTGACCCTGTCCAGTCACTCCCTCTCCTCCTGCCTTTTGATGCCATTGTTCCCAGTAAAACTGTTCGCCTCGCCTATCCTGGTCTTTCTCCCAGTATGGCTCCACCTCTGCTCCCTCAAGTCCAAGAGATGCAAACTTGTGCAAAACTGGTTTGGCCATTCATCACCAGATCGCATTGGATCACATCAAGCGCTGATCGGCCTCAATCCTGCTAAAACTGTTCACTACTGGCGAGCAAAAGTAAACCCCGACTTCTTTTCTCCACTACCGACTATAATCCTTCAACCCCTCTCCCCTTGCCCCCTCCCTTCCAACAAATGTGAGGAGCTCATGGACATCTTTGTCACTAAGATTAAGACCATCTGTTCAGCTGCCTCCGCTGCTTCTACCCAATTTCCACTCCACTTCACCTCCTTGCCGCTATGCTAGCTGATAGTGTAAATAGTTTTCTCACCTCGGGTACTGTCCGCTTCTCTTTCAAAACTGCCATCGTTACCCCACCCTCTACCCCATTGTCCTTGCAAACTGCTGCCCTATCTCCAACCTATGTTGAACGTGTTGTCACCAATGTTCCCTTTAAATTTTTTTGGGTGTGTGTCCCCTTTAATGGGCTGCGCAGCCCATTCAAATTTCCGTGCATGTGTGGATTTTCCATTTGTGAGCCAGCTGCGAGGGGCCTCCAGACCGCTGCGTGCCCATGCAGCTTAACGGGAACATTGGTTGTCACATCCCAAATCCATGCCTGTCGTTCCCACAGCTCCATATTTGAATCTCTTCAATCAGGTTCCTACCTCTGCTTCATCCCAAATGAAAATCCCAAATGACATTCTCCTTGACGGTGACCATGATGCACTACCCTCCCCATCCTTTGAAATGGGAAACCATATCCTCCTCGGACGCCTATCCTCCATTGTCCAGTTCACTGAGACTGCCCTTGCTTGGTTACATTCTTGCCTGTCCTATAGTGGCCAGAGCAGCTCCAGAAATGGCTTCTCTTCCCACTCCCACAGTGTTGTCCATGGATCCCCAAGGATCTATCCTTGATCCCCTTTTCTTCCTCACCCGAAGATATGGGGCTAGCTTCCAATGTATGATAACGGGTCCGAAATAGAAACAAAATGTTGTCAAAGCCCAGCGGGTCCACATTGACTTTAATACATTAAGACCTCTTTTGTTTTTACAAAACTATGTGGTATGAGGTGGCTCTGTTGATGCTTGGGGAAGGGGGTGGCAGGTTCACCTTTCAGACACAGACCCTTCGCCAGAACACTGGTGGGGTGGGGGGCGCGGTGGCTCTGCACCCGTGGGGTTGACTTGCTTTTCTCTTGTTTGTTTGGGTGCTCGGGCGAAGAATGAAATGCTGTTGCTGAAGCTTGCACCGAGCCTGTTTGGAAACGGTGCAAGAGGTCAGAGACTGGGTGGGAGGTGGAGGAGTTAAAGTGGCAATCGACTAGGAGGTCAGAGTAATAACTCTTGGAAAGAACGGAGGTGCCTGGCAAAACGGTCACTTTGTTTGGTTTCTGGGGGACACTGCAACACGAGCAGTCGATGCAATAGACTGGATTGGAGAAAATGCTTTCTCATGGAAGGAGTGTTTGGGACCCTCCGCTTAATTAGCACGTAAATGTCCAACAGTATTTCATTTACAACTTGTGGCAATGGTTCAGATTCTTAAGCTATCTTAAAATTTGTCAGAAATCCCTGGGAGTGCAACATCTCATTACTTGTGGGGAGGAAGAGGATTTGGGATGGAGTCCTTGTTCTTTCTAGCGCACACTTTTTGTCTTTAAAACACATGGATCCCTGTGGATGCGAATAGCTAAGTATACAATTGCAGTTTTAATTTTATTTTAAAAACAGTGTAATTCGCATCAGTAAAATGTTATTTGTATAAATGCTCTTAGCTCATCGTGTCTGAACGAAATGATAGGAACAAAGACAACCAGGAGCTTACTACGAAGAATAAATCATTTGAGAGAGAACTGCAGGAGTATTTGAATAAAAACAATAGTAGGTGAAACTTATACTTGATTTGTTACAACAGCGCCATGCTTTGTGTATTTTGATATTTGTGTTGAGGTTCTCAACTCCAGGTCTCGCCTTAGCTTTAGTTAATACGCTAGTGTCCCATAAATTTTAAAATGCCTATAGTATGCAAACTGGAACACAAGTAGTTGCATACAATGTTCCCTGTAATTTTTTTTCAGTGCGCGGGCCATTCAATTTTTCGCGCATGTGTGGTTATTGCCATTGTAAAGCCGGTGAGCGGCCTGCGCGGGACCTCCAGACCACGTACAATGTTCCCTCTAAGCTGCGTGCGTGCGCGGCTGCGCAGTAATCTGCAAGTACTGCACCGGCCGCTCGCAAGCATTTCCATTTGAAATATCACGCACGTGCAGAAATTTAAAGGGACCGCGCATTGAAATAAACAGGCCGCGCCGCGCACAAAGACAATATAGAGGGAACATTGATCACGTCCCTCACTAATTTGTTTAGATGCCTGAATCCACTGTTATTTTGGCTTGATCCCAGTTGTTGCAAAAGTAATACTGCAGCCTGGTGCTGGGCAAGCAGCATCAGAACCACCAATTTACACAGAATTTACAGCACAGAAACAGGCCATTCGGCCCAACAGGTCTATGCCGGTGTTTCTGCTCCACACGAGCCTCCTTCTCCCACCCACTTCATCTCGCCCTGTCAGCGTATCCTTCCATTCCTTTCTCCCCCATGTCCTTATCCAGTTTCCCCTTCAATGTATCTATGCAACCGATGTTCCCACTAAGCTGCGCGGCCGCCCAACAGTCTGGAGGTCCCGCGCAGGCCGCTCACCCGCTTTACAATGGAAATAACTCAGCATGTGTGAAAAATTGAATGGGCCACACAGCCAGTTAAAGGGCCCCCACAAAAAAAAAATTACAGGGAACATTGTATGCAACTACTTGTTCCAGTTTGCAACTGCATGTTGGAAGTGAATTTCTTATATTTGAGCCATTCTGATTCCCAGAATGTAATGTAACCGGGGTGTAATCTGATTTCTACTCAATGTCTATCTGAGCAGCTCCTTATTTTGAAGGTGATCCAAGAACATGAGTACGGCCTGACCATTGCATTATAAAACTGGAACATAGCCAGAACAGTGAAGTGCAAGTTGTGTACCCCACCATTCTGGTTATTTTTAATTGATTTTCCATGTTATCTTTTTAAATTGAAAATTAGTGAGTCTACTGTCAATCCCAAGTCTCGTTCAAAGTTTCCATGTGCTAACCCCCTATTTTGCTCATTCTTTCTTCCAATATGCAGTACTTTGCATCATTGCTTATTTGTCCTTGGGTGCAATAGGGATTGAACGGAATCTTAATCAGTTTTATTCATTATGTAGTCAGTCATGGCAGGTATCCTCTTTTGAATGTAGGAACCAAAATGACATTCCTGGGGTGGAACAAAAACTCCTCTGGCTAGTTGGTTTTTTATCATCTTGCTTGGCTTTAAGGTGGGGAGCAGTACATTTTTTAAAATTACTGTCTTTCTTTCCACCGTTTAATAAAATGGATGTAATTGTTATCCAGTCTCCAAGATCCATTTTGAAACTGAAGGCTTAGCGTTGGATTCATTCCAGTAGGATTTCAGCAAGAGAAATCTCCTTTGGCCTATTGAAGACTGGGCTCTAATTTGTATTTTAACGTATGTGGAAAAGTTAGTCACCAGATACTTGCTGAACAGCTATGTGGGTAAATTCAGTGATGCTGCGCTCCCATTGGGAATTGCACTTGGGCAAAATTGGTTTGTAGAAAGTGATATAACACTGCAGCGCTGATTTCTATGACATGCACTTCCTTTGAGTCTCGTTCTCTGCTGGGAGTACTGAATTTACTTGATTTTTGCTAGCCTGCTCTATTGAATTATGAATCTTGCAAATCAAGTGTTGAAACTTTACCATTTAAAAGTTGTTGAATCAATATTGATCCTGTTTCCTAGCGTCATCTCTTTGTGTGGTGAATTTTCTTTTTGTTAATATCCAAAGATATGCTGGTTGGTCCTAAAGTTGTAAATCAGTGACGGCAGCGACTTTCTATTTGACAGTATTGCAGAGCGAAGTCCATGACTTGCGTGTCGTGCTGCATTCAGCTGACAAGGAACTTACAACTGTAAAGAATGAATACAGCTCCTACAAGATTAAACAAGATGCAGAGCACAGTCAACTTTCTGACCAGTTCATCAATGTCCAGTTACAGCTGGATAAAATCAGGTACAGATTATGACGTGCCTTTACAGCCAATGAAGTACTTTTTGAAGTGTAGTCACTGTTGTAATGTAGGAAAAGTGGCAGTCAATTTGCATGCAACAAGCTCCCACAAACAGCAATGTGATGACCAGATAATCTGCTTTTTAGTGATGTTGATTGAGGGATCAATATTGGCATCAGGACACTGGGGCTAACTCCCCTGCTCTTCTTTGAAATAGTGCCATGGGATCTTTTATGCCCATCTGAGAGCAGACGGGGCCTCGGGTTAACATTTCATCCGAAAGACGGCATCTCTGACAGTGCAGCTCTTCCTCAGTACTGTACTGGAGTGTCAGCCTAGAATGTTGTGCTCTAGTACCACCGAGAAGGATAGCCTGCATCCTAGGGTCTTAAAAGAGGTGGCTGCAGAGATAGTGGATGCATTGGTTGTAATCTACCAAAATTCCCTGGATTCTGGAGAGGTCCCAGCCGGCTGGAAAACCGCAAATATAATGCCCCTATTTAAGAAAGGAGGGAGACAGAAAGCAGGCAACTATAGACCAGTTAGCCTAACATCTGTCATTGGGAAAATGCTGGAGTCCACCATCAAGGAAGTGATAGCAGGACATTTAGAAAATCATAATATAGTCAAGCAGAGTCAGCATGGTTTTATGAAAGGGAAATCATGTTTGACAAATTTGCTGGAGTTCTTTGAGGATGTAACGAGCAGGGTGGATTTGGGGAACCAGTAGATGTCGTGTATTTGGATTTCCAGAAGGCATTTGATAAGGTGCCACATAAAAGGTTACTGCACAAGATGAGAGCTGGGTTGGCATAGATAGAGGATTGGCTAACTAACAGAGTCGGCATAAATGGGTCATTTTCAGGTTGGCATACTGTAACTAGTGGGGTGTCACCGGTATCCGTGCTGGGGCCTCAACTATTTACAATCTATATTAATGACTTGGATGAAGGGACCGAGTGTAATGTAGCCAGATTTGCTGCTGATACAAAGATAGGTGGGAAAGCAAATTGTGTGGACGACGCAAAGAATCTCCAAAGGGATATAGATAGGCTAAGTGAGTGGGCAAAAATCTGGCAGATGGAGTATAATGGGGGGAAAGTGCAAGGTTATCCACTTGGTAGGAAAAATAAAAAAGCAAATTATTATTTAAATAGGGAGAGATTACAAAATGCTGAGGTACAGAGGGATCTGGGGGTCCTTGTACAGGAAACTGAGTTATCCGGAGGCGAACCATCCAGCAAGCTGGAGCCACCGGCAAAAATCAGGAGCCGTTTTTTATTCTTTTCGCTTCTTTGCTTTTTTTTCCCCAGTCAAGCACTGCAAGGCCTGTAGCTATAGCAACAGCTTCAGCTACAGACGCAGCCACATCCGAGTGTTTAGAAGCTGTTGCTAAGCAACAGTGTTTGTTGTCAGATACGGAGATAAAAATCTCCGTATCTTTCAACATTAACTCGAGTGTCCGGCAGTTTTGAGGCAATGGCAGCAGCTTGGTCCCGTCGGTGCCGGATAGCACAAAGTTTCCTGTACATGAATCACAAAAAGTTAGCATGCAGGTACAGCAAGTAATTAGGAAGGCAAATGGAATGTTGGCCTTTATTGCAAGGGGAATGGAGTATAAAAGTAGGGAAGTCCTTTTACAACTGTACAGGGCGTTGGTGAGACCACACCTGGAGTACTGCGTCCAGTTTTGGCCTCCTTATTTAAGGAGGGATATACTTGCATTGGAGGCAGTTCAGAGAAGGTTCACGAGGTTAATTCCTGAGATGAAGGGGTTGTCTTATGAAGAAAGGTTGAGTAGGTCGGGCCTATACTCATTGGAGTTTAGAAGAATGAGAGGGGATCTTATTGAAACATATAAGATTCTGAAGGGGCTCGACAGGGTCGATGCAAAGAGGATGTTTCCCCTCGTGGGGGAATCTGGAACTAGGGATAATTTCAGCATAAGGGGGCACCCTTTAAAACGGAAATGAGGAGGAATTTCTTCTGAGGGTTGTGAATCTTTGGAATTCTCTTCCCCAAAGAGCTGTGGAGTCTGGGTCATCATTGAATATATTTAAGGTGGAGATGGACAGATTTTTGAATGGTAAGGGAGTGAAGGGTTATGGGGAGCGGGTGGGAAAGTGGAGTTGAGGCCAAGATCAGATCAGCCATGATCTTATTGAATGGCGGAGCAGGCTCGAGGGGCCAAATGACCACCTCCTGCTCCTATGTCTTATGTTTATATGACGAGCAGCAATGCCATAGGAACCATCCCCTCCCAGTTCCCATCCAAGATGCACACCATCTTGAGTTGGACATTTGAGCCATTCCTTCACAATCTGAATCAAAATCCTGGAATTCCCTACCTAACGTCACTAAGTGCACTACCATCACAAGGACTGCAGCAATTCAAGGCAGCCCGCCACCTTTTTGCAGCAACTAGGTATGGGCAATAAATGTGGCCATTCCAGCGTCGCCAATATCCCGAGAACAAAAAGAACAGCTGGACACTTCCGTTAGAACCAGGCTCTTCATTAGCTGTAAAGCGCTTTGGAACGTCCAGTGGTCGTGAAAGGCGCTATATAAATCTAAGTCTTTTTCTGTTTAGAACTGGCAGGGGAGGGATGTGCTGTCGCAGTAACCTTTATTGAGTTACTGTCGTGCATCCTGTAGATTGTACATGCTGCAGCCACAGTGTGCTGGTGATGGAATGGGTGGATATTTAGTCCAGTGGCAGGGAAGCTGATCAAGTGAACTGCTCTGTCCTGGATGAGGAGTTGCTTGAGTGTTACAGTTGCATGCTGCCAGGCAAGTGGTGAGTGTTCCATCTCCCTTCAGACTGGTGCCTTGTAAATGGTGATGCTCTGGGGGTTTGGGATGTGACCCACTCGTCGCACAGTACCCAACTTCTGCCCTGCTCTTGTAGCAACTGTAATATGGCTGCTCCATTTCAGCTTCTTGTTATTGGTAAGGCCCAAGAGCTTGATGGTGGGAGACAAGGAGACGGTGCTGGTGAAGCTTGGGGGGTGATAGGTGGGCTTTCTCTTGTTTGAAGCGGTCATTACCCAGCACTTGTGTGGCGTGAATGTTACCTGCCACTTGTCAGCCCGAGCCTGGATGTTGCCCATATCCTACTGTGTGGCCTGCTTTATTATTGGAGAAGTTATGAATGAGGCTGAATCGTCAGTAAACAGCCCCTTCTTGATCTTATGATGAGCGACTATCATTAATAAATCCACTAAAGATGGTTGGGCCAAGGACGCTTCTGTGATGAAACTCCTCCAGCGATGGCCTGGGCTTGAAATGATTGGCCACAACAATCTTCCTCTGTCAGTTAATACTCTAACCACTGGAGAGTTTTCCCTTTTAACTCCCATTGACCTCCGTTGTGCTAGGGCTCCTTGATGCCAAGGGTACCTACTCTTGGACGTAACACCGAATGGCAGGAGAGTCATGTCTAGATCAAGGCTGTGACCAGGTCAGGCGCCAAGTTGTTCTGGTGGAACCCAAACTGGTGAATTGGTGTTGTCTGGCACTATTACTTTCTTCCATCACTTTATTGATAGGGTGGTAATTGGCTGGGTTAGGTTTGTGCTGAATTTTTTTTGTGGACAAGGCAATCTCCTGTGTTGTTGGGTAGGTGCTGGCATCATGGTTGTGCTGGGACAGATTGGCATGGGAGTGGCTAGTTCTGTGCGCAAGTCTTCAGCAGTAAAGCTAGGATAGCCTTTGAGTCCAGTGCACTCAGCTGCTTCTTAATATCAAGTGGAGTGAACCAAATTGGTTGGACACTAATTTATGTTGGTGGGAACTTGGAGGCTGTGTAGGATGGTCCACTCTGGACTTTTGGCTGAAGATGGCTGCAAATACATCCACCTTCTTTCTTGCACTTGTGTTTTGGGCTCCACCATGGTGGAGAATGGGAATATTTATGGAGCCTGGTTGTCCACCACCATTCTTGATTGCTTGTGGGACCACAGAGTTCTGTCTAACGTCTGCTGCCTTGGTGTTGAGCATGTAAGTAGCCCTTTGTAGTAGTTTCACTAGATTAGGACTTAATTCTAAACTATGCCTGGTGCTGCTCCTGTAATGTTCTTTTACATTCACCATTGTGAACTACTGTGGACAGACGTATCTGATGGGTAGATTGGTGCGGATGAGGTCAAGTAGGTTATTGCAGTGGGGGAAACAACACTTGATGCAGGCCCCAGCCTGGGAGCCAAGTTCTTCAGGACCTGGCCAGCTCAATAGGTGGAAGCAGTATTGGGCCTTTCTGTGGTCATTGAAGTCCCCCACCCAGAGTACATTCTGTGACCTTGCTCCCTCCACGTGGTGCTCAACATGAAAATGTTCTGATTTGTTAGTTATGGGGAGGGGCAGTAAGATGATAAGCTGGAGGTTTCCTTAACTTAGGTTAACCTGACACCATGCAGCTGCAAGTGTGCTAAACAAAGTCATTGTGAATTCTGTAAACTTAAAAAAAAAAAATAATAAATAAATAAAAAGCCTTTTGGATTTTTGTAGCTAGATTCTGATTCAAACTGACCATTTCCTGTTGACCAGTTTAACTGTTAATATTCCCCCTCTTATCTCCCTCCCCTAAATGGCAGTGTGGTAAATGTAAAAGTGGAGTCCTGATCGAATACACAACTTCTTTTTCGATACTAGGCTGGAGCATGAGAAAATTCTGGAAGAGAAGCGGTCACTCCAGGACACTTATGACAATCTACAGGAGGTTGTGGAATTTAAAGCGTATGAAACTGATCAGCTGCGTGAGAACCTGGAACAAATGAAGGAGGAAGCTGAAGCATTGCGGACTGAAATTAGTGTAAGAAAAGGGAAGACTTCAATACATGACATCGTGTATCGTCAGTTTTACCTGTGTGCGTGCGTGGGATCTTGCATGTCATCTCTCAGGATATACTGCCTGCAGTTCTGGTCGCCATATATTATAATATAAGGATATAGAAACACTGGAGAGGGTGCAGAGAAGATTTACAAGGATGATACCAGAAATGCGAGGGTATACATATCAGGAAAGGATGAACAGGCTGGGTCCCTTTACTCTTGAAAAAAGAAGGCTGAGGGGTGACCTAATAGAGGTCTTTAAAATTATGAAAGGTTTTGATAGAGTGGATACAGAGAGAATGTTTCCACTTGTGGGGAAGAGCAAAACTAGAGGCCATCAATATAAGATAGTCACCAAGAAATCCAATAGGGAATTCAGAAGAAACTTCTTTACCCAGAGAGTGGTGAGAATGTGGAACTCGCTGCCACAGGGAGTGGTTGAAGCGAATAGTATAGATTCATTTAAGGGGAGGCGGGAGAAGGGAATAGAGGGTTATGCTGATAGATTTAGATGAGGAAAGATGGGAGGAGGCTAGAGTGGAGCATAAACGCTGGCATGGACTGGCTAGGACAAATGGACTGGTTCTGTGCTGCATATCCTGAGTAATCAACTCTTAAACTCACTTGACAATGGCATTGAAGGGAGGTGAGGAGCAGATGACCCCATTCCACCTTGTAGCTGGCCATGATGCAGGAACTCCGGAGATTTGAAGGGCAAAAAAAGTGAATTCTAATCAGTGATGCGTTAAATTTTATGCTTCGTAATTTCAGTATTGCAACCTCGTTTTGTGAGTGAGCTTTTAAAATTTTAAGCTGTGTTGGAACATCTTGATTTTTTTTCCCTCTGAGATGTAGCTTTAAGCACAGCTTAGGCATTGGTAAAGATATTCTCTTAAATAACTGGTCAAAATTCCCAATTAGT
The DNA here is from genome assembly GCF_052327205.1 of Somniosus microcephalus. NCBI lineage: Eukaryota > Metazoa > Chordata > Chondrichthyes > Squaliformes > Somniosidae > Somniosus > Somniosus microcephalus. The sequence continues at coordinate 318,744,298 of NC_140991.1, read as the reverse complement.
TTGTGAAGTCTCTAAATGTAGCTTCCAATAGATAGGATTTCTCCACATAGAACTCTGCCCCCACTGGACAAGAATGTATGTATGTTCCTTGTTGATGCTGCTTAAGAAATATGATGTAAAAACTATAGATTTGTGCTTGATCTAATCCAATTTAGAACTGGTTATAATTAGTGCTTTAATATACTGGCAAATACATCCAGCGATGAAAGTAATTTTTTCTTTGTGCATGATTTGAGTCCTGGGATGAGGGGGTTGTCCTATGAGGAGAGATTGAGTAGATTGGGCCGATACTCTCTGGAGTTTAGAAATGAGAGGTGATCTCATTGAAACATATAAGATTCTGAGGGGGATTGACAGGGTCGATGCTGAGAGGCTGTTTCCCCCTGGCTGGAGAGTCTAGAACTAGGGGTCACAGTCTCAGGATAAGGGGTCGGCCATTTAGGACTATGACTCTGACTGAGATGAGGAGGACTTTTTTCACTGAGGGTTGTGAATCTTTGGAATTCTGTGCCCCAAAGGGGCTGTGGATGCTGAGTCGGTGAGTATATCCAAGGCTGAGACAGAGATTTTTGGACTCTAGGGGAATCTAGGGATATAGGAATTGGGCGGAAAAGTGGAGTTGAGGTCGAAGATCAGCCATGATCTTATTGAATGGCGGAGCAGACTCGAGGGGCCGAATGGCCGACTCCTAATTCTTGTGTAAAAAATTAATTGTGCTTGTATACACAGTTGAGAGGTAGATGTGATATGTGGAAAGCAAAAGATGAATCTTCAGCTCATTGATGGCAACCAATTTGCTAGGAAATGGATCTTGATTTCTCCATGATACCAGCAACCTGTCCACTACTGCGTGCTATTGGAGCTCGGAGCTAAAAGCATCCAGCATGTAAAGGAGATGCCAAACCCCTGCTAACCACCCATATCGTCCACAATGTGTTTTAAAACTCTACAAGATATACATGAATCATTTCCTTTTACCTAATGTATATTGTAGTTCATTTTGAAATGTTTCCTTTAAATCTTTTCTTCTACATTAAATGCAGTCTTTAATGGAGCTTTTAGAAACTGAAAAGGAACGAAACCAAAAACTTTCTTCACAACTTCAACAGGACATAGAAAACAACTCCAAGTAAGTTTTTTTTTTGCCTCGGCATTCGGACCAGCAAATTACAAAGGGAGACATCTTGTACTAGATGCGTACTGGCACTTTGGTTTGTTTTATACACACGCTAGTTGGTTTGTTTTATACATTAGTTGTAAATGCAAGCATGGGAATGTTTGTTCTCCCTTGTCCCCTTCAGTTTGTTTGCGCACATTGGAAGCTTCTTCAAGTTGAGGTTTTATAATCTCCGTGGCACATAAGTACATCTCCTATGCACTTCAAGATGCAATTTCTTTGTAGGCAGGGTGGCCCAGAGGCATGTTGTATTGGTGTATTATCATGTCGTGCTATGATGCTGGATGTCTCTTTGTACGCACTTCTCCATGTACAGTAGCAAGTTTGATGTGAATGGGGTTCTCAAAGAAAGTCCAGGGAATTGCTCACTCTGTGCAGTAGATGGCTCTGCACTCTGCCCACAGCTGCTTCAGTCTTGCAATTCACTTTATCAGGCACCGTCGTCTCTTTCTTTCCACCTAACCACAAATAGTGTGTTGGGTTGCAGTAAATTGGAGGAGAGGGAAGAATTAATATTTTCTCTCTGCATTTCCATTGTATTTTATTTAATTCTGATAGCTTATGCTAACATCCAGCTACATATCTATGTCAAAACTTTGGTCGCTGTCTTCTTAGGCAGTCCCTTGGAACCGAAGATGACTTGCTTCCACACTAAAAATTAGTTCTCTGGTGACTGCTGAGTCCAATGCGGGACCTACAGTCTCTCACAGGTGGGGCAGACGGTGGTTGAAGGGGCGGGTGGGTGGGGTGCTTGGGTTGACGGGCGCTCCTTCCGCTGTTTGCGCTTGGCTTCCGCTTGCTTCCGACAAAGAGACTTGAAGCGTTCGGCGCCTTCCCGGATGCTTCTCCTCCACTTTGTGCGGCCTTGGGCCAGGCATTCCCAGGTGTCAATGGGGATGTTACACTTTTTCAAGGAGGCTTTGAGGGTGTCCTTGAAGCGTTTGAATCAATGTTTCAGGTCGAAGACCCTTCGTCAGGCCCTCCTTGTCTGTATGGCTTATATGGTGGTGCATTTATTAAATGAGCTATCAGAGAATCTTGGCTTGAACTTTGAGGAATAATGTGTTACATTAGTACAGACTCCAAGAATGTTGTCACACAGCTTTTACTGCTGTTAGACTCGCTGTCGGCGATTTCAGTAATTGAGAATCCTCTGCCCACCTGGGGCTCTCTTGCCGTGCCGGAGCTCCAAGTAGAGCGCTTGTTTTGGGAGTCTCGTATCGGGCATGCGGACAATGTGACCCGTCCATCGGAGCTGATTGAGCGTGGTCAAAGCTTCGATGCTGGGGATGTTGGCCTGAGCAAGAAAACCGTGGTAACAGACTGAGGTATAGATAAATATCGCTTGGTGTGTTTCCAATGGGTAATTATATTGGTCAAATGGTATTGGAGTTGCCATTTTAATTGGGTTATTAAAAATTACATTAAAATATTTTAATATCCTTGTTGAAAGAAGTGATATTTGTATTTTTATTGCATTTAAAATGGCTGTGCCTGTAATCATTCTGAACTGTGGCTTTGTTTTCTGACCAAGTCTTTGATGTGTCTTTATGCAGGGAGCTTTTGAAGGCTTTGGATGAAAAAGATCTGCTAAAGAAACAGTCTTCTGGACTATTGCTGAAGTCTGAGCAACAGGTATGATCCTGAGAGTCTGAATGGAAACTGAGCATGCCTTTTTTTTTAATTTCCACCCCTTACCCCTTTATGCGAGATCCAATATCCTATTGTTATATACTCATTGAGACATAAGATTCTGAGGGCGATTGACAGGGTAGATGTTGATAGGTTGTTTCCCCTGGCTGGCGCGTCTAGAACCAGAGGGCAGAGTCTCTGGATAAGGGGTCGGCCATTTAAGACCGAGCTGAGGAGGAATTCCTTCTCTTGGAGGGTTGTGAATCTTTGGAATTCTCTGTCCCAGAGGGCTGTGCGTGCTGAGTCGTTGAGTATATTCAAGGCTGAGATATAGATTTTTGGACTCTCGGGGAATCAATGGATCTGGGGATCAGGCGGGAAAGTGGTGTTGAGATTGAAGATCAGCCATGTTATTGAATGGTGGAGCAGGCTCAAGGGGCCGTATGGCCGACTCCTGCTCCTAATGCTTATGTTCTTGTGTTTTGTCCCTGTAGTACTGTTGAATGTGTAACTCGGAACTCTGAGTTCAGCTGGCTGTTTCCCTCCAATGCGCCCTCTCTCCCCGTGTCCACCCTTTTCTAACACCTCTACTGCAATCCTGGCTGAGTTCAGTTAATGAGCATAGACTGGCGATCAAGCCTGTAACCTTCCTAATGTACAATCGTCAGTTGCTCACGGGCTAAATTTGGCAGCCTAACAGAAGCAATCTTTATACATGTGACACTTAACTGGCTGAAAACTGACTCCAATCTCAGGCTAGCTGTTGTCGAACAATTGGCAAGAAATATGATCCAAGGATAAAAAGAGAAAACCAAACGAGCATGATAGATTTAAATCTATCTGTTTTACTTTTAAAGTCTTTTAGCAGGCATGTGCCCATATGGCTGTATATCTGGCAGGAGAAAATGACCATCGTGCAAAAAAAAAAAAAAAAATCAGCTTGATTCCAGGGAACTTTTGAGTCTATCCAAAAATATTCCCACAGTATGCGCTCTCTGAGCGCATTTCTTACAAAGGTCTTTCCAAATCCTTCATGTGACCATGTTGCCTCCTGAAGTACCGCACTGTTTGCCCTTACAACTTGTAATATAATAATCAGCTCAAAAATTAATTCTTGGACATTACTAAACTTGCCCTCATACACTAAACGTACCCATATACTTACAGTATTTACAAATGTCTCCAGCCATTCGCTTGCCCCTCTATAGGGACACCGCTTTGCATACCTTTATGTAGCTGCACTTTGTATTCCTTCTTTCTGCAAAGTTTCTGCCGTTGCCACCCTATTTTTGGACTTGTGCCCGCTCAGTACGTCTGCTCTCCACTCTTGCGCATTCCTGATTTTAATCGCTCCACCATTGGCGGTCCTAAGCTCATGAATTCATTCCCTAAACCCCTCCACCTCTCTTTCTTTCCTCCTTTTAAGTCGCTCCTAAAACCTACCTCTTTGACCAAGCTTTTGGTCATCTGCCCTAATTTACCTTGTGGCTCGATGTCAATTTTTGTTTTATAACGCTCCTGTGAAGCACGTTGGGACACTACTACGTTATGGGCGCTGTATAAATGCTAGTTGTTGGTTCAGGGAAGCCTGAGCCATGTGCTATCCAAGCCCATTTTTGCCATTCTCATAAACTTGGGTCCATTTTTATTTTTTGTTAAAGTTTGAGAAGTGCCTTTTTCCAGAAACACACTGCAAGTTTTTAATGGACAGTTTAGCATGTTCTACCAGTATGAAGGTTTTTGTACAGTATTGGACTGTGACATCTAGATTTGTTTCCACTACATCTAATAAGAGATTCTCTCGTGCCATAAAAATAAATGCAGAAATGGTAACCACGTGTTGTCTATGTTACAGTCTAAATCGATTTCATCACTTTCTACATTTGGTAAAAGGTTCTTTACTAACGCATATGGGATCTTGGATATTCCAATACAATGTGGCCCGCAGTGTTGATTGCAATTAGTATAATTCTTGTATACAGTTTTTAGATTTATGAATAATATTACGCGCTTCTTTTTCTCTTCTGTTTGTTCAAGGCAATGGAGCTGAAAAATCTGGAACAGAGCCTGGCAGATGCAAAAAGGGTTATTGCTGATCTAGAGAAGAAGAATGCTGCTGATCAGGTGCGTGAGTTGAAACTTTGAGGCAGTTGTGGTGCTGTATCCCATGGGATTGTTGCAGCAAAACAGCCGAACTCGAAGCAAGGATTTAGGATGTTAAAGTCCAGGTGAGAGCTGAGCATGTGATCCCGTTGAGTTTGAGCAGTCTACCTGGAAATGTAATAGCAGCATTTCCTACCTACCCGTCCAAAAATATAACTCGACCGAATTCTCCTTCCTCCCTCTTGCTTTTTGTAACCCAAATTGGTAATCTGTTCCTGGAAAGAAACAAAGGACATTGTTGGACTAATTTGGAAGCCATCTGTTTCACATCTCGACTACAGGAAACTTTGTGCTATCCGGCACCGACGGGACCGAGCTGTTGCCGTCCCATCAAAACTGCCGGACAAACCAACGTTAATGTTGAAACATACGGAGATTTTGAGCTCCGTATCTGGCAACAAACCCTGTTGCTTAGCAACAGCTTCTAAACAGTCGGCTGTACCTTGCAAGCGTCTGTAGCTTAGCAACAGCTTCAGCGAGACCTTGCAGAGCCTGACTGGTGGGGAAAAAAAAAAGCAACGAAAAGAAAAAAAAAACTAATGAAACGGCTCCTGATTTTTGCCGGTGGCTCGAGCATTAACAGTTAACCTCCGGATAAACCAAAGTTTCCTGTAATATCTGTTTGAAGTTGCTGCTTAAATGTAGTTTAGCTTATGGTTTTTTTCTTTCCTGCTCCTTTTTTATCTGCTAATTTTCTTCTCCTTTCCTGAAGACTAATTCAACCGCAGAGTGTATACGCTGTGACTGCTGGCACGGCGTCTGGGGCCAAGCCCAAATACTGTCCCGCCCTCCGCCACACCGGAGAGCCATGTATGCAGACCCAATGTTGCTGCCGCATAGGCGCCAAGTTGGAGCATGCGGCCTGAAGCACATGCCCTCCCTGTTGCTAGCCGTTTTCTATCCGCTTGCTTGGAGAAGGTCAGGAGCTCTGGGCCGGGTGGGGGGTACAGGGACGACGGGAGCTCTGAGCAGCCAAGCTTGATCTTGTACTCCACCAAAATCCTCGTGCAGTTCTGGCGAGGCTGTTGGATACATAAGAAATAGGAGCAGGAGTAGGCCAATCGGCCCCTCGAGCCTGCTCCGCCATTCAATAAGATCATGGCTGATCTGATCCTAACCGCCAATCCACTATCACAGAACCATCTCCTGAATCTAACAGAATTAGACACACGAAATAGGAGCAGGATCAGGCTACACGGGCCCTGGGCCCGCTCCGCTACTCACAGGGCCATGACCGATCCGAACCTAGACTCATGTCCAAATTCCTGCCCGCTCCCCGTAACCCTTAATTCCCTTTACTTCTAGGAAACTGTCTATTTCTGTTTTAAATTTATGTAATGATGTAGCTTCTACAGCTTTTTGGGGCAGCATATTCCATGGACCTACCACCCTCTGAGTGAAGTAGTTCCTCCTCATCTCAGTTTTGAAAGAGCAGCCCCTTATTCTAAGACTATGCCCCCTAGTTCTAGTTTCGCCCATCATCGGGAACATCTTCCCCGCATCCACCCGATCCAACCCCTTCACAATCTTTTATGTTTCAATAAGATCGCGCCTCATTCTTCTGAGCTCCAATGAGTAGAGTCCCAATCTACTCAACCCCCTCATCCCTGGGATTAACCGAGTGAACCTTCTTTGTACTGACTCGAGAGCAAGTATGTCCTTTCTTAAGTCTATAGTGATCACAAGTCTTGGCTGCTCCCTTTCTTCCACCCCAGCCATGCTGAGAGCTAATGCAGCAAAGGATAGCACTCAAAGCTGGAATCTCCCTCGCCTGTATGACTTGGTTACACGCTGGCTTAACCAGCTGAGCCGTCAGAGGGGCCTCCACTCATGGATTTCTAATTTCAAAAATGTTTTAATCTGTTTTTAGGTTTAATTAAAGGGTCTGTTGACCTGCGTACTGAATCCATTGCCTTAAAAGAACTGGCATGCTCGTCCCTCTGATTAAGCAATTATAATCCAACATGTGCTAGTTTAATTTGTTAAATCCTTATTATTGAAAAATTTGATCATTTAATATTACGGTTGCTGTCTTGACCAAGAGTGATCGGCACAGTAGCTGCACAAGTATGTACGACTGAGCTGAAAGCTATTCTACAAAATGATATCGAACGGATCCTCACATTTGATGTAGGCTTTGGGGGGGTTATTCTTTGCAACTAAAAGTAAACATAGGTGTGTAATTGACTGGCCAAGACTAACATTCACCCACTTGTCTAAGTCAGTCCTTTATAAATGATTCCATTGAGTAGGCAGAACCTCTAATTTTGCATCTGCACGTGATGATCAAATCCCATGAAGTTGCACTACCACATTTGTACCCAAGTGTACTTGGAGTCCCATCACATTCTATACTGCTCACTCTTGTACCCTCTAGTACTAGAACAAACAAAAGTGAAGAACAAAGAATTTTAAAGGTAAGATCATCATGTAGTTTGCCACATTTCCTGCTGTCTTATGCATTAGGATTTAAGCGCTTTGGGACCAACGTTCCCATTAAGCTGCGTGGCCGCGCAACAATCTGGAGGTCCCGTGCAGGCCGCGCAACAGCTTTGTAATGGAAAAACCGCGCCTGCGTGATAACTTCAAAGGGCCGCGCGGCCCCTTAAAGGGTCTGCGCACCAAAAAAAAAATTAGTGGGCATATTGCTCGGGATATTTTACTATGTTAAAGGGGCTGTATAAATGCAAGTTAAGGACATGGGGGTCTTAAAAAAAAAAAAAAAAAAAAAAAGTATTTGCAGCATTCTTCAGGCAGGTAATAAACAACTTGGTGTACACACAAACTCCCAGCAATGAAAAGGTTTGGTAAAAAAGTGTTGGGATTTGGAATGTACCTTGTTAAGTTACCAGAGCAAGTCATAGGCCTGTTAAACCTCTGGTTTCAGACATTTCTGGCCCAACATGTTTTAGAATTAATCATACGACTTTTATATTTCTACCAGTAACCGTGCACCTACAGAGTAATCTCGATAGTTATAGTGACTGACATTCTTCAACTTTGTGTAAGGCTGCTGCAACTCATTCGCCTGTGCTGTAGCTGCCATAGCCAAGCCACTGGCGTGATGCCTTCTGATATATATGATGGTAGTAAATGTATTAAAGCCGATTTCTTGACTGCTTTCATGGGGAATTCTGGCACTGTAGTTTGGATAAAACCGAATTCAGAACTCTGGGAGGCAAAAACCCCACAATCGCTCTAGTGCGGAAGTGGAGATGATGGTGAGAATTGAGCATTTGCATCTGATGGGTCGCCCATGAGTAATTTCTAAAATATTAGTCGATGATCTATTTCATCAATTTCTTTCTGTAGGAAGTGATAACAGTCCTGCTGAATCAAATACAGGAAATGAGAAGCTCGTGTAGTCAGCAAACTGAAGTCATTTCTGTCTTGACCCAAGAATTGGAGGACATCAAGGTGAGTTAAATAACACAGACCGTGAGCGTGTACACAGCTGAATCTTTCTGTAATCTTCCTGCTTTTAGCTGCATTGACAAAGTAAAACTAGAACTGTATACTGAATTCCTTTGCCCTCTAACAGAGTCGCTAACTTTAACAAGCAGTGTGCCTCAGTGTTGAATTGCTGCTGCATCGCCATGCTATGCCAGAGGGTATTGGATTTTAACTTTGGCTATACCGTACTTGATACTTAAAGCACAGAATGAAGATCGGGTCCTTTCCCACAAGACGGTTAAAGGTTTGGGAAATCCTAACTGCTTTTGGACAGCACCTAGAGGTTATCTTGAACACTCTTGGATGGAAGCCTGGGCAGTTGTAAGCAGGTCACTTGTCTTTTTATGGGAATTCATGGAAATCGCTGCACTGGAGGGGACCAGTCAGCCCATCAGATCTGTACTCGTGCTAGCTCTTCATCTGAAACTTACTACTCTAATTCCATTTCCTTGTCCTTTCCCTCTGACTTTTTATATTCAGTTTTCAACTCTTCATTCAATTCCCCTTTCAGTGTTGTAGTTGCTGTCTAAATAATCACTGTAGGAAATCATTTCATGTTCTAATAAGCAATGTGTGTGGTGTTGGGTGGAATTCTTTTAAGTTCCTCCTCCATTCTGGTGATCTTGAGTTTCTGCCTCCTTGTTACTGATCGGAGTGACTGCTGCCAACGAACCGGAATAAATGTCAGGTTCCAAATATGAAAAAAGTAACGTTCACCACAACAGACAGAGGAGCTGATGGCGATAAGCACACTCGGCGAGAGTACAATAAAACTCTTCTCAATCTGACAACATCCTACTATCACCTTCAAGTCACATTTCCTCGTTAAATTGTACTGGAAGTTTTAGCAGTTCATTCTGATGAATTAATCACACTGCTGCCACTCTCTTCTCGCACTCCTTCTCCGCTCTCCCTCTCGTTTTCCTCCCCAGTCTCTTTAACGCTCCTCTCTCTCTCTCTCTCTCTCCGCACTGTCTCTACTCTTTCTCAATGATCTTTTTCCCAGCCGATTAAATCCTAACATCCTGCGCCTGCATTCTGTTCACCAGCCACGTGTTCAAACCACAACAGACAGAGGACCTGATGGTGATAAACACACTCCACGAGAGTACAATAAAACTCATAAGCTGACAGCATCCTAATATCACCTTCAAGTCACATTACAGACCCCTCAATGCCTCAAGTTTCTTTCTAATCGGTGGGAAGTCTGGCGAGAACAAGCAAAAAACCACTGGAACCGCGCACGCGCAACGACGTGGCAGCAGTTGTGCCCGTTACTGATTTGCTAACCAGTTCACCATGTACTGTACGTATTGTTTTAAACGGTCTTCTGTTGTTCAGTTGAGTAGTAAAGAATTCAGTCTTATGATTATAATCGCTTGTTTTTTAATGTTAAAGTAGAACAAAATAATCTAAAATTCAGAGTATAATTTCTTCACTGTATAACGCAGTTTACAAGCGGAATTTTGTCAGCAATTCTGAGTGTAGGCATGCACTCAAACGTTTCTCTTTTTTTAAAATCTAAACTTAACACAAAAGCTTTTTTGTGGAAGTGGTCTTGCCTTATTTGGTAGTGCAGTTGACTGGAGACTATCTTTCAGCCGATCTTTACATATGCAAGTACAGGTTGAGCGCCCGGAATCCGGGACGATTGGTGGCAGGGTCGTCTGGAATCCGGACACTGTTTCCGCTGCCAGCCGGGCCCAGGCATTTCTGGACTCGGAACGTGTTTCTGATGTCCGAAGTCCGGAAATACCCGAGCCCAGGTTGTGATATTTCCGGACTTCAGACATCAGAAACACGTTCCGCAGTCCGGAAAAACCCAAAAATCGGCTCGGCCTCTGTCCCGAGGTTGCTGGATTCGGGACGTTCAACCTGTATACATTTCGCGTACATCAGCATCCCCTTGCGAAGTGATATGCCTTCAATAACCACAAAACTAGAAGTTATAGACTTTAACAAGTTGGCTTTTAATCACTAAGATCAGAGCTAACATCTCAACACACTGACTGGCTCACAGGAATGAGTCATACAGATCCTGGGATCTTTAAGTAAGAGAAGTCAGGGAAGAGGAAGTGAAACTATACACCGTGTGGGGGAGGGTAATATACATGAGTGCAAAACGAATACAGGCAAGACCAGCAGATTTCATTACACGAAGCTTGCAATGGTACGTGGTGGGATATTTATAGTATGGCAAAACTATAAACTATCCCAAGGCCTTACTTCAGTGTTGAACACTGGCTAGGGTGTTCTGTAATCCTTTCTCTCGACTGTTGCTAGGCTAGGGTATCTCTCGCCTCGTGTACCAACAGTACCCTCAAAACCTTTCATAACTTTCAAACTCTCGGATACCTTTTTGATTTCTATTACAGGGAAAAGGAGTCACTTTTTTCAAACTTTTCTTCATACAGGAAACTCTTCTTTTAAAATCTGGCACCAACGGGACCGGCGTGGTGCCGGTTTATCAAAAAGTCCAGAATACAGAGAGGTATAGTTGAAAGGTACGAGAGCTCCGTACACAGCAACAAATCCAGGCTTCCCTGTTGCTTAGCAACAGGTGCAGGAACCCTGGCCACAGACCAAGCGTCCCTGTTGCTTAGCAACAGTTGAAGGAACCCCGGTTACATGGCCACAGATCCAGGAACGGCCACTAATATGAAGTAAAACTTACCTGAACCTACTCCTGAATTTTGCCGGTTAACAGAGATTTCCGGTTATTTAGGTGCTGGTAAATCGAGAGTTTCCTGTAACATGACCTTTTCATTATTTGAAATATAATGAATCTTTACATAGAAACATAGAAGATAGGAGCAGGAGTAGGCCATTTGGCCCCTCGAGCCTGCTCCGCCATTCAATGTGATCATGGCTGATCATCCAAATTCAGTACCCTGTCCCTGCCTTTTCCCCATATCCCTTCAGCCTCAAGAAACATATCCAACTCTTTCTTGAATATATTTAATGAACTGGCCTCCACCGCCCTCAGTGGCAGAGAATTCCACAGGTTCACCACTCTCTGGGTGAAGAAATTCCTCCTCATTTCTGTCCTAAATGGCTTACCCCTTATCCTTAGACTATGACCCCTGGTTCTGGACTCCCCGGCCATCAGAAACATCCTTCCTGCATCTAGTCTGTCCAGACCTGACAGAATTTTATAGGTTTCGATGAGATCCCCTCTCAATCTTCTAAACTCCAGTGACTATAAGCCCAATTGACACAATCTCTCCTCGTACGTCATTCCTGCCATCCCAGGTATCCGCTTGGTGAATCTTCGCTGCACTCCCTCCATGGCAAGAACGTCCTTCCTCCGGTAAGGTGACCAAAACTGCACACAATACTCAAGGTGCGGTCTCACCAAGGCCCTGTACAACTTTCCATGGCTCTATTATGCATATGGCACTGTAGTGGTTATGGTGCTGGACTAACAATTCAAACTGAATTCAGATCCCATCATGGCAAGTTGCAAAGTTCAGTTCAATAAATCTGGTAATTTGTGGCAGGCAGCAGTGAAGAAAATTACCATGAAACCTGCCAGATTGCCCATTGAGGTAACAGATGCTAGTGCCTTGATGGTGTATTGTAGCCCTACCCTTGGAAGAGGGTGACCTTTTTTCCCCCCTCTCGCACCAGCAAGTGTGGTCTTCAAAGGTTGTCAGTAAGTGTTTCATTACCCGGTCATCGGCAACGTTCCCTTTTAAGCTGTGCGGCCGGTGAGCTGACTTTTAAATAGAAAAACCGAGCATGCACGAAATCTTGACCGGCCTGCGCAGCCTGTGTGGCAAAAAAATTAGAGGGAACATTGGTAATCGAGCTGAAACGTTAACTCTGTTTCTCTCTCCACAGATGCTGCCTGACCTGCTGGGTATTTCCAGCATTTTCTGTTTTTTTTCCAGATTTCCAGCATCTGCAGTATTTTCCTTTTTGTTTCATTAACCGCAGTTGTGAGCTCATGCCCGCCAGCAGCTGGGTTAAAATTGTCCAAACCCTTTTCACACACAACTCTTGTAGCCAACAGACAAAAGATACTTTCACCCCATCCATATGGGCTGGAGTCAAACTCCAAAAGCCCACTGCACTATGCAGGCCCAAAGATCGCTGGTGTCGATGGGCTTCCACTATTCAGCAAACCCAATGTTGTTTCTTGAGCATTGTAGCTGAGACGTACAATTGCTTTAGAACTCAAAGCTATTCTTGCTGTATAAAATACATTGAGTAGGTTTAGAATTTCACCTTGGCTTTGGTAATTAACGCTCAAAAATAGTAACATTTTCCACTGTTCCTTTAGTTGAAGTACAACACTGCCGTGGCTGCTAAGGAGGAAACCAAGGCCATTATCGAAAGAAAGGAGAAAGAAATCTTGGAGATGAGTGAGGCTGTAGAAAGAAAGGAGAATTCTTGTAATGTGCAGGTGAGACCATAAACATTCAGAGTGCTTGTTTCTTTGAGATGTAACTGGAGAGTATTGAATTACTCGAGTTGAACATTCGCGGCTTTAACAGGAGGCTCAACGTTAGCATCAATCTTTTGAAAGGTGGAGATACTGAATGAATGTGTTTTTGTCTTTTTATTGCAAGTTGGGTTTCTGACATTTTCATTGAGCTAATTGAAGTCACAAACTTGTGCATGTGAACATTTTTTATATCCACGACAAGAACATAAAGGCATAGGTTAAATGCTGTTGCACCTTACCTGTGACTGTGAGTCACTTTAATTGCTAATTTAAGAAGTTTAATTAAATTTCCACATGAAGATTTGTGAATGTGCTTTTGAAGAGGAAGGGTATTCTTCTGAATTGCCACAAAATCCTAAATGTTTTATTAAATGTCTGCATGCGTATTAGTATCCCTCTATTCTTGCTTGTACTTTCAAGCTGCTTATCAAGAGCAGCCATGAAGCCTTTCTTCAGTGACCTGAAGTTCCTCTTCAATGTTCGGGACTTTTTACCCAAAGCCCGTTGTGATTTTACTAGTGAGGAAAGAGAATTGAAAGCAGTGAGCATTGCAATAAGGTAAAACAGAGACACCAAAAAGTTGCATGCATCTCCCTTTTTATAACATGTCATCAACAACAACTTGTATTTATATAGCGCCTTTAACGTAGTAAAACGTCCCAAGGCACTTCACATGAGCGATTATCAAACACAATTTGACACCGAGCTACAAAAGACAATATTAGGGCAGATGACCAAAAGCTTGGTCGAAGAGTTAGATTTTAAGGAGCATCTTGAAGGAGAGAGGTTTAGGGAGGGAATTCCAGAGCTCATGGCTTTGGAAGCTGAAGGCACGGCCACTAATGGTGGAGCGATTATATTCAGGGATGCTCCAGAATTAGAGAGGCACAGATATCTCTGAGGGTTGGGGTACGGGAGGAGATTAGAGATAGGGAGGGGGTGAGGCCATGGAGGGATTTGAAAACAAGGATGAGACTTTTAAAATTGGGGCTTTGCTTAACCGGGAGCCAGTGTAGGTCAGCGAGCACAGGGGGTGATGGGTGAACGGGACTTGGTGCGAGTTAGGACACGGGCAGCAGAGTATTATTCTGCACTACATTTGTACATGACTTGCACTACCTTGCACGTGACTTCTCGCACTGTATTGGCATGTTCTTGTAGACTGGCTCTTGCTGATTTATTTTCTCATTAGTGCCCAATGTGTTTGTGCTACTTCACTAGTGATTAGAAATAATTGATTTATTTTCAGCATGTGGGAATGAGTTTCAGCAGTGTTTTTATTCCATTCTGTTCCCTCCCCTCGAGTTTTATGCAATTATTTTTTTTAAGTCTGCAAAATTGTAAAATGTGGCTGATCACCGGTAGTAGCATCATGTAGTTAGTGTTTCGTCAAGCCAACAAAATTGGTATTAGAGGGGCTTGGGTCCTGCTTATTTTCCCACCACATCAGCTGAGATGGAGCGCTTCTCTGCTGTGTTGTGCTATATCTGACACAAGTCATCAAGCAGGCGCAGGCTCATTTGAACGCCAGTTAATACTGGGGTTTGATCTAGGGACCTTGTGGTTCGTGTTCTACAGCTGAGGCTACTGTAGTCACCTACAGTGTAAAAAGATTGAGCTAGTTTTGTTCCATGGTGGCTTATTTGCAGCTCTGAAATAAGCTGTGACTGTTTCCATTGTGCATCAGTTACAGTGACATTAATATTCAGCAACATTAAGAACATAAGAATTAGGAGCAGGAGTCGGCCATTTGGCCTCTCGAGCCTGCTCCGCCATTCAATAAGATCGTGGCTGATCGTCGATCTTAACTCCACTTTCCTGCCTGATCCCCATGTCCCTTGATTCCCCGAGAGTCCAAAAATCTATCGATCTCTGCCTTGAATATACTCAACGACTCAGCATCCACAGCCCTCTGGGGCAGAGAATTCCAAAGATTCACCACCCTCTGAGTGAAGAAATTCCTCATCTCAGTCCTAAATGGCCGACCCCTTATCCTGAGACTATGCCCCCCTAGTTCTAGACCCTCTCAGCATCTACCCTGTCAATCCCCCTCAAAACTTGCATGTTTCAATGAGATCACCTCTTATTCTTTGAAACTCCAGAAAGTATAGGCCCAATCACTCTTCATAGGACAACCCTCTCGTCCCAGGGATCAATCTAGTGTTATACTATCAAGCAAGTAGATATAGGATAGTATGAGTTAACTAATGTAAAAGTACGATGCTCAGATTGCTTGTGGGAGCAGCTGACCCCATGAAATCCAAAAAGGTATCTACAGATTAGGGTTGCAAAGGGTTGGAAAGTTTCCGGGAAATTTGCGGAAATTTTCCACGGGAAGTTCAGCTTGGGAATTTTGCCCAAAAAAGCACATGCTAGCATAATACTGTTTTTTTTGTATTTTTTTTTTTTTTTCCACAGGTCCTCTCTTAAAATTACAGGTAGACTACCCTTTATCCGGACTTCCGAAAACCGAAACCCTCTAAAAACCGAAGGTTTTTTCGTTCAGCGTAAGTCGTGCGTACGACTTACGCTGAACGAAAAAACCTTCGGTTTTTAGAGGGTTCCGGTTGCGGAAGTTCGGATAAAGGGTAAGTCGTGCGCACGACCCCCCGACAACCGCCGCCGGCCCCGACAACTGCCGACGCCGCCGACCCCGCCAGCCGCCGACCCCCCCGCGGACCCCCCCCCCCCCCCCCCCCCGCGGACGCCGCCGGCCCCGACAACCGCCGACCCCCCCGCGGACCCGACAACCGCCGACCCCCCCCTGCGGACCCCGCCAGCCGCCCCCCCCCGCCGGCCCCGACAACCGCCGACCCCCCTCGCGGACCCCGCCGGCCCCGACCCCCGCCGACCCCGACTGACTTACGCTGAGCGTCAGCGTAAGTCGTGCGCACGACCCCCCGCCGACCCACCTTCCGAAATTCTCCTTTATCCGAAACTCGGCTGGTCCCGAGGTTTTCGGATAAAGGATAGTCTACCTGTACTAACAGAGATGGAATCTTAATTATTAAGGAATTTCTTAATCAATATATGTTTATCTTCTCACTTGGCTTGTTTTAATAATTACAAGTTTTGTGTGTGACTGTGAACAAATGTGTCCTGATTGGGTGGATGAGCGATTAGCTCCCTCTATTTTTAATATTTGCATATCGAATTGTGATTGGCCTGCAGGCATCTGTAAGACTGCTATAGTTTTTTAAGATCCAGGTTAGGGGTCCTGAGGGAAGTCATTTTGTTTTCTGCTGATGTTGTGATGATGCAGTAAGTAAATCAGACTTTATACCAAATAAACCAGTTACTTGTTGAACTCTGTTGTCCTTCAATTTAAAATATACAAAATAATACACTATTGGTGATGTAGCATCGTGTGTGTACAGGTCATGCTTCCATCACATGGAGCATCAGCAAAAATGTACTCACCCTGTTGCAATCGTGCTGATCGACCGCAGTTCGACAGAGATGAATGCCCTTTATTTCTCTGCATGGAACAATGCCACGTTTACCGTCGGATGTGTGGAAGCATTTTACCCCAGGCATTAAAGATGGAAAGACTGTACATGTGCAAACACTGTAGAAAGCCATATGTAAAGAATGCCACAAAGATGCAGCAGCATTTATCCAAATGCAACAACTTCACTCATATTACGTCTATTGGGTGCGCAGCTCATGGGCTTAACCTGCTTCTCAAGGACATCATGGGTTTGAGAACCATGGAAGCACTGTACAAGAGAGCCAAGCAAGTTGTTAAGTATGTCAGGGGAAAACAGGTAGTTGCAGCAACCTACAACTCCAAGCAAATGACAAAGAACAAGAACACCACACTGACGCTGCCCAACAACACTAGATGGGGTGGTGTTGTCATAATGTACAACAGCCTTCTGGAGGGTAAGGAGTCGCTGCAAGAAATGGCAATATCCCAGTCTGGGGATATGGAAACCACCATTAAGAAAATACTGCTGGATGATGTGTTTTGGGAGAGAGTGGTTAGCAGCCTTAAACTACTCTCACCAGTAGCATCTGCAATTGCTCAGATTGAAGGAGATGACGCTGTCTTGTCAGATGTTCTCGGGCTTTTTACGGATTTAAAAGAACAAATCAGCATTGCCCTACCCACATCCCTGCTGCTCAAAGCAGAGGAGAAGGCAATTGTTCAATTCATACAGACGCGTCAAGAATTTTGTGTCAAGCCGATTCATGCTGCAGCATACATGCTGGACCCAAAGCATGTTGGGAGACCAATACTTTCTGGAGAACAGATCAACAGCGCTTACAGTGTGATTTCTACCCTCTCACACCATCTCAATCTGGATGTGGGCAAAGTTCTGGGAAGTCTGGCAAAGTTCTCTACCAAGCAAGGTCTTTGGAATGGGAATGGGATATGGGAATCATGCAAGCATACCAGTGCACATACCTGGTGGAAGGGACTTTGTGCATCTGAGGCCCTGTCACCTATTGCATCGGTGATACTCCAAATCTCACCTTCATCAGCGGCCTCTGAACGAAACTGGTCACTTTTTGGGAATACGCATACAAAGGTGCGCAACAGGCTGACTAACGAGAGTGGAGAAACTGGTGGCTCTCCGGGCGAACCTACAACTTATTGAGCCAGATACAGAAGTGTCCACCACACAGCTAGACACTGACACAGAGGAGGAAATGGACACGTCAGAGCCAGAGTCAGAGAATCAGGAGGAGCAATGAGGAGTAGAAGACTCAGAAGACTCATGAGTAGAAGACTCAAAGGGACAAAATAAGGACAAATTACAGGCTAAATAAGCTGACGCTCTTTTTTTATTTTATTTTAGATGGGTCTTTTTGTGGGGGTTCAATAAAGTTCAAAATTATAACCCAAATAAAGTTTTGAAAGCCTGTTTTTATTTGTATGGAACAGTATGTCTATTTTGACGACAAAGATAATATAAGGGTCAGAGACAAAAACCATCAGTGTGCAAAAAACCTCAATTCCCGAAAATTCCCATGGAAAGTTTCCTCTTTTAAAAATTCCCAGAATTTTGCAACCCTACAGCAGATGCAAATTTGTAATAATTGCTCTTGCCTTCACATGATGATTATTGTGGGGGAAAGTGTGTTTTTTATAGAAAGTGCTAGGACCTGCTACCTATGACTTAATTTGGTCCTGATCTGAGAGCCCCTGTTTCTGCTACCGGGGTTGTTTTGTGTTTTTTAAGCCCATATTCTCCTAACTATATAATCCCATTAGCAAATAAGCTGCAATGGCCAGTGTTTGAATGTTAAACCATGCTATTGCCCAACGTCCTCACATCTTGATATTAAATCCTCAGATGGAGATGCTGACAGAAGACCTGACCAACGCCACCCAGCAGCTCGAACAGCTGACGGAGGACTCCAAAGAACAGGCAGCAATATTGCAGATGATGCAGGAAGGAGCAGAGAAAAGTGCGGCAATCATTAAAGACCTTCAGGACCAGGTAATAAAATTAAACGGTGCGACTTCACTTGTAACTCTGATTCTCTCTCCACAGATGCTGCCTGACCTGCTGGGCATTTTCTGTTTTCATTTCAGATTTCCAGAATCTGCTGTATTTTGCTTTTGTAGAATATTGTAGTTTACTGTACAATTTATACTTGAGGAAATTCAGCCACTGTTAATGGAAATCAGTTAAAGTGAACTGTTAATTGCTACAGAATGTGTGATTGTGTGCCCCATATGGTTAATATTCTGTTCCCCATATTAAAGAAATGTTTTTATAAATGTGATTGTCTGGATTTTCCAGCTGAAGGTGAAAGATGTTGAAATTCAAGCAACAAAATGTGAATACGAACAGAAATTTGGGCAGATTGAATCCTTCAGAGAGATTGCTGCTGACATGCCACAGGTGAGACCACTGAAAGCTTAGCATTTCCCCCGCCCCCCCCCCCCCCCCCCCTCTACAAGCAGCAACTCGTACTGGAGAACAGTTCCACGGTACCTCGCCCATATATGGGCAGAAACAGCATTGTGGTCAGAACCTCCGCTTGCGAATAGTAGGCTGGCTTTGTGCAAGATATTACATTTGAACAAAATTGTGGTTCTGATCGCAGTGTCGACCACGGTACATTATTTTCATCTGACCTCTACCACTGCGGAGATACTGGCCAGAATTTTCTGGAGGAAGGCAGGTTATTGGGAGTGGGGGGGTGCGCCAATACGGTCGGGACACCCGGGAAGCCGGTTTTCCCACGGGCCCTACCGACACTTAACGGCGGGGCCTGATTTGCATGTGAGGCCTCTGTTTCCTGCCCACAGCCAGCCAGATTGAGAGGCTGGCTGGCTGACTAGATGGGTAGGGCTCGGCCGCACGGAGCAGGAAGGGAGGGTTTGCATGAGAGGCGGGCCATTAAATGGGTGGGGGGGGGGTGCAGGGAGAGGATGGGAGGGGTCAACCAGTGAGAGGGGATCGGGCCAGGGCGTTAAAAGGATATGAGAGGGTGAAGAGAAGATTGGGCCCGGCCTCGGCATTATCGTTGGGGGGGGTTGGAGGCCTGGGGGCAGTGTGGGTGATCGCAGGCTTTGTGAGGGAGTCTCTGATCGTTGGGGGGGGGTGGGTTAGGTAGGGACCTTGGATCCAGGAGGTAGGTACAAAGGTATTTGCCTCCTAGATCCAGCAGTCCCCGTTGTGCTTTAAAAACAAAATGGAGGTTAAAAAAAAGGCTTCCAGCCTCATTATAATAATTAAATTGACGTCTTCCCCCGTCCCGCCTCTGGAAACAGGAAGTGGGTGGGTTGGAGGCGTGATCCGGTCGGGAATCCCATTTTTAACAATTTAATGATTTCCCCCCCACGCTCCAAACCTACCTGCAGTTTGTTTGAGGTTAAAATTCCCCCCCACTGTTTTTCCTTCCAACCAGTTTGTCGTTGGCCTGGATGTTGAATGCATTTCTTCCACCTAATAGCTGTTGAGGGTCTTGGAGTGCGAACAGTTCATTCCTGTTCTCAATGGTGGTGACGTTCACAACGCAAAGTTGCCTCAAATTATGCACTTGCATTTACAGCAAAATATAGTCGCAGTGTACCAGGTATAGAGATCTTGTAAACTGAAGAACAATCCATGTTGCTGCTAATTTGGACATTTATTTTGGAGTTCTCATAATAGTCTGCAGAGATATTTGGATGGTTGCGCTGCTGCAGTTGGGAGAGGGAGAAGGTGTTTTTTTTTATTATGTGGGTTGAGGACCCCACCCCAGGTAATTGGGTAGGTCAGGGTGACCTTTACTCCATCTCCTAAGGAGTTGATAGTATTCTATTAAAAGCATGATGTATTGTGGTAATTGCTTGGCTCTACTGGAGCATGCCTGCTAAAACTCCAGTTGAAGGGCCCCCAATTTGGCCAGAAACCAGATTTCAGGTCCCGGCCTATGCTGGGGTTTCCAGCGGGGCCTTGTAAAGGGCGAAATCGCCACCTGAGCCTTGCAAAGCCAGTGATGCCAAGGGGGGGGGCAGAGGTTTTACCAGGAGTTCCCACACACACTTGCCCTTTGTCAGGACCCGGTGTACAATTTGTGAGTGCGCCAGTTCTCGCCAAGCATACCTGCCCAATTCTGGTGGAAGTGGGACCCGCTTCGGGGTCGGGCATGGACCCCTCCCAATGCAAAAAGTTGTCGGTGGTGGGGTTAAAGGGGCACTCGAGTTTAGAATCATAGAAATTTACAGCACAGAAGGAGGCCATTCGGTCCATCGTGTCTGTGCCGGCCAAAAATAAGCCATCCAGCCTAATCCCACTTTCCAGCTCTTGGTCCGTAGCCCTGTAGGTTCCGGCACTTCAAGTGTATATCCAAGTACTGTTTAAATGTGATGAGGGTTTCTGCCTCTACCACCCTTTCAGGCAGTGAGTTCCAGACCCCCACCACCCTCTGGGTGAAAAAAGTTCTCCTCAACTCCCCTCTAATCCTTCTCCCAATTACTTTAAATCTCTGCCCCCTGGTTATTGACCTCTCTGCTGGGGGAAATAGGTCCTTCCTATCCACTCTATCTCGGCCCCTCATAATTTTATACACCTCAATTAAATCTCCCCTCCGCCTTCTCTGTTCCAAATAAAACAACCCCAGCCGATCCAATCTTTCCTCATAGCTAAAATTCTCCAGTCCTGGCAACATCCTCGTAAATCCCACCAGCCTCCAACGTGATCCCACCACCAAACACATCTTCCCCTCACCTCCCCTTTCAGCATTCCGAAGGGACCGCTCCCTCCGCGACACCCTGGTCCACTCCTCAATCACCCCCAACAGCCCTTCTCCTTCACCTGGCACCTTCCCGGTGGCAGTGTGGTTAGCACTGTTGCCTCACAGCGCCAGGGACCCGGGTTCGAATCCGGCCTCGGGCGACTGTCTGTGTGGAGTTTGCACATTCTCCCCGTGTTTGCGTGGGTTTTCTCCGGGTGCTCCGGTTTCCTCCCACAGTCCAAAGATGTGCGGGTTAGGTTGATTGGCTATGATAAATTGACCCTTAGTGTTAGGGGGATTAAATACGTGGGGTTACGGGGATAGGGTGGGATATGTGTTGGTGTAGGGGTTACGGGGATCGGGTGGGATATGTGTCGGTGCAGGCTCGATGGGCCGAAATGGCCTCTATCTGCACTGTGGGGTTTCTGTGATTCTGTGAAGTGCAGGAGATGCAACACATGCCCTTTTACCTCCCCCCTTCCCACTGTCTGGGGCCCCAAACACCCCTTCCAGGTGAAACAGCGATTTACTTGTACTTCTTGCAATTTAATATACTGTATTTGCTGCTCATGATGCGGTCTCCTCTACATTGGGGAGACCAAACACAGATTGGGCGACCGCTTTGCGGAACACCTCCGTTTAGTCCGTAATGGTGACCCTGAGCTTCCGGTCGCCTGTCACTTTAATTCTCCGCTTCACTCCCACTCTGACCTCGGCCTCTTACACTGTTCTAATGAAGCTCAACGTAAGCTCGAGGAACAGCACCTCATCTTTTCGATTGGGCACTTTACAGCCTGCTGGACTCAACATAGAGTTCAACAATTTCTGATAATAACCCCATCCCCCATTTTTCATGCAGTATGATTTTGCCATTCCCATTTGCAACATTTTCACAGCATGGTCTTTCAATTCCTTCCTCCCCATCTAACCGCCCCCCCCCCCCGTCTCTGCACCTGCTTAAAATCTGTTACATTTCCAGCTTTTTCCAGTTCTGATGAAGGGTCCCAGACCTGAAACGTTAACCCTGTTTCTCTCTCCACGGATGCTGCCTGGCCTGCTGAGTATTTCCAGCATTTTCTGTTGTTTCAGATTTCCAGCATCCGCAGTATTTTGCTATTATATCCTCGTAAATCTCCTCTGTACCCTCTCTAGTGCATCCAAATAGCTTTTTTTTTGATGGGGGCAGTCATGGCACACCCCTCTCCCCTTTCCCCATTCTGCTTCTGCTGGGCCCTGCTTTCTGACCCCACAAATTCTGTTCGAGTGGGTAGTTGTTCGGGTTACAAGATCTCTGTACCTAGTATAACTGCTGGGATCGCACCCATGCAAATCTAAATATTCACATCCCCATAACCTGATAAGTGTACTGATATAAAAAGGTGTAGCAATAGCTGACTCTATCTATGCAGCCACTGCAGTATGATAAACTTCTTTTTAAAGGCATAATTATTTTTGATCTTTTTCTGACCCGACAGACTCCAAGAACCCCTCCTACATTCCAAGCAGATGCAGTTAGAATCCTGGAGTTTCAGCAGAGGGAACTGGATGATCGAAGGGCATCCCAGGCCACCTTGGAAATGTTGTTGAGTGAGATGGAGTTAGAAAGGATCTCCAAGAATGAACAAATTTTACAGCTCAAGGTAGTCGACAAGGGCTTGTGTTCATTTATTTTTTTATTTATGACAAACTATACAGTAAATAATTTTACTGAGCTATCTGAAAATATCTAAAACTAGATACAGGAAACTCTTTTATACGGGACCGGCGTGGTGCCAGTTGATCAAAAAGTCCGGATTACAGAGGGGTATACTTACCAAGGTACGAGAGCCCTGTACACGGCCACGGGTGCGGGGGTCCTGGGTGCGGGGGTCCCGGTTGCGCGGGTGCGGGGGTCCCGGTTGCGCGGGTGCGGGGGCCCCGGTTGCGCGGGTGCGGGGGTCCCGGGTGCGGGGGTCGCGGGTGCGGGGGTCCCGGTTGCGTGGGTGCGGGAGCCCCGGTTGCGCGGGCGCGGGGGCCCCGGCTACGCGGCCACTAATATACAGTAAAACTTACCTGAACCTACTCCTGAATTTTGCCGGTTAAGGGAGATTTCTGGATATTTAGGTGCCGGTTAGGAGAGTTTCCTGTATAGAGTAACTTGCAGTTGAGAGCAAACTGTAGGCAAATAGTCTATTTTTGGACTTTCAATTTACATATACTAATCCAGAACTAAGTACAACAAAATATATCCAGACTTGCCTGTACACTAGTTTCCTTCCCAGATTGTTGGGAAGTCTCCCAGAATGGAAGTTGAATCTCCTGGGCACTGCTGCTATCAATCCAGGAGAACAGCAGAGCTTCTTTCCTTCCCTGCTGAGCATGTACCATCTCTCAACAAGAAGACCTATTCATTGTAATCTTGCGCAGTTACGGCCGGTTCGCTGGGAGAAGTTACAGCTCATTCGTCATACTGACCTGACGCACCCCGATTCTCTCTCAAGTTCCCCTTTAACCACCACCTGTCAAAGACTTTAGAACTGTAAACCTTTCTAATCTATTTTGAAGGGCTTATTTTAATTCAATTAAATAAATCTGGTATAAAAAGCTAGTATCAGTAATGGTGACCATGAAACTACCGGATTGTTGTTAAAAACCTATCTGGTTCACTAATGTCCTTTTAGGGAAGGAAATCTACTGTCCTTGCCCGGTCTGGCTGATATGTGACTGCAGACCCACAGCAATGTGGTTGACTCTTAACTGCCCTCTGAAATGGCCTAGCAAGCTGATCAGTTGTCCAGAAGGCAGCTCACCACCACCTTCTCGAGGGCAATTAGGGATGGGCAATAAATGCTGGCCTTATCAGTGGCGCCCACATTCCAAGAATGAGTAATTAAAAAAAAATCATTTCCATAGACATTGTTGTGCTCGACTATTGGTTGAGGTTGCCTAATTTTGTACAAACCAGAGATCTAATCTAGTCTGTGACTCTGCATGCCACCCAATATATTTACCAACTGAGGGCCTGGACTGTCTGCTTTTCTATACAGTTTCACAGTTACCGTGTCCCTTATATCCACTGTCGTGGCATTTGAGGTATGGACTCGAAAGGTTTACAGTTCTATATCCAACTGTCATGGCAAGTTCCCCTACCTCGGATTTTTATACTGGAATAATTGGAGCCATGTGATGGATTGTGTAAAATAGGCTAGAGAATGGCTACAAACCTGAGCTCATCATTGATGTAGTCGCAAAGACTGACTTCCAGATATTATAAATAAATCCAATAATATTGTTTAAATTAGACGATGGAGCATGTAGCCGACAGTATTGTTAGTGGGATGTTCTTGAGCTACTTTGGGGTGGAGACAGAGCAGTATTAAATATTTTGGGTATGCTAAAATCAGTTAATTTTCGATGAATATATTGGCTCAACATATTTATACTGATAGAATAATGGATAACCTAGAAATTCTTTGTAGAATACATGGCAAAATAAACACACTTCATTTCCATACTTAGATTTTGCTTTGTCCACTTGGAATTAAGTCTGGTTTTGGCTTAATATCAAACTAATCAACTGGGAATGTAAAAAAACATATTCTGACACTTTTCTCTTTCCTTCCCTACCCTAATGGCCAGTGTAAATAATCTGCCAACGAACTGATTTAGAGTTTTATCTCCTTGTGTTCCTGGAGGAAGTGATGTGTGGCGTGCTGAAGCAGTCTGAACATTCGACGTTGCCCTCCCGTGCAAGTCCTTTTGAACTGTATGATTTAAGGCTTAGAAAATGGATAGTGTTGGAAATCAAATTTCCCTAACTTTTGATTTTTTTTTCCCTCTTCCCTACCCAAAAACATTCTAGAGCCAGTTATGCGAATCAAAAAATCTGCGGCTGGAAATGGATGCTTTGGAGAGGCACTGTCGGAATTTGGAGAGCTATATAGACGCACAGAAAAGGTACAAAGTTGTGGTTACAAGTCTGTTTCTACAATTTGTCAAATCATTTTAAAACCTTTTTTAAAACTACTTGGGTTTGAGTTTCAAATACTTTGAATCTTCTGTTTCACTGTCCCAACCATCTATTTGAAGCAACATTTTTTAAAAGTTTATAAATTGACTGGGAAACACTTGTTTTTTTTTTGTTGAATGCCAGTTTTGAAGGTAGTGAAGAGCCTATATTCAGAAGGTTGACATGGTTGTGTCATGGATGCAACCAGTCAGTGTTTCATGTGAGAATTGTAGCCCAGTACCTTGTGGAGTAAGTTCCTCTCTGGAACTTGGAGGGTGGAATTCTTGTGTGGCAGCTAATGGAATTCTTGTGTGGCAGCTAGATCTTACACCCAGGTCATGAGATTGTTTGTCATTCACGCAGATGATGTGAATTTGAGAGTTTTTGGTGCAGGTGGTGATTTTGGTCAATTCTTGCTGCAGTAGCACTCTTGCATCTGAGTCAGAAGGTCGAGGGTTCAAATCCCACTCCAGGACTTGTGTGCGTAATCTAGGTTGACACTTCAGGAAGTGCTGTCCTTTCTTTGGATGAGAATTTAAACTGAGGCCCTGTTTGCCCTGTGGACGTTTAAGATCCTATGGCATTTTCAAGGAAGAGCTGGTGAGTTTTCCCAGAGCCCTGGCCAACATTTATACCTTAACCAACATCGCCAGATTTTGGTTAAATGGTCGCTCATTTCATTGCCGTTTGTGGGATCTTGCTGTGCATAAATTGGCTGCTGGTTTTCCCACAAAATGGCAACTATACTTTAAGTAATTGATTGGCTGTAAAGCACTTGGAGAGTCCTGAAGGCATGAAAGGCGCTACATAAATGCAAGTTCTTTTTGCTAAGAAATCAAATTTAGGTTAATTTCCATGAGCAGATGTACAAAGGAGAAATAACAACAGAAAATGCTGGAAACACTCAGCAGGCCAGGCAGCATCCGTGGAGAGAGAAACAGAGTCAACGATTCGGGTCTGGGACCCTTCATCAGAACTGGAAAAAGCTGGAGATGTAACAGATACTAAGCAGGTGCAGAGACAGGAGGGCATTGAAGGAACATACTGTGCTTATGTAAGGGGCAGGAAAGATAAAATGTTGCAAATGGGAATGGCAAAATCATACAGCATGAAAAATGGGGGCAGGGGTTATAGTTTGAAATTGTTGAACTCAATGTTGAGGCTGTAAAGTGCCTAATCGAAAGATGAGGTGCTGTTCCTTGAGCTTACGTTGAACTACACTGGAACAATGCAATAGGCTGAGGACCGAGATTAGAGTGGGAGTGAAGCGGAGAATTAAAGTGACAGGCGACCGGAAGCTCAGGGTCACCCGTACGGACTGAACGGAGGTGTTCCGCAAAGCGGTCGCCCAATCTGCATTTGGTCTCCCCAATGTAGAGGAGACCACATCGTGAGCAGCGAATACAGTATATTAAATTGCAAGATGTACAAGTAAATCGCTGTTTCACCTGGAAGGGGTGTTTGGGGCCCTGGACAGTGGGAAGGGAGGAGGTATAAGGGCATGTGTTGCATCTCCTGTGCTTGCACGAGAAGGTGCAGGGGGAAGGGCCGTTAGATCCAAGTCTCCTTTATACACCCCTAACGTTACTGTTAAGCTGCACGGCCGCGCAGCAGTCTGGAGGTCCCGCGCAGGACGGCTCACCGGCTTTTAAATGGAAAAACCATGCATGCTCAGAAGTTTGAATGGGCCGCGCAGCCCGTTAAAGGGACCGCGCACCCCCAAAGAAAAATGTGAACATTGCTTGGATCTCAGATCAGGTTAGGTTGGGTTTTAAATTTCAATATGGCTCATTTCATGGGTAGATTGATGTATGAATCTTCTCTAGTTGTATAACTTATTTTATTACAATTGTATGTAGCACTCCTAATTGTATATTTTGATTGTAATACTGTCTTTCATCTGTAAATAGAATAGGTTTGCTTTGGTTCCGCGCTTGTGGTTCTGATGATGTGGGTCAGCAGAGTACTCTCTCGTTCTCTGTGCATTACATCACAGTACAAAGCGATAGGTCGATGCCAAAAGTGGTGTGAGAAGCCGGAACAGACAGGCACTTGGAGGCAAAACTTTTCCCAATAAAACCTGAAATTGTAATGGTTACTAATGTGCTTTAATAATATAAAATTACTGAAATAAATTTCTGGTCCACAGATGTGTGTTTTTTTAAATAATCACTTTCAGATCAGCTTGATTTTCTGTGTTTGAAATTTGTTTTCTTTTGTATGGCAAAATTATATAAATGTGTTTGTATTTTTTTTAAAGCAATGATATCACCAAGCCACAGCAACCGAACAAGCCAGAGGAGAAATTAATAGAAGAATCAAAGGCCAAGGTATTCCTATTTACTTATGACTTTTTGGCATAGAAAAATTGACATGATTATCAGTGTAAATTTATCCTTCGGATGTATTTAATCTGGCATTCTGTAAGTTTGTATGATTTGGACAACTTATAAACATTATCATTGTCATGGAGTCGGCCACACGGCCCCTCGAGCCTGCTCCGCCATTCAGTATCATAGCTGATCTTTGACATCAACTCCACTTCCCTGCCCGATCCCCATATCCCTCGATTCCCCTAGAGTCCAAAAATCTATCGACCTCCGCCTTGAATATACTCAACGACTCTGCATCCACAGCCCCCTGGGGTACAGAATTCCAAAGATTCACAGTGTTGGCTAAGTGTTTGGGATATCCCCAAAATCAAACAAAATGAAAGGAGCATGAAAGCACACAGTCATCAAAATCTTGGGAGTATTTTTCTTGAGGCTGAACAAATTCTAGGTGGTTCTTGTTATAACACTATAAAATAGCCACAGTTTGCTCCCCTGCAAATACAATAGTTTAATTTCTTTTCATAAAGTTGGGTGGAACTTACTATGTCCGTGTATAATTGAGACACGGACTGCAGGAGTTGATTATAACAAGTCTTTACTGAATGGAGACAACCTGGAAACTGAAACTACAGAAGCCTGCTAGGGCCTTTTATACAGGGGTGGTCACTGCCGGTACTGCAGTCTGAGACCAGTTATTCCCTTAAAGGTACATACACAACAATTCCTCCCCTTTTAGATAAACAGTACATAACATTCATTTAACAACTAAATAATAACTAATTACAATTACGGTTGCTAGATACATTGGTTGAAGTTAAGCAATTATAAGTTCAGTCTTTGAGGAGGCTTCCTGATTCTGTCTGGATAACGCCTCTTTGGGATATCAGGTTCTTCTGGCAAGGTTGAGTTGGGATCAATGTCGTTGTTTGGTTCATCTTCCAATATCACCGATTCTGCGGTAGATGCAATTGGTACTTCGGTTTCATCGCCAGGTGTATCAGATCGTGGTGTGGAGTTGACGTTTTCCAGTGACTCTAGAATCTGGTCAGCATGGCGTCTTACAATGCTCTCTCCAACGTCCACGGTATACATTAGAGGTCCTTGCCGTGTACAGATCGTTCCTGGCTGCTATTTCTCTGTGCGGTAGTCCCGGGCCAAAACTGGTTGACCTATCTTAAAACTCCTGGTCGGCCTTTCATTCATATTCTGAAACTGCCTGTTCTCCACATCTCTTCGGACGTTTGGCTTAACCAAATCCAAGCGGCATCGTAGTCTTCGATTGAAGAACATCATGGCTGGAGTTTGGTTGGTAACCGCATGTGTCGCATTCCGGTAGGCAAACAAGAAGTTATCCACCTTGTGTTGTAGGGGTGTATCTTCATTACACATTGCCTTGATAGCCTTCTTGAATGTTTGAACAAACCTCTCGGCCAATCCATTAGTGGCTGGATGATATGGGGCGGATGTGTAATGCTTAACACCATTGTTCTTTAAGAACCTCCGGAACTCTTCAGACACAAACTGTGGTCCATTGTCAGAGCAAATCTGTTCAGGCAGCCCATTCCTGGCGAATATGGTTCGTAAGACTGATAGTTTTTTCTGTGGTGGTTGAGGACATTTTTATTACCTCTGGCCACTTTGAATGTGCATCCACCGCAATTAAAAACATCGAGTCCATAAAGGAACCAGCAAAATCAATGTGCACCTTTTGCCATGGAGATGAGGGCCACTCCCATGGATGTAGAGGGGCTTGTGGTGGGGCGTTTTGGACCTTCTGGCATCCTGTACAGCTCTTGATCATCTCTTCGATTTCTCTATCGATTCCCGGCCACCACACAAACGCTCTGGCTGAGCTCTTCATTTTTACCCCACCCAGATGACCCTCATGAAGCTCATTGAGCACTCTATCCTTCAATTTGGGTGGAATTACTACTCTGGATCCACACATCAAGGTTCCTCGGCACACTGACAGCTGTTCTCTTCTCGGCGAGAATGCTGGCAGCAGTGGTTCGCCATGTGCTGGCCATCCCTTCACCGTTAAATCATAGACCCAGGAGAGTGTCGGGTCATTTTGTGTTTCCTTTTCTATGTTTGCATTCGTCACAGGGAGACATTCGACTACAGTCGAGTGGAATAACTCCACTGGATCCACTGCCAGTTCTTCTTCCACCGTCGGCAACGGTAGGCGCGACAATCCATCAGCATTCCCATGCTGTTTAGTTCCTTTGTACTCGATGTCATATTGGTGTGCCCCTAGGAAAAGGGACCACCTCTGTAGCCGTTGTGCCGTCATTATCGGTACGCCCTTCTGAGGGTTGAAAATGGAGACGAGAGGTTGATGATCAGTTAGTAGAGTAAATTTCTGACCGTGCAGGTAGTGATTGAACTTCTTCACCCCCCACACCAGGCTGAGGGCCTCTGTCAATCTGGGCGTAGTTACGCTCAGCTGAAGTTAACGAGCGTGACGCAAAAGCTATCGGCCTCTCTGAACCATCAAGGAATGTATGTGACAGTACCGCCCCAATGCCATAGGGAGACGCATCACATGCCAGTCTTATCGGTAGTGATGGGTTGTAGTGAGCCAATACTTCTCTTGAAGTGATTAGGTCCTTACTCTTCTGAAAGGCCCGCTTACATTCATCGCTCCATTTCCATGCTACTCCCGTTCGTAGTAGGGCGTTCAGTGGATGCAGAATTGTGGACAAATTCGGCAAAAACTTATGGTAGTAATTCACCAAACCGAGGAATGACCTCAGTTGCGACACATTTTCAGGCGCTGGAGCCTTAACTGCCGCTTCAATTTTGTCAGGGGACTTATGCAACCCCTCTTCATCAATCACGTGGCCACAATACGATATCTGTTTCTTAAAAAACTCACACTTGGGGCGATTGGCTCGTAGCCCATGTTCATGTAGTCTAGTGAGCACCTGCTCTAGGTTGGCAAGGTGTTCACTGTCATCTTCACCTGTCACTAGGATGTCGTCCAAGTAACACGGAGTCCCCGGAATCCCTTGCAGGATTTGTTCCATCGCTCTTTGCCATATCGCCGGAGCTGATGCTACTCCGAATACCAGTCGATTATACTGGTAAAGACCTTTTGTGAGTGTTTATCGTGAGATATTTCCTAGAGGATTCTTCAACCTCCATCTGCAAATATGCTTGTGCTAGGTCAATTTTTGTAAAACGCTTCCCTCCAGATAGTGAGGCGAAGATATCTTCTATCCTCGGAAGAGAATTCTGTACTGTGTGAAGGACTGGGTTCACCGTCACCTTGAAGTCCCCACAGATGCGAACCTTCCTTGGCTCCTCAGACTTATTGTTTAACGTTTTCTTCATGACAGGAACGATTGGTGTCGCCCACTCGCTCCAGTCTACCTTAGATAACACGCCTGGATTCTCCAGCTCTGCCTCGACGGCTGGGCGAATTGCATACGGTACCGGTCTTGCTTTGAAAAACTTGGGAATTGCATTCTCCTCTTTTTATCGAGGCGGTTACGCCTTTAAGAGTTCCCAGTTCTTGTTGAAATACCTCTTTGGCGTCAGCTAAGATTGTTGACAATCGTCCAGGAGTGACGTCGTCATCCTTTTTACCAGCCACCGTCAGTGCCTGAATGGAATGCCAGTCTAAACTTATCTTTCTGATCCATTCACGTCCCAATAACGGTGGTCCACCATCTTGCAGAATGTAGAGATACAATTTCCGTATTTTCTTGCCGTTGTATTCGACAGGCACCCTTATTTTTCCTCTGGGGTATACTTTTTGCCCTGTATACGTCCTCAAGACGATGGATGTCTCTCTCAAGGGAATGTGTGAGAATAGCCGCTCGTAGTCTCGCCGATTCATGACGGTTAGAGCTGATCCTGTATCCAATTCCATTTTGACTTGGGACCCTGCTATCGTGAGGGTGACCCAAATGGTTCGGTGATCCTCTTTTGTGATTATGTTGTGAAGTTTGGGACAGCTTAGTCTCTTGTTCCCGGATTCACTATCGCTCATCTGGTCTTCGGAACTGCTGTCCGTCATCTTTTGTACTTTCCTGTACGGTTCCTTAGTAGCCTTTTTGTTGTCGTTGGTCTTCTTCCCAGACCTGCAAACTCGTGCAATGTGTCCCATCTTTCCGCATTGCTTGCATATTTTGTCCTTGGACCAGCAGTCCTTCTGGTCATGGTTTGTTCTGCCGCAGCGATAACATTTTGCAAATCCCCGTGTCATTTCGTGGGTGCCGTATTCCTGTGGCTTTTGTTGTATTTCCGCAGCTCCCCTTGCTGCTGCTTCGTAAGATACTACCACGCTGAAAGCCTTATCTAGCGTCAGCTCTTTCTGAGAGTAACCTCTTCTGGGTTCCTTCACTCAGGAGTCCACAGACAAATTTGTCCCGTAAGGTATCTGCCAGTCCTGCTCCGAACTGGCAGTGCTTTGATAGCTTGCGTAGTTCCGTAAGGTAATCAGCATTGCTCTCATTTTTATGCTGATTTCTCCTGTGGAATTTAAATCTTTCTGCTATCAGCAGCGGTGTAGGATTTAGGTGTTCCTGTAGGATAGCAACAATTTCGTTAAAACTCTTCGCCTTCGGTTTGGCTGGAGTAATCAGGTCCCGCAATAGGCCGTACGTTCGTGCGCCCATTAAATTTAGCAATACCGATGCCTTTTTCTCATCGGCTATTTCGTTTGCCTCGCAATATATACCTCGACTCTTTCCACATATGTGGTCCAGTCTTCTATTGCATTATCGAAGGCAGTGATATCGCCAGTCTTTGGCATCTTGAAAATCTAAGATGGCGCCTCCCGCGCTTTGCCTTCGTTCCCGACGGATCAAAATGGCGCCTCCCGCACTTTTCCTTCTTCCCCGCCGAGTTAAGATGGCGCCTCCCGCGCTTTCCCGCCGCTGCTGCCAACGCTGTTGCTGGCGATTATATTTATTTTACTATCCTGTAATGGCGACGCCCTATGGTCTTCGCGCCTCCCCGATCGCTGCTGCCAACGCCGCTCTCCGCGGTATTTTTATTTTTCTATCGCGCTTCAATATTTGCTCCGTTAATTGAAGAACCGTTCCCGTCGTGGAGCGAACCCTCTGGGACACTTCCCTCCCTCTTAGGTCTGAACGCTGCCCGGATTTGAAGCACCGGCCGCGCCCTGTGTGCTCCACCCTCTCTCTCTCTCTCTCTTTGCTTCCCGACTCCATTGCAGAGCCACCCGATCGAGCTCTAGCCCGCCGCAGCCCAGGAAGGATCCGTGCACTACCTGCCACCAGCCCGATTAGCTGGGAAACCACAGACTGGAGAACCAAGCCTGGCTCTCGACAGTCTCTCCTGCACTTTTCAATTCGATGATTTGGAGGGCGGTTGCCCACGGTCGATGCCCGTTCCTCGAGTTTCTCTGGATTATTTTTTTTTTTCTTTCTTCTGGCTTCGACCTTCAATAACGTCGTCTGAGGTGCTGCCGAGTTGCAGGTAAGTTCGTTTCTTACTCGTCGCCAGTATTATGTCCGTGTATAATTGAGACACAGACTGCAGGAGTTGATTATAACAAGTCATAGAGTCATAGAGTTTTACAGCACAGAAAGAGGCCCTTCGGCCCATTGTGTCTGCGCCGCCCATCCATCCCTGTCCAGTCTAATCCCATTTTCCAGCATTTGGTCCATAGCCTTGTATGCAATGGCATTTCAAGTGCTCATCCAAATGCTTCTTGAATGTTGTGAGGGTTCCTGCCTCCACCACCCTTTCAGGCAGTGAGTTCCACATTCCAACCACCCTCTGGGTGAAAAAGTTCCTCCTCAAATCCCCTCTAAATCTCCTGCCCCTTACCCTGAATCTATGCCCCCTTGTTATTGACCCCCCCCCCCCCCCACTAAGGGGAAAAGTTCCTCTTTATCTACCCTATCTATGCCCCTCATTATTTTGTACACCTCAATCAGGTCCCCCCTCAGCCTTCTCTGCTCCAAGGAAAACAACTCCAGCCTGTCCAGCCTCTCTTCATAGCTGAGGCGCTCCATCCCAGGTAACATCCTGGTGAATCTTCTCTGCACCCTCTCCAAAGCAATCACATCCTTCCTATAGTGAGGCGACCAGAACTGCACACAGTACTCCAGCTGTGGCCTCACCAGCGTTTTGTACAGCTCCATCATAACCTCCCTGCTCTTATATTCTATGCCTCGGCTAATGAAGGCAAGTATCCCATATGCCTTTTTAACCACCTTATCTACCTGCTCCGCTGCCTTCAGGGATCTATGTCCATGTACACCAAGGTCCCTCTGACCCTCTGTACTTCCTAGGGTCCTACCACTCATTGTGTATTCCCTTGCCTTATTTGTCCGTCCAAAATGCATCACCTCGCACTTTTCAGGGTTAAATTCCATTTGCCACTTTTCCGCCCATCTGACCAACCCGTTTATATCGTCCTGTAGCCGGAGGCTTTCCTCCTCGCAATTTACCACCCCACCAATTTTCGTGTCATCTGCGAACTTACTGATCATACCTTTTACATTCTCATCCAAATCATTTATGTAGATCACAAACAATAAGGGACCCAGCACCGATCCCTGAGGTACCCCACTGGACACAGGCTTCCAGTCACAAAAGCAACCTTCGACCATCACCCTCTGCCTCCTGCCACTCAGCCAGTTTAGGATCCAACGCGCCAAGGCACCCTGGATCCCATGGGCTCTTACCTTCTTGACCAGTCTCCTATGCGGGACTTTGTCAAAAGCTTTACTGAAGTCCATGTAAACCACATCCACAGCATTTCCCTCATCCACCCCACTAGTCACCCCCTCGAAAAAT
The DNA here is from genome assembly GCF_052327205.1 of Somniosus microcephalus. NCBI lineage: Eukaryota > Metazoa > Chordata > Chondrichthyes > Squaliformes > Somniosidae > Somniosus > Somniosus microcephalus. Next base: position 318,710,141 of record NC_140991.1, on the reverse strand, counting down.
TCAATCAGATTTGTTAGACATGATTTACCCTTAACAAAGCCATGCTGACTATCCCCGATTAATCCTTGCCTCTCCAAGTGGAGATTAATTTTGTCCCTCAGAATTTTTTCCAATAATTTCCCCACCACAGATGTTAGACTCACTGGCCTGTAATTCCCTGGTTTATCCCTGCTACCCTTCTTGAATAATGGTACTACGTTAGCTGTTCTCCAGTCCTCTGGTACATCCCCCTGTGGCCAGAGAGGTTCTGAAAATTAGTGTCAGAGCCCCTGCAATCTCCTCCCTTGCCTCCCACAGCAGCCTGGGATACATCTCGTCCGGGCCTGGGGATTTATCCACTTTTTGGCCCGCTAAAACCGCTAGCACCTCCTCCCTCTCGATGCTAATATGTTCAAGTATGTCACAGTCCCCTTGCCCGATTTCTATGTCTGCATCGTCTTTCTCCATAGTGAACACAGATGCAAAAAATTCATTTAAAACCCCGCCTACATCCTCTGGCTCTACACACAGATTGCCACTTTGGTCCCTAATGGGCCCTACCCTTTCCCTGGTTATCCTCTTGCCCTTAATATACTTATAAAACATCTTAGGATTTTCCTTTATTTTGCTCGCCAGTGTTATTTCATGGCCCCTCCTCGCCCTCCTAATTTCTTTTTTAAGTATGCCCCTGCACTTTTTATACTCCTCTAGGGCTTCTTCTGTCTTTAGTCTTTTGTAACTGCCAAAAGCCCCCCTCTTATTTCTAATGCATTTTTGTATATCCCTTGTCATCCAAGGTTCCCTTTGCTTGTTGGTTCCACCCTTGACCTTTACAGGAACATGTTGGCGTTGTACTCTCTCTATTTCCCTTCTGAAAGTCTCCCACTGTTTTGATGTGGATTTTCCTATAAGCAGCTGCTCCCAGTCCACTTTGGCCAGATCCTGCCTTATCATAGTAAAATCGGCCTTCCCCCAATTTAGAACCCTTATTTCCGGGCCGTCTTTGTCTTTTTCCATGACCACCTTAAATCTCACCGAATTATGGTCACTGTCGCCAAAATGCTCTCCTACTGACACTTCCACCACTTGCCCGGCTACATTCCCCAGAATTAGGTCCAGTACCGCCCCCTCTCTTGTAGGACTTTCTACATGTTGGCTCAAAAAGCTCTCCTGGATGCACTTTAAGAATTCTGCACCCTCTAAGCCTTTCACACTCTGACTGTCCCAATTTATATTGGGGAAGTTGAAATCCCCCACTATTATTACCCTATTATTTTCGCACTTCTGAGATTTGCCTACATATCTGTTCCTCTATCTCCCCCTGACTGTTTGGGGGCCTATAGTACACTCCCAGCAAAGTGCTTGCCCCCTTTTTGTTTTTAAGTTCTACCCATATGGCCTCATTAGAGGAACCCGCTAATATATCATCCCTCCTTACAGCAGTAATTGACTCCTTAATTAATATTGCAACACCCCCTCCCCTTTTACACCCCCCTCTGTCTCGCCTGAAGATTCTATACCCCGGAATATTGAGCTGCCAGTCCTGACCCTCCCTCAACCATGTCTCCGTGATAGCAACAATATCGTACTCCCATGTGTTCAACAACAACTTCAGTTCATCCACCTTATTTGCAAGACTCCTTGCATTAAAATAAATGCCTTCCAGCCCTGCCATATTCTCTTTTGCCTTCACATATTTGCTCTGCCTTCCCAGCTGACTTGTTTTTCCCTCTGTATTTGGCCATAAATCACCCCCTACTTTCGCTCCACTCTGTACCCCAACCCCCTGCCAAGTTAGTTTAAACCCTCCCCAGCAGTGCTAGCAAACCTCCCCGCAAGGATATTGGTTCCCCCCTGGTTCAGGTGTAAACCGTCCGACTTGTACAAGTCCCACCTTTCCCAGAAGCAGACCCAGTGATCCAGGAAACTAAAGCCCTCCCCCCTGCACCATCCCTTTAGCCACGCATTCATCTGTTCTATCTTCCTATTCCTATACTTACTAGCACGTGGCACCGGGAGTAATCCAGAGATTACAACCTTTGAGGTCCTGCTCCTTAATCCTTCACCTAGCTCCCTAAATTCTTGCTGCAGGACCTCATCCCTCTTTTTACCTATGTCGTTGGTACCAATGTGGACCACGACCACTGGCTGTTCTCCCTCCCCCTCCAGAATGCCCTGCAGCCGCTCAGTGACATCCTTGACCCTGGCACCAGGGAGGCAACAAACCATCCTGGATTCACGTCTACGGCCACAGAAACGCCTATCTGTTCCCCTTACTATAGAATCCCCTACCACTATTGCTCTCCCACTCTTTTTCCCCCCTTCCTGGGCAGCAGGAGCACCCCCAGTGCCAGGAAGTTGGCCGCTGCTGCCTTCCCCTGGTGAGTCATCCCCCTCAGCAGTATCCAAAGCGGTATACTTGTTTGAAAGGGGGATGTCCGCAGGGGTTCCCTGCACTACCTGCCTGCCTTTGTTGCTCCGCCTGATGGTCACCCCCTGTGCTGCCCTACCCTGAGGCGTGCACAACTCGCTAAACGTGTTATCCACGAGCCTTTCAGCATCGCGCACGCTCCAAAATTCATCTACCCGCAGCTCGAGCGCCGCAATGCTGAATGGAGACAACCTGGAAACTGAAACTACAGAAGCCTGCTAGGGCCTTTTATACAGGGGTGGTCACTGCCGGTACTGCAGTCTGAGACCAGTTATTCCCTTAAAGATACATACACAACAGAACTGCTCTGATGGTTCAGGTGAGCTAATCCAGTGAGGAATTGATTTGTCCAAATTCACTTCTCGCTCTGCTGCGTTGGCTGATCTCCGCTAGGGTTGCGGCAGAAGTGCTAAATTTGCCCGCTATACACGCCTAGGTTAAGGAGAGAAATTTGGCTTGAAATTTTCTTGATCGCTATCCAGCAATTCCTGCTGTGAGGACAAGATGGATCTTGGTCACGATGCCAACTAATGATTTTAATAGCCTGATGGGCACTTGAGTAAGATACCAGATTGCACCCAACACCCATGGAACTCTGCTCCAGCAAGGAGCCAATGCCTTTAGGAGAGCGGGGAAGGGTTTATTTGCTGTCATTTTTAGGATATGAGGTGTAGATTTTGTTGCAGCTTATTGTGGTCACAACTGATTTTCTTCATTTTTAAATTTACAGGAAGCAGTAATAGAAAAACTGGCCAATGTGGAAGCTGAGTAAGTGGATATTTTGCATGTTAATATGACCATCGCGTGGTAATATTTGCTTACAGTGAGGTTTGACGAGCTCAGTTGATAATGGCACCGTGTGACTGACCAGAAGTTAACTGGTTTGCTTCCCGGTTTGTGCTGTTATCTGATGGGAGCCGGAATGGGGGTTCCTACAAATGACTTCAGCCACAGTGGTGCTAATATTGATCTCCGCATCCCTGCATTAGAGGCGGAAGGCCCATCGGGATTACTATCGAGTGACTTCCAAAATTCTATAGACTACAGCCTCAACTGCCTTGTGTGGTAGAGAATTCCACAGGTTCACCACTCTGGGTAAAGAAATTCCTCCTCATCTCAGTCCTAAATGGCCTACCCCTTATCCTTAGACTGTGACCCCTGGTTCTGGACCTCCCGACCATCGGGAACATCCTTCCTGCATCTGGTCTGTCCAGTCCTGTCAGAATTTTATAAGTTTCAATGAGATCCCCTCTCATTCTTCTAAACTCCAGCGAGTACAAGCCCAATCTCTCCTCATACGTCATTCCTGCCATCCCAGGTATCAGCCTGGCGAATCTTCGCTGATCTCCTTCCATGGCAAGAACATCCTTCCTCAGATAAGGTGACCAAAACTGCACACAATACTCAAGGTGTGGTCTCACCAAGGCCCTGTACAACTGCAGCAAGACATCCTTGTTCTTGTACTCAAACCCTCTCGCTACGAAGGCCAACATACCATTTGCCGCCTTAACCGCCTGCTGCACCTGCATGCTTACCTTCAGCGACTGGTGCACAAGGACACCCAGGTCTCGTTGCACTTCCCCTTCTCCCAATCTATTGCCATTCAGATAATCTGCCTTCCTGTTTTTGCCACCAAAGTGGATAACCTCACATTTATCCACGTTATATTGCATCTGCCATGCTTCTGCCCAATCACCCAACCTGTCCAAATTATCCTGTCGTTTCTCGGCATCCTCCTCACAGCACACACGCCCACCCAGCTTTGTGTCATCTGCACATTTGGAGATATTACATCTAGTTCCCTTGTCTAGATCATTATTAATATATATTGTGAATAGCTGGGGTCCTAGGACCGATCCCTGCGGTACCCCACTAGTCACTGCCTGCCACTCGGAAAAAGAGCCGTTTATTCCAACTCTTTGCTTTCTGTCTACCAATCAGTTCTCTATCCAAGTCAATACCTTGCCCCCAATCCCATGTGCCTTAACTTTACACGCTAATCTCTTGGCACATATAGGAAATGAAACCTGTGATTATAGAAGTTTACGGTACAGAAGGAGGCCATTCGGCCCATCGTGTCTGTGCCGGCCGACAAAGAGCTCTCCAGCCTAATCCCACTTTCCAGCTCTTGGTCCGTAGCCCTGTAGGTTCCGGCACTTCAAGTGCATATCCAAGTACTTTTTAAATGCGATGAGGGTTTCTGCCTCGACCACCCTTTCAGGCAGAGAGTTCCAGACCCCACCACCCTCTGGGTGAAACAAGTTCTCCTCAACTTCCCTCTAATCCTTCTACCAATTACTTTAAATCTGTGCCCTCTGGTTATTGACCTCTCTGCTAAGGGAAATAGGTGATTTTTCTCGTCTGTGTAGGATCAGACTATGTGATGCATTTACCCATTGGAAAATGGAGTCTCATCTTATTTTGCCCTCTGTTTATATCACTGCAAAGGAGTCCTTTTCATTTAAAGAAAAGTGAGGAAGTGGTAAGCCAAAACTACTTGGCAAAATACTTTTGTATGCTTTGTTAAAAAAAAACTTCTGTACCATGAATTCCGCTTGTTAAATTGTGCATACCAATCTCTCCAATCGCACCAATCTCTCCTCTCTATAGCTTAACAGAGAAAACGACAACGCTGCAAGTGATTGAGTGCTCCATTAAAGAGTTTCAGGAGGAGCTCGAGCGGACCAGGAGTTTAGAAGCAAAAGCTTTCAACGACAAGGAAGAGTTTCGATCAGCACTAGAATCTGCTCGTGAAGAGAAAGAGAGACTTGCATGGGTAATTAATGAAATTTGTTGAATAAAGATCAGAGAGAGAAAAGCAACAGTTCAGCTGGATTCACCTGAGGGTAAATCACTTTTTCAATTACAGGACCGAGGGGGGAAAAAACTTGCAAGCCTGATCTTTTTCCAAGACTTTGCTGTTTTAATTTATCACCAGAGGGCATAGATTTAAAGTAATTGGTGGAAGGATTAGAGGGGAGTTGAGGAGAACTTTTTTCACCGAGGGTGGTGGGGGTCTGGAACTCACTGCCTGAAAGGGTGGTAGAGGCAGAAACCCTCATCACGTTTAAAAAGTACTTGGATATACACTTGAAGTGCCGGAACCTACAGGGCTACGGACCAAGAGCTGGAAAGTGGGATTAGGCTGGAGAGCTCTTTGTCGGCCGGCACAGACACGATGGGCCGAATGGCCTCCTTCTGTTCTGTAAATTTCTATGATTCTATACATCACCAAGAAGGGGGGTGGAGGAAGCGGAAATGACATAAGACTAGTAATCTATTTACAGGAAACTTTCGATTAACCGGCACCTAAATAACCGGAAATCTCGGTTAACCGGCAAAATTCAGGAGTAGGTTCAGGTAACTTTTATTTTTTTTTACTACATTTGTTGCTGTGCAAGGGTGTGGCTGCAGCTGTTGCTAAGCTACAGAGACGCTTGCAACTTGTGCCCATTGTTCTGAAGCTGTTGCTAAAGGGTTTGTTGCTTTATACGGAGCTCTCAGCTCCGTATCTTTTACTATAGCGTTCGGTTATCCGGAATTTTTGATGAACCGGCACCACGTCGGTCCCGTCCATGCCGGATAAAAAAAAAAAGTTTCCTGTATGTAACGTAGGTCACGCCTTCACAGATTTTTATGACTACATTGATACGGTTTTTGCTAAGTGGTGCTCAAGTCGTGGGCGTAATAACATACCAGCTTTTAAAGTACCTTCTCTTAATTCAAATTATCTGACCGTTCAATTTTTAGCACTAAATTCCCACCATTACTTAATTCAAATTATTGGATAATTCACATTTATTTTAGCACAAAACAACTTTTAATCATCGGAAGACTTGAGGAACTTAATAAATGTTCCTCTATAACTTTCTTAATTGAAACTTGGGCAATATATTTATTGTGTTTTGAGAGATGGGAAAGTGATTTAAAGCTGCTGATGTATCTTCAAATAGATTGAGCATATTGGTTCAGACAAGGCATGCTTCATTGCACAGTATGTATGATCTACATGATGTGTATTTTGGGAAGTGCTGTTTGCAAATGTGACTAACCTGTTTAACAAATACTTTTCGGCAGACAAACTTCCTGAATGTGACGAAGTTCTAATATAGAGACTTTCTGCTGTAACTTGGTTCAAAGTTTTGAGAAAACTTTAAAAATAAATTCTCTATTGAGAGAAGCCATAAAGAGCCGGCATAGGCACGATGGGCCGAATGGCCTCCTCCTGTATCATTCAATGATAAACTGTTCTGTTATGATAATTGGATGCAATATTTCCACGTAACAGAAATTGTACCTGAGCTGCAGATAAACTGTAAATAGTTGTCTATTAAAAAGGCACACCGTAATGGCATTCGTTAATGTATTTCCAGGTGCTTTAGTTTTGTGTGTATTTGTCAATGTGAAGGATGTTAGCACTGGGAAACAACGCAATATTTCAGGCAGCCGGTGCCAGATCATAACTTGGCTAGCTGCAGCGTAAGACGCCCTTGTACAACGCTCTAATCCTAAAAGAACACCCATCCTCTTCTGGCCTGTGAGATAGAATCGTACAGCACAAAAGGAGGCCATTCAGCCCATCGAGTCTGTGCTGGCTCTTTCGGAGAGCAATCCAGTCAGTCCCACTCCCCCACTCTTTCCCCATATCCCTGCAATTCTTTCTCCTTCAAGTATTTATCCAATTCCCTTTTGAAGGCTGCTATTGAATCTGTATCCACCGCCCTATCAGGCAGCGCATTCCAAATCCTCACCACTCGCTGCGTAAAAAAGTTTTTCATGTCGCCGCTGGTTCTTTTGCCAATCACCTTAAATCTGTGCCCTCTGGTTATCGACCCTTCTGCCACTGGAAACAATTTCTCCTTATTTACTTTATCCGAACACTTCATGATTTGTTTCCCATCCCATCTCCATTTCCCACACATCATCTTTGTGGGTTTTTTCATGTAGACCCATGCCCACTAAAAACTGAGCTGAGCTCACCTAACTACCTAAAAACTCCGTTCATGTAGGATCCTTACAGCTGGCCTACAAGAGACTTTACTGGATCTATGTAGGCTGGTTTCATACCCAGATACCATATGCAAAAGCTCAGTGCACCACCTAGTTCCCAGCAGTGAACTCTTTCATGTACAGGAAACTTTCGATTAACCGGCCCCTAAATAACCGGAACGCTCTATCCACTGGCAAAATTCAGGAGTCGGTTCCGTTAACTTTTTTAAAAACTTTTTTTACTCCATTTGTTGCTGTGCAAGGGTGTAGCTGAAGCTGTTGCTAAGCTACAGAGACGCTTGCAACTTGTGCTGAGCAACAGCTTTTACTATAGCGTTCGGTTATCCGGAATTGTTGATGAACCGGCACCACGTCGGTCCTGTCCGTGCCGGATACCAGAAAGTTTCCTGTACAATTAAAGCTAACAAGATTTTTATTTCCCCCCCCCTAGGTATAAGATACACATTTTAAAAATTCTTTGTTGTTTAAACAACAGGAGGTTGAAACTCTGAGGCAACAAGTGTCCAGCCTTACTGAAGAGAATGGCAAATTGGTAGGACATCAGAACTTGCACCAAAAAATCCAGCATTTGGTTAAAGTCAAGAAAGAAAACGTTCGACTCCTAGAGGTACGATATCTTAAAACTACAGTAAATATTGTCTTTTTATTACCAACAACCAACATAACAAAAACAGATCATCTGGCCATTCTCACATTGCTGTTTGTGGGAGCTTGCTGTGTGCAAATTGGCTGCTGCATTTCCCACATTGCAACAGTGACTCCACTTCAAAAGTATTTCATTGACTGTAAAGCGCATTGAGACGTCCGGTGGTCGTGAAAGGCGCTATAGAAATGCAAGTCTTTTTCTTTTAAATTTCATATTTTTGATTGGGAAACTTCTGTTCTATTTAAAAGTTGTACAATAAATGAATTGTCTTTTTTTTCTTCTCTTTCTCACTTTTTATAGAGGAAATTACATAACGTAAGAAACAGGAGCAGGAGTCGGCCAATCGGCCCCTCGATTTTGCTCCGCCATTCAATAAGATCATGGCTGATCCATTCTTGGCTTCAACACCACTTTCCCGCTCTCTCCCCATACCCCTCGACTCCCTTTAGTTCAAATATCTGTCAACCTCCGCCTTGAATATATTCAGTGACTCCGCCTCCACAGCTCTCTGGGGCAGAGAATTCCAAAGATTCACGACCCTCTGAGAGAAGAAATTCATCCTCAACTCAGTCTTAAATGGGCGACCCTTTATTCTGAAACTATGCCCTCTAGTTCTAGATACCCCCACGAGGGGAAACATCCTCCCTGCATCTACCCTGTCAATCCCCCTCAGAATCTTATATGTTTCAATAAGATCACCTCTCATTCTTCTAAACTCCAATGAGTATAGGCCCAACCTGCTCAATCTTTCCTCACAACACAACCCCTTCATCCCAGGAATCAACCGAGTGAACCTTCTCTGAACTGCCTCCAATGCAAGTATATCCCTCCTTAAATATGGAGACCAAAACTGTACGCAGTACTCCAGGTGCGGTCTCACCAACGCCCTGTAAAGTTGCATCAAAACTTCCCTACTTTTACACTCCATACCCCTTGCAATAAAGGCCAACATTCCATTAGCCTTCCTAATTACTTGCTGTACCTGAAACACAAAAAGTTAGCATGCATGTACAGGTACACTACCCTTTATCCGAAAACCTTGGGACCAGCCGTGTTTCGGTTTTTGGAAAATTTCGGATTTCGGAAGGTATTTTATAAGACTGGGAAATTTGTCGGGGGTGGGGGTCGGCGGGGGGGTCGGGGTCGTGCGCACGACTTACGCTGAACGAAAACACTTTCGGTTTTCAGAAGTGCGGATAAAGGATACAGTATCCCTTATCCGAAAGGGTGGGGGGCGGGGGTCGGCGTCGGGTCATGTTTTGCGCCACTTTCGGTTTTCAGAGGTTTTCTGTTTTCGGAAGTGCGGATAAAGGCTATCCCTTATCCGAAGGGGTGGGGGTCGGCGTCGTGCGTACGGCTTACTCTGCCCTGCTCAGCGTAAGTCGTGCGCACGACTTACGCTGAACGAAAAAACCTTTGGTTTTTAGAGGGTTTCGGTTTTCGGAAGTTCGGATAAAGGGTAGGCTACCTGTACTCGGACCCCCGGATCCCTCTGTACCGCAGCATTTTGTAGTCTCGCTCCATTTAAAAAATAATTTGCTTTTTCATTCTTCCTTCCAAAGTGGATAACCTCACATTTTCCCACATTGTACTCCATCTGCCAAATTTTTGCCCACTCACTTAACCTATCTATATTCCCTTTGCAGACACTTTGTGTCCTCCTCACAACTTGCTAACCCACCTATCTTTGTATCATCAGCAAATTTGGCTACAGTTCACTCAGTCCCTTCGTCCAAGTCATTAATATAGATTGTAAATAGTTGAGGCCCCAGCTCCGATCCCTGTGGCACCCCACTAGTTACTGGTTGCCAACCGGAAAATGACCCATTTATCCCGACTCTGTTTTCTGTTAGTTAGCCAATCCTCTATCCATGCTAATATACTACCCCCTAACTCCGTGAGCTCTTATCTTGTGCAGTAACCTTTTGTGTGGCACCTTTATCGAATGCCTTCTGGAAATCCAAATACACCACATCCACTGGTTCCCCTTTATCCACCCTGCTCGTTACATCCTCAAAGAACTCTAGCAAATTTGTCAAACACGATTTCCCTTTCATAAAACCATGCTGACTCTGCTTGATTGTCTTATGATTTTCTAAATGTTCTGCTATTACCTCCTTAATAATGGATTCCAGCATTTTCCCAATGACAGACGCTAGGCTAACTGGCCTATGGTTTCCTGCTTTCTGTCTCCCTCCTCTCTTGAATAGGGGTGTTACATTTGCGGTTTTCCAATCCGCTGGGGCCTCTCCAGAGTCCAGGGAATTTTGGTAGATTACAACCAATGCATCCACTATCTCTGCAGCCACTTCTTTTAAGACCCTAGGATTCAGGCCCAGGGGACTTGTCGGCCTTTAGCCCCATTAGTTTGCCTAGTACTTTTTCCTCTAGTGATAGAGATTGTTTTAAGTTCCTCCCTCCCTCCCTATAGCCCCTTGATTATCTATTGTTATTGGGATCAATGATATTGTTTTTCTGGCATGTTGCCATGAATACATTGACTGATTTAGGGGTCAGTGGGCACCAATTTCACCCTCCAAGACTCTGCCTGAGTTGCTATTATTTACAAGAGAGTCTTTACTGAGGCTAACTGATCACTGGGTGGGCATCATCCAAGCCCAATTCTGCCTTCTCCCAATACATACGTGAATGCACCAATGGAAAACTGGCGGGAACAAGAGACCCGATTTATTTACCTTCCCTCTTCTGAATTTGTCAGCTGGGGCTCAGTGGGTTGCACTCGGTCCTCTGAGTCAGAAGGTTGCGGGTTCAAGGTCCCACTTCAGAGATAAGAGCACAAAAATCTAGGCTGATTCTCCCAGTGCGGTACTGAGGGAGTGCTGCACTGTCGGCGGTGCGGTCTTTATGCTCTCTCAGGTGGACGTAAAAGCTCCCATGGCACTATTTTGAAGTATAGCAGGGGCGTTCTCCCCGGTGTCCTGGGGCTAATATTTATTCCTCAATCAAAATCACTAAAACAGATTATCTGGTCATTATCACATTGCTGTTTGTGGGAGCTTGCTGTGTGCAAATTGGCTGCCGTGTTTCCTACATTACAACAGTGACTACACTTCAACAAAAAGTACTTCATTAGCTGTAAAGCGCTTTGGGACATCCGGTGGTCGTGAAAGACGCTATAGAAATGCAAGTCTTTCTATTTTGGGTACCCCAGAATACGATTCCACCTGAATCGTTTTCAACCACTGACCTCACTCGGCAAGTTCTGCAGCCCCTCGGGTGCATTCGAGGTTTTATGACCCTCTATATATAAATCTTTCGCAAACAGATTCGTAATTCAATTTTGTATATGAGATGCTAAGTGGAGATAGTTTCTCTGTGTATATATACCCTCTCAGCATCTCCCTCAGCTGGCCTCTTGCAGCTCAAGGTGCATAGTCCACTGTTGTAGCAGTATTGCATTGTTAATATGCATTTTTGTTTTTTTTAGGAAGTGAATGTGCTGAAATTGGAGAACTCAAAGCTGAAAGAGCTCAAGAAACTTGACCCGAATAAGTTTACTCTGCTCGATACATCAGACTGTGTGCTGAGGGAACAAGATGAAAATATGCAGCAATAATGTGTTTTTTTTCTATTTCTATTTCATCTTCTAGTAGATGGTATCAAACTTACTGTCCTTTTTTAACCTGTTAATGGCAATCTGATTTGAAGCATCCTATCGGGTCCTTGAGAGAAGCTGAAGGTGTCAAATTGATTATGTAATGATTGGTGCAATCCTTACACTTTGTGCACAGTTACCCTCCAGTGAGGTGGTTTGTTTTATAGTAAACTTTAACTTCAATTACCTAAAGTATCTCCGAAGTCTATCCCTTGTGGTATGGTTGCCTCCATATTTCACTGAACAGTTCGTAGGCTGTCACTTTCTGCCACCACTGGATTATTGTCCTTAGCTATCCTTCAATTAGTATCAAAAAGTATTTGTGGTTTTACTTTTTTATGTTTCTTCACACGGCAAGTAACTGTTTTGGTTCGTTGGGTTGGGGGGGATTTTAAATTTGGGCAATAGATTTCCACCAGGTAAGAGTGCAGCAATATCTTGCAGCTGACTCTCAGCGGCAGCACAGGGACATTAAAATACCTCCAGCAGGCACTCGGAAACAACTTGAACCTCCACCACCCCATTTCAGTGATCATTGTCAGATTGCTGCAGTGCTCCAAGTTGGAGTTCTGAATTCCAAGAGCAGTATTCCTGACTTCCGTATCGTGCCATGGACTGGCGGCAGATAAAATCTTTCACTGGCCTTGCTGTGCTTTTGTTGGATTCCATCCCATATTCTACCCCCCCCCCCAAAAATCTCCTTGAAAATGATGACTGCAAGGGTGTAATTGAGAACTAGCAGCCCTCCAGTACCCTGGATGATGTCTGACATTTGCTCATAGAGGACACGCGCACACACACACGGATTTAAGGCCAATTGCAGCACTTTACTGCTAGCTTGATTGCAGCCAACTAATTATCATAGGCTGGTGAATCAGAATCATACAATACCACACATTGATATTCCCAAGAGTGTGTGTGTATATTGATTGTGTGTATGTGTGCAAATCGGTGGAGAATGTAAGGTTGTTAACGGGCTGTCATCTTTGGGGACGACGACAGACAAAATGCCTCCTACCTCTCGTTTAGAGACACACTCGCAATTATGTGATACAATAGCAAAATCCTGTGGATGCTGGAAATCTGCAATAACAGCCGGTGCGGCAGCATCCGTGGCGAGAGAAACCGAGTTAACGTTTCAGGTCTGGGACCCTTCCATCAGAACTGGAGGTGGTGAGAGATGTAACCGATTTTAAGCAGGTGCAGAGGCAGGGAGAGGGGAGGGAGGAGAGAGAAAATATGGCAAATGGGGATGGCAAAAAACTAAGGGTCCCAGACCTGAAACGTTCACTCTCTCCACGGATGCTGCCTGACCTGCTGAGTGTTTCCAGTGTCTTCTGTTATTTCAAAAAACTAACTTCAGTTTGTTCACCTCCATCTGAGAAATGGAAATGAGCTGAAGGTTTGGATTGTAGCACGTTTAATAATAATACTCCTCATTCCCTTCAAATGTGAAACTGAAAACCATTGTAAATGTGGTGCAGCCATTAGTAGGCTATAGATTCACCTGCCTGATTTACCACACCGAGTTTCCTATCTCGGTCATGCCAATGGGGAGGGAGGGAGGAGATCAGTGCCAAATAGAGAGCGAGCACTTCCAACAGTGGAAGAAGGAAGCAGCAGTATGATTCACACTTGCCCCCTCTCTAGCATTCCCCGGTGGCTGAAATAAGAACAGAGCACATTAATTGTGTAAAACTTGAGGAAAGAGTATTGTATGTGCAGATGCCTGAACGGCAGAGAAGCGCATATTTTAACACTGTGGCGATGGATTACGGCCACTCTCTATGAAATAAAAGTACATTGATTTTAAAAAAAACTAAAATGAACTTCTGAACCCAAACGTACTCTATTTTCTAAGGAGCAAATGATGAGTCTGGCCGTACTGTCTCTTTGTACTTACGAGTCCGATTCGGGAAAGGATTGGAGTCATATATGGCTTAGCTGTTTGGTTTTCAAATACACGCGAGAATGTTCCAAGGACGTTGGAACAATTTGCTGTTGGCGTAAGACGCTGCGGGTTTTAAGCACAGCGTTGATGGATGTTGACGGGGATTCTGTCCCCTTGGAAGACTTAAATGGAATTGGAAATGAAGCGGATCAAGCCTTGGAAGTTCAGTTTCAAGTTAACGGTGCTTTACTGTTTGTCAGTCTTGTAATGCAAATAAAATGGCAGCTCTGCAACCGTAAATGAGCCCTTTAAAATAAAAAAAATCTTGTCTTTCTCTGTAGTCTATTTTGTGTCCAACTGAGAATATATAGTTTTTATACATAATTTAGCTGCAAATAGCAATTTCTAATAAATGAACTTGGGTTCTACATTTGTTTGTTTGCCTGATTTGATTTAATAAGATTGATCAGTTTTGCCTGGAATGTGTTTAACAATATGTTTGATTGAAGTGTATAAATAATTGATCATTGCAGTGGATCCTTGTGCCAACCCAAATCCAGAGTGTTTGCAAGCTGCAGCTGCTTAAACTGGCTCACTGGGATTAGTTTGGTGAGATGCTGGGAAAGAAATGGGTCAGTTTATGGAAGTAAAAGTTAAATAGTGGGTAATCTGTTGCATGAGGAGCTGTGGGATGAGCTGTTTGAGGAGTCATAGTCCTTATGGCACAGAAGGAAGCCATTTGGCCCATTGAGTCAATGCCGGCTTTCTGCAGAGCAATCCTGTCAGTCCCATTCCCCCGCTCTATCCCCATAGCACTGCAAGTTTATTTCCCTCGAGTCCCTGTCCAATTTCCTTTTGATATCATTGAACATCTCCGCTTCCACCACCCTCGTCGGCAGCGAGTTCCAGGTCATTACCACTCTGCGTAAAAACGTTCTTCCTCACATCCCCCCCACCGTATCTCTTACCCACAAACCTTAAATCTGTCCCCTATTCCTTGTACCATCAGCTAATGGGAACAGACTTTCTCTGTCTACCTTCCCTAAAATCCCTCATCCCTGGAACCATTCTGATAAAATATCTCTGCACCCTCTCAAGGACCTTCACATCCTTCCTAAAGTGTGGTGACCAGAACTGGACGCAATACTCCAGTTGTGGCCTAACCAGAGCTTTATAAAGGTTCAGCATAACTTCCCTGCTTTTGTTCCCTACTCAATACCTCTATTTATGAAGCCCAAGATCCCATATGCTTTGCTAATTATGTCCAGGCACCTTCAAAGATCAATACACATGAACCCCCAGGTCCCTCCACACTCTTGAATTGTGCCATTAAGTCTATATTGCCTCTTCCCCATTCCTTCTGCCAAAATGCATTGCCTCACACTTCTCTATTAAATTCCATCTACCAATTGCTTGCCCATTCTGCTAGCCTATCTATGTCCTATTGCAGTCGATTGGTATCCTCACTGTTTGCCACAACTCCAAGTTTGGTATCACAGGCAAATTTTGAAATTTTACTCTATTCCAATATCCAAATCATATAAAGATCAAAAAAAGCAGTGGTCCTAACGCTGACCCTTGGGGGACACTACTGTCTACTATCCTCCAGGCTGGAAAAACAACCATTTACCATAACTTGCTGTTTTCTGTCCTTAAGCCAATTTCTTATCCAAGCTGACACTGTCCCACCTATTCCATAAGCCTCAATTTTGTTAACCAGCCTTATATGTGGTACTTTGTCAAACGCTTTCTTAAAATCCATATAGACAACATCCGTTGCATTTCCTTCATCAACCTTCTCTGTTGCGTCATCAAAAAATTCAATTGGATTAGTCAAACACAATTTGCCTTTTATAAATCCGTGCTGGCTCTCCTTAATTAACTTAAACCTCTCCAAGTGCCTGTTAATTTTTTCCCTGATTATTGTTTCTAAAACCTTACCCACCACTGATGTTAAACTGACCGGCCTGTAGTTACTAGGATTGTCCTTGCACCCTTTCTTGAACAAGGGTGTCATATTTGCCACTTTCCAATCCTCTGGCACTTCCCCCATATCTAGGGAAGATTGGAAAATTATGGCAAGCCCTTCCGCTATCTCCTCCCCCAATTCCCTTAGCAACCTGGAGTGCAAGCCATACGGACCAGGAGACTTATCCACTCAGCATATCCCGCCTTTCCAGTACATCCTGCCTATCAATTTTCACCCCATCCATTACCTCTACCATCTCCGCTTCTGCTTCTACTGATATTTTGTCAACATCTTCGTAAACACTGATACAAAGAACTCATTAAGTATTCTAACTTTGCCCTGCGCCTCTAAGCATGTAACATCTTTGTCCCTAATAGGCCTCACCTCACCTCTTACTACCCGCTTACTATTACATGCCGGTAGAAGATTTTTGGGTTCCCTGTTATGTTAACTGCCATTATATTCTCTCTGCCCGTCTTATTTTCTTCGCTTCCCCTCATCTTATTGTATTTGGCCTGGTTCTCACTTGAATTCACCGGACATGCATCATACACCCACTTTTTTTGTTTCATCAAATTCTCTATCTTCCCTCATCAGCCAAGGAACCCTGGCTTTGAATCCCCTACCGTTCCCTCTTCTTGAAATGTACCTAGCCTGTACCTGAAACATCTCCTTAAAGATCACCCATTGTTCCCTTACAGTTGAGCTGAGATGGGGCTGATAGAAGAGTTGAGGAGGGGCTGAGAGAGGAGTTGAGGGTCTGAGGGAGGAGTTGAGGGACTGAGTGGGGCTGATGGAGGAGTTGAGGGGCTGATGGAGGAGTTGAGAGGCGGAGGGGAGGAGTTGAGGGGCTGATGGTCTCCGGGGGGGGTCAGGCGTTTCCAGGAAGTGACGTTAAGGCCGGAAGTGGCGGGCGGTGTGGGCTAGTTTTGAAATGGCGGCGGCGGGAGAAGGAGGGCCCGGGGTGAGCGGGGGCCGCGGGCTGGTCATGGCTCTCGCTTCCGGCTCCCTCGGGGCTCTGGCCTCGGCCGCCGCCAAACTGTCGCTGGGAGCCGAGAGTGAGCGGTGGGCGGGCCGCGGGGGAGAGGCCGCAAGGGTGAGTGTGGGGGGAAATTGGGGCTGGGTGGGGTGGGGTGGGGGAGCGGGGGGAAATTGGGGCCGGGTGGGGGAGCGGGGGGAAATTGGGGCCGGGTGGGGGAGCGGGGGGAAATTGGGGCCGGGTGGGGGAGCGGGGGGAAATTGGGGCCGGGTGGGGGAGCGGGGGGAAATTGGGGCCGGGTGGGGGAGCGGGGGGAAATTGGGGCCGGGTGGGGGAGCGGGGGGAAATTGGGGCCGGGTGGGGGAGCGGGGGGAAATTGGGGCCGGGTGGGGGAGCGGGGGGAAATTGGGGCCGGGTGGGGGAGCGGGGGGAAATTGGGGCCGGGTGGGGGAGCGGGGGGAAATTGGGGCCGGGTGGGGGAGCGGGGGGAAATTGGGGCCGGGTGGGGGAGCGGGGGGAAATTGGGGCCGGGTGGGGGAGCGGGGGGAAATTGGGGCCGGGTGGGGGAGCGGGGGGGAAATTGGGGGCCGGGTGGGGGAGCGGGGGGGAAATTGGGGCCGGGTGGGGGAGCGGGGGGGAAATTGGGGCCGGGTGGGGGGAGCGGGGGGAAATTGGGGCGGTGGGAGCGGGGATGGGGGAGGGGGCGGGGGGAAATTGGGGGCCGGGTGGGGGAGCGGGGGGAAATTGGGGCCGGGTGGGGGGGAGCGGGGGGAAATTGGGGCCGGGTGGGGGGAGCGGGGGGAAATTGGGGCCGGGTGGGGGAGCGGGGGGAAATTGGGGCCGGGTGGGGGAGCGGGGGGAAATTGGGGCCGGGTGGGGGAGCGGGGGGGAAATTGGGGGCCGGGGTGGGGGGAGCGGGGGGAAATTGGGGCCGGGTGGGGGAGCGGGGGGAAATTGGGGGCCGGGTGGGGGAGCGGGGGGAAATTGGGGCCGGGTGGGGGAGCGGGGGGAAATTGGGGCCGGGTGGGGGGAGCGGGGGGAAATTGGGGCCGGGGTGGGGGAGCGGGGGGAAATTGGGGCCGGGTGGGGGAGCGGGGGGAAATTGGGGCCGGGTGGGGGAGCGGGGGGAAATTGGGGCCGGGTGGGGGAGCGGGGGGGAAATTGGGGCCGGGTGGGGGAGCGGGGGGAAATTGGGGCCGGGGTGGGGGAGCGGGGGGGGAAATTGGGGCCGGGTGGGGGAGCGGGGGGAAATTGGGGCCGGGTGGGGGAGCGGGGGGAAATTGGGGCCGGGTGGGGGAGCGGGGGGAAATTGGGGCCGGGTGGGGGAGCGGGGGAAATTGGGGCCGGGTGGGGGGAGCGGGGGGAAATTGGGGCCGGGTGGGGGAGCGGGGGGAAATTGGGGCCGGGTGGGGGAGCGGGGGGGGGGGAAATTGGGGCCGGGTGGGGGAGCGGGGGGAAATTGGGGCCGGGTGGGGGAGCGGGGGAAATTGGGGCCGGGTGGGGGAGCGGGGGGGAAATTGGGGCCGGGTGGGGGAGCGGGGGAAATTGGGGCCGGGTGGGGGAGCGGGGGGAAATTGGGGCCGGGTGGGGGAGCGGGGGGAAATTGGGGGCCGGGTGGGGGAGCGGGGGGAAATTGGGGCCGGGTGGGGGAGCGGGGGGAAATTGGGGCCGGGTGGGGGAGCGGGGGGAAATTGGGGCCGGGAGGGGAGGGGGGAAATTGGGGCCGGGAGGGGAGGGGGGAAATTGGGGAGGGGAGGGGGGAAATTGGGGCCGGGAGGGGAGGGGGGAAATTGGGGCCGGGAGGGGAGGGGGGAAATTGGGGAGGGGAGGGGGGAAATTGGGGCCAGGAGGGGAGGGGGGAAATTGGGGCCAGGAGGGGAGGGGGGAAATTGGGGCCAGGAGGGGAGGGGGGAAATTGGGGCCGGGAGGGGGGAAATTGGGGCCGGGAGGGATGGGGGGAAATTGGGGCCGGGAGGGGAGGGGGGAAATTGGGGCCGGGAGGGGAGGGGGGAAATTGGGGCCGGGAGGGGAGGGGGGAAATTGGGGCCGGGGGGGGGGATTGGGGCCGGGATGGCGGGGGGGGGGGGGAAATTGGGGGAGGGGGGGTGAAATTGGGGCCGGGAGGGGAGGGGGGGGGAAATTGGGGGAGGGGGGGGGGAAATTGGGGCCGGGAGGGGAGGGGGGGGGGAAATTGGGGCCGGGAGGGGAGGGGGGGGGGGGGGAAATTGGGGCCGCGGGGGGGGGGAAATTGGGGCCGGGAGGGGAGGGGGGAAATTGGGGCCGGGGGGGGGGTGGAAATTGGGGCCGGGCCGGGAGGGGAGGGGGGGGGGAAATTGGGGCCGGGAGGGGGGGGGAAATTGGGGCCGGGAGGGGGGAAATGGGGCAATAGGGGGAGGGGGGAATGGGGCAATAGAGGGGGGAATGGGGCAATAGAGGGAGGAGGGGGAATGGGGCAATAGAGGGAGGAGGGGGGAATGGGGCAATAGAGGGAGGAGGGGGGAATCGGGCAATAGTGGGAGGAGGGGAATGGGGCAGTAGAGGGAGGGGGAATGGGGCTGTAGAGGGAGGGGGGAATGGGGCAGTAGAGGGAGGGGGAATGGGGCAATAGAGGGAGGGGGAATGGGATAATAGAGGGAGGGGGAATGGGATAATAGAGGGATGGGGGAATGGGGCAATAGAGGGAGGAGGGGGTTGAATGGGGCAATAGAGGGAGGAGGGGGAATGGGGCAATAGAGGGAGGAGGGGGGGAAGTGGGGCAATAGAGGGAGACCACCCAGGTAAGGGGGAGAGAGATGGGGGAGGAGGGAGTGCAGAGGGGGTAATAGAGGTGGAGAGGCTGCCTGGGTAAGAGGGAGAGTGTGTGGGGGGTATATGGGGAGGGGAAGAGAATGGGGAATAGAGGAGGAGGAGGGGATGATTACGGAGGAGGGGATGGTGGGGTGGGGGAGAGGAGGGTGGGCGAGAGGATTGGGTGAGGGAGAGGAGGGGATGATGGGAGGGGAGGGGGATGATAGGGGGTGAAGGAGAGAAGGGGATGATGGGAGAGAGGAGGGGATACTGAAAGAGAATGGGGGTAATAGAGGGGGGAGAGAGGGTGTGTCGGGGGTGGGAATGGGGTAATATAGGTGGAATGGCCAGCCAGGTAAGGTGGGGGGAGGAGGAGGGAATCCTGAGAGTGAATGGGGGCAATAGAGGGTGGAGGGAGGGAGGGATGGGGGGAATTGGATAACACAGGGAGGGGGAGTGCAGAGGGAGAGAGGCTGCCCGGGTAAGGGGGGGCGGTGGAATGGGGGTGAGTGCGTGGTCGAGGGTGGTGATGTAGTTGGTTGTGGAGGACGCTCTACTCGCTGGGCTGGGGCAGCCTCGCTGATTGAACTGTCAATGGCTATATTTAGGCCACAATAACACACCTGTGCCTCCCTGGCGGGCGGGCGTTAGTGCTTGTGGTTTTCATTTTACGTTGTTAAATTTGAGGTGTGTTGAATAATATGTCCTAATTTTTGTTCAGATTTTGATACATTACTATCTTGCAGCTGCACACACTACTTCGGTTAGGCTGTGGTGGTCTGGTATTCCTCTTTAATGCTTTGATGTGGACATTTTTTGCGAAAGCCCTGCGATACTCTTCCTCAGCAAGAGCATCTCTGACCAGTGTCGCTTCCAATTTTCTCTCATCGGTAAGTGTAGTTGGCCGTTTCATTACAGCAGCTTAAGTTTTTGTGCATTGTTGTGTTCACCCATGTAGAGTGGTTGCCTAAATGCCAAAAAGTAAAAATAGTTTGCAAATCTGGAGCACTGGCTGAACACTGCATATCATTTCTGTTGAGGCCACTCGGGCCCATTCAGTATACCCACACGAGACTGCGCCAGGGCGCATTTACATTCCAAGTTTAACAGAGGTGCAGTGATTTTGGCTTCACATTAACTCTCCTTCTTAGGCAGTCCCTCGGAGCCGAGGATGACTTGCTTCCACACTAAAAATGAGTTCTCAGGTGACTGATGAGTCCAATGTGGGACCTACAGTCTCTGTCACAGGTGGGGCAGATGGTGGTTGAAGGGGCGGGTGGGTGGGGTGCTTGGGTTGACGTGCGCTCCTTGCCCTGCCTGCGCTTGGCTTCCGGCGAAGAGACTCGAGGTGTTCGGCGCCTTCCCGGATGCTTCTCCTCCACTTTGTGCGGTCTTGGGCCAGGGATTCCCAGGTGTCGGTGGGGATGTTACACTTTTTAAGGAGGCTTTGAGGGTGCCCTTGAAGCGTTTCCTCTGCCCACCTGGGGCTCTCTTGCCGTGCCGGAGCTCCGAGTAGTGCGCTTGTTTTGGGAGTCTCGTATCGGGCATGTGGACGATGTGGCCCGTCCATCAGAGCTGATCGAGCGTGGTCAAAGCTTCGATGCTGGGGATGTTGGCCTGAGCGAGAACACTGACGTCAGTGCGCCTATCCTGCCAATGGATTTGCAAACTCTAAACGTGTGAAGTGTAACATTGGCTCTGAGGCCCAGGGATTCCAATTTGCTCCGGTGTTGGGTGATGTCCCGATTCTGGATTCAAGCTGCAGCAACAGTACAAAGTTGAAAGCGTTTCACTCCGACGCTACATTTATAATGCAGACACTTCCTTAATGTACGGAGTCTGAGCGAATCGCCTGATCGATTGCGTCATTGGTAATGGAGAGTTATCTACTGTTGTTTGAACCAAGGCAATGGTGTCTGATAGTTGCAAAGGAACAGGAAAATCATTTTGTGGCTGAAACCATTGTAGGAAACGTAATTAGGTACAAAAGATGGAATTCAAACTGCTGTCGTCACCCCTTCCACAGAAACCAACACTCAACCCCTGTGTCCTTGTAAACTGCTGCCCCATCTCCAACCTCCCTTTCCTTTTCAAAGTCCTTAAACAACTGGGAGTTCTTGTCTCCCAGATCCCTGTCCATCCATCCCTCCGCAACTTTCTGTTTCAATCTCTCCAGTCAGGTATCCGCCCCTCCCACAGCACGGAATGACCCTAACCCTCATTCTCTGGTACATTATTGTATTCCTGTTGTTGTTTTATCACCAGCAGTTTTGTTCATTTTGGCCTTTCCTCCCATTTTGTATATATTAAGCTTTTGCTCGTGCTGTGCAACAGTTAGTTTACTCCCAGTCCTGTGGTAACATTGCTCAGACTAACCACGAGTGAGGACAGCACCGAATGGCTTCTCTTCCAGTTTTTTCTCCATCTGGATGGCCAGACAGAAATGGACAACTCCCCATGTGCTGATGGGATGAATCAACGTTGTGCAACCTATTGCATTTTTAAACATCTTGTATCTTTGAAACATAGAAACATAGAAGATAGGAGCAGGAGTAGGCCATTCGGCCCCTCGAGCCTGCTCCGCCATTCAATGTGATCATGGCTGATCATCCAAATTCAGTACCCTGTCCCTGCTTTCTCCCCATATCCCTTGATCCCTTTAGCCTTAAGAAATATATCCAACTCCTTCTTGAATATATTTAATGTATTGGCCTCTATTGCCTTCTGTGGTAGAGAATTCCACAGGTTCACCACTCTCTGGGTGAAGAAATTCCTCCTCATTTCTGTCCTAAATGGCCTACCCCTTATCCTTAGACTGTGACCCCTGGTTCTGGACTCCCCAACCATCGGGAACACCCTTCCTGCATCTAGTCTGTCTAGTCCTGTAGAATTTTATAAGTTTCAATGAGATCCCCTCTCATTCTTCTAAACTCCAGCGAGTACAAGCCCAATCGACCCAATCTCTCATACGTCATTCCTGCCATCCCAGGTATCAGCCTGGTGAATCTTTGCTGAACTCCTTCCATGGCAAGAACATCCTTCCTCCGATAAGGCGACCAAAACTGCACACAAGATGTGGTCTCACCAAGGCCCTGTACAACTGCAGCAAGACATCCTCGCTACGAAGGCCAACATACCATTTGCCTTCTTAACCGCCTGCTGCACCTGCATGCTTACCTTCAGCGACTGGTGCACAAGGACACCCAGGTCTCGTTGAACTTCCCCTTCTCCCAATCTATTGCCATTCAGATAATAATCTGCCTTCCTGTTTTTGCCACCAAAGTGGATAACCTTGCATTTATCCATGTTATACTGCATCTGCCATACTTTTGCCCAATCACCCAACCTGTCCAAATCATCCTGGAGTTTCTCGGCATCCTCCTCAAAGCACACACGCCCACCCAGCTTTGTGTCGTCTGCAAATTTGGAGATATTACATCTAGTTCCCTTGTCTAGATCATTAATATATATTGTGAATAGCTGTTAGCTCATTTGGTAATAAAAGAAAGTTTTGCATTTCTATAGCGCCTTTCACGACCACCGGACATCTCAAAGCACTTTACAGCCAATGAAGTACTTTTTGAAGTGTGGTCACTGTTGTAATGTGGGAAACGTGGCAGCGAATTTGCACACAGCAAGCTCCCACAACCAGCAATGTGATAATGACCAGATCATCTGTTTTAGTGATGTTGATTGAGGGATAAATATTGTCCAGGACACTGGGGAGAACTCCCCTGCTCTTCTTCAAAATAGTGCCATGGGATCTTTTACATCCACCTGAGGGAGCAGACAGGTCCTCGGTTTAATGTCTCATCTGAAAGACGGCACCTCCGACAGTGCGGGACTCTCTCAGTACTGCATTGGAGTGTCAGCCTGGATTTATGTGCTCAAGTCTCTGGAGTGTGACTTGAACCCACAACCTTCTGACTCAGAGGCAAGTGTGCTGCCCACTGAGCCACTACATTGTACTGTACGGTCAGGTGTTATTAAAAATTGCCAACGGTTGAAGAGAGGTCGAGGAAGCATAGTGCACCACAGGGTGTTCAGTGTGACTTTGGTTAGGGCTGTTTTGGTGCTGTGGCCTGATTGGAGCAATTCAAACAGGAAGTAGCAAGAAAGATGAGCACAGATTTGGGAGGTGACCACATGTTCACAGACTTTGGAGAGGGAATGATAAGTTGGAGATCGGGCAGTAGTTTGCGTGGAACAAGGGGTCATGGGTTTTTTTGTTTGATGATGGCAGAGGACAGTACTGAGGAGAGGGATTTACAATGTCAGCCAACATCAGGGCAAGGAAAAGAAGTTGGGCGGTCAGCAGTTTACTGGAAATGGGGTCAAGGGACAGGAGGTGGGTCTCGCTGATGAGATGAGCTTGGAGGGGACATGACCCTGCATTTCGAAGAAGTTTATCTCCTTCAGCTAGTTAAATAAGAACATAAGAAATAGGAGCAGGAGTAGGCCAATCGGCCCCTCGAGCCTGCTCCGCCATTCAATAAGATCATGGCTGATCTGATCCTAATCGCCAATCTACTATCACTGAACCATCTCCTGAATCTAACAGAATTAGGCACACGAAATAGGAGCAGGATCAGGCTACATGGCCCCTGGGCCTGCTCCGCTACCCACAGGGCCATGACCGATCCGAACCTAAACTCATGTCCAAATTCCTGCCCGCTCCCCATAACCCTTTATTCCCTTTACTTCTAGGAAACTGTCTATTTCTGTTTTAAATTTATGTAATGATGTAGCTTCTACAGCTTTTTGGGGCAGCATATTCCATGGACCTACCACCCTCTGAGTGAAGTAGTTCCTCCTCATCTCAGTTTTGAAAGAGCAGTCCCTTATTCTAAGACTATGCCCCCTAGTTCTAGTTTCACCCATCATCGGGAACATCCTCCCCGCATCCACCCGATCCAACCCCTTCACAATCTTATATGTTTCAATAAGATCACCTCTCATTCTTCTGAACTCCAATGAGTAGAGTCCCAATCTACTCAACCTCTCCTCATATGTCCATCCCCTCATCCCCGGGATTAACCGAGTGAACCTTCTTTGTACTGACTCGAGAGCAAGTATGTCTTAAGTATGGACACCAAAACTGTATGCAGTATTCCAGGTGCGGTCTCACCAATACCTCCCTATTTTTATATTCTATCCCCCTAGCAATGAAAGCCAACATTCCATTGGCCTTCTTAATCACTTGCTGCACCTGCATACTAACCTTTTGAGTTTTGTGCACCAGGGCCCCCAGATCCCTTTGTACTTCAGTACTTTCCAGTTTCTTGCCATTAAGATAATAACTTGCTCTATGATTTTTCCTGCCAAAGTGCATAACCTCACACTTTCCAGTATTGTATTCCATCTGCCAAATCTCTGCCCACTTACTTAGCCTGTCTATGTCCCCTTGCAGGTTTTTTATGTCCTCCTCACTCACTACTTTCCCTCCCATCTTAGTATCATCTGCAAACTTTGATATGTTACACTCGGTCCCCTCCTCCAAATCGTTAATATAGATTGTAAAGAGTTGGGGACCCAGCACTGACCCCTGTGGAACACCACTAGTTACTGATTGCCAGTCCGAGAATGAACCATTTATCCCAACTCTCTGCTTTCTGTTAGATAGCCAATCCTCTATCCATGCCAGAATATTACCCCCAATCCCGTGATTTTTTATCTTAAGCAATAATCTTTTGTGTGGCACCTTGTCAAATGCCTTTTGGAAGTCTAAATACACTACGTCCACTGGTTCCCCTTTATCCACCCTATATGTTACTTCCTCAAAGAACTCCAGCAAATTTGTCAAACATGACTTCCCCTTCATAAAACCATGCTGACTTTGTCCTATTAAATTATGATTATCCAAATGTCCTGTTACTGTCTCCTTAATAATGGACTCCAATATTTTACCTACCACAGATGTTAGGCTAACTGGTCTATAGTTTCCAGCATTCTGTCTACTGCCCTTTTTAAATAAGGGCGTTACATTAGCAGTTTTCCAGTCTGCCGGGACCTTTGCTGATTCCAGGGAGTTTTGGAAAATTATTACCAATGCATCCACAATCCCTACCGCCACTTCCCTCAAGACCCTAGGATGTAAGCCATCAGGTCCAGGTGATTTATCTGCCTTGAGTCCCATTATTTTACCGAGTACCACTTCCTTAGTGATTTTGATCGTGTTTAGCTCCTCCCCCTCCCCTATAGCCCCCTGTTTGTCCAGTGTTGGGATATTCTTAGTGTCTTCTACTGTAAAGACTGATACAAAATATTCATTCAGTGTTTTTGCCATCTCCATATTTCCCACCATTAATTTCCCGGTGTCATCCTCTAAGGGACCAACATTTACTTTAGCCACCCTTTTTCTTTTTATATAACTATAAAAACTCTTACTATCTGTTTTTATATTTTTTGCTAATTTACTTTCATAATCTATCTTCCCTTTCTTAATCAATCTTTTTGTTACTTTTTGCTGTCTTTTAAAGTTTTCCCAATCCTCTATCCTCCTACTAGATTTGGCTACCTTAAATGCAAGTGTAGTCATATTAGGAAATCATTCATTTAAACTGATCAGTGACGAGGTCCACAGTTTTATAGTAAAACAGTTGGATTTCTGGGAGCCGTTACTGGCTACTACTCGGACATAGAACTATTCAGATTATTTCCCCTCAAAAAGTCACGGACGAGGATTGTATAGTGAGCTACCAGAGAAAACATGTCTCTCTATATTTTCCAATCTCAAAACAGACTATTAATGGCCTCTTGGCATGTCACCCTGTGGCTCAGTGGGCAGCACTCTCGCCTCGGAGTCAGAAAGTTGTGGGTTCAAGACTCCAGAGACTTGAGCACAAAAATCTAGGCTGACACTCCAGGGCAGTACTGAGGGAGCGCCGTACTGTCGGGGGGGCAGTACTGAGGGAGCGCCGCACTGTCGGAGGGGCAGTACTGAGGGAGCGCCGCACTGTCGGAGGGGCAGTACTGAGGGAGCGCTGCACTGTCGGAGGGGCAGTACTGAGGGAGCGCCGTACTGTCGGAGGGACAGTACTGAGGGAGCGCCGCACTGTCGGAGGGGCAGTACTGAGGGAGCGCCGCACTGTCGGAGGGGCAGTACTGAGGGAGCGCCGCACTGTTGGAGGGGCAGTACTGAGGGAGCGCTGCACAGTACAGGAGGTGCCGTCTTTCGGATGAGACGTTAAACCGAGGCCCCGCCTGCTCTCAGGTGGATGTAAAAGATCCCATGGCACTATTTTGAAGAAGAGCAGGGGGAGTTCTCCCCGGTGTCCTGGGACCAATATTTATCCCTCACTCAACATCACTAAAACAGATTATCTTTTTTAAAATTCATTTATGGGATGTGGGCGTCGCTGGCTAGGCCTGCATTTAGTGCCCATCCCTAATTGCCCTTGAGAAGATGGTGGTGAGCCGCCGCCTTGAACCGCTGCAGTCCATATGGTGTAGGTACACCCACAATGCTGTTAGGAAGGGAGTTCCAGGATTTTGGCCCAGCGACAGTGAAGGAACGGCGATACAGGTCCAAGTCAGGATGGTGTGTGGCTTGGAGGGGAACTTGTAGGTGGTGATGTTCCCATGCGTCTGCTGCCCTTGTCCTTCTAAGTGGTAGAGGTCACGGGTTTGGAAGGTGCTGTTGAAGGAGCTTTGGCGAGTTGCTGCAGTGCATCTTGTAGATGGTACACACTGCAGCCACGGTACGCCGGTGGTGGAGGGAGTGAATGTTTAAGGTGGTGGATGGAGTGCCAATCAAGCGGGCTGCTTTATCCTGAATGGTGTCGAGCTTCTTGAGTGTTGTTGGAGCTGCACTCATCCAGGCAAGTGGAGAGTATTCCATCACACTCCTGACTTGTGCCTTGTAGATGGTGGAAAGGCTTTGGGGAGTCAGGAGGTGAGACACTGGTCATCATCACATTGCTGTTTGTGGGAGCTTGCTGTGCGCAAATTGGCTGCCGCATTTCCTACATTACAACAGTGACTACACTTCAAAAAGTACTTCATTGGCTGTAAAGCGCTTTGGGACGTCCTGAGGTCGTGAAAGGCGCTATATAAATGCAAGTCTTTCTTTCTTTCAGGCTTTTCTGGGCAAACTGCTGTTTGGAGAAGTTCACGAACTGTTGTGGTGGATTGGGATCACAATGACTTTATGCGGATTGCTGCTGCTTCACACAGTTCGGGAACTGAAGGACCAAAGTGCTTACAAAAAGGAGGAATAAACTGTATTTTGGGGTTCTGGGAATCGCTGCTAATGATGGGAAACAGGAAATAAATGAACTGAAACGATTGAGAGCACGGTGAATGTCTCACTTCTAGCTTTCTCTGTACAGCTATGGTCATCGGACATCTTTTGCGGAAACATGGTAGGAGCTTCCCTTCCCTTCCCTCCATTTGGTAATCAGGAGGAATGCAAAGCTCAAATGAGACAGACAGGACTGTCCTATTTCTCCAACCAGTGGAAGAGCCTCCATAAGAACGTGTGCAGAATAAGCAAAGTTATCCCAGTACATCAAGCCCGTTCCTTCCACAGACCGCGAGTATCTCCTCGATCCATTTAATTCCCTGGATGAAAATCCTGCCGAATTTCTTCTTCAGAAGTTATAGAGCAAAACTCTGATATATCTATCCACCTCCACATTCAACTCTGGCTGGTTATGTTCCACAGATGGCATTTCCTTGGTAACATAAGAAATAGGAGCAGGAGTAGGCCAATCGGCCCCTCGAGCCTGCTCCGCCATTCAATAAGATCATGGCTGATCTGATCCTAACCGCCAATCTACTATCACAGAACCATCTCCTGAATCTAACAGAATTAGACACACGAAATAGGAGCAGGATCAGGCTACACGGCCCCTGGGCCCGCTCCGCTACCCACAGGGCCATGACCGATCCGAACCTAGACTCATGTCCAAATTCCTGCCCACTCCCTGTAACCCTTAGTTCCCTTTACTTCTAGGAAACTGTCTATTTCTGTTTTAAATTTATGTAATGATGTAGCTTCTATAGCTTTTTGGGGCAGCATATTCCATGGACCTACCACCCTCTGAGTGAAGTAATTCCTCCTCATCTCAGTTTTGAAAGAGCAGCCCCTTATTCTAAGACTATGCCCCCTAGTTCTAGTTTCACCCATCATCGGGAACATCCTCCCCGCATCCACCCGATCCAACCCCTTCACAATCTTATATGTTTCAATAAGATCGCCTCTCATTCTTCTCAACTCCAATGAGTAGAGTCCCAATCTACTCAACCTCTCCTCATATGTCCATCCCCGGGATTAACCGAGTGAACCTTCTTTGTACTGACTCGAGAGCAAGTATGTCTTAAGTATGGACACCAAAACTGTATGCAGTATTCCAGGTGCGGTCTCACCAATACCTTGCACAACTGAAGCAATACCTCCCTATTTTTATATTCTATCCCCCTAGCAATGAAAGCCAACATTCCATTGGCCTTCTTAATCACTTGCTGCACCTGCATACTAACCTTTTGAGTTTTGTGCACCAGGACCCCCAGATCCCTTTGTACTTCAGTACTTTCCAGTTTCTTGCCATTAAGATAATAACTTGCTCTACGATTTTTCCTGCCAAAGTGCATAACCTCACACTTTCCAGTATTGTATTCCATCTGCCAAATCTCTGCCCACTTACTTAGCCTGTCTATGTCCCCTTGCAGGTTTTTTATGTCCTCCTCACTCACTACTTTCCCTCCCATCTTAGTATCATCTGCAAACTTTGATATGTTACACTCGGTCCCCTCCTCCAAATCGTTAATATAGATTGTAAAGAGTTGGGAACCCAGCACTGACCCCTGCGGAACACCACTAGTTACTGATTGCCAGTCTGAGAATGAACCATTTATCCCAACTCTCTGCCTTCTGTTAGATAGCCAATCCTCTATCCATGCCAGAATATTACCCCCAATCCCGTGATTTTTTTATCTTAAGCAATAATCTTTTGTGTGGCACCTTGTCAAATGCCTTTTGGAAGTCTAAATACACTACGTCCACTGGTTCCCCTTTATCCACCCTATATGTTACTTCCTCAAAGAACTCCAGCAAATTTGTCAAACATGACTTCCCCTTCATAAAACCATGCTGACTTTGTCCTATTAAATTATGATTATCCAAATGTCCTGTTACTGTCTCCTTAATAATGGACTCCAAAATTTTACCTACCACAGATGTTAGGCTAACCGGTCTATAGTTTCCAGCCTTCTGTCTACTGCCCTTTTTAAATAAGGGTGTTACATTAGCAGTTTTCCAGTCTGCCGGGACCTTTGCTGAGTCCAGGGAGTTTTGGAAAATTATTACCAATGCATCCACAATCCCTACCGCCACTTCCCTCAAGACCCTAGGATGTAAGCCATCAGGTCCAGGTGATTTATCCGCCTTGAGTCCCATTATTTTACCGAGTACCACTTCCTTAGTGATTTTGATCGTGTTTAGCTCCTCCCCCCCCCCCCCCCCCATAGCCTCCTGTTTGTCCAGTGTTGGGATATTCTTAGTGTCCTCTACTGTAAAGACTGTGCAGGAACCGCTGAGTTTGAGTATGCAGTCATCCATCTCTAACTGTACACGTGACCATCAGACCCATTCCTAACCAAATATTTATCCAGTTCTTTTTTGAAATTCTGGTGTGTTGGGGTTTGAAGCCACTTCTGTCTAATAAGGGACAAAACTCCAAATGGAAGGTTGCTGTTCATGAAACCTTGAACAATCATCACTTCCACAACATTTCAACCCAATAATATAACTGCAAGAAAATCAAAGCAAGGACTCTTCAAGGAGAGATTTGTGTTCGGAATTCCCAAAGGGGTTCTTCCATTTTCCTGCTGTACCTTTGATGGATGATTGATGGAAACGCTGCAGAACATGGTCACTGGATGTTGGCGCAGTTTCTCCGGCACTTCTGTCAATCTCACAGCAGGAGATTGGAGAAATCCCAACATTTCGGTTGCACTTGGAGAAGTACGAATCACTGAAAGTTAACACGCAGGTACAGCAAGCAATTAGGAAAGCAAATGGTATGTTGGCCTTTATTACAAGAGGATTTGAGTATAAGAGTAAAGACGTCTTACTGCAATTATATAGGGCCCTGGTGAGACCACACCTGGAGTATTGTGGACAGTTTTGGTCTCCTTACCTAAGGAAGGATATACTTG
Source organism: Somniosus microcephalus (assembly GCF_052327205.1). Taxonomy (NCBI): domain Eukaryota; kingdom Metazoa; phylum Chordata; class Chondrichthyes; order Squaliformes; family Somniosidae; genus Somniosus; species Somniosus microcephalus. The sequence goes on along the minus strand of NC_140991.1, from coordinate 318,679,673 downwards.
CCATAGAGGGAGTGCAACGAAGGTTCACCAGACTGGTTCCTGGGATGGGGGGGATTGTCCTATGAGGAGAGATTGAGTAGACTAGGCCTATATTCTCTGGAGTTTAGAAGAATGAGAGGTGATCTCATTGAAACATACAAAATTCTTACAGGGATTGACAGGGTAGATGCAGGGAGGATGTTTCCCCCTGGCTGGGGAGTCTAGAACCAGGGGTCACAGTCTCAGAATAAGGGGTCGGCCATTTAAGACTGAGATGAGGAGGAATTTCTTCACTCAAGAGGGCGGTGAATCTTTGGATTTCTCTACTCCAGAGGGCTGTGGAGGCTCAGTCATTGAGTATATTCAAGGCTGAGATCGATAGATTTTTGAATATTAAGGGAATCAAGGGATGTGGGGATAGTGCAGGAAAGTGGAGTTGAGGTAGAAGAACAGCCATGATCTTATTGAATGGTGGAGCAGGCTCAAGGGGCCGAATGGCCGACTCCTCCTATTTTCTTTTGTAAGTAGGTTCAGTGGACATCACTGTCAAAACTTAAGGCTTTTAGTTCCAATTAGAACCAGAATACTTCTGATTTTAATTAGGTTTCCATAACGAGGTGAATAGTTTCATTGCACACAAACTGAATCCATCTTAGTGTTTCCTCGCTCTTCAAAAATATCGGAGAGGTGCACATGCGAAAAATATAACGTCTTCAGGCCACAAGGGGTCCTATTACAGCACTGGGTTACACTATAGCGTAATTAGATATCGGACAGTATGGGCAAACCCCTAAACCCAAGACTACGTGGGGGAGTAACTATCTGTACCTGCGACAGTATCTAGGGCAAGACCCAAAACCTGTAACATGCTGCACTGATGTATTTGGAGTCATCCTGCAGTAATGTTGATTACACAGTATTTACAGCACAAAAACAGGCCATTCGGCCCAACTGCCCCATGCTCCACACGAGCCTCCTCCCACCCCTCTTCATCTCACCCCATCAGCATATCCTTCAATTCCTCTTTCCCTCATGTGTTTATCCAACTTCCCTTGAATGTATCTATACTATTCACCTCAACCACTTCCTGTGGTAGCGAGTGCCACATTCTCCCCACTTCATCTTAGCATTTGATGAAATGTTTGCACAGTGTCACATGCTGCAATATTTGCAATTTTGTATTGCATTATATTAGTGCAGTCGTCTGATAGATACTCCAGAAATGGATGGAAGTGCAAGCGATAATTTCCAAGTTACAACTGGCACAAGACAGCAGGACACAAAGGATTAAAAACACACCATGTCCGTGAGTAAACATTCCAGAAGCTTTAACAGGTGTATATTGAAGCTTTCGGATGACTATATGAATTGGGACTGAAGAAATGTTGTGGAGCAGCAAGTGATTGGAAACGAGGAAAACCTAGCTTTTAATTTGAAGACTAGATAAAGTGTATTTTTCTTGTACTGTGAAATAAATGTGTATATCATCTCACTGCAATTATACATTATATCATTAAGTAAATTGAACAAAATTTAGCTATGTTTGAAATGCAATATATATTAATGATCTAGACAAGGGAACTAGATGTAATATCTCCAAATTTGCAGACAACACAAAGCTGGGTGGGCGTGTGTGCTGTGAGGAGGATGCCGAGAAACTCCAGGATGATTTGGACAGGTTGGGTGATTGGGCAGAAGCATGGCAGATGCAATATAACACGGATAAATGTGAGGTTATCCACTTTGGTGGCAAAAACAGGAAGGCAGATTGGCAATAGATTGGGAGAAGGGGAAATGCAACGAGACCTGGGTGTCCTTGTGCACCAGTCGATGAAGGTAAGCATGCAGGTGCAGCAGGCAGTTAAGGCAAATGGTATGTTGGCCTTCGTAGCGAGAGGGTTTGAGTACAGGAACAGGGATGTCTTGCTGCAGTTGTACAGGGCCTTGGTGAGACCACACCTTGAGTATTGTGTGCAGTTTTGGTCGCCTTATCTGAGGAAGGATGTTCTTGCCATGGAGGGAGTGCAGCGAAGATTCACCAGGCTGATACCTGGGATGGCAGGAGAGAGTGGGTCGATTGGGCTTATACTCGCTGGAGTTTAGAAGAATGAGAGGGGATCTCATTGAAACTTATAAAATTCTGTCAGGCCTGGACAGACTAGATGCAGGAAGGATGTTCCCGATGGTCGGGGAGTCCAGAACCAGGGGTCGCAGTCTAAGGATAAGGGGTAAGCCATTTAGGACAGAAATGAGGAGGAATTTCTTCACCCAGAGAGTGGTGAACCTGTGGAATTCTCTACCACAAAAGGCAGTAGAGGCCAATTCATTAAATATATTCAAGAAGGAGTTGGATATATTTCTTAAGGCTAAAGGGATCAAGGGATATGGGGAGAAAGCAGGGACAGGGTACTGAATTTGGATGATCAGCCATGATCACATTGAATGGCGGAGCAGGCTCGAGGGGCCGAATGGCCTACTGCTCCTATCTTCTATGTTTCTATGTAATGCTGTTTTCGCTGCTAAAGCAATAGTGATTAAAAAGTGTCACAAAGATGTGATATTTTAACAATTGTTGCAAAAATCTGTACTTTTGTTTACAAAATTTACAAAACATTAACCTTTGGGAATGAGTGAGACAGTCTAGTTTGGGGAGAACCAACCCCAGATAAACTGGTTGTTGACCCCATACCCAGTGTTGCCGTTAACGTTTTTTGGGGGGGGGGGGTTGCGCGGCCCATTCAAAATTCTGCACATCTGCGGTTTTTCCCATTTTAAAATGGCAGCGAGTGGGAGCTCCAGAGCATCGCGTGGCCCCGCGGTTTAAAGGGAACATAAAGTAAAAGAAAGACTAACATTTCTATAGCACCTTTCACGACCACCGGACCTCTCAAAGCGCTTTACAGCCAATGAAGTACTTTCCTCATCTAACTTTATCAGTATAACCCTCTATTCCCTTCTCCCTCAGATGCTTGTCCAGCCTCCCCTTAAATGCATCGATACTATTCGCTTCAACCACTCCCTGTGGTAGTGAGTTCCACATTCTCACCACTCTCTGGGTAAAGAAGTTTCTTCTGAATTCCCTATTGGATTTCTTGGTGACTCTTCTTCTTAGGCAGTCCCCCGGAACCGAGGATGACTTGCTTCCACACTAAAAATGAGTTCTCAGGTGACTGATGAGTCCAATGCGGGACCTACAGTCTCTGTCACAGGTGGGCAGATGGTGGTTGAAGGGGTGGGTGGGTGGGGTGCTTGGGTTGACGTGCGCTCCTTCTGCTGTTTGCGCTTGGCTTCTGCTTGCTCCCGGCGAAGAGACTCAAGGTGTTCGGCGCCTTCCCGGATGCTTCTCCTCCACTTTGTGCGGTCTTGGGCCAGGGATTCCCAGGTGTCGGTGGGGATGTTGCACTTTTTCAAGGAGGTTTTGGGGGTGTCCTTGAAGCGTTTCCTCTGCCCACCTGGGGCTCTCTTGCCGTGTCGGAGCTCCGAGTAGAGCGTTTGCTTTGGGAGTCTCGTATCGGGCATGCAGACAATGTGACCCGTCCACCGGAGCTGATCGAGCGTGGTGAAAGCTTCGATGCTGGGGATGTTGGCCTGAGCGAGAACACTGACGTTGGTGCGCCTATCCTGCCAATGGATTTGCAGCATCTTGCGGAGGCAGCGTTGGTGGTACCTCTCCAGTGCTTTGAGGTGCCTGCTGTACATGGTCCATGTCTCTGAAGCATACAGCAGGGCGGGTATCACTACTGCCCTGTAGAACATGAGCTTAGTGCCGGGTTTGAGGTCCTGGTCTTCAAACATTCTCTTCCTCAAGCGACCGAAGGCTGCACTGGCACACTGAAGGCGGTGTTGGACTTTGACATCGACGTCTGCCCTTGTTGACAGTAGGCTCCCGAAGTATGGAAAGTTGTCCAAGGCCTTGTCATGGATTTTGATAATCGGAGGGCAGTACTGTGTGGAGGGGGCAGGTTGGTAGAGGACCTTTGTGTTACGGGTGTTTAGTGTAAGGCGCATGCTCTCGTATGCTTTAGTGAAGGTGTTGACGATGGTTTGGAGTTCGACCTCAGAGTGTACACAGATGCAAGCGTCGTCTGCATACTGTAATTCGATGACAGAGGATGGGACGGCCTTGGATCTGGACTGGAGGCGACGGAGGTTGAACAGTTTCCCGTTTGTTCTATCTTGTATTGATGGCCTCTAGTTATTCTCTTCCCCACAAGTGGAAACATTCTCTCTGTGTCCACTCTATCAAAACCTTTCATAATTTTAAAGACCTCGATTAGGTCACCCCTCAGCTGCCCTTTTTCAAGAGTAAAGAGACCCAGCCTGTTCATCCTTTCCTGATATGTATACCCTCGCATTTCTGGTATCATCCTTGTAAATCTTCTCTGCACCCTCTCCAGTGCCTCTATATCCTTTTTATAATAGGGCGACCAGAACTGTACGCAGTACTCCAAGTGTGGTCTAACCAAGGTTCGATACAGGTTTAGCATAACTTCCCTACTTTTCAATTCTATCCCTCTAGAAATAAACCCTAGTGCTTGGTTTGCTTTTTTTATGACCTTGCTAACCTGTGTCGCAACTTTTAGTGATTTGTGTATTTGTACTCCGAGATCCCTTTGTTCCTCTACCCCACCCAGACTCGCACCCTCCAAGTGATAAGTGACCTCCCTATTCTGCCTACCAAAATGTAAAACCTCACATTTATCTGTGTTGAACTTGATTTGCAAATTATTTACCCATTCTGCAAGTTTATTAATATCCTCCTGTAATTTGTTGCAGTCCTCCTCAGTATTGACTATTCCCTCCCCCCCCCCCCCCCCCCCAATTTGGTGTCATGAAACAGGAAGCTCCATTTAAAAGCAACAGCCTACTAACAACTGAGAACCTGTGACATGATCCCAACAGCCCTTCCCTCAGGAACCATTTCCTTGTTCCTTCTAGTGTTAACTCTCTATTGTGTGCTTTGCCATCATCAAAGTGTCATATCACCGCTTGGCAGCTTTATCACATATTAAATGTCACTGACACCTTACTGAAATATATATAATATATATTACAATACTCACAACAATGTTCACACAACTGAGGAAGGAGAACACAGATTAAAGAAGCTGACTGCTGTCAGACCACAGCAAGGAGGCTTTTATGGTAATCTTTCGGATGAGACGTTAAACCGAGGCCCCGTCTGCTCTCTCAGGTGGATGTAAAAGATCCCATGGCACTATTTCGAAGAAGAGCAGGGGAGTTATCTCTGGTGTCCCAGACAATATTTATCCCTCAACCAACATAACAAAAACAGATTGTCTGGTCATTATCACATTGCTGCTTGTGGGAGCTTGCTGTGCGCAAACTGGCTGCCGCGTTTCCCACATTACAACAGTGACTACACTTCAAAAAGTACTTCATTGGCTGTAAAGCAATTTGAGATGTCTGGTGGTCGTGAAAGGCACTATATAAATGCAAGTCTTTTCTTAATTATATTGTGAATAGCGAACATTCAGACTACGCAAACTGTTCACAACATCTACGCACTGACTCTCTCCCCTTGGCATAACAATGAATGCAATAACACACACACACTCCCTCCTCTCAGCACAGCGTTCAGTGTTATAAAAACAGAAAATGCTGGGAACACTCGGCAGGTCAGGCAGCGTCTGGAGAGAGAAACAGAGTTAATGTTTCAGGTCGATGACCCTTCGTCAGAACTGGAAAAAGTTAGAGATCGTTACTTGATTGGCTGTAAAGTGCTTTGGGACGTCCTGAGGTCATGAAAGGCGCTGTAGAAATGCAAGTCTTTTTTCTTTAGTTAACTGTTCACTTAACAATTGTTAATTATTTCATGGGAAGACCATCATCCGCCCGTAACACAGAGCGCACTGTCAGGGTTCAGTGTGCTAGAAACAATTGGGAAGAAAATAAACCCAATACTGAACAATGGCCGCCGTGAGCGTTACAGGAGGTACTGTATTACAACAAGTGCTATGGACCGAGGAGCAATGTTCCCCCTAATTTTAATTTTGGTTCGTGCTGTCCCTTTAACTGCGCCGCCCATTCAAAATCTCCCATTCAAAAGCTGGTAAGCGGCCTGCATGGGACCGCCAGACCGTGCAGCTTAGCGGGAACGTTGCCCAGGAGTAACTTCAAGGCTGTAATCTCATCTCTGGGTTCAGATGCTGATCTCAATTCTGGTGATGTACCTGCAGATGAGATTACAGTTTTGTATTCACTCCCTGCTATCCATTACACCCCCTGTATTCTCGCTTGACTCACCCAGGTATTGCTCTAGCCTAATTAAATGCATTAGAGAAACATGCACTTTTGTGAAGTTCAGCTGTTTGTGTTCTTTCAATAATAATTTCAATAACCTTGCTTAAAAAGTCATTTTGAATTTGTTACTTTAATTGAACGGAACACATTCTGACTGATATCTTGTGTAATGATCTTACTAAGTCTCCGAGAAGTCTGTGTCTCAAATGGAGTTCAGCAAAGGTTAATCATATTGAGTCTGATTGCTAAATAAACCTTGGCATCCGCAGAAGATTCATATATCATTTAAAAAAATATTTTGGAAGCGGTACCTGTCTCCTCCTTACAGCATAAATGTAAAACCAGGGCTCTCCTGATTAATCGGCTACAGGTTCTAATCATCAAAAATTTAAATAATTTAATTATCACCGTGTCAACATGGCTGGGGAGGCACAGTACAGTGGGTGTGGCAGTTCGATCTGGTTGCTCCCGTCATGTTCTACGTAAGACTGGTGACACAGCTGTCCGAGGACACACTGAAACGCGAGGGTCGATTTTAACCTTGTCCGCCCAACAGGAACGGGGCGGGCGGGCGGGCGGTTCGATTAGCGGTAGAGTACTTACCGCCACGTTTCCCTTGTGCTCCCGCAAGTCGCCATCTTAACCGCTCAATATTCTGAGTCAGCCAGAGGCAGGCGGGGGGCTCCTGAATGCAGGTAAAACCTATGAGGCAATTAGAACGCCAACACCATTTTAATGTGAAATCGCAGACATCCCGTCCAGGGCCCAACTCACCAGTAAAACTTAGCGGGAAGCTGAAGCGGTATTTAAAGGGGCACTCCGCTGTAGGCAAGTGGATGGTAGGATCTTTGTGCTATGTGGACTGTCAGGAGAGTTTCCAGCTTCCAGATAGGAACAGGAGGAGGCCATTCAGCCTCTCGAGCCTGTTTCGCCATTCAATGATCTCATGGCTGATCTGTGTCCTAACTCCATCCACTCGCCTTGGCTCCATATCCCTTAATACCCTTGCCGAGCAAACATCTAGCGATCTCAGATTTAAAATTATTAATTGAGCTCGCATCTACCCCTTTCTGTGAGAGAGTTCGCCACACTTCTACCACCCATCGTGTGAAGGAGTGTTTCCTAACTTCACTCCTGAATGGCCCGGCTCTGATTTTAAAGTGATGCCCCCTTGTCCCAGACTCCCCCACCAGTGGGAAAAGCTTCTCTCCATCCACCCCATCAATTCCTTTCAAAATCCTAAAAACCTCAATTAACCTTCTATATTCCAGGGAATCCGAGCCTAGTTTCTGTAATCTCGCCTCATAATCTAACCCTTGGAGCCCTGGTAACATTCTGGTGAATCGGCGCTGTGCTCCTTCCAAGGCCAATATATCCCTTCCGATGGTTCCCTCCGAGTCCTGTGGCCACGCAGCTCTCGGCCATTCCCGCGCAGCCTGGGACCGGCTTTTCTGAAAAAAAGCACCCAAAAAAAACTAAGGGGGAACATTGATTCTTTCTCGGGTACGGTGCCCAGAGCTGTACGCAGATCACTTCTCTGCGATACATTTAGCCTTACTTACCCTTTCTCTGCTTATCACGGGTGCTTTTATTGCTAGTTTCATTTGGATGGAGGCACAGCTGGAGGAAGAGGAGCAGCAGCAGCTAATCGAAGGCAACAGGTGAGGGGAGCTGCTTGTAGGAAGCCATGCCCAGCACACGGGGTGTCCAGGCCGAGGGTCACTTTCCTGGACCTTTCCCAGGAGCAGTGCCCCAGGAGGCTGTGCTTCCCCAGGCCTCTTGTAATAGGACCCGTCACCTGCTGGACCGGGGGCGGGGGGGGGGGCAATGCTTTGCCTGTGGCTCTCAAAGTCACCACGCCCCTTCCAGTCTGCTACAGGGGACATCAGCAGCATCTCCCAGTCTGCGGTTGTGTTAAGCCCTGTGATGCCCTGTTGGCCAAGGCTAACCTCACTGTCCCCACTGACCTCAGCAGTCAACAGGAGCAAGCGCAGGGATTTGCAGCAGTGACTGGCTTCCCTCGTGTCTAGGGTGTCGTTGACTGCACACATATTGCCATCATGGGATTGGTGGGGTTGTTCACCTTTGAGCAGAGATGGTTAAGAGGAGATTTGATCGAGGTGTTCAAAATTATGAAGGGTTTTGATGGAGTAGATAGGGAGAAACTATTCACAAAAGAAAGAAAGACTTGCATCTATATAGCGCCTTTCACCACCTCGGGACGCCCCAAAGCACTTTACAGCCAATGAAGTACTTTTTGAAGTGTAGTCACTGTTGTAATGTAGGAAACGCAGCAGCCAATTTGTGCACAGCAAGCTCCCACAAACAGCAATGTGATGATGACCTGATAATCTGTTTTAGTGATGTTGGTTGAGGGATAAATATTGGCCCCAGGACACCGGGGAGAACTCCCCTGCTCTTCTTCAAAATAGTGCCCTGGGATCTTTTACGTCCACCTGAGCGAGCAGACGGGCCCTCGGTTTAACCTCTCATCCACAATCACAGTGGCAGAAGGGTCTGTGATTGTGAAAAGAACCAGAGGCGACAGGAGGAAACACTTTTTTATGCAGCGAGTTGTTGTGATCTGGAATCCGCTGCCTGAAAGGGCGGTGGAAGCAGATTCAATAGTAACTTTCAAAAGGGAATTGGATAAATACTCGAAGAGAAAAAATGTACGGGGCTCTGGGGAAAGTGCAGGTGAGTGGGAGTAATTGGAGAGCTCACCAAAGAGCCGGCACAGGCACGATGGGCCGAATGGCCTCCTTCTGTGCCATATGATCAGGACACCGGAACATCAGCCAGTAGCAATCGTGAATAGAAAAGGCTACCACTGCACTAACACCCAGGTAGTGCCCATCACTGAAACAGCATCATGCACGTTTGTGCAAGGTACCCAGGCAGCTGTTATGATGTCTTTATCCCACGACAGTCCACCATCCTCCCCACCATTCAACACTTCCATGAATGTGAGTGCTGGGGGACAAGGGATACCCCCTACACACGTGGTTCACGGCACCCCTCCCAATCCCACCACGCCTGAGCTTCAGCAGCCCTATGATGAGCTCAATAATCATCCTGGTGGTCCCCTAGCTTTCTTTATGTGGCATACTGTCAAACCATCCAAGGTGATGTCCTCTGCTGGGGAAATCCAGAAACAATCTTAAAATTAGAGCTAAGGCAATTTAGGAATGAAATCAGGAAGTACTTTTTCCCCAAAGGGTAATGGAAATCTGGAAATTCCCTCTCCCAAAAGGCTGTGGATGCTGGGTCAATTCTCAATCCATTGCCGCAACTACCCACTGATTGTACAAGATTCTGTCTTGCATAAACTTGTTGTGCAGTATCTTTTTTATTCATTAGCAGGCAAGGCCAGCATTTATTGCCCATACCTAATTGCCCTGGAGAAGGTGGTGGTGAGCCGCCTTCTTGAATACAACCGAGTGTCTCGCTGGGCCATTCCAGAGGGCAGTTAAGAGTTAACCACATTGCTGTGGGTCTGGAGTCACATATCGGCCAGACCGGGTAAGGACGGCAGATTTCCTTCCCTAAAGGACATTAGTGAACCAGATGGGTTTTTACAACAATCCGATAGTTTCATGGTCACCATTACTGACACTAGTTCTTTATTCCAGATTTATTTAATTAACTGAATTTAAATTCCCCATCATTAAGTCCAGGCCTCTGGATTACTGGTCCAGTAACATAACCACTGTGCTACCGTTCTCCTTATGAAAGGCTTTCTGAAAATCCAATCAGACAATGTCAATAACACCATTCTGTGGCCTCTTCTGCAAACAGAAAATGTTTTGCCTCTTTAATAATGTTCATGCCCCTTTAAAACAAATGTAAGAAGTCACACGACACCAGGTTATAGTCCAACAGCTTTATTTGAAATCACAAGCTTTCGGAGCGCTGCTCCTTCTTCAGGTGAAGTGGAGAAATGCATAAAGACACAGCTTATATAGTCAGAGAATCATGTCAGATGTTTACAGGTAACCTTTCCAACTGCCATTTATCGCACCTCGGCAGAGAGATAATCACAGCAGTCAAAGGTGTGAATGGTGTCCAAACAGGTCAGTCAGGGAAACATTACATCAAAGAACAATGAGGTGGGGTCACAAGGGGTCAAATATTGCAGATGCTGGGGTCTGTATGAAAAACAAAAAAAGACAAAAAAAATTTTTGGCTGGAAATCACAGCAGGTCCGGCCGCATCTGTGTAGAGAGAACAAGCCAATGTCGACTCGAGTCTGGATGACCCTGCATCAGGTGGGGTTACATGTAGCGTGACATGAACCCAAGATCTCGGTTGAGGCCGTCCTCATGGGTGCGGAACTTGGCTATCAGTTTCTGCTCGACGATTTTGCGTTGTCGTGTGTCTCGAAGGCCACCTTGGAGAATGCTTACCCGAAGATCGGCGGCTAAATGTCCTTGACTGCTGAAGTGTTCCCCGACTGGGAGGGAACACTCCTGCCTGGTGATTGTTGCGCGGTGTCCGTTCATCCGTTGTCGCAGTGTCTGCATGGTCTCGCCGATGTACCATGCTCCGGGGCATCCTTTCCTGCAACGTATGAGGTAGACAACGTTGGCCGAGTCACATGAGTATGTACCATGTACCTGGTGGGTGGTGTCCTCACGTGTGATGATGGTATCTGTGTTGTTGATCTGGCATGTCTTGCAGAGGTTGCTGTGGCAGGGTTGTGTGGTGTCGTGGTCGCTGTTCTCTTTCAGTCACATTCTTACATTTGTCCACCCCAGTCCAACTCCGGCATCTCCACACCTTTAAAACAATTTTATAAGAAAACCGGTTTGTACTGGGATTTTTTTTCTCTTACAGGGTGATATTGCTTCATTAATTTCAAGCAGATCGCAGCATCAGGAGACACACCTTTCAACATCAACACTATGCAACTGCATTATTTCACCTTCAATTTGTGCGGAATTGGCACTGATCAGCTGACAGCGCCTGTGGGATGTTGAACCACAGGCCACTTAAAGCTCGACTGCAACTGCACTCAGTTGTTGGGAAGAGCACTGAGATTTCAAACTGAGACACATCTGCAGCTCCTGGGGGGAAAAAAACCCAGAACAGTGGGCAGGTGAAATTCCTTTTCCTCGTTTCCGGCCTTCAACCAATGCTGTTCCGAAATTCGTTTCTAGGAGATGTGGAAACGTAGCTTGAGACGGCGCTGCCTCTGTTTATTTTTACCCTCGTGGGAAGTGCCTGGTTTCTCTTGACAGCACAACTGGGGTCAGTGAGTCACTACATTAAGGGTGTTGAGAATGCCCATTCTGTGGTACAGGTCTAAATTACTACCACACCGTGCCTAAGAACATAAGAATTAGGAGCAGGAGTCGGCCATTCGGCCCCTCGAGCCTGCTCCGCCATTCAATAAGATCATGGCTGATCTTCGACCTCAACTCCACTTTCCCGCCCAATCCCCATATCCCTCGATTCCCCTAGAGTCCAAAAATCTATCGATCTCAGCCTTGAATATACTCAACGACTCAGCATCCACAGCCCTCTGGGGCAGAGAATTCCAAAGATTCACAACCCTCTGGGTGAAGAAATTCCTCCTCATCTCAGTCTTAAATGGCCGACCCCTTATCCTGAGACTGTGACCCCTGGTTCTAGACTCTCCAGCCAGGGGAAACAACCTCTCGGCATCGACCCTGTCAATCCCCCTCAGAGCTTCCCAGCACCGGCCAGTTCATATATGTCATCTTCCAGTTTGTCAGGAAATGTCCCACAACATTTAGTCAACTCTTGTTCAGAGGCTCACCATTGCCAAAATAAAGAAACACAAAGATTTTGCTCATTGAAACAAATACATTAACATTGGTGACACCATTGCTTCAGAAATGTTGGTGACACTTGCTTGCGAAATTAGTGCTGGCTCTCTTCTGGGGAATCTCCCTCCTCAAAATCCCAATCTTTCTCCTCAAACTGTCAACAATCCCCATTAAACAAAATCTGACTTGCGACTGTTTCTAAGCGAATAGAAATGGCAAACTCCCGATCCCCCCCCTGCCGTCCCCAATACTCAATCCTATTGACTGAATGACGTTTCGCTGATTGACTACTGTAGTTATGTAGATACTTTTGTGCTGGTTCCATGACCAAAACTGCAAACGTTCCCATCTTTGTCTCACTTTGTTGAAATGACCAAACTATAGTAAGTTCACAGGAACAAGGTGAAACATTTCCAATTTCTAGCAGCCTTCGATTTCAAAGTGCATGAAATGTTTCCCTGTGAATTCTTGAGGTGTGAAAAGCTGTTGTGAGAATCGAGTTATTGGATTAATGATAACTGACTGTAACAAGGTTTAATAAAGATCAGCAAAGCCATTATTTTCAATGTAAGCACCCCATCGCCAACCGGTTTGTCTTTGAATACTTGCCTGAACAATGCAGTGTGACCAACTCTTTTAATAAAAAAAAGCTTCTGTTTAATTTATACAAGGCGGAGATGTACTTTTGGGTTTACACAAAGCTGCATAAGGTCCACTTTATTATCAGGTAACTTTTAAGATTCACCATCAGGTATCCTGGGGCAGCCAGCGTACATGACGTTAGACAAAGGGACACTGCAAAAAGCTGGCAGAGCTCACCGGTACAAATTCAGTGTCTCGGAGGAGACAATACTTTGTAAAGAGAAGAGGTGAATAACGTTTTTTTTGCAAACTTCTCTTCCGGAAAGGGCCTCAGTCCTGGCTGGGTCCTGGTCCATCGCACCAGATGGAGGTTAGACACACAGCCCGTGGGAAAGAAAGTGAGATCAGCAAAGGGGCAAGGGCGGCTGCACCCAGGAGCCCAGACTGGCTGTTTCCAGGGGCAGTGTGGAGATCTCGGAGCTCATTTGCCTTCTCCAGGCTGTACGCCACAGGAGGAGGAAATGCAGATTAAAAATACATTTAAAATAAAAAATCCAGACAAATAATACTTCGACGTATTTTACAAACCAACAGGTTTCAATGTTTACATTTCACCCGCCCACCAAAATATATTTGTTTTGTTTCGGATAGCAGAAGACATTCTTATTAATACTATCGCTGAATAAGACAGAATGCATTTCTTGTTTTTGTATATCCGTCTGTCACAGGTCCTGTGGGGGAAGTTGCTATAAAAAAAAATATGTCCATCAAATGGGCAAAGCTTCGTCCTGTTTGGGAGTTCCTCAGCAAGTGTAACATTTCAATAATGACTTAGCCTTGTTGCTCAGTTAGTGCTTCAGTGACATCGTCCTTGGCCATTTCAATGCCAGCAGCTTGCGCCCTCTTCCTGCACTGAAGACCGGAGAATGGGTTGAACCATCCCAAGGAGAAGCTGCCATCAAATGCTGCCTTCATTCCTTCCCAACCCAACTTCTTCTCCCAAGTGGGCGTTTCATTCTTGAGGCGCTCAATGCCCTAGAAACAATTATGATGACACAATGTAACGGCTGCAGGGAAATCCATACGATGTTAAATATATCTGCCAGACCACGAATTATTACAAAATTCCTTTACAGAGATTATACAAGGGAACCCAGGTAGTTTCAATAACCAGGGAGCATTGATTGAAAGTAATTGGTAGAAGGATTAGAGGGGAGTTGAGGAGAACTTTTTTCACCCAGAGGGTGGTGGGGGTCTGGAACTCACTGCCTGAAAGGGTGGTAGAGGCAGAAACCCTCATCACATTTAAAAAGTACTTGGATATGCGCTTGAAGTGCCGTAACCTACAGGGCTACAGACCAAGAGCTGGAAAGTGGGATTAGGCTGGAGAGCTCTTTTTCGGCCGGCACAGACACGATGGGCCGAATGGCCTCCTTCTGTGCTGTAAATTGCTCTGATTCTAAGGGACTTCAGCTGAGGAACCTTTGGAAACATTTTAAATCTACTTTCCCAATGTTTTCAAGGTTTTTGTATGAAAGGTTTCAAACATTCCCATGAGAATACTTCTACGCTCCTCAGCGGGAGTTTTATTTTGCCTACATCGATGAACATTGGAAAAGCCCGTTATTCTCTGTCTCTTACTATCCAAATATATACATTTCTACGTTGGAGTAAACACGTCACGTCGGTATGAAGATGACCAGATGTGGCTCCACCAGATAAACAGATTCACTGAACCGCAGGCCCTCAGCCTGTAAATTACCCATTCTGCTAAAGTAGGTCCATTTTATAGTGGGAAAAAATAGCCTCTCTACATAAATAAGCTTAAAGGTTGAAGGGAGCAATTCCTTTAAATCTTTATCATTCCCAACTAATTGTGCTAATGTTTTAACGACTGATAATCCATTGCAAAATGAGAAGAATTGTGCGGTAAACAAATGGTAATATTAGGTCCTGCGTGAAATGAAGCATGCGATTCCTCTTACAGTACTCGGTGATTCTGCTTCGTGCGTGCATCCACTTGTACGCTAGAACTGATAAAAAGTACAACTCATTTGCCACGGCATTTTACTCCTGGATTGGGATTCCCGTAAAATGGGAATGGGGCACTGGAATGTACACCTCAGAAGAGGTTATTCCTCAATGTCCACGGGGCACTGATCCAGTCTGCTGAATGACTGCTCCCTTCTCCAAACATCTAAGACAGGGGTATGTCTGTGTCGTGCATTAATACCACCAGGACTCAAGTATAAAGCTGGAGAGCCAGGCAGCCTCCAATTTGCTTTCTTTGGCCTGGGTTTAGATCCATGCCCCAGAGGTGATTATTACAGCAAGATTATGGTGGACTATCTAGCCCCTTGGACAAGGGACATTTAGTTAAATGAGCACGTGGATATTTCATGCAGAACATATACCTGGATCATTAAAGGCCAAATATCAGTAAAGATTTCTAGTTAGAGTTGTGCAGGTACCATCTCTACTCCAAGATAGGCTGTAGCGTTAGAAGACAAGAAAAAAAAGTCAGAGTTAGTTAAAGAGGCAACAGCAAGGAAAGGCGAAAACCAGATAGCACAGTTCTTACTCAGTTAAACCGAGACTGATGTAAATACCAAAGTGACGGTTAGATTGTGTATCGCTGTTAAAGATTAGTAAAAAAAAAAGCAATGAATCTGTTAGAATGGTCCAGCCTTTCCTATTCTTTATTAGTGTGATCAACAGCGCACCGAACGTGGTTTCTTTAACTCTCTGCTCCTCTTCTCACCTCAATCATTCCACCCACTCACCTCACCAAAGGATGCTGAGTCGTTGAGGATATTCAAGGCTGAGATCGATAGATTTTTGGACTCTAGAATCGAGGGATATGGGGATCGGGCGGGAAAGTGGAGTTGAGGTCGAAGATCAGCCGTGATCTCATTGAATGGCGGAGCAGGCTCGAGGGGCCGTGTGGCCGACTCCTGCTCCGAGTTCTTATGTTCTTATGATAGCGAGGCCCATCTTGCAGAGCGCTGGAGGAACTTGTGCAATTCACCAGGGCTGTCTCGGGGCTGCGACCAGCAGAAAACGAGACCGGAAGAATTTGAGCGGGGGTTTTTTGGGAGATATGGGCACAGTGCTGGAAGGAGACACAGAAATGTTTAAGAACATTAGAAAGGAAAGGAAGGTTCGCGACGGGGCAGTAGCCGCAGGAGATCGAGGGGGGTTAAAGGTGGTTTTTGTGGCGAACTGGTGACTGTAAAGGGATGGTGTCCGAGGAGAGAGTGTCAGCTATGTGGGAGCTGGCAGTAGGTGCTGAGTGGTCAGAACTGGAGTGGGGAGCGGATCAAGGTGGCAGGGTGTCGTTTTCAAGTTGGAAAGGATGTTATGTATTAACCATATTAACAATTTATTTTAAAAAGTCTTTCAACAGGTCCCTTTTCCTAAAACTACCACTGCCCCAGGCTCTGAAGATCAAAATATATTATCTACAACAACAGCTTGTATTTATATAGCGCCTTTAATGTAGTAAAATGTCCCAAGGCACTTCACAGGAGTATTATAAGACACAAAATTTGACACCGAGCCACATAAGGAGAAATTAGGGCAGGTGACCAAAAGCTTGGTCAAAGAGGTAGGTTTTAAGGAGCGTCTTAAAGAAGGAAAGAGAGGCGGAGAGGGTTTGGGAGGGAATTCCAGAGTTTAGGGCCCAGGCAACAGAAGGCACGGCCACCAATGGTTGAGCGATTATAATCAGGGATGGTCAAGAGGGCAGAATTAGAGGAGCGCAGATATCTCGGGGGGAGGGGGGTTGTGGGGCTGGAGGAGATGACAGAGATAGGAAGGGGCGAGGCCATGGAGGGGTTTGAAAACAAGGATGAGAATTTACGCAGAGCGGGCTCCCAGTGGGATCGCTGTCAGATATGAGCCTGCCACTGCAAGGGTGCAAACTGCCCCCCAACGCCAACATTTGGCGGCAGTGCGCAGGGGAGGTGTGGCCAATGGCCATAGGGCTGCTGTTTCCGCTGACGTCCTGCCCAATCTGGGGTGGGAGTGCGGAGGAAAATCCAGCCTGTACCGGTTATTGTAACACAGCCATCAATGAGTTGACCCAAGCTGACACAACACCCACCCACTTTCACTTCTGTCGCTATTAGTCACTGAATGGACCAACACGTGAACAGATTTACACAAAATATCACTGTCAAATGGTCGATTTCCACAGCTGTCTGTCTCGTACTTTATTGACAAACTGCTGAAAAAAATCAAAGACTTATTTTAACCTCACTACCAATTCCGAAGTGAAAGCTATGCAAGTTGACAAACCATTTAAGAAAAATGTCTTTTGCTTCACTAAGTTCGGTTCAGTATCCAACATCTCTCTCTTGCTGTGACATTTCTGATGCCATTTTAGAAACACGCGGCGGTTCAATATTTTAGAGAATGGAATAATAGGGAACACAGCAGGAAGACAACCATTTTCAAAAGTGCTTAATGTCAAGGTACCTGCAGACACAGTGTAGGTGCAGAGTGAGCGGGTATTAGGAACAGGGAGCATTCTGGAAACCTGCCGCATATCCTCCACTTTAGATTTACGCAGGAAGGAATAGAGGGAAACAGACAAGTTGAAGATGTCCAGGAACACCGTTAGCAAGAAAAGAAAAAACATTTGATAGAAGCAGGTCGCTGCATCTTTAGCTTGTTTGTTCCTGGGATGTGAGCATCGCTGGCAAGGCCTTGAGAAAGTGGTGTTGAGCCGCCTTGTTGAACTGCTGCAACTGGTTTGGTACAACCGAGTGTCTCGCTCAGCCATTTCAGAGGGTAGTTAAGAGTCAACCACATTGCTGTGGGTCTGGAGTCACATATAGGCCAGACTGGGTAAGGGCGGCAGATTTCCTTCCCTAAAGGAACATTAGTGAACCAGATGGGTTTTTAAGACAATCCGGTCGTTTCACACTCACCATTACTGATACTAGCTTTTTATTCCAGATTTATTTTATTTAATTCCTCAGCTGCCGTGGTGGGATTTGAACTCACGTCTCTGGATCATTAGTCCAGGCCTCTGGATTATGAGCCCAGTAACATAGAAAAATAGGAGCAGGAGTCGGCCATTCAAGCCTGCTCCACCATTCAATGTGATCATGGCTGATCCTCTATCTCAATACCATATTCCCGCTCTCTCCCCATACCCCTTGATGCCTTTTGTGTCTAGAAATCTATCTATCTCCTTCTTAAATATATTCAGTGACTTGGCCGCCACAGCCTTCTGTGGTAGAGAATTCCACAGGTTCACCACCCTCTGAGTGAAGAAATTTCTCCTCATCTCAGTCCTAAATGTCCTACCCCATATCCTGAGACTGTGACCCCTCGTTCTAGACCCCCCAGCCAGGGGAAACATCCTCCCTGCATCCAGTCTGTCTAGCCCTGTCAGAATTTTATACGTTTCAATGAGATCCCCTCTCATTCTTCTAAACTCTAGTGAATACAGGCCTAGTTGACCCAATCTCTCCTCATAAGACAGTCCTGCCATCCCAGGAATCAATCTGGTGAACCTTCACTGCACTCCCTCTATGGCAAGTATATCCTTTCTTAGGTAAGGAGACCAAAACTGCACACAGTACTCCAGGTGTGGTCTCACCAAGGCCTTGTATAACTGTAGTAAGACATCCTTGCTCCTGTACTCAAATCCTTTGCAATGAAGGCCAACATACCATTTGCCTTCCTAACTGCTTGCTGCACCTGCATGTTTGCTTTCAGTGACTGGTGTACAAGGACACCCAGGTCCCTTTGTACATCAACATTTCCCAATCTATCACCATTTAAATAACACTCTGCCTTTCTGTTTTTCCTACCGAAGTGGATAACTTCACATTTAGCCACGTTATACTGCATCTGCCATGTATTTGCCCACTCACTCAACGTGTCTAAATTGCCTTGAAGCCTCTTTGCATCCTCCTCACAACTCACAATCCCACCTAGTTTCGTGTCGTCAGCAAACTTGGAGATATTACATAATCACTATGCTACCGTTCCCCCTAGGGCAGCACGGTGGCATAGTGGTTAGCACTGTTGCCTCACAGCGCCAGGGACCCGGGTTCGAATCCGGCCTCGGGTGACTGTCTGTGTGGAGTTTGCACATTCTCCCCGTGTTTGCGTGGGTTTTCTCCGGGTGCTCCGGTTTCCTCCCACAGTCCAAAGATGTGCGGGTTAGGTTGATTGGCTATGATAAATTGACCCTTAGTGTTAGGGGGATTAAATACGTGGGGTTACGGGGATAGGGTGGGATATGTGTTGGTGTAGGGGTTATGGGGATCGGGTGGGATATGTGTCGGTGCAGGCTCGATGGGCCTAAATGGCCTCTATCTGCACTGTGGGGTTTCTGTGTGATTCTGTGTCTGTGTGTGAAATGGACTCGATAGATTTGCCTGCCCTCAAGGTCTGGTGTTACAATGCATGGAAGATGGGCTGGTCAAGGAGGAATGCTGACATTTAAAATATTTGCCCAGGAACAAAAAGTGCAACATGTGGGCAGAAGTCTCAAAAATCAGCAACTTCATAAGGTGCAAAGAAATGTCGACGTCATTCATATTTATATAAAAAGAAAAACAGACTTGCATTTCTATAGCGCCTTTCACGACCACTGGACGTCCCAAAGCGCTTTACAGCCAATGAAGTACTTTTTGAAGTGTGGTCACTGTTGTAATGTGGGAGAGCAACAGTCACCTCCAAGAGGGTGGGCTAATCGACATTAAGTTGGGATTGTGAGGAATGTCTCAGTAACTAACTACTGTCCAGTGTGATAGGAGATGCTCTTCCAGCTCCCGGTTGCTTTCCGATGTTAGAATCTTCCACTGCCAATGTTCGCCACACTTATGAGTGGCCTGGAGTTACCCAGGTAACGGTATTGCCCTCAAAAGTGTTGAACAAGCTGCTCACACGACATAGAACTTCCCTGCAGAAACACCGGCGACAAAAATAAATCCCATCCCCTCCTTTGGCTGCACGGTACTGTTACACTGGGAGTGTTTTCACAATAAAGGTTGTTCCTGCTTCCACCGCGCCACATCACACTGTCCTCGGGCTGACAGCAACCTCCAAATTAAACATGAATTTTCAACAAAGAAAATCAAGTTAGACAAAGCAGACAAGGAGAATGGAGCTAATGTCACCTTGGTCTTCAAAGAGCATGCGACTAATTTCCACACTGGGGGTTAACTACTACGGCAAGATGATAAAGAGTAGGGGTAAAGTATGGTGATAACTGGCTTGGAATCGGAAACAGTAACCAACAATTGGAATGTTTCCAGCCCAGTGCAGCCCACAAGCTTTGCTCTGACACCAAGTAATGGTCAACAATATAAGTGACTAACAGCCGTCAACTTTTGGGGAAGAAACCCGCTTCTTGCTTTTTGGGGAGAGGAGGGGCAGATCAGTTATCTCTTCCCTCTTCACCCCTCCTCCCCCGCTCCCCCCCACTCCACCTCCTCCACTCCCCCACCTCCCCTCCCCCCCCCCTCCCCCTCAAGGCGGGATATTCTACTCTGAGCACCGCTCAAATAAAACAGATACGTCTGCAACATCTGCAGATTCGACACCTCCGGCAAAATTAGCCAATGGGATCCCAATTTTTTCTTTTAATCGCACCCTCGATGAAACAGCTACAAATCTGAAAATGGGTCAGGAACACGAAGTAATCGTTAACAGGTGTTGTGTACTTTGCAACATCTTGAAACACAGAAAGAAAATGAGAAAAGGTCAACTCAGCTCATCCCTCCAACATTCCAACTCTCCCGGATTAAGTTCAGCTGTGCCTTGAAATGCCCCTAAAATCAGTGCCTCGACCACCTTGCCCAGCAAATTATTCTAGGCACGTATCACCCTGTATGTGAAGTTCCATTAAGTATTTAATCAGCTGTGGCTCAGTGGGTAGTATCCTCACCTCTGGAGTCAAGAAGGTGGTGAGTTGAAGTCCCACTCCAGCGATTTTAACACAAAAATCTAGGCTGACACTCCACTGCAGTACTGAGGGAGCGCCACGCTGTTGGAGGGGCAGGACTGAGGGAGTGCTACACTGTCGGAGGGGCAGGACTGAGGGAGCGCCACGCTGTCGGAGGGGCAGGACTGAGGGAGTGCTACACTGTTGGAGGGGCAGGACTGAGGGAGTGCTACACTGTCGGAGGGGCAGCACTGAGGGAGCACCGCATTGTCAGAGGGTCAGTACTGAGGGAGCGCTGCACTGTCGGAGGGGCAGGACTAAGGGAGTGCTGCACTGTTGGAGGGGCAGTATTGAGGGAGCGCTGCACTGTCGGAGGGGCAGTACTGAGGTAGTGCTGCACTGTCGGAGAGGCAGTACTGAGGGAGCGCCGCACTGTCGGAGGGGCAGTACTGAGGGAGCGCTGCACTGTCCGAGGGGCAGTACTGAGGGAGTGCCGCACTGTTGAAGCGGCAGTACTGAGGGAGCGCCGCACTGTCGGAGGGGCAGTACTGAGGGAGCGCCGCACTGTCAGAGGGGCAGTACTGAGGGAGCGCTGCACTGTCGGAGGGGCAGTACTGAGGGAGCGCTGCACTGTCGGAGGGGCAGTACTGAGGGAGTGCCGCACTGTCGAAGGGGCAGTACTGAGGGAGCGCCGCACTGTTGGAGGAGCAGTACTGAGGGAGCGCCACGCTGTTGGAGGGGCAGGACTGAGTGAGTGCTACACTGTCGGAGGGGCAGGACTGAGGGAGCGCTGCACTGTCGGAGGGGCAGTACTGAGGGAGTGCTACGCTGTTGGAGGGGCAGGACTGAGGGAGTGCTACACTGTCGGAGGGGCAGCACTGAGGGAGCGCCGCATTGTCAGAGGGTCAGTACTGAGGGAGCGCTGCACTGTCGGGGGGCAGGACTAAGGGAGTGCTGCACTGTCGGAGGGGCAGTACTGAGGGAGCGCTGCACTGTCAGAGGGGCAGTACTGAGGGAGCGCTACACTGTTGGAGGGGCAGTACTGAGGTAGCGCTGCACTGTCGGAGAGGCAGTACTGAGGGAGCGCTGCACTGTCGGAGGGGCAGTACTGAGGGAGCGCTGCACTGTCGGAGGGGCAGTACTGAGGGAGTGCCACACTGTTGAAGCGGCAGTACTGAGGGAGTGCCGCACTGTCGGAGGGGCAGTACTGAGGTAGCGCTGCACTGTCGGAGGGGCAGTACTGAGGGAGCGCCGCACTGTCGGAGGGGCAGTACTGAGGGAGCGCCGCACTGTCGGAGGAGCAGTACTGAGGGAGCGTCGCACTGTCAGAGGGGCAGTACTGAGGGAGCGCTGCACTGTCGGAGGGGCAGTACTGAGGGAGCGTCGCACTGTCAGAGGGGCAGTACTGAGGGAGCGCTGCACTGTCGGAGGGGCAGTGCTGAGGGAGTGCTGCACTGTCGGAGGTGCCGTCTTTCAGATGTGACGTTAAACCGAGGCCCCGTCTGCTCTCTCAGGTGGATGTAAAAGATCCCACGGCCACTATTTCGAAGAAGAGCAGGGGAGTTCTCCCCGGTGTCCTGGGGCCAATATTTATCCCTCAATCAACATCACTAAAACAGATTATCTGGTCATTATCACATTGCTGTTTGTGGGAGTTTGCTGTGCGCAAAATGGCTGCCGCGTTTCCGACATTACAACAGTGACTACACTTCAAAAAGTACTTAATTGGCTGCAAAGCGCTTTGGGACATCCGGTGGTCGTGAAAGGCGCTATATAAATGCAAGTCTTTCTTTTAAACTTGTTTTTCACTAATTAATAATTTATGGCCACTGATCCTATTATCCAATCATAATTTAAAGTCATTTTCAGGATTTATCTTCTCTAAGTCATTTAATATTTTACATAGGATTTCATAGGGTATACGGCACAGAAACAGGCCATTCGGCCCAACCAGTCTATACTATTCACTTCAACCACTCCCTGTGGTAGCGAGTTCCACATTCTCACCACTCTCTGGGTAAAGAAGTTTCTTCTGAATTCCCTATTGGATTTCTCGGTGACTATCTTATATTGATGGCCTCTAGTTATGCTCTTCCCCACAAGTGGAAACATTCTCTCTGTATCCACTCTATCAAAACCTTTCATAATTTTAAAGACCTCTATTAGGTCACCCCTCAGCCTTCTTTTTTCAAGAGAAAAGAGACCCAGCCTGTTCATCCTTTCCTGATGTGTATACCCTCGCATTTCTGGTATCATCCTTGTAAATCTTCTCTGCACCCGCCCCAGTGCCTCTATATCCTTTTTATAATATGGCGACCAGAACTGCACGCAGTGCTCCAAGTGTGGTCTAACCAAGGATCGATATTGTACAAACGCCAACAGGATCCCCGGAGATGGTGACGAGTTTGCACAGAGAATATGGAGCAACAAATTGGAGCTGCCAGTTCTGCCAGTTTTGGTAAATCTTTACATTTAAATTCGCACAAATTCTAAAATGGACCCTTCTCCTGACGACGGGCTGCGCCTGAGGCAGGAACTATTCCCTCCACAGAAGCAGACCGACCTGCTGAGCCTTTCCAGGAATTGGTTTTTGCTTCTCGTCACTGCAGTCCGATCAGTAAAACATTAACACATACAGCGCTGAACTGCGTGAGCTGAATGTTGGAGGGAAGCGCTGAATTTTGACTTTTCTCAATTTCTTTCTGCGTATCGAGGTCTTGTAACGTGTGTAAATTGAGAATCCCACACAGCTGATTACGTCTAGTAAATGCAACACTTGGTCCAAATGGCTTTAGTTACATTTTGATAATTAATTCCCCTCCGCTCACACTTATGGTACAACACCCAAGCCAATCTCCAATATCTCACCCAAGTGGCCATTCTCTGTGATGCCAAACAGTGAGAGTTTTGGTGGGCTATTCAGCCATAGGAGGGGCAGCAAAGCTAAACATAATCCTATTCTCACTTGTCCACTCACTTCCAGCAGTGAGCTCAGAATAGCCATCAGGAGTTTAAACCCTGGCTGGATTTCCAGTCGCTAACCCAGGAATACCAGGGATATTTATAGGGTACCGACTAGAAGATTCACTCCATCACCTCCCTAATCTGTACGATCCAGTGCTGATCATAGAACATAAGGATTAGGAGCAGGAGTTGGCCACACGGCCCCTCGAGCCTGCTCCGCCATTCAATAAGATCATGGCGGATCATCGACCTCAACTCCACTTTCCCGCCCGATCCCCATATCCCTCGATTCCCCCAGAGTCCAAAAATCTATCGATCTCAGCCTTGAATATACTCAACGACTCAGCATCCACAGCCCTCTGGGGCAGAGAATTCCAAAGATTCACCACCCTCAAGAATTGTGCCAGTTTCCTTGCAAATGAAGCTATCCCCAAAGTATTGCAAGGCAGATTTGGCATACTGGGAAAGCAAATTTATGATAAAGTTGCGTTTGTGACTTTGGTACATGCAGATCGGTATCGATAAAAGCAAATTGCTGGCTTCTGTGGCGAGCAAAGGGGTTGGCTTGCCCATGGCCAGCCCAGGATGGTAGATGTGATACCAAATACTGCTGGCAGGAGCTGCCAGGATTTCCATTTGACGTTTCCCAGTGAACTCCCACCCCCGCCCCCTTCTCTCCCCAAGCAACGAGGCGCTGACACCAGGGGCATTTACTGCAGAGGGCACGTGCGCTGTTAAAGAAAACCCTCTCATGTAAAAAGGACCACCTTAGGGCTCAGGTTATTAGGTTTATGGGGCAACATGGATTAACCAATCTAGAGACTAGGCACAGCAGATGTCAAAAACATCTCTCTGCAGAATAAGCAGCCAGAGCACAACAAGATAGCTAGCGTAGAATTAACTGCATTCCTGTAGACAATGGATCCTTAGATGAGAATCGTAACACATGACTTTAGGAGTGTACAAGTTTAATATAGTTCAGCAAGGTTACCATGGCTACAGAAGTAGAGTGGGGAAGGTATTGACTAGAGGAACCTTGAAGAGATAAGGCCTCCTATCAAACTGGACAAAACCAATTTTTACCATTTTTAGAGAACAACAACAGCAACTTGTATTTATATAGCGCCTTTAATTTACTAAAACGTCCCAAGGCGCTTCACAGGAGTATTATAAGACAGAACATTTAACACCGAGCCACATAAGGAGAAATTAGGGCATGTGACCAAAAGCTTGGTCAAAGAGATAGGTTTTAAGGATACTCTTCCATCTTTCTTAATCCTGGTCGCAGTTATGTAAGTCCTGAGAAATCCCCATTTCAAATTTCCACTAGCCAACATGGACGAAATGAAATATTAATTTTAAATTGTAGGTTTAAGTTTGTTTTATGCAACTGTTAGTCAATGCGCGTCGATTCTTGAATAATCATACTTTTAAACTAGTGCAAGATGCCTTGGGTCGACCCAGTTAGATTTTAAAATGGAAGAAAGAAGTGCTGGACCTGTTTGAACAATGCCGACTCCAACAAGCCTCATTAGCAAAGCGAGTGTCAGTCTGTGAGAACAGCTGAGAGAGTGACTGGAATTCCAGAGACTGAGATAAGAGGCAGGGACCGTAAGATTGTTATGAATTATGTTAGTTGGTTTTTAGACTAATTTGCTTTACTATCTTATAAACATTAGTATCTTCTAATCATCAGTAATAGATCAATAATCGTGTGTAAGGGTTAAATGTAGAAGTTTGTAATCATCAACTGCGTACAAGTATAACCTGAATTATGTACAACATGTAACCCATTTTCTTATGCTTAAAATTCCCTGAGTGAGCTGTAACCAGACAACCTGGGGTGAGGAAGAGATTGCCACGGTCAAATAGACTGCAGCTCGCCTGGGATCCAAGGGTCGGGCGCAGTTACCATTGTGTTGGAATGTTATCACATCCGCAGCGAATTATAAAAACAAAGGCCAACAGCAAGGGCCATATCTCAACCTGTGGAGACAGATTCCTTTTGTGTTGCCATGACTACCCCAGATATGGGTCTTGATGGTCAAACACATGATGAGAGCGCGTCATCAGACCGAAAACCTGCGTAAGGCAGGCCGCTACAAACGTGGCATCTTTATGATTGGATTTTGGGTTTGGACGTCAACCAGTGATTGGTTCAGGAGGACTCCATAGCTTTTGAATGAGAGTAAGGGTATAAGAAGGGGGTCTTAACAGCCACAAATTGTAGAAGATTTCAGGAGTAGAAGATCTCAGGAGCAAGAGATTTCAGGACGAATCAAAGAGACAGAGAGGCGCAGGAGACACAGGGTGCTGCCTACTCACAGTTGCAGCTTCGACCCAGAGAATGATGGGGTAATAGAAGTCTCAATTATAAGGTGTCAGCTGTGGCTCAGTGGGTAGCACACTCGGTCGAGTCATGAAGGTTGTGGGTTCAATTCCCACTCCAGGGACTTGACTGTAAAGTGCTTTGAGACATCCGGTGGTCGTGAAAGGCGCTATATAAATGCAAGTCTATATATTAAGTCTTGCTTGTGCTGAATAAAGTTAAATCACTGTCCCCAATACGGGTCAACCTTGAATCATTTGGAACCAGGTAAACTAGCGAGAGACGTAAAAAGGAAAAGATTAGCGAAAGTAAATGTGGGTCCCTTACAGGCTGTGACAGGAGAAATTATAATGGGGAGTAAGGAAATGGCAGAGAAATTAAACAAATACTTTGGGGGAAAAATGTAGTTGGTTTGCACCTCCTGTTAGCGCCTTAAGAGGGCGCTAAGCAACTAGCGCCCGGGCGCGGTGATGTTTGCGCCGCTCACGAAATTAACTAGACATTTTGCGGCGGCGCTAAACACTACCGCCACGATCTCCTGCGCCGGCAAATCGTGACATCAATCGAGTGTGCAACGCCCCAGACCGGATATTGAGTGGCGCCCCGTCTTACCGCCTGCCGCTAGCAACGACAGGTTGAGGGGAGCGTTTTGCAGTCGGGAAGGGACTAGGGGAGCGCTATTTAAAGGCGACCGCTTCATCCCTTTTTTTGTCTGCGAAATTTTTACACCACGCATTCCGAGTGAGAGAGAGAGACTGCAGGAGATATTCAAAGCTGTGTTGAGGAGTTTTGGGTACTGAGCAGCACTTAGCAGGTTCTTTCTGATTTGATCTTCCTTGCATCGATTTAGAAGAGACTGTGGGGGCTGCACTCTGAGCTCTTTCCCTGGCCTCTCCTTTGTTCTTTCCAGCAGATTTGATGTACAGGTCTCTCCAGGCTGAGATTCAAGGCTGCAGTGAGCAGGGTGTGGCTGGAGAGCAAGATCGACACTCACCTTTAAGAACTGGCCGGCGCCAGTATGTCTGTGTTCCATTGCTGACTGACATCACGAGCTTCGCCAGCGCTCTGAGGTAGCGCCTCGCTCCTCGGCCTTTGTGCTTTAAGACAGGTGTGAAGTGCCTGATTTAGCGCTCCAATCACCTCAATAAAAGCCAAGTTTGCAGTCGGAGGCGATAATTAGCGGCAGGCGCTAATCTTTGCACCCGGCCGATAATTGCGCCCCAAATGGGGCGATACTGAATTTCTCCCCCTTTGTGTGTCTTCACGGAAGATGCAAAAAACTTCCCAGAAATAGTGGTGAACTAAGGGTCCAGCAAGGATGAGGAACTGAAAGAAATTAGTAAAAAAAAAATAGTACTGGATAAATTAATGGGACTGAAAGCTGATAAATCCCCTGGACCTGATGGCCTACATCCTGGGGTTTTGAAGGAGGTGGCTATAGAGATAGTGGATGCATTGGTTGTCATCTTCCAAAATTCCATAGATTCTAGAACGGTTCCCGCGGATTGGAAGCTGGAAAATGTAACCCCGCTAATTAAGAAAGGAGGGAGAGAGAAAACGGGGAACTACAGACCAGTTAGCCCGACATCAGTAGTAGGGAAAATGCTAGAATTTATTAAGAAGGACATGGTAACAGTGCACTTAGAAAATGATAAGATTGGGCAGAGTCAACACGGATTTGTGAAAGGGAAATCGTGTTTGTCAAATAGAGTTTTTTGAGGTTGTAACTAGCAGAATAGATAAGGGGGAACCAGTGGATGTGGTGTATTTGGATTTTCAGAAGGCATTCGATAAGGTGCCACACAAGAGGTTATTAAATAAAATTAGGGCTCATGGGATTGGGGTAATATACTAGCATGGATTGAGGATTGGTTAACGGACAGAAAACAGAGTATGACTAAACGGGTCATTTTCGGGTTGGCAGGCTGTAACTAGTGGGGGTACTGCAAGGATCAGTGCTTGGGCCTCAGCTATTCACTATATCAATGATTTGGATGAGGGGACCAAATGTAATATATCCAAGTTTGCCGATGATACAAAGCTGGGTGGGAATGTAAGTTGTGAGGAGGATGCAAAGAGGCTTCAAGGGGATATAGACAAGCTAAGTGAGTGGGCAAGAACATGGCAAATGGAATATAATGTGGAGAAATGTGAAGTTATCCACTTTGGTAGGAAAAATAGAAAAGCAGAGTATTTTTTAAATGGAGAGAGATTGGGAAATGTTAGTGTTCAGAGGGACCTGGGTGTCCTTGTACACGAATCACTGAAAGTTAACATGCAGGTACAGCAAGCAATTAGGAAAGCAAATGTTATGTTGGCCTTTATTACAAGAGGATTTGAGTATAAAAGTAAAGGGGGGGAAATTCAGTTGGTTTGCGCCTCCCGTTAGCGCCTTACGAGGGTGCTAATGGGGCGCAAAGCAACTAGCGCCTGGGCGTGGCGCTGTTTGCACCGCTCATGAAATTAACTAGACATTTTGCGGCGGCGCTAAACATTACCGCCACGATCTCCTGCGCCGGCAGATCGTGACGTGTCGAGTGCGCAACGCCCCGGACATTGAGTGGCGCCCCCTGCCTTACCGCCTGCCGCTAGCAATGACAGGTTGAGGGGAGCGTTTTACAGTCGGGAAGGGACTGGGGGAGCGCTATTTAAAGGCGACCGCTTCCTGCCTTTTTTTGTTGATTGAGAGAGAGAGAGAGAGAGACTTCTGGAGAGATTCAACGCTGTGTGAAGGAGTTTTGGGTACTGAGCAGCACTTTGCAGGTTCATTTCGATTTGTCCTTGTATCGATTTAGAAGAGACTGTGGGGGCTGCAATCTTGAGCTCTTTCCCTCGGCCTCTCCATTGTTCTTTCCAGCAGATTTGATGTACAGGTCTCTCCAGGCCGAGATTCAAGGCTGCAATGAGCAGGATGTGGATGGAGAGCAAGATCAACCCTCCCCTTTAAGAACTGGCCGGCGCCAGTGTGTCTGTGTTCCATTGCTGACTGACATCACATGAGCTTTGCCAGCACCCTGAGGTAGCGCCTCGCTCCTTGGCCTTTACGCCTTAAGACAGGTGTGAAGCGCCTGATTTAGCGCTCCAATCACCTCCAGGGGCCAAGTTTGCAGTCGGAGGCGATAATTAGCGCCAGGCGCTAATCTTTGCACCCGACCGATAACAGCGCCCCAAACGGGGCGATACTGAATTTTTCCCCCTAGATGTCTTACTGCAATTATATGGGGCCCTGGTGAGACCACACCTGGAGTATTATGGACAGTTTTGGTCTCCTTACCTAAGGAAGGATATACTTGCCATAGAGGGAGTGCAACGAAGGTTCACCAGACTGGTTCCCGGGATGGGGGGGATTGTCCTATGAGGAGAGATTGAGTAGACTAGGCCTATATTCTCTAGAGTTTAGAAGAATGAGAGGTGATCTCATTGAAACATGCAAAATTCTTACAGGGCTTGACAGGGTAGATGCAGGGAGGATGTTTCCCCTGGCTGGGGAGTCTAGAACCAGGGGTCACAGTCTCAGAATAAGGGGTCGACCATTTAGGACTGAGATGAGGAGGAATTTCTTCACTCAGAGGGTGGTGAATCTTTGGAATTCTCTGCCCCAGAGGGCTGTGGATGCTGAGTCGTTGAGTATATTCAAGGCTGAGATCGATAGATTTTTGGATATTAAGCGAATCAGGGATATGGGGATCGGGCGGGAAAGTGGAGTTGAGGTCGAAGATCAGCCATGATCTTATTGAATGGCGGAGCAGGCTCGAGGGGCCAAATGGCCGATTCCTGCTCCTATTGGGTGACAAATTAACACCAGCCAAATCCAAACACTGCACAAATTCTTTGTAAAATGTTTTATTTAATTATTCAATAATAGCACCCAAATCACACACAAGTATTCAGATTGTATCCGAACTAAATGTTTAGACAGAGAAATTTCCCAAGCGCCCCATGTTAAATGCATTCTTAAAATGTAGTATCTTCCCCTCCCCAACATACAGAGGACACAAGGTTACCAGAAATAATGATCTAACTGCATTTTTTGGCAATGCTGTAATATATAACACGAAAAACTTTAAACCAACAGTTTGTTGATAGCGTTTCTGCAAAGCAAATTAAATGGACAGTCTTGAAAGTAACCGATTAAAAGCCTCCGACGAGCTCGTTTTCTTCACTTGATTTCAAACAATAAGCCATTCTGTTGGCCCAAGAACTATACAAATATTCCTTTTCCACCATACAATATTCCTTTTCCACCGTACAATATTCCTTTTCCATATTCCAGCGTTGCAAAAGGAGTTTCACATCTTTTAATAACAATTTTAAACATTTGCTTTTTAAAAACAAACTCATAATTGCTCATGTGTTCAGTTCCCACATTAAGATCAAACCTCATCATAACCCATTTCTAGAATTACAAAACTCTTAGACCAACCAACCAACGTCTTGGGCCTTGAGCAACATTCCGCTAAGCTGCGTGGCCGCGCAGTCTGGGACCGGCTTTTCAAATCGGAGATTTGTGCGAAATTTTGATTGGGCCGCACTACCCCTTAAAGTGACCGCACAGCCAAAAAAAATTACAGGGAACATTGGCATGGAGTTTTTTTTTTTTTTAAAGCCAGAATTCTCTCCTTCAATTTAAAAAACAGAGAAAGTCTACCTTTGCTGTGCACAAATCTTACATTTAGTAGAAAACTGAACTGTCCCAAGCCCCATTGATACATGAAGACAAAAGTGATGTCTACTGAGCTACTCCTTTAATCTGGCAAGTTTTAAAAAAACACTTTACATTAGCTCCACGAAATAAAGTTTGCTACCTGTCCTTCCCGCTCTCCAAAAGGCATACACATGCTGGGGTATAGTTCTGTGGGTCCAGTACCTCTCGCAAGTGGCCATTTTGAAGTGTTAGCCCAGAGTGCATTGTCGGCTATCCAACAGGGGGAAGCACTATTCAACTGGTGTCAAAAAAGTGACGGGGAGCAGGACCAATTCTCCTTTTTCCTATTCTGGCAAGCTCCAGAGGCCAAACGTAGCACAACCAGAGGTGACGTGGGGAAAAACTCTTACGCAACGAGTGGTGGGGATTTGGAATGTGCTGCCTGATAGGGCGGTGGAGACAGATTCAATAGTAGCCTTCAAAAGGGAACTGGATAAATACTTGGAGAAAAAACTTGCAGGGATGTGGGGAAAGAGCGGGGGAGTGGGACTGACTGGATTGCTCTTCGAAAGAGCCAGCGCAGACTCGATGGCCTCCTTCTGCGCTGTGCTATTCTATGAATCACTGCCGCTCTGATCGAGATCGACTAACTTACCATAAGAATAATGTAAGAATAAGAAATATTCCTGGTCTGTCCGTTCAATACCAGTCTGTGCAATGCATTGAGACACAGTCATCAACAAACCCATTTTTTAATTAGCACGTTCTTTAAATGTTTTTTGTGGCCTCTGTTTTTACCTCCCATGTATAACGTCCATAAACCTGGCTAAAGCATACAGTAACTTTCAACCCAATTTTTAAAATAAAGATCTGGCAACACAAATAATGAAAGAAACTGACAATGAAACAGAAGCCTCTGAACAAAAGAACGTTTGGTCCAGTCCTCACACCCGCCTGTCCTGAATACAACCCTCAATATTTTCAGTCTGTACTAGGCACCATCAGATAACACAACTACAGGATGTTCTATAAAGATTGCTGTTGGCAGGACTCAGCAGGAACAAGGTAAACGCCAGTCCCTAGGCTGAAGTGTCGGAAACCACCTCAACAACCCCAGTTCATATGGCAGAGCACTAGGGAGTCCTGTTTGTGTAAATGTGACAGAGACACGGCTTTCAGTAGCTTGAACTCTACACAAATAATGTAAACCCCAAAAAGGACTGAATGCTGGGCGAATTGAAATTTAAGACTGAGATCGGTAAGATTTTTGTTGGAGAAAGGCATCGAGGGATGTGGAGCACAGGCGGCGGTACAGATCAGCCGTGATCTAACTGACTGGAGGAACAGGCTCAAGGGGCTGAATGGCCTCCTCCTGTTCCTGTGCAAGGAAAGGGAGGTAAACATGGACAGCCTGAAAACAATAGGAACAGCACAGGAACATTTGGGTGGGGGGGGGGGGAAGATTTAAAAACTTTGCAAAAGTCACGTTTTTAACGCAGCTCTTGCGCATCTACAAAAAACAAAAACATCCTGCCTCTAGTGTTTGGAAGACTGAAGTTACCCGCTGAAACCGTAAACATCACAAGACGAGAGTAAATCTGCACAGGACTGAGTAACATCCAGCAGTAAGTAGCCTTTATCATCATGATGAAGAGGAGGCATTTGGGTTAACAGCTAGGAATCTCAGTATTTACTCAGTAATGCTGTATTTACAGTCAGAGGAGGGAAACGGAGAAAGGGCAGGAAAAAAATGAAATAAAAATTTGTAATTTTATTATGTAAAACAAATGCATTCATTGATGTCGTGCTGGGTGCCCATGTAACATGACTTTGGCACTTCACAGGCATGGGTGGCCATAGACGAAGTGCCACACAGTGTTCCCCTTTAATATTGGGGGGGGGGGGTGCGTGACCCCTTTAACGGGCTGCGCGGCCCATTCAAATTTCCACCTACGCACGGTTTTTCCATTCAAAAGCCGGTGAGCCGGCTGCACAGGGCCGCCAGACCGCTGTGTGGCCGCAAGCTTAAAGGGAACATTGGTGCCACAAGTGATTTATGCAGTTCAGCCACATCAGTAAAGTATGCAAATGTGTGTTACAGGACACAACTTGAAATTAACTTAAGTGGGGGGACAGCAACTCCAAAGGATGCGTGCCAATATTGGTGGGTGATTCCCTTGCATCGAGAGCTCTTTATACAACTCGGAGTAATGATCATCGTTTACAGGCTGAGTTTAGCAACTATCCTTTTAAAAAGGTCAAGTCATTTCCCCTTTAACATTGAGGGACTCTGCTTCTTTGGTAGCATATGGATCTCACCCAAGGCAGCAGCAATGGGAGGGCAAAGCCAGGGCACACCAGTACCCAGTATGGAGAAAACCGGAACTGAGAGTCCAGATTGGAGCAAATACAGAACAAAAAAAGGAAGTCAGGCTCTTGAAAGCTATGGGGTAGTTGTGGTAAAATTCATGTTTTTTTAAGCAGGCAGGGTTGCCATCTGCGGCTAGCGCCCACACACCTTAGCGGTACGACCCCAACACAGTACTCAGCAAGTACCGTCATGACACCACGTCAATCAAGGCATCAGTTTATACTTCGGTAACTGTTACAGAATGTAAAGGCATGAACCAATAAAGGCAAGTCTGAACGAGAATTAATTTTCAGACCCTATTAGGACTCCTGAAATTTCAGATGAATGCCTGATCCCCAACAGTACTTTGTCACTAGATTTTCTTCAGTTTCCTTTATTTTAATCTTACAGCTACATCTGCAGTCTTTAGAAGCCTGTGTTATACAATATCCCAGTATAGTAGTGTAGGAGACGAGGAAGTTCGGCATTTTTACAGTCCTATTGCTTCACGGAACAGAGAAGGATGGAATACGTTGAGCAATGGACTGCGCCTTTTCATCGTCCACACTTTCAAAAAACACGTCGGCCACCCGAAAGGACACCACCTCGTAAATCACAATTGGTACTTTTAAAAGTAGTTTTATTGTTAAGAACCGGTTTATATTGGATTGCTGGCCTAGGATGACTCAGACCACATACTGGTACGGGTCTACCTTCCCTTGGTCTGGAGTTGCAAATGGGCTTAGCCATTCTACTGAAAATGGATGACCGAACACAGCTTTCATATTCATCCATTTTGTTTTTTTAGCCCATCTTCGCTCTTCCTTTTTCAACTGCTCTATTCCCTGGAAACAGAAATAGAACAGCTTAAATCAAGTAGGTCAGATTGGGGGAGGAGGACTTGCTTCTACCCACTACAGACAGAACACCAGAACATACATCAATCAGCAAAAAGTCACTGATAGTTCAATTTAACATCAGATTAAATTTTCAATTCATTAAAAAGACAACCAAATAGTTGGTATAATTTTTCAACGCACCCCCCACCCCCCCGTCAAGTGGGCAGGCCGAGGACCCGTTCCTCAGGCTTCGGCCAACGCCGCTTCAGAAACGGCAAAGAGCGACGCAGATAGACTTCAAATCTCCTGCCTCCCCCCCCCCCCCCCCCCCCCGACCGCTCAGAGGAAACGCCTCTCCCAGGTGGCTTGGCTGAAACCTGGCCACTTACTGCACGAGGGGAGGGGAAAAAAATTAAAATATCAGAAGGGCAACCCCATGTTCTGCCATGATGCAGTACAGCAGGGCACTGAGATGCTACGCCATCAATCCAACCACTGATCACATTTTTTTTTAAGTTCTTAAGTACACATCCTTATAGAACTGATGGATGAAATACAGGAAAAAATCCAAATCAATACATCACTAAGTAGAGCACAAACGTGGCACTTATAGCATTATATAGAAAACGACAGGAAACGGGCCTATACATTAGCATGATCCTATTAAACTGGTACAGCAAGTAGTCAAAAGTAGAGAAATTTGGCGAAATAACCATGGAAAGTCAAATAACCGATTGTGTAGATATACAATACTTTATATTTATACCGTGCCTCAAACGTGGGAAACATCCCAAGGCACTTCACGGGAGTGAAATAAGACATAAAATTGACTCCGAACCCAAGAAGTTATTCGGGACTGGTGACAAAGTTTGGTCAGAGGCAAGTTTTCAGGAGGAGCGTAAAGGAGGAGAGAGGTGGAGAGAGGGGTTTACGGAGGGAATTCCAGAGCTTGGGGCCGAGGCGGCTGAAGGTGTGGCCACCAATTGTGAGGCGAAGGAAGTGGGGGGATGCACAAGTGGCCAGAGTTGGGTTGTAGGGCTGGAGGATGCTATCGAGATTGGGAGGCCCCGAGCTATGGAGAGATTTGAAGACGAGGATGAGAATTTTTTAATTTTTTTTATAAATCGAGGCTTTGGTGAACTGAGAGCCAATATTGGGCAGCGAGCACAGGGGTGATTGAACTTGAGGGGGCAAGGAATTTGGAGATGGGGGAGTCACTTGCGAGGATAGGGGGCTCAATGATGAGTTTTTGAGGAGGGGGTGATGACGGCAGATTTGAAAGGGATGGGGGTGGGGTATTATCCGAGGAGAGGGAACCATTAACAATATCAGCTGGCATGGTGCTCAGTAGTTTAGTGGGAATAGGGGGAAGAGAGCAGGAGGTGGGTCTCGCGGACAAGATGAGCTCAAAGAGAGCGTGAAGGGAAGGTGGGAACCTTGGTTTGGGGAGCAAGGGGCAGGGAGAGATGTGGCAGAGACCGCTGAACAGATGGTCTCAATCTTAGCGACAAAGGAGTCCACGAGCTCCTTGCACTTGTTGGAGGCGAGGGGGAAAGGGGCAGGGAAGAGGGGTTTAAGGAGGTGGTTGGTGGTGCTGAAAAGAAGCCGGGGGCTATCTTTGCATTCCAGAATTATCCTGGAGTAGTGAGCAGTTTTGACATTGAAGAGCCGGGCCCGATAGTGCTTGATGTGGTCCAGCCAGATATGGCAGGATATCTCCATGAGAAACATAGGGTGGGCGGTAGAGAACGTGGAGTTTAGAAAGGAGAGGGGGGTGGAACAAGCTGAGCAAAGTTCCCGTTCAGCTGTCAGGAGGTCCCGCGCAGGCCGCACATTGGGAAAAACCGCGCACGCGCGGAAATTTGAATGGGCTGCGCACCCAAAAAAAATTAAAGGGAACATTGAAGGTGAGGTCCTCAAAATAGTCAACTGCAAGTTATAATTTACTGATAACTGCCAGTTGAAGTGCTGAATAAAACTGACAACTTATGCATAGTGGTTGGCTGTAAACGTCCTCTTAAACCCCTCCACAAATTGTCACTGTGACAGAAGACCAGCTTATTCAGTGAGTTTTGAATATACTGTAGTATTGTAGAGGGAATTAAAAGAAAAATACAAACCCAACAGATGGTGAGGAGACAGCATCAGAAACAAACAGCAAGGTGGAAATAACTGGCAACCATTAAGCAGTCGGGGGTTTACCCTATCCAGATATTTTACATACACACCCCCCTCCCGCAACAACATTCCCACTAAGCCGCGCAGCTGTCCGGAGGTCCCGCTCAACTCTTACTGGCTTTTGAATGGGAGATTTCACGCATGTGCAAAACTTTGAATGGGCCGCGGAGCCCGTTAAAGGGACTGTGCACCCAAACAATGAGGGGAACATTGACTGACTGACTGAGACACACACAGTCTATGTCCATAGTTCACCCACAACTGCCATGCGCTTCGCCACAATCCGAATATAAGGGGCACTCAGTTAGCAGAAAATTAGGGAACACTCTGAGATGGGGATACAAACCGGTTTTACCAAACTATTGTCATTACCCATCTACTTTCCCCTCTCCATCTCCCTACAAGAGCTGCTCATTCACTACAGATCCTGCAGCTGGGCATGGGACCCTCTGGTGCAGATAGATTTCCACAATGGTCAACGCTGCTGTAAGGTTGGCCAAAAGGAGGTATTTTCAACTGTCTGTTCTCTTAGCACATCCTAAAATGCACTTAGTCAGCAGATCTACGTCTAGAACAGTTTCCAAAGCCAACTATTTCCAAAGCTTCAACCTCATTCCCAAAACAAATGACCCCTCGGAAAGAAGTCGCTCTACTTGCACTGCTAGGCTAATCTCCCCAGCATTCTGCGCTAATGAAACATAGGATTACTTAGGAGATACAGCACAGACACAGGCCATTCGGCCCAATGAGTCCATGCTCCACTCGAGCCTCCTCTAACTATCAGCATAACCCTCTATTCCCTTCTCCCTCATATCTAGTCTCCCCTTAAATGCATCAAATATTTGAGGAAATCTGGGTTTGCTATCACTTTCGTGCTCCAACAGGACAGCTGAGTCTTCATCTTCAGAAATATAGGTGGGAATCATGAAAATGCAGGACAGGAAAAGATCAGCCAGACCAGCTCGCCTGTCCCACAGTCGCGATGCCTTATAGATTCCGATTCAGACACTCACTGCTCACCGGGAGACATGTCATCTCCTGGGAGAGGAGGGAAAAAAATCCCAGATAAAAACCCTCGGCCAATTAGGAAAAAAAAATCTGGAAATTTCCTCAGTTTCCCTTGAAGTGGTCCATCACTGCTAGAAAGTTGCTTAACTTCTAGCAGTAATTACCTAAAATGAATTGGTTAACCATGGTTCAGTGGGTAGCACCTCGCCTCGGAGTCAGGTCATTCAAGTGCCACTTGAGCACAAAAATCTAGGCTGACACTCCAGTGCAGTACTGAGGGAGTGCTGCACTGTCGGAGGTGCCGTCTTTCGATGAGACGTTAAACCGAGGCCCCGTC
Source organism: Somniosus microcephalus (assembly GCF_052327205.1). Lineage (NCBI taxonomy): Eukaryota > Metazoa > Chordata > Chondrichthyes > Squaliformes > Somniosidae > Somniosus > Somniosus microcephalus. The sequence goes on along the minus strand of NC_140991.1, from coordinate 318,642,497 downwards.
TGCTCTCAGGTGGATGTAAAAGATTATTTCGAAGACAAGCAGAGGAGTTCTCCCTGGCGTCCTGGGGCCAATATTTATCCCATCACTAAAACAGATTATCTGGTCATTATCACATTGCTGTTTGTGGGATCTTGCTGTGCACAAATTGGCTGCCACGTTTCCTACATTACAACAGTGACTACACTTCAAGAAGTACTTCATTGGCTGTAAAGCACTTTGGGACGTCCAGTGGTTGTGAAAGGCGTGATGTAAATGCAAGTCTTTCTTTTGAAAGAAATTAATTGATGGTTATGTTTCATAGATTTAACATAATCCAACAGTTTTTTAAAAATGTCACCGGTTTAGACCAACTCTACTCGGACCTTGATTCAAATCCAGGCCAGACTGGTGGGATTAAAAGTCTCCTCTGTCTGTCGACTATAAAAGGTTCCACGTGAAATGCGTTTGCGCCGTCTCAAGCGCATGGACCGACAGTACAAAACTGCCCCCAATTCCGCACTAACTGGCAATGCCACTCAGACGAAGGATGGCCGATGGGGAAAATGGAAAGCATGTTGCATGCTACAGTACGGGTGCTCCTCGGAGGCTTGGGATGAAGCACATTGTTGGGGCAGAGTGATGGGAACTTTCCCCTGGGTCTGACTGTGCTTTACGTTACCTGGGAATACCCGTTAACCCAGCACCCACACCTCTCAGCTTGACAAACATTAAAAACCCTATTGCTAGACAATTCCGAGGACACAATCTTTCAACCACCTTGCTGTGTTTTGGAATGTGTCCTTATCCAGGACACGGATTTTAAAAGCTCTTGAGATTTTAATGTTTATTTTAAACAATTCGTGAAATATTACCTTTCTTGCAAAGTCAACCGCTAACCAATTAATTTAGATAGATAATTACTGCTAGTATTTCAGCAGCTTCAGTGATGAGTACCAATCTATGGCCCCGATTATTCTGAAAGCTTGGCCAATATGTTGGGAACACAACGGTAAGAGAAAACCTATCTATATTTAAATTCACTGGAGCTTTGCCAAGAATCATTTTGTTGAATATTGAAAGGTTGTTACTGTGGAACTATACAAAACAAATGCAGCTGATATTTGACTGCGGTTCTAATCCTATATCGGATTAATAAGTTTACAATATATAAATACCGCGACCAAGTTATGGAAGTCTATCTAATCTATATGGAATTTTGTCAATAACTCGACATAACACTAAGCACCAGTTGGTCTTATTACTAAACTTATATAGTATTGATATACTATTTTTAGTATAGTTTCCCCATCAACTTAAACATTGTTTAATGGGTAAATACAGCATGCGATATGGCCCTGAACCATATACACAGCATAAAAGTCTTGTTCGATTGTTTGTGACAGTAGATGATCTCAAATGGAGCGACAGTGAGAAGCAGAACTGCACTCAAGTCTTTTCAGGAGTTTTGGGCGGGATGGGGAAGGAACAAGGAGAGAAAGAAGTATTAGTTAAGGTCCTAATGCCCAGATTGCTTTCTAGTGACTTGCGCAGTGAAAGGACCGTGTTCAGCTGTAATGCTGTTCTGTCCCACAGCCTTGAAGGGGATGGGATGCTGGCCGTGCAAGTTCAAATGTGAAGAATGGCCACTTGATCAAAGTACTGGATTGGTGTCATGAGCTGCAAAACTGTACCTAGCATGAATTATAGGATAAAGGAGGTGAGAGGCAGGGCGACTCCATAAATGGCTTTGCCCTACCCCTTATTCTTATCGTCTGATTTGAACCTGCAAACAGAGGTGCGCAAACTCATGTGGGGAGTTCCCTCTCCAATTCTTTTAAGCCACATAATTGGTGAACATAAAAGATCCCATGGCACTATTTGAAGAGCAGGGAAGGTGTCGCAGCGCCTTGGGCAACAATTATCTCTCAAAATCACCACCAAAACAGGTTAACTGGTCCTTAATCTCATTGTTGTTTGTGGGATCTTGCTGTGTGCAAGGGGGCTACTGCACTTGCCAATGTAACAGTAACTACACTTCAAAAGTGATTAACTGCTGTGAATCGCTTTGGGACGTCCTGAGAATATGAAAGACATTAGATAAATGCGCGTTCGTTCTTTCTTTCCTTCCCACTTCATCAGCTCAGACACCAGCTCGGTGACTTGCTCCCGCCCGGGGCTCTGAAAATGCTGCTGCATAACTCACTCTAGGACACACAAAAAGTGGCACAAGGTCGACACCGTCTTCTTGGGAGAAAGCGTCTCACCTCCACTTGGTGCCTGGCCGTGATGACAGTCTGGGAATTTTCTGCACCAGTCTGCATTTTATCCAGCATGTAACTGGGTGGGTAAGCTGCACAGCTCACAGTCAACGTTCCCTTTAAGCTGCGCAGTGCTCCAGGGAACCCGTGCAGCCGGCTTTTCAATGGAAATAAACACGCATGCGTGGTGTTCTGAAAGGCCCGTGTAGCCACTTAAAGGGGCCGTGCGGCGCCAAAAATAATTACAGGGAACTTTGCTCACAGTCCAGTTGTTTTTGGGGCTATGCTGGTTACATTAAAAAAAAACACTGCTTATATATGAATGAATATTCTTGAAAGGACAGACAGACACGGAGTTAAAAGGTTAAGTACTCACCGTTTCATCTGAGCATATAGAATGTACTTGGGTGCCAAACATTACAGCAGTGAAGATAAGGAAGAGGAGACCCTCGAAGCACAGCAGAATGAGAAGTATCACTGTGGATGGCGGCGAGAATGAACTGCATTCTAGGAAAGACAGAACAAACTAACGTCAAACACAAATACATGGCATCGATTGAGCAGTCATTCATAGGCTTGATTTAACAAAAGTAAGTTGCCATTATATGGGACACTATCTTTCAAAGCTCTGCAGATTCAGGGGAAAAAGTGTCAAATGATTGTGAAGTATTGATAGCAATGTTCCCTCTCATTTTCTTTTGGCCTGCGCGGCCCCTTAAACGGGCTGTGCGGGCCATTCAAAATTCCGGGCATGCGCGATTTTTCTATTGAAAAGCCGGCTCACCAGCTGCGCGGGACCCCCAGAGCACCGCGTGGCCACACAGCTTAAAGGGAACATTGGATAGCGTGCGGTTACTTCTTTTAGAATAATTTATATCTCTCATGGCTTTGGAAAACAACCTCTGCCCCTTGTATGGGGAAAGGTATATCGTTCTGTGAATTTTAATTTCCTTTTAGCCGGCCAGAAATAGAAAGGCAACACATCAATCAGCGATATTGCTTTTGATTTAATTACACACAACGTTCCTCAATAAAGCAGAGCACATAATATTTTCACATTCGCTTGCTCGTTGGGAGAATAAGGCTGTCCCCAACAGAAAACAGAAAGGATGTTCAACAGCCAAACCCTTAGCACATTCGTTCAACACATTTTTTCAATGGCAGTTTGAAGCATTTTGAACAAATTGTCACTGAAAGAGTATCGTAAGGAAGTGTGTGCGTCCAGAGGCACAGTTATACTGAAATATAAACAGCAAATGCTGGAAATACTCAGCAGCAATGTCTGCGCATGCGTGGTTTTCTTCAATTAAAAAGCCGGCTTCGCGGGACTCCTGGAGCGCTGTGCGGCTTAAAAGGAGCATTGCTCAGCGGGTCAGGCTGCACCTGTGGAGAGGGAAACAGAGTTAACATTTCAGATCTGTGACCCTTGGTCAGAACTGGAAAAAGCTAGAAATATAACAGGTTTTAAGCAGGTAGAGAGGCAGGGAGAGGGGGAGGGGAGGAAAGAACAAAAAGGCAAGGTCTGTGATTGGGGGGGGGGGGGGGGGGAAGGCAGGAGAGATTTAAATGACAAAAGGGGGATGATGGGGCAAGGCAAAAAGGGGGTGGTATTGGGACAAGTAAAGAAACAAAAGATGGGTCCAGAGGATACTGTACGTCTGTAACATTTTCCAGTCATCGATCTGAAACGTTAACTCTGTTTCTCTCTTTACAGATGCTGCCTGACCTGCTGAGTATTGCCAGCATTTTCTGTTTATATTTCAGATTTCCAGCATCCGCAGTATCTTGCCTGTAATATTAGTTACGCTGAATGCATAATGGTCTTTTAGTGGAGTTGTCTCATTAATACAGGATACACTTAAGGGCCAGCTCCAGCTCCACACTAAACCCGTCATCATTTTCTGCAACATACATGCAGATGGAGTGCACCCCCAGGAGTACATCTGTCATTTAAAATCTAGCCGGAATGGACGGGCAATACTGGCAAACATCGCAATCAGAACTGGGCAATACTCGCAAACATCGCAATCAGAGCTGGGCAATACTAGCAAACATCGCAATCAGAGCTGGGCAATACTCGCAAACATCGCAATCAGAGCTACCATTAAATATAGCCGGAATGGAGGGGCAATACTCGCAAACATCGCAATCAGAGCTGCCATTAAATATAGCCGGAATGGATGGGCAATACTCGCAAACATCGCAATCAGAGCTGCCATTAAATATAGCCGGAATGGATGGGCAATACTAGCAAACATCGCAATCAGAGCGGCCATTAAATATAGCCGGAATGGATGGGCAATACTAGCAAACATCGCAATCAGAGCTGCCATTAAATATAGCCGGAATGGAGGGGCAATACTAGCAAACATCGCAATCAGAGCTGCCATTAAGGTAGCATCAGAAAGGGGGGGGGGGGGGTGGAGAGGGTGTCTGATTTACATTCAAAACCCTCGTTCACTAGATAGATTCCAGAGATGAGAGGGTTGTCCTATGAGGAGAGAGAGTAGATTGGGCCTATACTCTCTGAAGTTTAGAGGAATGAGGGGTGATCTCATTGAAACATACAAGAATCGGAAGGGACCGCTTCCTCCGTGACACCCTGGTCCACTCCTCTATCACCCCCAACACCCCTACCCCCGGCACCTTCCCGTGCAAGCGCAGGAGATGCAACACCTGCCCTTTTACCTCCCCCATTCCCACTGTCCAGGACCCCAAACACTCCTTCCAGGTGAAACAGCAATTTACTTGTACTTCTTACAATCTAGCATACTGTATTCGCTGCTCACGATGTGGTCTCCTCTACATTGGGGAGACCAAACGCAGATTGGGAGACCGCTTTGCAGAACACCTCCGTTCAGTCTGTAAGGGTGACCCTGAGCTTCCGGTCGCCTGTCACTTTAATTCACCGCTTCACTCCCACTCTGACCTCGGCCTCTTACATTGTTCCAATGAAGCTCAACGTAAGCTCGAGGAACAGCACCTCATCTTTCGTTCTGGACTCATCATCGAGTTCAACAATTTCAGGCATAACCTCTGCCCCTATCTTTTTTTCATTGTTTTTTCTCACACGGCAGCTGTTGATGATTCTGCCGTTGCCAGTTACACTTCATCTAGAGCCATCTTTTGTCTCTTAACTTGTCCCATTACCATTTCCTTCTGCCTCGCACCATCACCCCTTTTGTCATTTAATCTCTCCAACCTTCCACCCAATCACAGACCTTCCCTTTTGTTCTTTCCTCCCCTCCCCCCTTTCCCGGCCCCAACACTTGCTTAAAAACCTGTTCGATCTCCAGCTTTTTCCAGTTCTGACGAAGGGTCATTGACCTGAACCGTTAACTCTGTTTCTCTCTCCACAGATGCTGCCTGACCTGCTGAGTATTTCCAGCATTTTCTGTTTTTATTTAAGATTCTGGGGGGGGGGGGGGGGGGCAGGATTGACAGGGTAGATGCTGAGAGGCTGTTTCCCCCTGGCTGGAGAGTCTAGAACTAGAGGGCACAGTCTCAGGATAAGGGGGCGGCCATTTAAGATCAGATGAGGAGGAATTTCTTCACTCAGAGGGTTGTGAATCTTTGGAATTCTCTGCCCAGAGGGCTGTGGATGCTGAATTGTTGAGTATATTCAAGGCTGAGATCGATAGATTTTTGGACTCTAGGGGAATCGAGGGATATGGGGATCGGGCGGGAAAGTGGAGTTGAGGTCGAAGATCAGCCATGATCTTATTGAATGGTGGAGCAGGCTCGAGGGGCCAAATGGCCGACTCCTGCTCCTAATTCTTATGTCCTTATGTTAAGGTCTATGCATTAGAACAGATGATTATAGATCTTAATTTTTTTTAAATTTTTTTTTAAATGCAGGTTTTGCAAAGACAGATAAAGCTGGAAACGCACAGCAGGTAAATCAGCATCCGTGGAGAGGGCAGACGATTTATGTTTCAGATTATAGGTCTGACCTGCCAGTAGGTCCACATCAGAATCATTAAAAACTGTGCCTATTTCCTCCATCCTTAAATGAGCAATGTTGGATTTCAACTTAAGAATGCAGTTGTACTATTTGAGCATCAATGCAAAGCAGTATTAATAAAAGCCCTGAAATGCGAGACTGCGTTTTCCCCGCGCCCCTCACACCCCCCAACCAGCAGTTTGGGTTTGCAGGGTGCAGTGAAAAGCAGCATGAACTAACCCGATCGCTGAAAATAGTCCTATCCGAGTTGGGGCTAAGACATGTGGTTAGGGCAGAATTAACAGCAAGCTTTAATCTCCCTGAAGAGTATACTTTAACTAAACATTGTAATCCATTCCCTAGTGCGGACATTCCTCACCTGGTTCAGCATCAAAATCCCATTCTTTACACCCTCTGCTCCTATGGTTAGGTATAAAGCATCGTCACAGTAGGAAGACACAAACTACAACATCCTCCGCTAAAAGATCATTTGTTGCTACCCGGACTCCAGGGGTTAAGTTACGAGGAGAGATTATACAAATTAGGGTTGTATTCCTGGAATTTAGAAGGATAAGAGGTGATCTGATCGAAGTTTTCAGGATATTAAGGGGAACCGATAGGGTAGATAGAGAGAAACTATTTCCGCTGGTTGGGGAGTCTAGGACTAGGGGGCAGAGTCTAAAAATTAGAGCCAGACCTTTCAGGAGTGAAATTAGGAAACACTTCTACACACAAAGGGTGGTAGAAGTTTGGAACTCTCTTCTGCAAACGGCAATTGATGATAGATCAATTGTTAATTTTAACTCAGAAATTGATAGATTTCTGTTAACTAAAGGTATTAAGGGATATGGGCCAAAGGCGGGTATATGGAGTTAGATCGCGGATCAACCATGATCTTAATGCATGGTAAAACAAGTTCGAGGGGCTGAATGGCCTCATGCTCATGAAGTTAGATTGCTTGCACATTCTAGTAAAAACATAAGAAAAAATGAATTGAATTAAGGTTTCTGCATTTATACTTACTTGTCCACTCTTCCTCAAAGCAATACAGAAAGTGGAAACAAACCATGGTAAGGGCATGTAGTGATATCAGAGCTATATACATCTGAAATACAGAACACAAGAGACACTTCAGTAATTCAGTTCAATTTGAATTAAAACGATAAATTAAATGTTGATGCAGTTTACTGTATTAACTGTATCCTCGTCAACAGTACACAAACATGCTTAGAGCAGAGTCCAGGTACAGGCACAAGTCTACAGCACAAAACTAAATGTCTTGCGTAATGCCACATAACTAAGTTAATGGTAGATAACAGAATAAAAGATGAAATAATGTGTTTAGTACAAAGAATTTTGCCATTCGGCCCATCGTGTCTGTGCCGGCCGACAAAGAGCTCTCCAGCCTAATCCCACTTTCCAGCTCTTGGTCCGTAGCCCTGTAGGTTCCGGCACTTCAAGAGCATATCCAAGTACTTTTTAAATGTGATGAGGGTTTCTGCCTCTACCACCCTTTCAGGCAGTGAGTTCCAGACCCCCACCACCCTCTGGGTGAAAAAAGTTCTCCTCAACTCCCCTCTAATCCTTCTACCAATTACTTTAAACCTATGCCCCCTGGTTATTGACCTCTCTGCTAAGGGAAATAGGTCCTTCCTATCCACTCTATCCAGGCCCCTCATAATTTTATACACCTCAATTAAATCTCCCCTCAGCCTCCTCTGTTCCAAAGAAAACAACTCCAGCCGATCCAATCTTTCCTCATCGCTAAAACTCTCCAGTCCTGGCAACATCCTCGTAAATCTCCTCTGTACCCTCTCTAGTGCAATCACATCTTTCCTGCAATACATTTCACATGTAACTTAACTGTTTTGCAACACCAGAAGCACTGGCTTAGCCCAAACTAACTGTCTGTATATTGGTACGGAATCAATATTGAAGCAATACTGCACTGGTAGAACAAGTTAACTGTATAAACATGCCTGGACTATGTCACAGAAACCATGTGAAAACATGCCGAGTGAAACTAAAATTAGTATCCCAGTCATTACTACGGAAAAAGAGACTGTAGCCTTATTTAAAACTACAAACTCCCTCAAAGCAGTGGGAGTTCATTAAGTTGGTCGTTAAGACTGTAACGCAGAGTAAGCATAAATTAAGTAGGATAAATTCTGACAACTTCAACAGACCAAACTGACAAAAAGTTAGCAAACAACCAACTTAGTCCCATGTCAACCCAATATAAAACAGAAAACATCTTTCGGACGAGACGTTAAACCGAGGCCCCGTCTGCTCTCTCAGGTGGATGTAGAAGATCCCACGGCCACTATTTCGAAGAGGAACAGGGGAGTTCTCCCCGGTGTCCTGGGGCCAATATTTATCCCTCAATCAACATCACCAAAACAAATTATCTGGACATCATCACATTGCTGTTTGTGGGAGCTTGCTGTGTGCAAATTTAAACATTACAACACTTCAAAAAGTACCTCATTAGCTGTAAAGCGCTTTGGGACGTCTGGTGGTTGTGAAAGGTGCTATAGAAATGCAAGTCTTTCTTTTTTTTTGAAGAAAGTGCTGGAAATACATAGCAGGTCTGAAGAAAGAAGTTCTAGATTTAAGTTTCAGTTCGAACCTTTTGTCAGAGGCGGTCAAGCCCGCTATGTATCTCCTGCATTTTCTTGCGTTTATTGCAGATTTCTGGCATTTGCAGGTTTTTTCTTTTCATCTAAATAGATTGTTAATTGTATTCAGATGGTGGGTATTAATTGTGGACTCTCGGGTATTCCTATACAAGGGGTCAGACTCGGGAAGGGGAGAGAGCTCACCTCGGGGGGTGCACCGTGTGTTCCTATACAAGGGGTCAGACTCGGGAAGGGGAGCGAGCTCACCTCGGGGGGTGCACCGTGTGTTCCTATACAAGGGATCAGACTCAGGAAGGGGATAGAGCTCACCTCGGGGGTGCACCGTGTGTTCCTATACAAGGGATCAGACTCGGGAAGGGGAGCGGGCTCACCTCGGGGGTGCACCGTGTGTTCCTATACAAGAGATCAGACTCGGGAAGGGGAGCGAGCTCACCTCGGGGGGTGCACCGTGTGTTCCTATACAAGGGATCAGACTCGGGAAGGGGAGCGGGCTCACCTCGGGGGTGCACCGTGTGTTCCTATACAAGAGATCAGACTCGGGAAGAGGAGCGAGCTCACCTCGGGGGGTGCACCGTGTGTTCCTATACAAGGGATCAGACTCGGGAAGGGGAGCGAGCTCACCTCGGGGGGTGCACCGTGTGTTCCTATACAAGGGATCAGACTCGGGAAGGGGAGAGAGCTCACCTCGGGGGGTGCACCGGGTATTCCTATACAAGGGGTCAGACTCGGGAAGGGGAGCGAGCTCACCTCGGGGGGTGCACCGTGTGTTCCTATACAAGGGATCAGACTCGGGAAGGGGATAGAGCTCACCTCGGGGGGTGCACTGTGTGTTCCTATACAAGGGATCAGACTCGGGAAGGGGAGCGGGCTCACCTCGGGGGAGCACCGTGTGTTCCTATACAAGAGATCAGACTCGGGAAGGGGAGCGAGCTCACCTCGGGGGGTGCACCGTGTGTTCCTAAACAAGAGATCAGACTCGGGAAGGGGAGAGAGCTCACCTCGGGGGTGCACCGTGTGTTCCTATACAAGGGATCAGACTCGGGAAGGGGAGCGAGCTCACCTCGGGGGTGCACCGTGTGTTCCTATACAAGAGATCAGACTCGGGAAGGGGAGAGAGCTCACCTCGGGGGTGCACCGGGTGTTCCTATACAAGGGATCAGACTCGGGAAGGGGAGCGAGCTCACCTCGGGGGTGCACCGTGTGTTCCTATACAAGAGATCAGACTCGGGAAGGGGAGAGAGCTCACCTCGGGGGTGCACCGTGTGTTCCTATACAAGAGATCAGACTCGGGAAGGGGAGCGAGCTCACCTCGGGGGGTGCACCGTGTGTTCCTATACAAGAGATCAGACTCGGGAAGGGGAGCGAGCTCACCTCGGGGGTGCACCGTGTGTTCCTATACAAGGGATCAGACTCGGGAAGGGGAGAGAGCTCACCTCGGGGGTGCACCGTGTGTTCCTATACAAGGAATCAGACTCGGGAAGGGGAGAGAGCTCACCTCGGGGGGTGCACCGTGTGTTCCTATACAAGGGATCAGACTCGGGAAGGGGAGCGAGCTCACCTCGGGGGGTGCACCGTGTGTTCCTATACAAAGGATCAGACTCGGGAAGGGGAGAGAGCTCACCTCGGGGGTGCACCGGGTGTTCCTATACAAGAGATCAGACTCGGGAAGGGGAGCGAGCTCACCTCGGGGGTGCACCGGGTGTTCCTATACAAGAGATCAGACTCGGGAAGGGGAGCGAGCTCACCTCGGGGGTGCACCGTGTGTTCCTATACAAAGGATCAGACTCGGGAAGGGGAGAGAGCTCACCTCGGGGGTGCACCGGGTGTTCCTATACAAGAGATCAGACTCGGGAAGGGGAGCGAGCTCACCTCGGGGGTGCACCGGGTGTTCCTATACAAGAGATCAGACTCGGGAAGGGGAGCGAGCTCACCTCGGGGGGTGCACCGCGTGTTCCTATACAAGGGATCAGACTCGGGAAGGGGAGAGAGCTCACCTCGGGGGTGCACCGTGTGTTCCTATACAAGAGATCAGACTCGGGAAGGGGAGAGAGCTCACCTCGGGGGGTGCACCGGGTGTTCCTATACAAGAGATCAGACTCGGGAAGGGGAGAGAGCTCACCTCGGGGGGTGCACCGTGTGTTCCTATACAAGAGATCAGACTCGGGACGGGGAGCGAGCTCACCTCGGGGGGTGCACCGTGTGTTCCTATACAAGGGATCAGACTCGGGACGGGGAGCGAGCTCACCTCGGGGGGTGCACCGTGTGTTCCTATACAAGGGATCAGACTCGGGAAGGGGAGCGAGCTCACCTCGGGGGTGCACCGTGTGTTCCTATACAAGGGATCAGACTCGGGAAGGGGAGAGAGCTCACCTCGGGGGGTGCACCGTGTGTTCCTATACAAGAGATCAGACTCGGGAAGGGGAGCGAGCTCACCTCGGGGGTGCACCGTGTGTTCCTAAACAAGGGATCAGACTCGGGAAGGGGAGAGAGCTCACCTCGGGGGTGCACCGGGTGTTCCTATACAAGGGGTCAGACTCGGGAAGGGGAGCGAGCTCACCTCGGGGGTGCACCGTGTGTTCCTATACAAGGGATCAGACTCGGGAAGGGGAGAGAGCTCACCTCGGGGGGTGCACCGTGTGTTCCTATACAAGGGATCAGACTCGGGAAGGGGAGAGAGCTCACCTCGGGGGTGCACCGGGTGTTCCTATACAAGGGGTCAGACTCGGGAAGGGGAGCGAGCTCACCTCGGGGGGTGCACCGTGTGTTCCTATACAAGGGATCAGACTCAGGAAGGGGATAGAGCTCACCTCGGGGGTGCACCGTGTGTTCCTATACAAGGGATCAGACTCGGGAAGGGGAGCGGGCTCACCTCGGGGGTGCACCGTGTGTTCCTATACAAGAGATCAGACTCGGGAAGGGGAGCGAGCTCACCTCGGGGGGTGCACCGTGTGTTCCTATACAAGGGATCAGACTCGGGAAGGGGAGCGGGCTCACCTCGGGGGTGCACCGTGTGTTCCTATACAAGAGATCAGACTCGGGAAGAGGAGCGAGCTCACCTCGGGGGGTGCACCGTGTGTTCCTATACAAGGGATCAGACTCGGGAAGGGGAGCGAGCTCACCTCGGGGGGTGCACCGTGTGTTCCTATACAAGGGATCAGACTCGGGAAGGGGAGAGAGCTCACCTCGGGGGGTGCACCGGGTATTCCTATACAAGGGGTCAGACTCGGGAAGGGGAGCGAGCTCACCTCGGGGGGTGCACCGTGTGTTCCTATACAAGGGATCAGACTCGGGAAGGGGATAGAGCTCACCTCGGGGGGTGCACTGTGTGTTCCTATACAAGGGATCAGACTCGGGAAGGGGAGCGGGCTCACCTCGGGGGAGCACCGTGTGTTCCTATACAAGAGATCAGACTCGGGAAGGGGAGCGAGCTCACCTCGGGGGGTGCACCGTGTGTTCCTAAACAAGAGATCAGACTCGGGAAGGGGAGAGAGCTCACCTCGGGGGTGCACCGTGTGTTCCTATACAAGGGATCAGACTCGGGAAGGGGAGCGAGCTCACCTCGGGGGTGCACCGTGTGTTCCTATACAAGAGATCAGACTCGGGAAGGGGAGAGAGCTCACCTCGGGGGTGCACCGGGTGTTCCTATACAAGGGATCAGACTCGGGAAGGGGAGCGAGCTCACCTCGGGGGTGCACCGTGTGTTCCTATACAAGAGATCAGACTCGGGAAGGGGAGAGAGCTCACCTCGGGGGTGCACCCTGTGTTCCTATACAAGAGATCAGACTCGGGAAGGGGAGCGAGCTCACCTCGGGGGGTGCACCGTGTGTTCCTATACAAGAGATCAGACTCGGGAAGGGGAGCGAGCTCACCTCGGGGGTGCACCGTGTGTTCCTATACAAGGGATCAGACTCGGGAAGGGGAGAGAGCTCACCTCGGGGGTGCACCGTGTGTTCCTATACAAGGAATCAGACTCGGGAAGGGGAGAGAGCTCACCTCGGGGGGTGCACCGTGTGTTCCTATACAAAGGATCAGACTCGGGAAGGGGAGAGAGCTCACCTCGGGGGTGCACCGGGTGTTCCTATACAAGAGATCAGACTCGGGAAGGGGAGCGAGCTCACCTCGGGGGTGCACCGGGTGTTCCTATACAAGAGATCAGACTCGGGAAGGGGAGCGAGCTCACCTCGGGGGTGCACCGTGTGTTCCTATACAAAGGATCAGACTCGGGAAGGGGAGAGAGCTCACCTCGGGGGTGCACCGGGTGTTCCTATACAAGAGATCAGACTCGGGAAGGGGAGCGAGCTCACCTCGGGGGTGCACCGGGTGTTCCTATACAAGAGATCAGACTCGGGAAGGGGAGCGAGCTCACCTCGGGGGGTGCACCGCGTGTTCCTATACAAGGGATCAGACTCGGGAAGGGGAGAGAGCTCACCTCGGGGGTGCACCGTGTGTTCCTATACAAGAGATCAGACTCGGGAAGGGGAGAGAGCTCACCTCGGGGGGTGCACCGGGTGTTCCTATACAAGAGATCAGACTCGGGAAGGGGAGAGAGCTCACCTCGGGGGGTGCACCGTGTGTTCCTATACAAGAGATCAGACTCGGGACGGGGAGCGAGCTCACCTCGGGGGGTGCACCGTGTGTTCCTATACAAGGGATCAGACTCGGGACGGGGAGCGAGCTCACCTCGGGGGGTGCACCGTGTGTTCCTATACAAGGGATCAGACTCGGGAAGGGGAGCGAGCTCACCTCGGGGGTGCACCGCGTGTTCCTATACAAGGGATCAGACTCGGGAAGGGGAGAGAGCTCACCTTGGGGGGTGCACCGTGTGTTCCTATACAAGAGATCAGACTCGGGAAGGGGAGCGAGCTCACCTCGGGGGTGCACCGTGTGTTCCTAAACAAGGGATCAGACTCGGGAAGGGGAGAGAGCTCACCTCGGGGGTGCACCGGGTGTTCCTATACAAGGGGTCAGACTCGGGAAGGGGAGCGAGCTCACCTCGGGGGTGCACCGTGTGTTCCTATACAAGGGATCAGACTCGGGAAGGGGAGAGAGCTCACCTCGGGGGGTGCACCGTGTGTTCCTATACAAGGGATCAGACTCGGGAAGGGGAGAGAGCTCACCTCGGGGGTGCACCGGGTGTTCCTATACAAGGGGTCAGACTCGGGAAGGGGAGCGAGCTCACCTCGGGGGTGCACCGTGTGTTCCTATACAAGAGATCAGACTCGGGAAGGGGAGAGAGCTCACCTCGGGGGTGCACCGGGTGTTCCTATACAAGAGATCAGACTCGGGAAGGGGAGAGAGCTCACCTCGGGGGGTGCACCGGGTGTTCCTATACAAGAGATCAGACTCGGGAAGGGGAGCGAGCTCACCTCGGGGGTGCACCATGTGTTCCTATACAAGAGATCAGACTCGGGAAGGGGAGCGAGCTCACCTCGGGGGTGCACCGGGTGTTCCTATACAAGGGATCAGACTCGGGAAGGGGAGCGAGCTCACCTCGGGGGTGCACCATGTGTTCCTATACAAGAGATCAGACTCGGGAAGGGGAGCGAGCTCACCTCGGGGGTGCACCGGGTGTTCCTATACAAGGGATCAGACTCGGGAAGGGGAGCGAGCTCACCTCGGGGGTGCACCATGTGTTCCTATACAAGAGATCAGACTCGGGAAGGGGAGAGAGCTCACCTCGGGGGTGCAGCGGGTGTTCCTATACAAGGAATCAGACTCGGGAAGGGGAGAGAGCTCACCTCGGGGGGTGCACCGTGTGTTCCTATACAAGAGATCAGACTCGGGAAGGGGAGCGAGCTCACCTCGGGGGTGCACCGTGTGTTCCTATACAAGGAATCAGACTCGGGAAGGGGAGAGAGCTCACCTCGGGGGTGCACCGTGTGTTCCTATACAAGGGATCAGACTCGGGAAGGGGAGCGAGCTCACCTCGGGGGGTGCACCGTGTGTTCCTATACAAGAGATCAGACTCGGGAAGGGGAGAGAGCTCACCTCGGGGGGTGCACCGGGTGTTCCTATACAAGGGATCAGACTCGGGAAGGGGAGAGAGCTCACCTCGGGGGTGCACCGTGTGTTCCTATACAAGGAATCAGACTCGGGAAGGGGAGCGAGCTCACCTCGGGGGGTGCACCGGGTGTTCCAAAACAAGGGATCAGACTCGGGAAGGGGAGAGAGCTCACCTCGGGGGTGCACCGTGTGTTCCTATACAAGAGATCAGACTCGGGAAGGGGAGCGAGCTCACCTCGGGGGTGCACCGGGTGTTCCTATACAAGGGATCAGACTCGGGAAGGGGAGAGAGCTCACCTCGGGGGTGCACCGGGTGTTCCTATACAAGAGATCAGACTCGGGAAGGGGAGAGAGCGCACCTCGGGGGGTGCACCGGGTGTTCCTATACAAGAGATCAGACTCGGGAAGGGGAGAGAGCTCACCTCGGGGGTGCACCATGTGTTCCTATACAAGGGATCAGACTCGGGAAGGGGAGCGAGCTCACCTCGGGGGGTGCACCATGTGTTCCTATACAAGAGATCAGACTCGGGAAGGGGAGCGAGCTCACCTCGGGGGGTGCACCGCGTGTTCCTATACAAGAGATCAGACTCGGGAAGGGGAGAGAGCTCACCTCGGGGGTGCACCGTGTGTTCCTATACAAGGGATCAGACTCGGGAAGGGGAGAGAGCTCACCTCGGGGGTGCACCGGGTGTTCCTATACAAGGAATCAGACTCGGGAAGGGGAGCGAGCTCACCTCGGGGGGTGCACCGTGTGTTCCTATACAAGAGATCAGACTCGGGAAGGGGAGCGAGCTCACCTCGGGGGGTGCACCGTGTGTTCCTATACAAGAGATCAGACTCGGGAAGGGGAGCGAGCTCACCTCGGGGGGGTGCACCGTGTGTTCCTATACAAGAGATCAGACTCGGGAAGGGGAGCGAGCTCACCTCGGGGGTGCACCGTGTGTTCCTATACAAGGGATCAGACTCGGGAAGGGGAGCGAGCTCACCTCGGGGGGTGCACCGTGTGTTCCTATACAAGAGATCAGACTCGGGAAGGGGAGCGAGCTCACCTCGGTGGGTGCACCGTGTGTTCCTATACAAGGGATCAGACTCAGGAAGGGGAGCGAGCTCACCTCGGGGGTGCACCGTGTGTTCCTATACAAGAGATCAGACTCGGGAAGGGGAGCGAGCTCACCTCGGGGGGTGCACCGTGTGTTCCTATACAAGGGATCAGACTCGGGAAGGGGAGCGAGCTCACCTCGGGGGTGCACCGTGTGTTCCTATACAAGAGATCAGACTCGGGAAGGGGAGCGAGCTCACCTCGGTGGGTGCACCGTGTGTTCCTATACAAGGGATCAGACTCGGGAAGGGGAGCGAGCTCACCTCGGGGGGTGCACCGTGTGTTCCTATACAAGAGATCAGACTCGGGAAGGGGAGCGAGCTCACCTCGGGGGTGCACCGTGTGTTCCTACACAAGGGATCAGACTCGGGAAGGGGAGAGAGCTCACCTCGGGGGGTGCACCGTGTGTTCCTATACAAGAGATCAGACTCGGGAAGGGGAGCGAGCTCACCTCGGGGGTGCACCGTGTGTTCCTATACAAGGGATCAGACTCAGGAAGGGGAGAGAGCTCACCTCGGGGGGTGCACCGTGTGTTCCTATACAAGAGATCAGACTCGGGAAGGGGAGAGAGCTCACCTCGGGGGTGCACCGTGTGTTCCTATACAAGGGATCAGACTCAGGAAGGGGAGAGAGCTCACCTCGGGGGGTGCACCGTGTGTTCCTATACAAGAGATCAGACTCGGGAAGGGGAACGAGCTCACCTCGGGGGTGCACCGTGTGTTCCTAT
This sequence comes from Somniosus microcephalus, assembly GCF_052327205.1. Classification (NCBI taxonomy): domain Eukaryota; kingdom Metazoa; phylum Chordata; class Chondrichthyes; order Squaliformes; family Somniosidae; genus Somniosus; species Somniosus microcephalus. The sequence goes on along the minus strand of NC_140991.1, from coordinate 318,625,849 downwards.
ACAAGAGATCAGACTCGGGAAGGGGAGCGAGCGCACCTCGGTGGGTGCACCGTGTGTTCCTATACAAGGGATCAGACTCAGGAAGGGGAGCGAGCTCACCTCGGGGGTGCACCGGGTGTTCCTATACAAGAGATCAGACTCGGGAAGGGGAGAGAGCTCACCTCGGGGGTGCACCGTGTGTTCCTATACAAGGGATCAGACTCAGGAAGGGGAGAGAGCTCACCTCAGGGGTGCACCGGGTGTTCCTATACAAGGGATCAGACTCGGGAAGGGGAGCGAGCTCACCTCGGGGGGTGCACCGTGTGTTCCTATACAAGGGATCAGACTCGGGAAGGGGAGCGAGCTCACCTCGGGGGGTGCACCGTGTGTTCCTATACAAGGGATCAGACTCGGGAAGGGGAGCGAGCTCACCTCGGGGGGTGCACCGGGTGTTCCTATACAAGGGATCAGACTCGGGAAGGGGAGCGAGCTCACCTCGGGGGGTGCACCGTGTGTTTCTATACAAGAGATCAGACTCGGGAAGGGGAGAGAGCTCACCTCGGGGGGTGCACCGTGTGTTCCTATACAAGAGATCAGACTCGGGAAGGGGAGCGAGCTCACCTCGGGGGTGCACCGGGTGTTCCTATACAAGAGATCAGACTCGGGAAGGGGAGAGAGCTCACCTCGGGGGTGCACCGGGTGTTCCTATACAAGAGATCAGACTCGGGAAGGGGAGAGAGCTCACCTCGGGGGGTGCACCGGGTGTTCCTATACAAGAGATCAGACTCGGGAAGGGGAGCGAGCTCACCTCGGGGGTGCACCATGTGTTCCTATACAAGAGATCAGACTCGGGAAGGGGAGCGAGCTCACCTCGGGGGTGCACCGGGTGTTCCTATACAAGGGATCAGACTCGGGAAGGGGAGCGAGCTCACCTCGGGGGTGCACCATGTGTTCCTATACAAGAGATCAGACTCGGGAAGGGGAGCGAGCTCACCTCGGGGGTGCACCGGGTGTTCCTATACAAGGGATCAGACTCGGGAAGGGGAGCGAGCTCACCTCGGGGGTGCACCGTGTGTTCCTATACAAGAGATCAGACTCGGGAAGGGGAGCGAGCTCACCTCGGGGGTGCACCGTGTGTTCCTATACAAGGAATCAGACTCGGGAAGGGGAGAGAGCTCACCTCGGGGGGTGCACCGGGTGTTCCTATACAAGAGATCAGACTCGGGAAGGGGAGAGAGCTCACCTCGGGGGTGCAGCGGGTGTTCCTATACAAGGAATCAGACTCGGGAAGGGGAGCGAGCTCACCTCGGGGGGTGCACCGTGTGTTCCTATACAAGGGATCAGACTCGGGAAGGGGAGCGAGCTCACCTCGGGGGTGCACCGTGTGTTCCTATACAAGGGATCAGACTCGGGAAGGGGAGCGAGCTCACCTCGGGGGGTGCACCGTGTGTTCCTATACAAGAGATCAGACTCGGGAAGGGGAGAGAGCTCACCTCGGGGGGTGCACCGGGTGTTCCTATACAAGGGATCAGACTCGGGAAGGGGAGAGAGCTCACCTCGGGGGTGCACCGTGTGTTCCTATACAAGGAATCAGACTCGGGAAGGGGAGCGAGCTCACCTCGGGGGGGGCACCGGGTGTTCCAAAACAAGGGATCAGACTCGGGAAGGGGAGAGAGCTCACCTCGGGGGTGCACCGTGTGTTCCTATACAAGAGATCAGACTCGGGAAGGGGAGCGAGCTCACCTCGGGGGTGCACCGGGTGTTCCTATACAAGGGATCAGACTCGGGAAGGGGAGCGAGCTCACCTCGGGGGTGCACCGTGTGTTCCTATACAAGAAATCAGACTCGGGAAGGGGAGAGAGCTCACCTCGGGGGTGCACCGTGTGTTCCTATACAAGAGATCAGACTCGGGAAGGGGAGAGAGCTCACCTCGGGGGTGCACCGTGTGTTCCTATACAAGGGATCAGACTCAGGAAGGGGAGAGAGCTCACCTCGGGGGGTGCACCGTGTGTTCCTATACAAGAGATCAGACTCGGGAAGGGGAACGAGCTCACCTCGGGGGTGCACCGTGTGTTCCTATACAAGAGATCAGACTCGGGAAGGGGAGCGAGCGCACCTCGGTGGGTGCACCGTGTGTTCCTATACAAGGGATCAGACTCAGGAAGGGGAGCGAGCTCACCTCGGGGGTGCACCGGGTGTTCCTATACAAGAGATCAGACTCGGGAAGGGGAGAGAGCTCACCTCGGGGGTGCACCGTGTGTTCCTATACAAGGGATCAGACTCAGGAAGGGGAGAGAGCTCACCTCAGGGGTGCACCGGGTGTTCCTATACAAGGGATCAGACTCGGGAAGGGGAGCGAGCTCACCTCGGGGGGTGCACCGTGTGTTCCTATACAAGGGATCAGACTCGGGAAGGGGAGCGAGCTCACCTCGGGGGGTGCACCGTGTGTTCCTATACAAGGGATCAGACTCGGGAAGGGGAGCGAGCTCACCTCGGGGGGTGCACCGGGTGTTCCTATACAAGGGATCAGACTCGGGAAGGGGAGCGAGCTCACCTCGGGGGGTGCACCGTGTGTTTCTATACAAGAGATCAGACTCGGGAAGGGGAGAGAGCTCACCTCGGGGGGTGCACCGTGTGTTCCTATACAAGAGATCAGACTCGGGAAGGGGAGCGAGCTCACCTCGGGGGTGCACCGGGTGTTCCTATACAAGAGATCAGACTCGGGAAGGGGAGAGAGCTCACCTCGGGGGTGCACCGGGTGTTCCTATACAAGAGATCAGACTCGGGAAGGGGAGAGAGCTCACCTCGGGGGGTGCACCGGGTGTTCCTATACAAGAGATCAGACTCGGGAAGGGGAGCGAGCTCACCTCGGGGGTGCACCATGTGTTCCTATACAAGAGATCAGACTCGGGAAGGGGAGCGAGCTCACCTCGGGGGTGCACCGGGTGTTCCTATACAAGGGATCAGACTCGGGAAGGGGAGCGAGCTCACCTCGGGGGTGCACCATGTGTTCCTATACAAGAGATCAGACTCGGGAAGGGGAGCGAGCTCACCTCGGGGGTGCACCGGGTGTTCCTATACAAGGGATCAGACTCGGGAAGGGGAGCGAGCTCACCTCGGGGGTGCACCATGTGTTCCTATACAAGAGATCAGACTCGGGAAGGGGAGAGAGCTCACCTCGGGGGGTGCACCGTGTGTTCCTATACAAGAGATCAGACTCGGGAAGGGGAGCGAGCTCACCTCGGGGGTGCACCGTGTGTTCCTATACAAGGAATCAGACTCGGGAAGGGGAGAGAGCTCACCTCGGGGGGTGCACCGGGTGTTCCTATACAAGAGATCAGACTCGGGAAGGGGAGAGAGCTCACCTCGGGGGTGCAGCGGGTGTTCCTATACAAGGAATCAGACTCGGGAAGGGGAGCGAGCTCACCTCGGGGGGTGCACCGTGTGTTCCTATACAAGGGATCAGACTCGGGAAGGGGAGCGAGCTCACCTCGGGGGTGCACCGTGTGTTCCTATACAAGGGATCAGACTCGGGAAGGGGAGCGAGCTCACCTCGGGGGGTGCACCGTGTGTTCCTATACAAGAGATCAGACTCGGGAAGGGGAGAGAGCTCACCTCGGGGGGTGCACCGGGTGTTCCTATACAAGGGATCAGACTCGGGAAGGGGAGAGAGCTCACCTCGGGGGTGCACCGTGTGTTCCTATACAAGGAATCAGACTCGGGAAGGGGAGCGAGCTCACCTCGGGGGGGGCACCGGGTGTTCCAAAACAAGGGATCAGACTCGGGAAGGGGAGAGAGCTCACCTCGGGGGTGCACCGTGTGTTCCTATACAAGAGATCAGACTCGGGAAGGGGAGCGAGCTCACCTCGGGGGTGCACCGGGTGTTCCTATACAAGGGATCAGACTCGGGAAGGGGAGCGAGCTCACCTCGGGGGTGCACCGTGTGTTCCTATACAAGAAATCAGACTCGGGAAGGGGAGAGAGCTCACCTCGGGGGTGCACCGTGTGTTCCTATACAAGGGATCAGACTCGGGAAGGGGAGAGAGCTCACCTCGGGGGGTGCACCGTGTGTTCCTATACAAGGAATCAGACTCGGGAAGGGGAGCGAGCTCACCTCGGGGGTGCACCGTGTGTTCCTATACAAGAGATCAGACTCGGGAAGGGGAGAGAGCTCACCTCGGGGGTGCACCGGGTGTTCCTATACAAGGGATCAGACTCGGGAAGGGGAGCGAGCTCACCTCGGGGGGTGCACCGTGTGTTCCTATACAAGAGATCAGACTCGGGAAGGGGAGCGAGCTCACCTCGGGGGTGCACCGTGTGTTCCTATACAAGGGATCAGACTCGGGAAGGGGAGAGAGCTCACCTCGGGGGTGCACCGGGTGTTCCTATACAAGGGATCAGACTCGGGAAGGGGAGAGAGCTCACCTCGGGGGTGCACCGTGTGTTCCTATACAAGGAATCAGACTCGGGAAGGGGAGAGAGCTCACCTCGGGGGGTGCACCGTGTGTTCCTATACAAGAGATCAGACTCGGGAAGGGGAGCGAGCTCACCTCGGGGGTGCACCGTGTGTTCCTATACAAGAGATCAGACTCGGGAAGGGGAGCGAGCTCACCTCGGGGGTGCACCGTGTGTTCCTATACAAGAGATCAGACTCGGGAAGGGGAGAGAGCTCACCTCGGGGGTGCACCGGGTGTTCCTATACAAGAGATCAGACTCGGGAAGGGGAGAGAGCTCACCTCGGGGGGTGCACCGTGTGTTCCTATACAAGAGATCAGACTCGGGAAGGGGAGCGAGCTCACCTCGGGGGTGCACCGTGTGTTCCTATGCAAGAGATCAGACTCGGGAAGGGGAGAGAGCTCACCTCGTATAGGAACACCCGGTGCACCCCCAAGAGATCAGACTCGGGAAGGGGAGAGAGCTCACCTCGGGGGGTGCACCGGGTGTTCCTATACAAGAGATCAGACTCGGGAAGGGGAGAGAGCTCACCTCGGGGGTGCACCGGGTGTTCCTACACTTGAGATCAGACTCGGGAAGGGGAGCGAGCTCACCTCGGGGGTGCATCGTGTGTTCCTATACAAGAGATCAGACTCGGGAAGGGGAGCGAGCTCACCTCGGGGGTGCACCGTGTGTTCCTATACAAGAGATCAGACTCGGGAAGGGGAGAGAGCTCACCTCGGGGGGTGCACCGTGTGTTCCTATACAAGAGATCAGACTCGGGAAGGGGAGAGAGCTCACCTCGGGGGTGCACCGTGTGTTCCTATACAAGAGATCAGACTCGGGAAGGGGAGCGAGCTCACCTCGGGGGGTGCACCGTGTGTTCCTATACAAGGGATCAGACTCGGGAAGGGGAGCGAGCTCACCTCGGGGGGTGCACCGGGTGTTCCTATACAAGGAATCAGACTCGGGAAGGGGAGCGAGCTCACCTCGGGGGGTGCACCGTGTGTTCCTATACAAGGAATCAGACTCGGGAAGGGGAGAGAGCTCACCTCGGGGGTGCACCACGTGTTCCTATACAAGGGATCAGACTCGGGAAGGGGAGAGAACTCACCTCGGGGGTGCACCGTGTGTTCCTATACAAGGGATCAGACTCGGGAAGGGGAGAGAGCTCACCTCGGGGGTGCACCACGTGTTCCTATACAAGGGATCAGACTCGGGAAGGGGAGAGAGAGCTCACCTCGGGGGTGCACCACGTGTTCCTATACAAGGGATCAGACTCGGGAAGGGGAGAGAGCTCACCTCGGTGGGTGCACCGTGTGTTCCTATACAAGGGATCAGACTCGGGAAGGGGAGCGAGCTCACCTCGGGGGGTGCACCGTGTGTTCCTATACAAGAGATCAGACTCGGGAAGGGGAGCGAGCTCACCTCGGGGGTGCACCGTGTGTTCCTATACAAGGGATCAGACTCGGGAAGGGGAGAGAGCTCACCTCGGGGGGTGCACCGTGTGTTCCTATACAAGAGATCAGACTCGGGAAGGGGAGAGAGCTCACCTCGGGGGTGCACCGGGTGTTTCTATACAAGAGATCAGACTCGGGAAGGGGAGAGAGCTCACCTCGGGGGGTGCACCGTGTGTTCCTATACAAGGGATCAGACTCGGGAAGGGGAGCGAGCTCACCTCGGGGGGTGCACCGGGTGTTCCTATACAAGAGATCAGACTCGGGAAGGGGAGAGAGCTCACCTCGGGGGTGCACCGTGTGTTCCTATACAAGAGATCAGACTCGGGAAGGGGAGCGAGCTCACCTCGGGGGGTGCACCGTGTGTTCCTATACAAGGGATCAGACTCGGGAAGGGGAGCGAGCTCACCTCGGGGGGTGCACCAGGTGTTCCTATACAAGGGATCAGACTCAGGAAGGGGAGAGAGCTCACCTCGGGGGTGCACCGTGTGTTCCTATACAAGAGATCAGACTCGGGAAGGGGAGCGAGCTCACCTCGGGGGTGCACCGGGTGTTCCTATACAAGAGATCAGACTCGGGAAGGGGAGCGAGCTCACCTCGGGGGTGCACCGGGTGTTCCTATACAAGGAATCAGACTCGGGAAGGGGAGCGAGCTCACCTCGGGGGGTGCACCGTGTGTTCCTATACAAGGAATCAGACTCGGGAAGGGGAGCGAGCTCACCTCGGGGGGTGCACCGTGTGTTCCTATACAAGGAATCAGACTCGGGAAGGGGAGAGAGCTCACCTCGGGGGGTGCACCGTGTGTTCCTATACAAGAGATCAGACTCGGGAAGGGGAGAGAGCTCACCTCGGGGGGTGCACCGGGTGTTCCTATACAAGGGATCAGACTCGGGAAGGGGAGAGAGCTCACCTCGGGGGTGCACCGTATGTTCCTATACAAGAGATCAGACTCGGGAAGGGGAGAGAGCTCACCTCGGGGGTGCACCGTGTGTTCCTATACAAGGGATCAGACTCGGGAAGGGGAGAGAGCTCACCTCGGGGGTGCACCACGTGTTCCTATACAAGGGATCAGACTCGGGAAGGGGAGAGAGCTCACCTCGGGGGTGCACCGTGTGTTCCTATACAAGGGATCAGACTCGGGAAGGGGAGCGAGCTCACCTCGGGGGGTGCACCGTGTGTTCCTATACAAGAGATCAGACTCGGGAAGGGGAGCGAGCTCACCTCGGGGGTGCACCGTGTGTTCCTATACAAGGGATCAGACTCGGGAAGGGGAGAGAGCTCACCTCGGGGGGTGCACCGTGTGTTCCTATACAAGAGATCAGACTCGGGAAGGGGAGAGAGCTCACCTCGGGGGTGCACCGGGTGTTTCTATACAAGAGATCAGACTCGGGAAGGGGAGAGAGCTCACCTCGGGGGGTGCACCGTGTGTTCCTATACAAGGGATCAGACTCGGGAAGGGGAGCGAGCTCACCTCGGGGGTGCACCGTGTGTTCCTATACAAGGAATCAGACTCGGGAAGGGGAGAGAGCTCACCTCGGGGGTGCACCGTGTGTTCCTATGCAAGGGATCAGACTCGGGAAGGGGAGCGAGCTCACCTCGGGGGGTGCACCGTGTGTTCCTATACAAGAGATCAGACTCGGGAAGGGGAGAGAGCTCACCTCGGGGGGTGCACCGGGTGTTCCTATACAAGGGATCAGACTCGGGAAGGGGAGAGAGCTCACCTCGGGGGGTGCACCGGGTGTTCCTATACAAGAGATCAGACTCGGGAAGGGGAGCGAGCTCACCTCGGGGGTGCACCGTGTGTTCCTATACAAGGAATCAGACTCGGGAAGGGGAGCGAGCTCACCTCGGGGGTGCATCGTGTGTTCCTATACAAGAGATCAGACTCGGGAAGGGGAGCGAGCTCACCTCGGGGGTGCACCGTGTGTTCCTATACAAGAGATCAGACTTGGGAAGGGGAGAGAGCTCACCTCGGGGGTGCACCGGGTGTTCCTATACAAGGGATCAGACTCGGGAAGGGGAGCGAGCTCACCTCGGGGGGTGCACCGTGTGTTCCTATACAAGAGATCAGACTCGGGAAGGGGAGCGAGCTCACCTCGGGGGTGCACCGTGTGTTCCTATACAAGAGATCAGACTCGGGAAGGGGAGAGAGCTCACCTCGGGGGTGCACCGGGTGTTCCTATACAAGAGATCAGACTCGGGAAGGGGAGAGAGCTCACCTCGGGGGGTGCACCGTGTGTTCCTATACAAGAGATCAGACTCGGGAAGGGGAGCGAGCTCACCTCGGGGGTGCACCGTGTGTTCCTATACAAGAGATCAGACTCGGGAAGGGGAGAGAGCTCACCTCGGGGGTGCACCGGGTGTTCCTATACAAGAGATCAGACTCGGGAAGGGGAGAGAGCTCACCTCGGGGGGTGCACCGGGTGTTCCTATACAAGAGATCAGACTCGGGAAGGGGAGAGAGCTCACCTCGGGGGTGCACCGGGTGTTCCTACACAAGAGATCAGACTCGGGAAGGGAAGAGAGCTCACCTCGGGGGTGCACCGTGTGTTCCTATACAAGGGATCAGACTCGGGAAGGGGAGCGAGCTCACCTCGGGGGTGCACCGTGTGTTCCTATACAAGGGATCAGACTCGGGAAGGGGAGAGAGCTCACCTCGGGGGGTGCACCGTGTGTTCCTATACAAGAGATCAGACTCGGGAAGGGGAGAGAGCTCACCTCGGGGGTGCACCGGGTGTTTCTATACAAGAGATCAGACTCGGGAAGGGGAGAGAGCTCACCTCGGGGGGTGCACCGTGTGTTCCTATACAAGGGATCAGACTCGGGAAGGGGAGCGAGCTCACCTCGGGGGTGCACCGTGTGTTCCTATACAAGGAATCAGACTCGGGAAGGGGAGAGAGCTCACCTCGGGGGTGCACCGTGTGTTCCTATGCAAGGGATCAGACTCGGGAAGGGGAGCGAGCTCACCTCGGGGGGTGCACCGTGTGTTCCTATACAAGAGATCAGACTCGGGAAGGGGAGAGAGCTCACCTCGGGGGGTGCACCGGGTGTTCCTATACAAGGGATCAGACTCGGGAAGGGGAGAGAGCTCACCTCGGGGGGTGCACCGGGTGTTCCTATACAAGAGATCAGACTCGGGAAGGGGAGCGAGCTCACCTCGGGGGTGCACCGTGTGTTCCTATACAAGGAATCAGACTCGGGAAGGGGAGCGAGCTCACCTCGCGGGTGCATCGTGTGTTCCTATACAAGAGATCAGACTCGGGAAGGGGAGCGAGCTCACCTCGGGGGGTGCACCGGGTGTTCCTATACAAGGGATCAGACTCGGGAAGGGGAGAGAGCTCACCTCGGGGGTGCACCGTGTGTTCCTATACAAGAGATCAGACTCGGGAAGGGGAGCGAGCTCACCTCGGGGGTGCACCGTGTGTTCCTATACAAGAAATCAGACTCGGGAAGGGGAGAGAGCTCACCTCGGGGGGTGCACCGTGTGTTCCTATACAAGAGATCAGACTCGGGAAGGGGAGAGAGCTCACCTCGGGGGTGCACCGTGTGTTCCTATACAAGGGATCAGACTCGGGAAGGGGAGAGAGCTCACCTCGGGGGGTGCACCGTGTGTTCCTATACAAGGGATCAGACTCGGGAAGGGGAGAGAGCTCACCTCGGGGGTGCACCGTGTGTTCCTATACAAGGGATCAGACTCGGGAAGGGGAGAGAGCTCACCTCGGGGGGTGCACCGTGTGTTCCTATACAAGGAATCAGACTCGGGAAGGGGAGCGAGCTCACCTCGGGGGTGCACCGTGTGTTCCTATACAAGAGATCAGACTCGGGAAGGGGAGAGAGCTCACCTCGGGGGTGCACCGGGTGTTCCTATACAAGAGATCAGACTCGGGAAGGGGAGCGAGCTCACCTCGGTGGGTGCACCGTGTGTTCCTATACAAGGGATCAGACTCGGGAAGGGGAGCGAGCTCACCTCGGGGGGTGCACCGTGTGTTCCTATACAAGAGATCAGACTCGGGAAGGGGAGCGAGCTCACCTCGGGGGTGCACCGTGTGTTCCTATACAAGGGATCAGACTCGGGAAGGGGAGAGAGCTCACCTCGGGGGGTGCACCGTGTGTTCCTATACAAGAGATCAGACTCGGGAAGGGGAGAGAGCTCACCTCGGGGGTGCACCGGGTGTTTCTATACAAGAGATCAGACTCGGGAAGGGGAGAGAGCTCACCTCGGGGGGTGCACCGTGTGTTCCTATACAAGGGATCAGACTCGGGAAGGGGAGCGAGCTCACCTCGGGGGGTGCACCGGGTGTTCCTATACAAGAGATCAGACTCGGGAAGGGGAGAGAGCTCACCTCGGGGGTGCACCGTGTGTTCCTATACAAGAGATCAGACTCGGGAAGGGGAGCGAGCTCACCTCGGGGGGTGCACCGTGTGTTCCTATACAAGGGATCAGACTCGGGAAGGGGAGCGAGCTCACCTCGGGGGGTGCACCAGGTGTTCCTATACAAGGGATCAGACTCAGGAAGGGGAGAGAGCTCACCTCGGGGGTGCACCGTGTGTTCCTATACAAGAGATCAGACTCGGGAAGGGGAGCGAGCTCACCTCGGGGGTGCACCGGGTGTTCCTATACAAGAGATCAGACTCGGGAAGGGGAGCGAGCTCACCTCGGGGGTGCACCGGGTGTTCCTATACAAGGAATCAGACTCGGGAAGGGGAGCGAGCTCACCTCGGGGGGTGCACCGTGTGTTCCTATACAAGGAATCAGACTCGGGAAGGGGAGCGAGCTCACCTCGGGGGGTGCACCGTGTGTTCCTATACAAGGAATCAGACTCGGGAAGGGGAGCGAGCTCACCTCGGGGGTGCACCGTATGTTCCTATACAAGAGATCAGACTCGGGAAGGGGAGAGAGCTCACCTCGGGGGTGCACCGTGTGTTCCTATACAAGGGATCAGACTCGGGAAGGGGAGAGAGCTCACCTCGGGGGTGCACCACGTGTTCCTATACAAGGGATCAGACTCGGGAAGGGGAGAGAGCTCACCTCGGGGGTGCACCGTGTGTTCCTATACAAGGGATCAGACTCGGGAAGGGGAGCGAGCTCACCTCGGGGGGTGCACCGTGTGTTCCTATACAAGAGATCAGACTCGGGAAGGGGAGCGAGCTCACCTCGGGGGTGCACCGTGTGTTCCTATACAAGGGATCAGACTCGGGAAGGGGAGAGAGCTCACCTCGGGGGGTGCACCGTGTGTTCCTATACAAGAGATCAGACTCGGGAAGGGGAGAGAGCTCACCTCGGGGGTGCACCGGGTGTTTCTATACAAGAGATCAGACTCGGGAAGGGGAGAGAGCTCACCTCGGGGGGTGCACCGTGTGTTCCTATACAAGGGATCAGACTCGGGAAGGGGAGCGAGCTCACCTCGGGGGTGCACCGTGTGTTCCTATACAAGGAATCAGACTCGGGAAGGGGAGAGAGCTCACCTCGGGGGTGCACCGTGTGTTCCTATGCAAGGGATCAGACTCGGGAAGGGGAGCGAGCTCACCTCGGGGGGTGCACCGTGTGTTCCTATACAAGAGATCAGACTCGGGAAGGGGAGAGAGCTCACCTCGGGGGGTGCACCGGGTGTTCCTATACAAGGGATCAGACTCGGGAAGGGGAGAGAGCTCACCTCGGGGGGTGCACCGGGTGTTCCTATACAAGAGATCAGACTCGGGAAGGGGAGCGAGCTCACCTCGGGGGTGCACCGTGTGTTCCTATACAAGGAATCAGACTCGGGAAGGGGAGCGATCTCACCTCGGGGGTGCATCGTGTGTTCCTATACAAGAGATCAGACTCGGGAAGGGGAGCGAGCTCACCTCGGGGGTGCACCGTGTGTTCCTATACAAGAGATCAGACTCGGGAAGGGGAGAGAGCTCACCTCGGGGGTGCACCGGGTGTTCCTATACAAGGGATCAGACTCGGGAAGGGGAGCGAGCTCACCTCGGGGGGTGCACCGTGTGTTCCTATACAAGAGATCAGACTCGGGAAGGGGAGCGAGCTCACCTCGGGGGTGCACCGTGTGTTCCTATACAAGAGATCAGACTCGGGAAGGGGAGAGAGCTCACCTCGGGGGTGCACCGGGTGTTCCTATACAAGAGATCAGACTCGGGAAGGGGAGAGAGCTCACCTCGGGGGGTGCACCGTGTGTTCCTATACAAGAGATCAGACTCGGGAAGGGGAGCGAGCTCACCTCGGGGGTGCACCGTGTGTTCCTATACAAGAGATCAGACTCGGGAAGGGGAGAGAGCTCACCTCGGGGGTGCACCGGGTGTTCCTATACAAGAGATCAGACTCGGGAAGGGGAGAGAGCTCACCTCGGGGGTGCACCGTGTGTTCCTATACAAGGGATCAGACTCGGGAAGGGGAGCGAGCTCACCTCGGGGGGTGCACCGTGTGTTCCTATACAAGAGATCAGACTCGGGAAGGGGAGCGAGCTCACCTCGGGGGTGCACCGTGTGTTCCTATACAAGGGATCAGACTCGGGAAGGGGAGAGAGCTCACCTCGGGGGGTGCACCGTGTGTTCCTATACAAGAGATCAGACTCGGGAAGGGGAGAGAGCTCACCTCGGGGGTGCACCGGGTGTTTCTATACAAGAGATCAGACTCGGGAAGGGGAGAGAGCTCACCTCGGGGGGTGCACCGTGTGTTCCTATACAAGGGATCAGACTCGGGAAGGGGAGCGAGCTCACCTCGGGGGTGCACCGTGTGTTCCTATACAAGGAATCAGACTCGGGAAGGGGAGAGAGCTCACCTCGGGGGTGCACCGTGTGTTCCTATGCAAGGGATCAGACTCGGGAAGGGGAGCGAGCTCACCTCGGGGGGTGCACCGTGTGTTCCTATACAAGAGATCAGACTCGGGAAGGGGAGAGAGCTCACCTCGGGGGGTGCACCGGGTGTTCCTATACAAGGGATCAGACTCGGGAAGGGGAGAGAGCTCACCTCGGGGGGTGCACCGGGTGTTCCTATACAAGAGATCAGACTCGGGAAGGGGAGCGAGCTCACCTCGGGGGTGCACCGTGTGTTCCTATACAAGGAATCAGACTCGGGAAGGGGAGCGAGCTCACCTCGCGGGTGCATCGTGTGTTCCTATACAAGAGATCAGACTCGGGAAGGGGAGCGAGCTCACCTCGGGGGGTGCACCGGGTGTTCCTATACAAGGGATCAGACTCGGGAAGGGGAGAGAGCTCACCTCGGGGGTGCACCGTGTGTTCCTATACAAGAGATCAGACTCGGGAAGGGGAGCGAGCTCACCTCGGGGGTGCACCGTGTGTTCCTATACAAGAAATCAGACTCGGGAAGGGGAGAGAGCTCACCTCGGGGGGTGCACCGTGTGTTCCTATACAAGAGATCAGACTCGGGAAGGGGAGAGAGCTCACCTCGGGGGTGCACCGTGTGTTCCTATACAAGGGATCAGACTCGGGAAGGGGAGAGAGCTCACCTCGGGGGGTGCACCGTGTGTTCCTATACAAGGGATCAGACTCGGGAAGGGGAGAGAGCTCACCTCGGGGGTGCACCGTGTGTTCCTATACAAGGGATCAGACTCGGGAAGGGGAGAGAGCTCACCTCGGGGGGTGCACCGTGTGTTCCTATACAAGGAATCAGACTCGGGAAGGGGAGCGAGCTCACCTCGGGGGTGCACCGTGTGTTCCTATACAAGAGATCAGACTCGGGAAGGGGAGAGAGCTCACCTCGGGGGTGCACCGGGTGTTCCTATACAAGGGATCAGACTCGGGAAGGGGAGCGAGCTCACCTCGGGGGGTGCACCGTGTGTTCCTATACAAGAGATCAGACTCGGGAAGGGGAGCGAGCTCACCTCGGTGGGTGCACCGTGTGTTCCTATACAAGGGATCAGACTCGGGAAGGGGAGCGAGCTCACCTCGGGGGGTGCACCGTGTGTTCCTATACAAGAGATCAGACTCGGGAAGGGGAGCGAGCTCACCTCGGGGGTGCACCGTGTGTTCCTATACAAGGGATCAGACTCGGGAAGGGGAGAGAGCTCACCTCGGGGGGTGCACCGTGTGTTCCTATACAAGAGATCAGACTCGGGAAGGGGAGAGAGCTCACCTCGGGGGTGCACCGGGTGTTTCTATACAAGAGATCAGACTCGGGAAGGGGAGAGAGCTCACCTCGGGGGGTGCACCGTGTGTTCCTATACAAGGGATCAGACTCGGGAAGGGGAGCGAGCTCACCTCGGGGGGTGCACCGGGTGTTCCTATACAAGAGATCAGACTCGGGAAGGGGAGAGAGCTCACCTCGGGGGTGCACCGTGTGTTCCTATACAAGAGATCAGACTCGGGAAGGGGAGCGAGCTCACCTCGGGGGGTGCACCGTGTGTTCCTATACAAGGGATCAGACTCGGGAAGGGGAGCGAGCTCACCTCGGGGGGTGCACCAGGTGTTCCTATACAAGGGATCAGACTCAGGAAGGGGAGAGAGCTCACCTCGGGGGTGCACCGTGTGTTCCTATACAAGAGATCAGACTCGGGAAGGGGAGCGAGCTCACCTCGGGGGTGCACCGGGTGTTCCTATACAAGAGATCAGACTCGGGAAGGGGAGCGAGCTCACCTCGGGGGTGCACCGGGTGTTCCTATACAAGGAATCAGACTCGGGAAGGGGAGCGAGCTCACCTCGGGGGGTGCACCGTGTGTTCCTATACAAGGAATCAGACTCGGGAAGGGGAGCGAGCTCACCTCGGGGGGTGCACCGTGTGTTCCTATACAAGGAATCAGACTCGGGAAGGGGAGCGAGCTCACCTCGGGGGTGCACCGTATGTTCCTATACAAGAGATCAGACTCGGGAAGGGGAGAGAGCTCACCTCGGGGGTGCACCGTGTGTTCCTATACAAGGGATCAGACTCGGGAAGGGGAGAGAGCTCACCTCGGGGGTGCACCACGTGTTCCTATACAAGGGATCAGACTCGGGAAGGGGAGAGAGCTCACCTCGGGGGTGCACCGTGTGTTCCTATACAAGGGATCAGACTCGGGAAGGGGAGCGAGCTCACCTCGGGGGGTGCACCGTGTGTTCCTATACAAGAGATCAGACTCGGGAAGGGGAGCGAGCTCACCTCGGGGGTGCACCGTGTGTTCCTATACAAGGGATCAGACTCGGGAAGGGGAGAGAGCTCACCTCGGGGGGTGCACCGTGTGTTCCTATACAAGAGATCAGACTCGGGAAGGGGAGAGAGCTCACCTCGGGGGGTGCACCGTGTGTTCCTATACAAGGGATCAGACTCGGGAAGGGGAGCGAGCTCACCTCGGGGGTGCACCGTGTGTTCCTATACAAGGAATCAGACTCGGGAAGGGGAGAGAGCTCACCTCGGGGGTGCACCGTGTGTTCCTATGCAAGGGATCAGACTCGGGAAGGGGAGCGAGCTCACCTCGGGGGGTGCACCGTGTGTTCCTATACAAGAGATCAGACTCGGGAAGGGGAGAGAGCTCACCTCGGGGGGTGCACCGGGTGTTCCTATACAAGGGATCAGACTCGGGAAGGGGAGAGAGCTCACCTCGGGGGGTGCACCGGGTGTTCCTATACAAGAGATCAGACTCGGGAAGGGGAGCGAGCTCACCTCGGGGGTGCACCGTGTGTTCCTATACAAGGAATCAGACTCGGGAAGGGGAGCGAGCTCACCTCGGGGGTGCATCGTGTGTTCCTATACAAGAGATCAGACTCGGGAAGGGGAGCGAGCTCACCTCGGGGGTGCACCGTGTGTTCCTATACAAGAGATCAGACTCGGGAAGGGGAGAGAGCTCACCTCGGGGGTGCACCGGGTGTTCCTATACAAGGGATCAGACTCGGGAAGGGGAGCGAGCTCACCTCGGGGGGTGCACCGTGTGTTCCTATACAAGAGATCAGACTCGGGAAGGGGAGCGAGCTCACCTCGGGGGTGCACCGTGTGTTCCTATACAAGAGATCAGACTCGGGAAGGGGAGAGAGCTCACCTCGGGGGTGCACCGGGTGTTCCTATACAAGAGATCAGACTCGGGAAGGGGAGAGAGCTCACCTCGGGGGGTGCACCGTGTGTTCCTATACAAGAGATCAGACTCGGGAAGGGGAGCGAGCTCACCTCGGGGGTGCACCGTGTGTTCCTATACAAGAGATCAGACTCGGGAAGGGGAGAGAGCTCACCTCGGGGGTGCACCGGGTGTTCCTATACAAGAGATCAGACTCGGGAAGGGGAGAGAGCTCACCTCGGGGGGTGCACCGGGTGTTCCTATACAAGAGATCAGACTCGGGAAGGGGAGAGAGCTCACCTCGGGGGTGCACCGGGTGTTCCTACACAAGAGATCAGACTCGGGAAGGGAAGAGAGCTCACCTCGGGGGTGCACCGTGTGTTCCTATACAAGGGATCAGACTCGGGAAGGGGAGAGAGCTCACCTCGGGGGTGCACCACGTGTTCCTATACAAGGGATCAGACTCGGGAAGGGGAGAGAGCTCACCTCGGGGGTGCACCGTGTGTTCCTATACAAGGGATCAGACTCGGGAAGGGGAGCGAGCTCACCTCGGAGGGTGCACCGTGTGTTCCTATACAAGAGATCAGACTCGGGAAGGGGAGCGAGCTCACCTCGGGGGTGCACCGTGTGTTCCTATACAAGGGATCAGACTCGGGAAGGGGAGAGAGCTCACCTCGGGGGGTGCACCGTGTGTTCCTATACAAGAGATCAGACTCGGGAAGGGGAGAGAGCTCACCTCGGGGGTGCACCGGGTGTTTCTATACAAGAGATCAGACTCGGGAAGGGGAGAGAGCTCACCTCGGGGGGTGCACCGTGTGTTCCTATACAAGGGATCAGACTCGGGAAGGGGAGCGAGCTCACCTCGGGGGTGCACCGTGTGTTCCTATACAAGGAATCAGACTCGGGAAGGGGAGAGAGCTCACCTCGGGGGTGCACCGTGTGTTCCTATGCAAGGGATCAGACTCGGGAAGGGGAGCGAGCTCACCTCGGGGGGTGCACCGTGTGTTCCTATACAAGAGATCAGACTCGGGAAGGGGAGAGAGCTCACCTCGGGGGGTGCACCGGGTGTTCCTATACAAGGGATCAGACTCGGGAAGGGGAGAGAGCTCACCTCGGGGGGTGCACCGGGTGTTCCTATACAAGAGATCAGACTCGGGAAGGGGAGCGAGCTCACCTCGGGGGTGCACCGTGTGTTCCTATACAAGGAATCAGACTCGGGAAGGGGAGCGAGCTCACCTCGCGGGTGCATCGTGTGTTCCTATACAAGAGATCAGACTCGGGAAGGGGAGCGAGCTCACCTCGGGGGGTGCACCGGGTGTTCCTATACAAGGGATCAGACTCGGGAAGGGGAGAGAGCTCACCTCGGGGGTGCACCGTGTGTTCCTATACAAGAGATCAGACTCGGGAAGGGGAGCGAGCTCACCTCGGGGGTGCACCGTGTGTTCCTATACAAGAAATCAGACTCGGGAAGGGGAGAGAGCTCACCTCGGGGGGTGCACCGTGTGTTCCTATACAAGAGATCAGACTCGGGAAGGGGAGAGAGCTCACCTCGGGGGTGCACCGTGTGTTCCTATACAAGGGATCAGACTCGGGAAGGGGAGAGAGCTCACCTCGGGGGGTGCACCGTGTGTTCCTATACAAGGGATCAGACTCGGGAAGGGGAGAGAGCTCACCTCGGGGGTGCACCGTGTGTTCCTATACAAGGGATCAGACTCGGGAAGGGGAGAGAGCTCACCTCGGGGGGTGCACCGTGTGTTCCTATACAAGGAATCAGACTCGGGAAGGGGAGCGAGCTCACCTCGGGGGTGCACCGTGTGTTCCTATACAAGAGATCAGACTCGGGAAGGGGAGAGAGCTCACCTCGGGGGTGCACCGGGTGTTCCTATACAAGGGATCAGACTCGGGAAGGGGAGCGAGCTCACCTCGGGGGGTGCACCGTGTGTTCCTATACAAGAGATCAGACTCGGGAAGGGGAGCGAGCTCACCTCGGGGGTGCACCGTGTGTTCCTATACAAGAGATCAGACTCGGGAAGGGGAGAGAGCTCACCTCGGGGGTGCACCGGGTGTTCCTATACAAGAGATCAGACTCGGGAAGGGGAGAGAGCTCACCTCGGGGGGTGCACCGTGTGTTCCTATACAAGAGATCAGACTCGGGAAGGGGAGCGAGCTCACCTCGGGGGTGCACCGTGTGTTCCTATACAAGAGATCAGACTCGGGAAGGGGAGAGAGCTCACCTCGGGGGTGCACCGGGTGTTCCTATACAAGAGATCAGACTCGGGAAGGGGAGAGAGCTCACCTCGGGGGGTGCACCGGGTGTTCCTATACAAGAGATCAGACTCGGGAAGGGGAGAGAGCTCACCTCGGGGGTGCACCGGGTGTTCCTACACAAGAGATCAGACTCGGGAAGGGGAGCGAGCTCACCTCGGGGGTGCACAGTGTGTTCCTATACAAGAGATCAGACTCGGGAAGGGGAGCGAGCTCACCTCGGGGGGTGCACCGTGTGTTCCTATACAAGAGATCAGACTCGGGAAGGGGAAGAGAGCTCACCTCGGGGGTGCACTGTATGTAATGTGTGCCTCTCTGTAAATAAAGGCTTGTAAGCGACTGAAAACTAGGCTTTAGTGTTCTATCCTTCACCACCTGGCTATCCAACTTTTACCTATATATCTGATGAGATTAGTAAATAAAGAGAAACTGTTTCCAATGGTTGAAGGGTCGATAACGAGAGGGCACAGATTTAAGGTGATTGGCAAAGAACCAGAGGCAACAGGAGGAAAAACTTTTTTACGCAGCGAGTGGTTAGGATTTGGAATGCACTGCCTGATAGGGCGGTGGAGGCAGATTCAATAGGAGCCTTCAAAAGGGAATTGGATAAATACATGAAGGAGAAAAAATTGCAGGGATGTGGGGAAAGAGCGGGGGAGTGGAACTGGATTGCTCTTCGAATGGCCTCCTTCTGTGCTGTACTATTCTATGATTCTATAAAACTGGGGCGGGGGGGAATGCTCAGCTTTTCAAGCTAGTTTCTGCACCAGGTTAAGTGGCACAAATAAGGCAGATGGGCCTTGCTGCATTTACCTGCAACCAGCTTACGCCATGAGGGTGCCATTAGGAATAAGACAGCACCTACTAGGGTCTTGCACGTAGACACAAAGCAGGAGAATGCGTGGCTTCCCTGCACACTCACTCAGCAAACATGCGGTGCAGAGTGTTTGCGACCAATAGGAGGCTGGAGGTACAACAGCGTAAACGCATCCCTGAATTCGGCAACAGTAACAACAGTACGGGTGTTAGTGCAGCTCAGGGTGGATGAGGCAACTTCGCAGAGCTCGCAATGCCATGGAAATCAAAACGAGAAGCCTATGTTTGAACAAGAATGTCCTTGGCTTCTTCAAGTATTTAAAACACACACATGCTACTAGCAGAACTTACTGTAAACAACACAAAGTACTTCTGGTTATTCTCTCCCACACAGTTGTTAACCCAGGGGCAGTGGTGATCCATCTTTCGAATACATCTCTTGCATACACTGAAAAGCAATTTTGAATATGTTTTTTTTTTAAAAAGAGAAACACCAGTCATTTAATCAGAATTTCTTACAACTACTCAACAGCCAATGTGATACCTACCATTCTAGTGGCCCTGAACGAGAAGAAAAGTTGGAAAAGATTTTTTTTAAGTTAAAACATGTGTATTTCCCCCACCCCCGCGGAACTTTTCTGCTCCCTTCCCCACACCTACATCAGAAACGGTGTAAAGGTCAGTCTTCTTGCAATTTAGTGTTGATCTTTCTCATACTTCCTTGTGTGTACTCAGCTAGCATTGACCAGAGTGGGTGCGCCCAGATTGGCACCAAGGTCGGGCTAAAATGCAGCTCCTCATAACAAAAACACAAGAATTAGGAGCAGGAGTCGGCCACACGGCCCCTCGAGCCTGCTCCGCCATTCAATAAGATCATGGCTGATCTTAGACCTTTCCCGCCCGATCCCCATATCCCAAAACAATTGTATCCTATTGGAGTGGCTTGCTGGCATGAGGGAAAGCCTAAAATAATAGGTTGTTGCTGGCGAGGGGCTGCGGGAAAAAGATACCACGCTTTGGCGTGCACTCGGACACAACTGAATTCTGCCGACTTGGATCTAGACTAGATTTGCTTTGGAGCGCCTCACTGACACGGTCACTCCCTCCCTTCCTTCTCCATTAAGATTAGGTTCCAATAGAATAACCAAGAAAATAGTTAAAGCTCCATTTCAGTCCACTCACTGTTCTATTGTGCACACAGTAACCTTTCTGCTGAGTCAAGCACCATGAAACGAATCCGTCAATAGCGGTATCTTCAGAGTCGAGTCAATGGAAACAATGAGAAAGTGTTTGAAGGAGAAAAGGGAGCATTGCCACTTAAAAAGGCTACGCTGGGAAACCAGATGCAACATGGCTTCAGCAAGTCGATTTTGTACAGACCAGATGGTCTTCCCTTACCCAGCATCTTAAGAAAATATTATTGGTGTTACTCAAGAGGTTAAAAACTGTTCCTCGTGTCTTTTGCAGTGTGAATTTAAAAAAACATGCAGTTTTATCACGGATGATGTGTAATAAGTAGTTTGTTATGTAATTTGTTCCTCGGAAGTGTTGGTCTTAATTGACTTTAGGTATCTTATTCCACCCAATTCAAAATGCCACAATATGGATGCAGCCTAGTTTTTCATTTGAACGCTTTAGAAGCAAAACGAATGTTTGGACCAACGTTCCCTTTAAGCTGTGCGGTCGCACAGCACTCTGCAGCACCCGCGCAGCCGATCACCTGCTTTTAAATAGAAAACATCGCACATGCGCGCTATTTTGAATGGGCTCCGCAGCCCCTTAAAGGGGCCGTGCAGGCGCACCACCCCAAAAAATAAAGGGAACATTGGACTGGAGTGAAGTATTTTCCCGTTTCAAGATTAGAGCATCTCCAATATACTGCTGTATGTCAAAAGCAGGTGGTCAACTAGCCCCGTGA
Source organism: Somniosus microcephalus (assembly GCF_052327205.1). Classification (NCBI taxonomy): domain Eukaryota; kingdom Metazoa; phylum Chordata; class Chondrichthyes; order Squaliformes; family Somniosidae; genus Somniosus; species Somniosus microcephalus. The sequence goes on along the minus strand of NC_140991.1, from coordinate 318,605,006 downwards.
CTGACCTACAATTTATTTTCTGCTATTTTAGTGCAGTGACTAAAGTTCACACCATTAATGAGCGGCCTATTTTCTGGCTGGGAATAAGGGATCTGTAAAACTCCGAGCTCTTGGAGGCCATAAATAGTTACAAAGAGGAGCTGTTGGATCGTGAAGAGGGAATACAAACCAAAATGACTTGAACTTATTGCAGCCTGTGTCAAGTCGAAGGAATGTTAATGCTACGGCACATCCAGGGTCACTTACATTTAACAGGTACATCAAACAGACGTGAATTTTCCAAGCCTTCTTTTCATTTACTTTCTACCTTAACAGTTCTTATTACAATATGTCGTACACCATAATGAATCTAGAATTAAGAGACTTCGTCACTCAAATGGGTAATTTTGCCTTATTTCTATTTTAACCATGGAATTCCACTTACCAGTTTTTGTTGTTGTAAGTGATCAGTTTTTAAAAGGGTTAACTTTTATACTGATAATTACCGAGTGCTGATCCTTGCCAAAGCTGTTTTTTTGTTGGAAAGGCCTGTTTTTGCAGAAGCTTGGTCTGTGTGCGTGTGTTACGTGCATTAGACCTCGTTACCTGTTAACTGCATCCCAATTAGAGAGATTGGGAGAGCAGAACATCCTGGTTTCAAGACTGTTAGGCTGTCTGGGCCAGAGATCAAGCGATATTAAGGTAACGAGGTCAAAAGAACACGTGCAACAGGAAGAGACTGGCTAGCAGGGGTGCGAGCCCCCAAGAAACAAAGTATAAAAGGGGGCTGCACGAGCAAGGAAAAGACAGAGACAGAAGACCCAGGAGAGAAGAGTGGGAACTCAACCATCAACGCACGCTTCTCTGTCCAGTGTTGAACGGGTGATCCAAGTCTTGTTTGATGCTGTAAACTATTGCTTAAACACTAATGTGTTGATTTCTGTCGGTCATCAATAAATTGTCACTGTAACCAACTGGTGGCATCATTCAGAACGATGTGACAGGGTTGCTCACCCAAAGTCATTAGTTTCTAGATGTACAAAAAAAAGACACCAGTACAATCCTGAAAGTGGATTTAGAGAGAATGCAGTTTCACACGATTGTTGTCTTTACCTGCAATGATGTGCTCGCTCCGGCTTGATGCTGCAGCACTTGGGGCATTTATACACCACCTGGCCCGGCTTCAGCTGTAAACTTTCAATGAACTCTTTAGTGGCATTCCCTTTTGGTACTGCACCCTGCCAAACAAACAGTGAATAGTGCACAACAGCAGGTTAGCACAAGACAACTGGTACCTTACTGCATTCCAAGGGACAGCTTGGAATGTTACAGTACTGCATGGAGAATAACCGATCGAGTCGATTGGGCCGAGACTCTCTGGAGTTTAGAAGAATGAGAGGTGATCTCATTGAAACATATCAGATTCTGAGGGGGATTGACAGGGTAGATGCTGAGAGGTTGTTTCCCCCTGGCTGGAGAGTCTAGAACCAGGGGTCACAGTCTCAGGATAAGGGGGCGGCCATTTAAGACTGCGATGAGGAGGAATTTCTTCACTCAGAGGGTTGTGAATCTTTGGAATTCTCTGCCCCAGAGGGCTGTGGATGCTGAATCGTTGAGTATATTCAAGGCTGAGATCGATAGATTTTTGCACTCTTGGGGAATCGAGGGATATGGGGATCGGGCGGGAAAGTGGAGATGAGGTCGAAGATCAGCCATGATCTTATTGAATGGCGGAGCAGGCTCGAGGGGCCGTATGGCCGACTCCTGCTCCTAATTCTTATGTTCTTATGCAATACTGCAAGTGCTACACAGTGCAAAGAAAACCCACCTTGAATAAAAACAGCACAGCATTGCACTGAACATGTCAACTGGACAGAGATTAATGTCACTTACAAAATGAGCATGCAAGATATGTATAAAACAAATCTAGATCGTCACTTTCCTCCCCAACCCCCAAGGATTCTTTTTTTTTTTTTTTTAAAAAGTAGAATGCAATAACTATCAAATTAAGTTACCAATTCCACAAGGACTATGATGTATAAGCCAGTGTTACATTTTTAGGCTTTATCTCAGATGTCCCTTGGACTCCCATTAGAAAGCCCTTGCTCCTAACAAACCGGAAGCTACCTTTATCCGCCCAAATGAAGCAGCTGTCACAAGGCCAGGGGTCGACCAGAAACAGGTCAGTGTAGTTTGATTTACGGGATTAAACGTGATCTCTGACAGGAGGTATAATAAACCCTTAAGACTGTGGCTTTGGCTAGAAATTACGGAATGAGTGTAACCAACTAGAAATAGGTTAAAAATAAAGTTGTGGCAAAATTTTAGTAATTACAAATTTTCACTATTCCTTCTCAGAACATAGAAAAAGTCACATCACCGACACGAACACTCGATCTGTACAACTGGATCGGACCGTAACCATACCTGGTGCATTTGGCACTAACCCCTCCCTCTCACGGCCTGTTTTAGACTGGACATCTGTTGGCTCCAGAAGCAGATCTGTTGGTAGCTTATATACAAGAACACAAGCTCTCAGAGTAATGAGCATGAACGCTCAGCAAATGAACATTTAAGGACATGGTTGAAAGAACAAAGAGAACTGAATGCAAAAGCATAAGAATTAGGAGCAGGAGTCGGCCATTCGGCCCCTCGAGCCTGCTCCGCCATTCAATAAGATCATGGCTGATCTTCGACCTCAACTCCACTTTCCCGCCCGATCCCCATATCCCTCGGTTCCCCTAGAGTCCAAAAATCTATCGATCTCAGCCTTGAATATACTCAACGATTCAGCATCCACAGCCCTCTGGGGTAGAGACAAAGATTCACAAACCTCAGTGAAGAAATTCCTCCTCATCTCAGTCTTTAATGTCCAACCCCTTATCCTGAGACTGTGACCCCTAGTTCTAGACTCTCCAGCCAGGGAAACGACCTCTCAGCATCTACCCTGTCAATCCCCCTCAGAATCTTACATGTTTCAATGAGATCACCTCTCATTCTTCTAAACTCCAGAGAGTATCGGCCCAATCTACTCAATCTCTCCTCATAGGACAACCCTCTCATCCCAGGGAGCAATCTAGTGAACCTTTGTTGCACTGCCTCGAAGACGAGGACTTTGAGAAACAGTATCATAGGTTCAGATATTCTATTATGCAGTTACAGAAAAATAAATGGAAGGGGATCAGATAATGTTTGAGCCTTGATAAACAGAGCTAGCTGCCTGAGGACCAAAGGAAGGGATAGAATGCACATGACATTTATTTCCAAGGCTGTGGTTTAAATTGATCAGTTTTGTAAGATGCTGAGCACTCAATTTAATGAATAGGGCTTTATCGTTCATTAAATCACCCAACTTCTTTAAGTGCAAGCAAATCTAGGCTGTTAATGTAAATATTGTCTTGTGAAATGTTTTTTTAATCTCAATTAACAGGAAGGATTGGCGGTTAGGATCGGATCAGCCATGATCTTATTGAATGGCGGAGCAGGCTCGAGGGGCCGATTGGCCTACTCCTGCTCCTATTTCTTATGTTCTTATGTTCTTACAACTGGCTGAAGACCCACTGCATTACTAACTCATACATCGCATTTGATCTCGAGAGCACAACACCATGAAATCTCACTACACTAATTGAGAAGATTTTTTTTTATATTCATTCCTGGGATGTGGGCATCGCTCGCAAGGCCAGCATTTATTGCCTATCCCTAGTTGCCCTCGAGATAAGGATTCTGCAAATGTGTCATAGGAACAGGAGTAGGCCATTCAGCCCCTCAAGCCTGTTCTCCCATGCAACGAGACCGTGGCCGATCTGTACCTCAACTCCGTTGCATACCCCGGGACACCCTAGCGTAACAAAAATCTATCGCTCAGCCTTGAAGATTTCAACTGACCCGGCATACGCAACCTATTGGGGGAGCGAGTTCCAGATTTCCACTACCTTTTAGGAGTGAAATCAGGAAAGACTTTTCACAAACAGCCTAGCTAAAATATTAAGATCATGCCCCTTGTTCTGGATTCCCCCACCAGAGGAATTCCTTTCTGTATCTAACCTATCAAAGCCCTTTATCATTTTAAACACCTCAATGAGATCACAGATCCAACCTTCTATACTCAAGGGAATACAAGCCAAGTTTATGCAACCTGTCCTCAATTTAACCCCGACTTCATTCTGGCTAATCTGCGCTGTACCCCTGCCATGGCCAATACTGTACACCTTTCCTGCGATTTGGAGCCTAAAACGGAATGCAGTGCTCCAGATACAGTCCGACCAAGGCTCTGTGCAAGTGAAGCCTCAGTTCCTCCCCTTTGCATTCCAGCCCCATTGAGATAAAGGCCAACATTCCAATCGCCTTTTTGAGTACATTGTGTACCGGTCCACTAGCTTTTAGCAATTTGTGTACATGGATTCCTAAATCCCATTGCTCCTCCACAACGCCTACTTTCACACCATTAAGAAAATATTCCAATTTGTCTTTCTCAAAGCCAAAGTGTATAATCTCTCACTTCCCTACACTTATCTCCACCTGCTATAGTTTTGCCAACTCACTTAGTTGGCCTATGTCCCTTTGCAACTTACTGCTCCCACCACACAGCAGGTAGCCCCTCCCAACTTAGTGTCATCTGCAAATTTGGATATTTAACTCTTCATTCCCTCATCTAAGTCATTGATGTATTGTTTCGAGGGGTTTGACCGAGTGTTTTTGAAAGGGCCCCACCTCATCACTGAGTGAAAATGCTCCATATCCAGTAATACTGAACCCTACAGATCAAGAACGTCTGGGGTACAATTCCTGGTCTGTGCCAAGCTGATGAAAACCTAACTGCTGTTCAATAATGCACGCTGGAAGGAGTGTGTGGACACTAGGGGACAAAAGGATTAGGCTCGGCTGTGCTCATGGCTGCGCAGCTCATCAAGGGTCACCTTGACAGCTGCTGACCACAGAGAATTTATCCCTGCACGAATCATTGCAGGGAACAAGGAAATATCCGGGGGGAGAAGGAAGGGTAAACTAAACGAATATCCGGGGTGGGAGGGGGGGGGGGGGGAAGAAAAGGTCAGATATTGCTAACAAAAATATTAAGCTGTCTTAAAACTGTTCGAGGGGGTCGAGATCTAGCAAGAAAACATCAATTTTAAAAATGGTGTATTATGTAATGCAGTTTTATTGGTTCCAAAACAACTCGATTTACCCAGTAACGTTAAGTAAGCAATTTGAAGAAAAAGCAGAGGAGCCATTTTTTGCTCAAAAAATCCAAAAGGATTATTTTCCTGTATTTAACCCGGCTCCAACTACTGTACTACACAATGGCAGATGTTGCATATAGTGCCTGCTTACTCTGTACGTAATGCTGCGACATTTAAAAGAACTGGATAGAGCACATGGTGCTGAATACAAGAAATCTAAATGTCACATTGCCAGTATCCTAGCCCCAAACTCCCAAAAGCAATATGCTGTCGCCCTAGATATTGCAGCTGGCATTTGCTTGAATAATGATCACTCTCGCAGGAGTCAAACCCTGTGGCGTGCTGGATGCAGCAGCTCAACAAAAGGCAGCTTTTTAATACATCAGAGTGCCAATATTCCACATTATTTTTATACTAAAAATGTCGAGTTTATCTGGGTACCAGACCCTTTGTTCAGGCCACGGCATTTTATCAATGAATGATACAAGGGAAACCAGATGATACTCGTACAACAATTTGGTGATAGGAGGGAATCACGGAATACTGCAAGGTGGAGACATGTCAGATTTCTGGCCTGAGTAATTGTGGCCATTCTTCAGCTTTGCCTCTTCCTGATCCTGCTCCCAGCTTGACCTCATCGGCCTTGTACTGTTCAACTTAGCCAACGTTACAGAAAACTGCGCGCACCCAGCAACAGTGCTAGTTAAAGCACATAGAGGGGGATCCGATGATCCAACGAGCCCTACGATCCTATGATCTAGGCAACCCAGTTTGAAAACCAATGATTTATATCCCTACAATAGCCTTTCTCCTACAGTATAGCAGGCAACCATATTAGCTTTGATTGGATGCGTACTTTGAGAGTGTGCCAAAGGTGTATACAATTATGAGGGGCCTAGATAGAGTGGATAGGAAGGACCTATTTCCCTTAGCAGAGAGGTCAATAACCAGGGGGCAGAGATTTAAAGTAATTGGGAGAAGGATTAGAGGGGAGTTGAGGAGAACTTTTTTCACCCAGAGGGTGGTGGGGGTCTGGAACTCACTGCCTGAAAGGGTGGTAGAGGCAGAAACCCTCATCACATTTAAAAAGTACTTGGATATGCACTTGAAGTGCCGGAACCTACAGGGCTACGGCCCAAGAGCTGGAAAGTGGGATTAGGCTGGAGAGCTCTTTGTCGGCCGGCACAGACATGATGGGCCGAATGGCCTCCTTCTGTGCTGTAAATTTTTATGATTCTCTGAATGGACAAATTGTTCATGTCATAAAGTCAGCATAGGCAGTACTCAATTGCTCCGTGACTCTCTATACATCCTGGAGTTTTCAAGACCCATTGCCGATACAATTTTAATACTGCGAAGCAAAGCAAAATCACACATGAACTCAGAAGGGTCAGGTTTGTTTGGATACAAATACACAACAATCCTGCACTAGATGAGGAAACCACTTTTCCTGTTCTCTCCTCCCACCCCCACCCTCCTTTCACAAGGTGCACAAGAGCAGGCTCTCTTCACCGTGCAAGGAACATTTAACAAAATTAAAATTAGGTGAAACATTTTTGAAACTATTGAGGTGGCAAAATGTTGCTAACAGAAGGCTATTTCATCAGAAGAATTTCCAAGTTAAAGCATCTTGGTCAACTGCAAACGACTCATATTGAAAGTGCAAGTCCTGAGCAAAGCTGTTCATACTTGCCGTAAGCTCCAAGCGGTTTTACCATGAGCAGTGTTATAAACATGTGTGTGGGGTACCCCCTCGTATTATAACTACTCCCAAGAACTTCAAAATAGGAGAAGTGCTGGATGGAAAACACAACAGCATGATGATGCACCGTACGGGTCTACATCAACAACTCCTCCCGACAGTGAGTTCTTGATGTCAATCAAACCATCGGGGGGGAATCTTGAGAGACTCAGATCTAGCGAGGGAAGTTGCACAACGGCATTGGCGGGCTGGGAGAAGGGTTACTCTGCTTTCGGATGTGGATGGTGACTGGGAAGAGAGAAAATTAATGCACGTTGCCGTCAAGGAAGTGCAGAGGAGATTTAAATCATATAAATCTCTAAGCAGCACAACTTCGTTATTTTGGCAAGAAACAGCTAACTAAAGTGAATCAACAGCACAGCAATGTTGCCTCAGACTTTAGCGAGTTCCAGGAGATCCATTAGAAACCTCTTAGCTGCTTCCAATAATTCTCACAGTCCACTCAGAGCACACCTCCACTGATGAATCCCCAACGTTACGCACAATACCCAACTAACTATTTACGGAAGGAACAGCACTCGTTTCCACAGTACAGCAACAAAAGAACCACAATCTCTCTTGCCCGTTCATTTGCTTTCCTCCCTTCTCTTCTAAAGACACTGATTCCTTGTTGGGTTATAGTTCCACAGGAGTTGGGCAACCTCTGGTATAAGGCTGTTATACACGAGTGAGCCTCAACAACAACTTGCATTTCTATAGAGCCTTGGCAGGCCACTCAGCCACACTCAGACTGGTGGGTGAGGCTGGGAAGGAAGGGATGAGCAGTCCGAAAATAAACAGCCAAGTTCATTCCTGACACACAGTCTAACTCGGGATGGGTCACTAGTTAGCATTAGGAATCATGGCCAATTTCCCCACCATAACCCCGTGACTGCGAGGCAAACTGCAATACCCTCACTTCTGCCCCAGCCGAGCTTGGCTAACGAGCACCGATTGTGGAATGAATTGGATTGATCTAGTTCACCAGACTGGTTCCTGGGATGAGAGGGTTGTCCTATGAGGAGAGATTGAGTAGATTGGGCCTATACTCTCCGGAGTTTAGAAGAATGGGAGGTGATCTCATTGAAACATACAAGATTCTGAGGGGGATTGACAGGATAGATGCTGAGAGGTTGTTTCCCCTGGCTGGAGAGTCTAGAACCAGGGGGCAGAGTCTCAGGATAAGGGGTCGGCCATTTAGGACTGAGATGAGGAGGAATTTCTTCACTCAGAGGGTTGTGGATCTTTGGAATTCTCTGCCCCAGAGGGCTGTGGATGCTGAATCGTTGAGTATATTCAAGGCTGAGATCGATAGATTTTTGGACTCTTGGGGAATCGAGGGATATGGGGATTGGGCGGGAAAGTGAAGTTGAGGTCGATGATCAGCCATGATCTTATTGAATGGTGGAGCAGACTCGAGGGGCCGAATGGCCGACTCCTGCTCCTAATTCTCATGCTCTTTATGTTCATGAGACCTTCCTTAGCAGCTCACTTGCCAGTGGGGGAGATGTCATTGCACTTATGTTACAGTAGTGCAGACCAGTCATGTAAATAAAGATTGCTAATCAGCTTTCTCCGTGACACATCTTTATACTTTGACTTAACTACGCACTGCATTTTGCTGGATTTTACCAACCCTGTGGTAGCTCATCTGTTCCAGTTATAATACATATTTATAATTATTAGTTTCCAGAGACTGCACAATAGAAAGATTTACTCAGACTCGTTCCAGTGGAAAACCCTCTGCTGATTTAAAGGAACACCCCAGACTGGGGTTGCAGCTTTAGTCAGTCTACAAGAGCTGTACCGGATCGATTACTTAAACAGCAATAGGGATTTGCAGGAAAAACAATAGTTAAGAGTTTTATTTGCATACAGTTAACAGGCATTGTAATCTTGCGAGAAGCATGAGATTTCTCAAATAGATTAAATTTAACAACCAAGTGGATATTACACCACCTATTTCTCAACAGCAGAGATTAGTGAATTAATTTTACATCTTATGACAATCTACAAATCTAGATTTCTGCTCTTGAAATTGATCCCACCACAAACCCTGTATTCTTGCCGAGTCCATCCCCTCCCCAGCCACTTGCATCAACAGCATACTATTCAACTCGGAGCTGAGCTTTCGGCGCCATGTCCTCTCCATCACAAAGCCCACGACTTCTCCCTCGGTAACATCGCCCGTCTCCGCCCCCGCCTCAGCCCATCTGCTGCTGAAACCCTCACCCATGCCTTTGTCACCTCCACACTCGATTGTTCCAGTGCTCTCCTGGCCGGCCTCCCATTTCCCACAAACTTCAGCTCATCCCAAACTCTGCTGCCCCGTGTCCTAACTCGCACCAAGTCCCGTTTCCCCATCACCCCCTGTGCTCGCTCACCTACATTGGCTCCCGGTCCCTCAACTTCTCCAATTTTACATTTTCATCCTCACGTTTAAATCCCTTCTTGGCCTTGCACCCGCTCATCTCTGCAACCTTCTTCAGCCTAAAAATCCTCCCGAGAACGCTTTGCTCCCAAGTCCAGCCTCGTGTGCATCCGCCTCCCTTTGCTCCACCATTGGCGACTCTGCCTTCAGTACAATCACCTCCCTAAACCCCTCTGCCACTTCTCCTCCTTAATGATCCTCCTGAAAACCCATCTCTTTGACCAACCCCTCCTAATGTCGCCTTCCTTGGCTCAGCATCCATTTTAGCCTGATAACACTTGACGCCTTGGGACATTTTTCTACATTGAAACATAGAAGATAGGAGCAGGAGTAGGCCATTCGGCCCTTCAAGCTTGCTCCGCCATTCAATGAGACCATGGCTGATCATCCAAATTCAGTACCCTGTCCCTGCTTTCTCCCCATACCCCTTGATCCCTTCAGCCTTAAGAAATATATCTAACTCTTTCTTGAATATATTTAATGAACTGGCCTCCACCGCCCTCTGTGGCAGAGAATTCCACAGGTTCACCACTCTCTGGGTGAAGAAATTCCTCCTCATCTCAGTCCTAAATGGCCTACCCCTTATCCTTAGACTGTGATCCCTGGTTCTGGACTCCCCGACTAATCGGGAACATCCTTCCTGCATCTAGTTTGTCCAGACCTGTCAGAATGTTATAAGTTTCGATGAGATCCCCTCTCAATCTTCTAAACTCCAGTGAGTATAAGCCCAATCGACACAAAAGGAGCTATATAAATGCATGGTGCAGTTGTTGTTGACAAGGCATTATTCTAGCTGGGATAGACACTTGTACAATGCTTATTGAGTTATATCATTGGGTTTAACACAGTTATGGAGAGGGACAAGGAACACTCAATGGTGAAGATACTCAAGCTGGACGAGATCCTATTTCAGTGAGTGGAACAGGGATCCGGCCCAGGTGGATTGCAAACAATGATTGGCAGGGAAAACAGTAAATAAGCAATGGGAGGCCCTCAAGGGGGAAGATAGTTCAGGTATAGAGAATAACTTAAATCTTTATAAATCACTGGTTGGGCCTCAGCTCCAATTCTGGGCACCACATTTTAGGAAGGATGTCAAGGCACTGGAGGGGGTGACTGCAAATCAGGGTGGATTAAAATGGCATTGGATCTGCGCAGTTATCACTTTCTTGAAATTAAATGTAAGAAATCACAACACCAGGTTATAGTCCAGCAGCTTTATTTGAAATCACAAGCTTTCGGAGCGCTGCTCCTTCTTCAGGTGAAGTGGAGAAATGCATAAAGACACAGCTTATATAGTCAGAGAATCATGTCAGATGTTTACAGGTAACCTTTCCAACTGCCATTTATCGCACCTCGGCAGAGAGATAATCACAGCAGTCAAAGGTGTGAATGGTGTCCAAACAGGTCAGTCAGGGAAACATTACATCAAAGAACAATGAGGTGGGGTCACAAGGGGTCAAATATTGCAGATGCTGGGGTCTGTATGAGAAGCAAAAAAAGACAAAAAACATTTTTTTTGGCTGGAAATCACAGCAGGTCCGGCCGCATCTGTGTAGAGAGAACAAGCCAATGTCGACTCGAGTCTGGATGACCCTGCATCAGGTGGGGTTACATGTAGCGTGACATGAACCCAAGATCTCAGTTGAGGCCGTCCTCATGAGTGCGGAACTTGGCTATCAGTTTCTGCTCGACGATTTTGCGTTGTCGTGTGTCTCGAAGGCCACCTTGGAGAATGCTTACCCGAAGATCGGAGGCTGAATGTCCTTGACTGCTGAAGTGTTCCCCGACTGGGAGGGAACACTCCTGCCTGGTGATTGTTGCGCGGTGTCCGTTCATCCGTTGTCGCAGTGTCTGCATGGTCTCGCCGATGTACCATGCTCCGGGGCATCCTTTCCTGCAACGTATGAGGTAGACAACGTTGGCCGAGTCACATGAGTATGTACCATGTACCTGGTGGGTGGTGTCCTCACGTGTGATGATGGTATCTGTGTTGATGATCTGGCATGTCTTGCAGAGGTTGCTGTGGCAGGGTTGTGTGGTGTCGTGGTCGCTGTTTTCCTGAAAGCTGGGTAATTTGCTGCGAACGATGGTCTGTTTGAGGTTAGGCGGCTGTTTGAAAGCGAGTAGTGGAGGCGTGGGGATGGCCTTAGCGAGGTGTTCGTCGTCATCGATGACATGTTGAAGGCTGCGAAGAACATGGCGTAGTTTCTCCGCTCCGGGGAAGTACTGGACGACGAAGGGTACTCTGTTGGTTGTGTCCCGTGTTTTTCTTCTGAGGAGGTCTATGCGACCGCAAGCCCACGGACAACCTCACGATGCTTCACTTCTCCAGCTTCCACCCTAACCACGTTAAAGAAGCCATCCCCTATGGACAAGCCCTGCGAATACACAGGATCTGCTCAGACGAGGAGGAACGCGATGGACACCTACACTGAAAGACGCCCTTGTAAGAACGGGATATGACGCTCAACTCGTCGATCGACAGTTCCGACGGGCCACAGCAAAAAATCGCATAGACCGCCTCAGAAGACAAACACGGGACACAACCAACAGAGTACCCTTCGTCGTCCAGTACTTCCCCGGAGCGGAGAAACTACGCCATGTTCTTCGCAGCCTTCAACATGTCATCGATGACGACGAACACCTCGCTAAGGCCATCCCCACGCCTCCACTACTCGCTTTCAAACAGCCGCCTAACCTCAAACAGACCATCGTTCGCAGCAAATTACCCAGCTTTCAGGAAAACAGCGACCACGACACCACACAACCCTGCCACAGCAACCTCTGCAAGACATGCCAGATCATCAACACAGATACCATCATCACACGTGAGGACACCACCCACCAGGTACATGGTACATACTCATGTGACTCGGCCAACGTTGTCTACCTCATACGTTGCAGGAAAGGATGCCCCGGAGCATGGTACATCGGCGAGACCATGCAGACACTGCGACAACGGATGAACGGACACCGCGCAACAATCACCAGGCAGGAGTGTTCCCTCCCAGTCGGGGAACACTTCAGCAGTCAAGGACATTCAGCCTCCGATCTTCGGGTAAGCATTCTCCAAGGTGGCCTTCGAGACACACGACAACGCAAAATCGTCGAGCAGAAACTGATAGCCAAGTTCCGCACCCATGAGGACGGCCTTAACCGAGATCTTGGGTTCATGTCACGCTACATGTAACCCCACCTGATGCAGGGTCATCCAGACTCGAGTCGACATTGGCTTGTTCTCTCTACACAGATGCGGCCGGACCTGCTGTGATTTCCAGCCAAAAAAAATGTTTTTTGTCTGTTTTTTTGTTTTTCATACAGACCCCAGCATCTGCAATATTTGACCCCTTGTGACCCCACCTCATTGTTCTTTGATGTAATGTTTCCCTGACTGACCTGTTTGGACACCATTCACACCTTTGACTGCTGTGATTATCTCTCTGCCGAGGTGTGATAAATGGCAGTTGGAAAGGTTACCTGTAAACATCTGACATGATTCTCTGACTATATAAGCGGTGTCTTTATGCATTTCTCCACTTCACCTGAAGAAGGAGCAGCGCTCCGAAAGCTTGTGATTTCAAATAAAGCTGTTGGACTATAACCTGGTGTTGTGTGACTTCTTACATTTGTCCACCCCAGTCCAACTCCGGCATCTCCACACCATTGAAATTAAATGGAAGATAATTAAAATGAGTGACTTACAGGATCTGTCAGCATTGCTCTAGAGTGAGAAGCCAAAGCGAGGAAAGCCAGTGCATTGAAGATAATCCCATTAATGATACTGTACACCAAGTCCTTTGCTGGAACAAGCATTACAAAAATAACCACGAACTCCGCATAGAGAATCAGCATCCAGGTGACGATGGCACAGGCCAGACCACAGCCATCTTTGATGAACCAGATCTTATCCATGGAGCCGTCACTGGAAGGCGGTAGCATACACTGGTCAGCCTGCAGGTACTCAGCACGCCGCTCAAATTCCCTGTTTCGACTAGATGACATGATATAATATGCAGTCCATAATTAAACCTGTTAAAGTGAAAAGAAACAAACATTTACAGTGATTTTTCTTTTGACACATCTGTAAAGATATGTAACTTTCTCTGCCGGCCCAAGAGAGCCATCCAGCCTAATCCCACTTTCCAGCTCTTGGTTACAAGCAGTGTAATCTTGGTTACATTACAACAGTGACTACACGTCAAAAAGTACTTCATTGGCTGCAAAGCGCTTTGGGACGTCCGGTGGTCATGAAAGGCGCTACAGAAATGCAAGTCTTTCTTTTTTGGTCCGTAGCCCCGTCGGTTAAGGCACTTCAAGTGCATATCCAAGTACTTTTTAAATGCGATGAGGGTTTCTGCCTCTACCACCCTTTCAGGCAGAGAGTTCCAGACCCCCACCACCCTCTGGGGGAAAAAAGTTCTCCTCAACTCCCCTCTAATCCTTCTCCCAATTACTTTAAATCTCTGCCCCCTGGTTATTGACCTCTCTGCTAAGGGAAATAGGTCCTTCCTGCCCACTCTATCCGGGCCCCTCATAATTTTATACACCTCAATTAAATCTCCCCTCAGCCTCCTCTGTTCCAAAGAAAACAACCCCAGCTTATCCAAGTATGATAGCAAAATACTGCAGATGCTGGATATCCGAAACAACAACAGAAAATGCTGGAAAAACTCAGCAGGCCAGGCAACATCCGTGGAGAGAGAAATAGAGTCAAAGGGTTATGACCCGAAACGTTGACTCTATTTCTCTCTCCACGGATGTTGCCTGGCCTGCTGAGTTTTTCCAGCATTTTCTGTTGTTATTCCAGCTTATCCAATCTTTCCTCATAGCGAAAGTTTTCCATCCTCATAAATCTCCTGTCACCCATTGTTTTAGGATTTTTTTTAAGCACACAACCTAATATCCGTCAGAAACGATACTGTTCAGTCACCCAATATATACGCTGTAACAGTGTTAGTTCTCGATCATAAAGAATAAGGGCAGCAATAAAACTAAATTAGCTGGGATGAGGGACGTCGGTTATGTGGAAAGACTGGCGAGGCTGGGATTGTTCTTCTTGGAGCAGAGAAGGTTATGGTGAAATTTAACAGAGGTGTTCAAAATTATGAGGGGGTTTGATAAAGTAAATCAGGAGAAACTGTTTCCAGTGGCAGGAGGGTCAGTAACTGGAGGACACAGATTTAACATAATTGGCAAAAAAAATCCAGTGGGTAGATGAGAAGAAATGTTTTCACGCAGTGAGTTGTTGTGATCTGGAACGCGCTGCCTGAAAGGGTGGTGGAAGCAGATTCAACAGTGACTTTCAAAAGGGAATTGGATAAATACTTGAAAAGGAAAAAATTGCAGGGCTATGGGGAAAGAGCAGGGGAGTGGGACTAATCTCAGCCTTGAATATACTCACTCATCGACTGAGCCTCCACAGCCCTCTGGGGCAGAGAATTCCAAAGATTCACAACCCTCTGAGTGAAGAAATTCCTCCTCATCTCAGTCTTAAATGGCCGACCCCTTATCCTGAGACTATGCCCCCTGGTTCTAGACTCTCCAGCCAGGGGGAAACATCCTCTCAGCATCTACCCCGTCAATCCCCCTCAGAATCTTGTATGTTTCAATGAGATCACCTCTCATTCTTCTAAACTCCAGAGAGTATCGGCCCAATCTACTCAATCTCTCCTCATAGGACAACCCTCTCATCCCAGGAATCAATCTAGTGAACCTTTGTTTCACCGCCTCCAAGCCAAGTATATTCTTCCTCATAAGGAGACCAAAACTGTGCCCGGTACGCCAGGTGTGGTCTCACCGAAGCCCTGTACAATTGTAGCAAGACTTCCTCACTCTTATACCCCAACACAGGCTGCAAGAACCTCATGCCTGGTGGATAAGGGCAAAGGCCGAGGCTCCTCCAGCACTGTACCTGGGGTCCCCTTACCTGCTTGAGTCTTAGTCACACCCTTCTGTCCATGATCACTAACCAGACCTCTACCACTACCTAACCTAAAGGGTGTGACTGCCTCCTGGATCAGAGTGTCCAGGTAACTTTCCCCCTCCCCGATGCATCACAATGTCTGCACCTCGGACTCCGGCTCAAGAATTCTGAGTTGAAGTTCTTCGAGATGCAGACATGGCTGCCCGGGATCGCAATGCTCTCCAAAAACTCATAAGAACATAAGAAATAGGAGGAGTCGGCCATAACGCCCCTCGAGCCTGCTCCGCCATGCAATAAGATTTTGGCTGATCATTAAACTCCCACATGCTGCAGTTGCGGCACACCACCTGCACTGCCAGCCCTATATAACCTGGTTTTAATTATTTAGTTAATTAAAGTTTATGTATTTAATTAACTTAGCTTAGTTTTTTTAACGAATTACTAGATCTAGTTTAAGCTAGTTAGATTAAATTAAATATTTACTTGCAACACAAACCAATACAAGTATTGGAGGCAAAAGGCAGCACCTCCTTCCCCCTCTGCTCCGAATTCCCACTCTCCAAATTCCCAACTTTAACACTATGTTTAAGTGCATTCTGTTGAAGGTCACTGTGTGAGTCAGCAGATACTATTTACTTTTATGAACTTATTAAATGGAGCAGGTTCAAAGGGCCTGCTCCTATTTCTTATGTTATGTTCTTAATTGGGTAGCTCTTTCAAAGCCAGCACAGGCAGCAGTGGGGTGAATAGCCCCCTTCTGTGCTGTATGATTCTCTGATCAAGGCCACTGAAATTCTCCAAACTGACAGATGACACTATAATACGGTCTAATGTCAACGCTGGAGTTTGTCTTTTTGTCTGAATTTATTTAGCTTTGCATGTTTATTCTCCTTGGACCACACACTGCTCTTTAGTCAAAGAGCATGAAATCAAAATATCGAACCATCAACTTTATTACTCTGTTGTACAGTGCACTGGGTGTCCAAGTTCAAAAAATGACAATTATGCCGATTTAAAAAAAGCAAATTCCAGCAATTCATTCTACTGCTATGTATAAAGTTGCCCATCCTATTACAGGACATTTTACTCTCTCCTGAATAAACCAACACGTCAAGTTACAACAAATGTACCAATTCATACTTGCGGTTAAAACTCCTCCTTCAAAACACGGCAAGAGCGTGCATGATTTATCAAAACTTAAACTGATTAGTAACAAGTCTTCCAAAACAGTACACACCCCCAATAATTAATTATAAACACCACCTACAGTATGTCACTGGGCTGCCCAACAAAAACCAACATTGCACAATGCAAAATCTTTGTGCATACTTCTAATAACCGTGTCGCTGTCATGTCTTCAGACCGAAAGGCCGCTTTCAGGCGTTGGGTGGTCGTCGCCTTGTTGACATTAACGAGCACGTTCTTGGTGAACTAGAAGGCACAGGGAGACCACAGGGCACGGATGGTGCGGCCACCGGCTCCACCAGTGGAAGATGACAGGACGGCCCGAAGTGCGACTGTGGCCCTGAGTCCCAGACCATGGAAGACATCACATCAACCTGCCCAGAGATCTGTGGCGGGAGGCACCTCATTTCTCCACTTGGCATCTCAGGAGGCCATCGACTGGAAAGTCAGACTAGACATCCCATCAGAAGCTTTTCCCGTCATACGAAACAACACAACCACCACTTTAAAAGTAATGTTGCTTCTTGTTCAGTGTATACACGGTTACTTTCCCCAAGGAAAAAAATTCCATCTACATAAGATACCTTCATTCAGTCATCTTTCTGTCCCCGAATCATCAGCTAGTACTTACATGCAGAATTTTAAGCCTAAAGTGTGATAAGACTGTTGAAGAGTTCCTTCTGTTCAGTAATTTGGCTTCCAGTCACATTCATGCTAGTCTCCTCCATGAGAAGAGGACCGTTAAATCATTAGACATCAATGCTGCTCCTCAAAATATATCCAATGCAGTGCTTGAAACGTTGTGTTGTGTGGGCCATTAAAAAAGCTCACCAACATACTGGTTTTAAAAGTTCACCTGTTTGGTCAGGAAAGCGGATGAATATCAGGGTGCAAACTAAGGTTGTCTAGCCAAATTGTAACCTTAATACCTTGGATCACCCCAGAGAATATTTAAGGAGAAATATTAAAAGATAAATTGATATCACTAATGCATGGGTGAGTAGTTTACAGAGGTCTACATAAACCACTGCAAAGCTAGCTGACTGACAGAAGTGGTGAAAATGCATAAACAGTTTGCTGCACAATATAGTGAACTATATACACGGCAGTACAAAATGTCAACACGGATCCCAGGAGTATGAAGCAATAGGGGGTGACTACGTTAAATGTCTAGCATCATTAGACAATTTTAGCGGGACCGTACAGAAGGGACAAGCTCTTACACACACTACTGCAGCATGCACTGAATACATCAGAGCAGCTTTTCCCCTTAGATTTCAATTAACCACAGGTCAAAAATACAAACAGTCTAAATAATTAAAGGCAGTCGATGTTCTTCAATCATTTTGTATGGTAAATATAGAATTACAGATATCAGGCTGAACAGCAAGTCTAGACACCTAATTAATGATCCACTGAAGGAACAACTGCACCCCAGACTTTAAGATTATTTAACTTTAAGATTATTTAATCAGGTTACAACTTCCTCTCGGATTGTGATTTGTATGACTTTGTATTTATTCACGGGATGTGGGCGCTGCTGCCCATCCCTAATTGGTGGTGGTGAGCCGCCTTCGTGAAACAACTGAGTGGCTTGCTAAATTTCAGAGGGTAGTTAAGCGTCAACCACATTGCTGTGGGTCTGGAGTCACATATAGGCCAGACCGGGTAAGGACAGCAGATTTCCTTCCCTAAAGGACATTAGTGAACCAGATGGGTTTTTAAGACAATCAGATAGTTTCATGATCACCATTACTGATAGTAGCTTTTTATTCCAGATTTATTTAATTAACTGAATTTAAATTCACCAGTTGTCGTGGTCAATCCGTTCTGCTCTCTGGCCCCTAACTGCATATGCCCTGACCTTTGACATGAGTTTCTTATGTGGCATCTTATCGAAGGCCTTCTAAAAGTCCAGTGTCGAAGTTCACTAGATTGATCCCTGGGATGAGGGGATTGTCCTATGAGGAGAGATTGGGCCTATACTCTCGAGTTTAGAAGAATGAGAGGTGATCTCATTGAAACATATAAGATTCTGAGGGGGATTGACAGGGTAGATGCCGAGAGGTTGTTTCCCCCTGGCTGGAGAGTCTAGAACCAGGGGTCACAGTCTCAGGATAAGGGGTCGGCCATTTAGGACTGAGATGAGGAGGAATTTCTTCACTCAGAGGGTTGTGAATCTTTGGAATTCTCTGCCCCAGAGGGCTGTGGATGCTGAGTCTTTGAGTATATTCAAGGCTGAGATCGATAGATTTTTGGACTCTAGGGGAATCGAGGGATATGGAGATCGGGCGGGAAAGTGGAGTTGAGGTCGAAGATCAGCCATGATCTTATTGAATGGCGGAGCAGGCTCGAGGGGCCGAATGGCCGACTCCTGCTCCTAATTCTTGTGTTCTAATACTTTTAACATAAAAGATAATTGTTACAATTAGTCATCTAAAATTTAAATTAAATAGTATATAAACAAAACAGTGGTCCTGACAATTAAATTCACTGTTAATATATAAAATACGCAGAGTTGGTTCATTTCAGGAAGTTTGTTCAAACTGCAGAATACAAAACTCAAAAAACAATAAAGCTCATTATGCGAGCTCGACTGAGCGGGTTAAAAGTTCAATAAAACTTACTGGCCCGATCAGAAGAATGGTTGAAAGAAAGACTTGCATTTCTAGAGCACTTTTCATGACCTCAGGATGTCCCAAAGCGCTTTACAGCCAATGAAGTACTTTTTGAAGTGCGGTCACTGTTGTAATATGGAAATACAGCAGCCAATTTGCACACAGCAAGCTCCCACAAACAGCAATGTGATAATGACCAGATAATCTTGTTTTAGCGATGTTGATTGAGGGATAAATATTGGCCCCAGGACACCGGGGAGAACTCCCCCTGCTCCTCTTCGAAATA
The DNA here is from genome assembly GCF_052327205.1 of Somniosus microcephalus. NCBI lineage: Eukaryota > Metazoa > Chordata > Chondrichthyes > Squaliformes > Somniosidae > Somniosus > Somniosus microcephalus. The sequence goes on along the minus strand of NC_140991.1, from coordinate 318,585,657 downwards.
GTGCCAGGGGATCTTTCACATCCACCTGAGAGAGCAGACGGGGCTTCGGTTTAACATCTTATCCAAAAGACGGCCCCTCCGACAGTGCGGCGCTCCCTCAGTACTGCCCCTCCGACAGTGCGGCGCTCCCTCAGTACTGCCCCTCCGACAGTGCGGCGTTCCCTCAGTACTGCCCCTCCGACAGTGCGGCACTCCCTCAGTACTGCCCCTCCGACAGTGCGGCGCTCCCTCAGTACTGCCCCTCCGACAGTGCGGCGCTCCCTCAGTACTGCCCCTCCGACAGTGCGGCGCTCCCTCAGTACTGCCCCTCCGACAGTGCGGCGCTCCCTCAGTACTGCACCTCCGACAGTGCAACACTCCCGCAGCACTGCCCCTCCGACAGTGCGGCTCTCCCTCAGCACTGCCCCTCCGACAGTGCGGCGCTCCCTCAGTACTGCCCCTCCGACAGTGCGGCGTTCCCTCAGTACTGCACCTCCGACAGTGCAACACTCCCTCAGCACTGCCCCTCCGACAGTGCGGCTCTCCCTCAGCACTGCCCCTCCGACATTGCGGCTCTCCCTCAGTACTGCCCCTCCGACAGTGCGGCGCTCCCTCAGTACTGCCCCTCCGACAGTGCAGCCCTCCCTCAGTACTGCCCCTCCGACAGTGCGGCGCTCCCTCAGTACTGCCCCGACAGTGCGGCGCTCCCTCAGTACTGCCCCTCCGACAGTGCGGCGCTCCCTCAGTACTGCCCCTCCGACAGTGCGGCGCTCCCTCAGTACTGCCGCTCCGACAGTGCGGCGCTCCCTCAGTACTGCCGCTCCGACAGTGCGGCGCTCCCTCAGTACTGCCCCTCTGACAGTGCGGCGCTCCCTCAGTACTGCCGCTCCGACAGTGCGGCGCTCCCTCAGTACTGCCCCTCCGACAGTGCGGCGCTCCCTCAGTACTGCCCCTCCGACAGTGCGGCGCTCCCTCAGTACTGCCCCTCCGAAAGTGCGGCACTCCCTCAGTACTGCACTGGGAGTGTCAGCCTAGATTTTTGTGCTCACGTCTCTGGAGTGGGACTGTGAATCCACGACCTTCTGACCCAGAGGCGAGGGGTGCTGCCCACTGAGCCACGGGCTGGGGGCACCAGGTTATTTTGGGGGCCTTGCCGCATCCGGACACTCACCAGTGACACCTCGGCCGCTCCTTCTCTTCACCTGTCCGACCCTCCCCGAAGAGGACGCCAGGCCCCGGGGAGGAGGGAGCGGGCTCTCAGTGCGCGGGGGAGCCGCCGCTCCTCACTCGGCCCGCGGGCTGCAGCGACATCAAGGCGCGGAGGCTGGGGCTGGGCGGCAGGGAGGGCGGAAGCCGCCTCTCTCTCTCTCGGTGTCTCTCTGTCTCCGGGCCGGAACACGGACACACTCGGTCGGTCGGCCTCTCCCTCTCTCTCTCTCTCTCTCTCTCCGGGACACGGGGTCAGTCGGTCGGCCTCTCTCTCCCGGACTCGCTTTCTCTCCCCTCAGGCGGGCCCCGGGTCCGCCATCTTGATCCGCCCGTTACCCTGGGGACGCTCGGAGGGCGGGAACAGGAAGTCCCGCCCCTACCCACCGCACTTCCGCCCTCCTCGCCCAACCAACAGCCAGCCATAAACACCAGAAAAAAAATCTAACCTGCCTTATAATTTTGTTTTTGCCAATTTGTCGGAATGGGGGAGTTTGGACTAATCTGAATGTCGGCCTTTACATGAAAATTATTATTGTTTTCACCCAAGCGTGTTGTGATTGGATGACGTAATGGCCCGAAGTGTGGGGTCTGCGCATGCTCGGCCGGCGAGCTGATGATGTTAGAGGCGGTGTAAGATGGCGGCGGTGGTGCTGAGCGAGGCGGAGAAAGTCTATGTGATGCACGGGGTGCAGGTAGGTCGCAGCCCCTGGCCCAAGGCGTGCTGCATAGAAACATAGAAAATAGGAGCAGGAGTAGGCCATTCAGCCCCTAGAGCCTGCTCCGCCATTCAATGAGATCATGGCTGATCATTCAAATTCAGTGCCCTGTCCCTGCTTTCTCCCCATATCCCTTGATCCCTTTAGCCTTAAGAAATATATCTAACTCCTTCTTGAATATATTTAATGAATGAATTGGCCTCAACTGCCTTCTGTGGTAGAGAATTCCACAGGTTCACCACTCTCTGGGTGAAGAAATTCCTCCTCATCTCTGTCCTAAATGGCTTACCCCTTATCCTTAGACTGTGACCCCTGGTTTTGGACTCCCCCGTCATCGGGAACATCCTGCATCTAATCTGTCCAGTCCTGTTAGAATTTTATAAGTTTCAATGAGATCCCCTCTCATTCTTCTAAACTCCAACAACAACAACACCACAACTATTACACAGCATATACGGCACAGAAACAGGCCATTCGGCCCAACCAGTCCATGCCGGCGTTTATGCTCCACTCGAGCCTCCTCCCATATTTCCTCATCTAAATCTATCGGCGTAACCCTCTCCTCCCTCATATGCTGATCCAGCCTCTTAAATGCATCTATACTATTCGCCTCAACCACTCCCTGTGGTAGCGAGTTCCACATTCTCGCCGCTCTCTTGGCTGTAAAGCGCTTTGAGAAGTCTGGTGAAAGGTGCTATGTAAATGCAAGTCTTTTTAAGTTTTTAAAGAAGTTTCTTCTGAATTCCCTATTGGATTTCTTGGTGACTCTCTTATATTGATGACCTCTAGTTATGCTCTTCCCCACAAGTGGAAACATTCTCTCTGTGTCCACTCTATCAAAACCTTTCATAATTTTAAAGACCTCAAATAGGTCAATCCTTAGCCTTTGCTTTTCAAGAGAAAAGAGACCCAGCCTGTTCATCCTTTCCTGATGGGTATAACCTGGCATTTCTGGTATCATCTTGCATTTATACAGCACCTTTCACGACCACTGGACGTCCCGAAGCATTTTACAGCCAATGAAGTACTTTTTGAAGTGTGGTCACTGTTGTAATGTAGGCAACGAGACATCCAATTTGTGCACAGCAAGCTCCCACAAACAGCAATGTGATAATGACCAGATAATCTGTTTTAGTGATGTTGATTGAGGGATAAATATTGGCCCTAGGACACTGGGGAGAACTCCCCAGCCTTTCTTCAAAATAGTGCCGGGGGATCTTTAACGTCCACCTGAGAGGGCAGTCGGGGCCTCGGTTTAACGTCTCATCCGAAAGACGGCCCCTCCAACACTGCAGCACTCCCTCAGTACTGCACTGGAGTGTCAGCCTAGATTTTTGTGTTGAAGTCTCTGGAGTGGGACTTGTACCCACAACCTTCAGGCAAGAGTGCTACCAACTGAGCCACAGCTGACAGATATTTGGGCAGATGAAACTTTGTCAAAGAAGTCGGTTTTAAGGAGCGTCTTAAAGGAGGATAGAGGGGTTTACGGAGGGAATTCCAGAGAAGCTGCCAATGGCCACCTGCAGCGTTAACTTTGTTCTCTCCACAGATGCTGACCTGCTGAGTGGTTCCAGCAATTTCTCATTACTTTCTGCCACTCGACTGATCATAAATCTCACCCGTAACAGCCTCTTGTTCTGATTTAGCCTCCGGTCCATGGCGTTTGTTCACTGCCTTCTCTTGTCACCTTGTTTGTCTGTAGTTGGCTTTCAGTTATCATCTCTCTTAGGAGGTCCAGCAATTTATCACATCTTTCAGGAACATTTCATATAAGTGTTTTGGCTACATTGGTTGCTTTTGAGTACAGTCAGTGACTGAAGAAGAATTCCAATGCACTCCTGGCCAGCCTCCCACATTCCACCCTCCATAAACTTCAGCTCATCCAAAACTCGGCTGCCCGTGTCCTAACTCGCACCAAGTCGTGTTCACCCATCACCCCCTGTGCTCACTGATCTACATTGGCTCGTTTTAAAATTCTCATCCTTGTTTTCAAATCCCTCCATGGCCTCGTCCCTCCCTATCTCTGTAACCTCCTCCAGCCCCACAACCCCTGGAGATACCTGCAGTCCTCCAATCCTTGCCTCTTGCTCATTGCAGTCCTGCCACATCCAGTGGTGAATGGTGGTGGACCATTAAACAACTAACGGGAGGAGGAGGCTCCATGAATATCCCCATCCTCAATGACGGTGGAGCCCAGCACGTGTGTGCAAAAGACAAGGCTGAAGCGTTTGCAACCAACTTCAGCCAGAAGTGCCGAGTGAACAATCTATATCAGCCTACTCCAGATGTCCCCACCATCACAGAAGCCAGTCTTCAGCCAATTCGATTCACTCCATGTGATATCAAGAAACGGCTGAGCGCACTGGATACAGCAAAGGCTATGGGCCCCGACAACATCCCGGCTATCGTGCTGAAGACTTGTGCTCCAGAACTAGCCGCGCCTCTAGCCAAGCTGTTCCAGTACAGCTACAACACTGGCATCTATCCGACAATGTGGAAAACTGCCCAGGTATGTCCTATCGACAAAAAGCAGGACAAATCCAATCCAGCCAATTACCGCCCCATCAGTCTACTCTCGATCATCAGCAAAGTGATGGAAGGTGTCATCAACAGTGCTATCAAGTGGCTTTTACTCACCAATAACCTGCTCACTGATGCCCAGTTTGGGTTCCGCCAGGACCACTCGGCTCCCGACCTCATTACAGCCTTGGTCCAAACGTGGACAAAAGAGCTGAATTCCAGAGGTGAGGTGAGAGTGACTGCCCTCGACATCAAGGCAGCATTTGACCGAGTGTGGCATCAAAGAGCCCTAGTAAAACTGAAGTCAATGGGAATCGGGGGGGAAATGCTCCACTGGCTGGAGTCATACCTTGCATAAAGGAAGATGGTTGTGGTGGTTGGAGGTCAATCATCTCAGCCCCAGGACATTGCTGCAGGAGTTCCTCAGGACAGTCTCCTAGGCCCAACCATCTTCAGCTGCTTCATCAATGACCTTCCCTCCAACATAAGGTCAGAAATGGGGATGTTCGCTGATGACTGCACAGTGTTCAGCACCATTCACAACTCCTCAGATAATGAAGCAGTCCATGCCCGCATGCAACAAGACCTGGACGACATTCAGGCTTGTGCTGATAATTGGCAGGTAACATTCGCACCACAGAAGTGCCAGGCAATAACTATCTCCAACAAGCGAGAGTCTAACCACCGCCTCTTGACATTCAATGGCATTACCATTGCTGAATCCCCCATCATCAATATCCTGGGGGTCACCATTGACCAGAAAGTTAACTGGACCAGCCACATAAATACTGTGGCAACAAGAGCAGGTCAGAGGCTGGGTATTCTGAGGCGAGTGTCTCACCTGACTCCCTAAAGCCTTTCCACCATCTACAAGGCACAAGTCAGGACTGTGATGGAATACTCTCCACTTGCCTGGATGAGTGCAGCTCCAACAACACTCAAAGAAGCTCGACACCATCCAGGACAAAGCAGCCCGCTTGATCGGCACCCCATCCACCACCTTAAACATTCACTCCCTCCACCACCGGCGTACCGTGGCTGCAGTGTGTACCATCTACAAGATGCACTGCAGCAACTCGCCAAGGCTTCTTCGACAGCACCTCCCAAACCTGCGACCTCTTCCACCTAGAAGGACAAGGGCAGCAGGCGCATGGGAACACCACCACCTCCAAGTTCCTCTCCAAGTCACACACCATCCTGACTTGGAAATATATCGGCTGTTCCTTCATCGTCGCTGGGTCAAAATCCTGGAACTCCCTCCCTAACAGCACTGTGGGAGCACCTTCACCACACGGACTGCAGCGGTTCAAGAAGGCGGCTCACCACCACCTTCTCGAGGGCAACTAGGGATGGGCAATAAATGCCGGCCTTGCCAGTGACGCCCACATCCCATAAACACATTTTTAAAAATTCCCGCTTTTAATTGCCTTCAGCTGCCTGGACCCTTGGTTCTGGAATCCCCTCCCTAAACCTCTCCCCCTCTCTTCTTTAAGATGCTTCTTAAAACCTACGTCTTTGACCAAGCTTTTAGTTGCCTGTCCTAGTATCTCCTTATGTGGCTCGGTGTCAAATTTTGTTTGTATAACTCTCCTGTGAAGCGCCTTGGGATGTTTTACTACGTTAAAGACGCTATATAAATGCAAATTGTTTTTGTTGTTAAAGGCGCTATATAAATGTAAGTTGTGTGGGTTAAAGCCCCAGATTTGAGTACAGGTTGAACGTCCCAAATCCGGAGCTCTGGACTCTGGGACAATTGGTGGCAGGGGTCCAGAATCCGGACACCCTGAGGGAGGCTTACCAGAAACCGGAAATAGCCCAACTGGGCCCAGGCATTTCCGGACTCGGCACGTGTTTCTGATGTCCGAAGTCCGGAAATATCGCATCCTGGGCTCGGGCGTTTCCAGATTTCGGACATCGGAAACACGTTCCGAAGTCCGGAAAACCCCGAAAACCGGCTTGGCCTCGGTCCCGAGGTTGCCGGATTCGGGACGCTCAACCTGTATATCATTTGGGATGACACTTCAGCGTAGTACTGAGGAATGTTGCATTGTTGGCTGTGTTTTACTAAAGGTGAGAGACATTAAACCGAGGCTTTTCTGCCTAGCAGTGAATATTTTCTGTCGATCCTGTAGCCTAGGATATTTAGCTGCCAATCATGTGCAGCATGTAGTCAGTCAGTATTTTTGGATAGATGCAGATTTATAGAATGAAATGGGAGGGCAGTTGCATGTGCAAGTTTAGTTTTCAACAGGACTGTCCATGTAGATCTCTAGCAGTATAATGAAGGCAGGTCTGCTGCTGCTGGGGCTTTCAAAGTGTCCCAGGCTACAGGGATGAAGAAAACAGCAAGAAACGTTCTTAATGTAGCTTTCATGGAGAAAAACAATCAGACACACTTATAAAAACAAAATCTAGGGAATGTTTGAATTTTCTGAAGTTTGAATTTAACACTCGACATGATGAAGGGAAGCCACATGTCCTATTACAGTTGAAATTAAGGATGAGTTAGGAGTCCATCTTATTCGTGGTGTTTCATTCGTACATTGAGAATTGCAGCGACTTCTATGCTGCTGCTGCTTTCCTATCAACCTCAGGACCAATCTTCCCTTTCACTTTTTTTGGGTGCGCGACCCATTCGAAATACCGCGCGTGCGTGCCTTTCCTATTTGAAAGCTGCTGAGTCGGCTGCGCAGTCGCACCGCTTAAAGGGAACATTGCTCGGGACTACAGTCAAGTCCATTTAAATGAATAACTGATTAAAAGAATAAACCGGTTACGAGAATAAAGTTTCCGTGCACAAGTCCCTTTTCTATCTTTTCCAGTGCTAGCTGTCCCGGTTAAATGAATAACGGTTAAATGAATAACGGTTAAATGAATAACGGTTAAATGAATTGCAAAAGTCTAGATTTATGAATTTAAGTGTTGTGCTGCCACGCTAAAGCCAATGCGTTAAACCCTTTTTTGCCAATCAATGTGTTAAGCTATTTTTACAAGCGTTTTCTGTCTAGGAGCGAAGATTGCCTAGTAACCAATTGAGTGATGTTTGAGTGTTTTCACCTCATCGGGTGCTGGGGCTCAGGCATTTTTGACAGTCAGTATGACAAGTCATTTTAGGTCACCAGTTTATTGGTGAGTTTTTAAAGTGTGTAAGATGGAGCATCCGCCTTTGGAATATAAATGAACAGTTAAGCCTGCCCTTCATTTTGGACTGGAGCCCGCAAATGTAGAGATATTGGCCCTCACACGACTGATACATTTGTTTCTGCCTTCACGGCCACCGGGTGTCCTGAAGCGCTTTACAGCCAATGAAGTACTTTTGAAGTGTAGTCACTGTTGTAATGTAGGAAACGTGGCAACCAATTTGCGCACAGCAAGCTCCCACAAACAGCAATGTGATAATGATAGTGATGTTGATTGAGGGATAAATATTGGCCCCAGGACACCGGGGAGAACTCCCCTGCTCTTCTTCAAAATAGTGCCACGGGATCTTTTACGCCCACCTGAGAGCAGACGGGGCCTCGGTTTAATGTCTCATCCGAAAGACGGCACCTCCGACAGTGCAGCACTCCCTCAGCACTGCACTGGAGTGTCAGCCTAGATTTTTGTGCTCAAGTCTCTGGAGTGGGACTTGAACCCACAACCTTCTGACTCAGGTGAGGGTGCTGCCCACAGCTGACACCACAAGTTAGGAATTGATGTATTAAGTTCATCGAATGATTACAGCACAGAAAGAGGCCATTCGGCCCGTCGAGCCCGTGCCGACTCTCTGCAGGAGCACTTCAGCTAGTCCCACTCCCCCGCCCTTTCCCCGTAGCCCTACAAAAAACTTTCCTTCACGTACTTATCCAACTCCCTTTTGAAAGCTGCGATTGAATTTGCCTCCACCACTCTTTCAGGCAGTGAATTCCAAACCCTAACCACTCGCTGCGTAAAAAAAGTTTTTCCTCGTGGCCTTTGGTTCTTCTGCCAATCACCTTAAATCTGTGTCCTCTGGTTCTTGACCTTTCCGCCAATGGGAACAGTCTCTCTCTCTCTCTCTAGACCCCTCATGATTTTGAACATCCCTATCAGATCTCCTTTCAACCTTCTCTGCTCTAAGGAGAACAACCCCAAAGTTACTTTCTCTTATTTCCGTTCTATAGGATGATCTGCGAATTGATGGCCGCGGCTGTGAAGATTACAGACATACTGAAATCGAAACGGATGTGGTGTCAAACACAAGTGGATCTGCGAGAGTGAAGATTGTAAGGACTGTGTGGCGCTGCCTTTATTTGTAATTGAATTTTTTGGGAAAGTTTCTTGCAATACTTTAGTTGAATTTCAGTTGCGGTCTATTTTGCCCTTACTAGATGAGCTAACTGTTCTTAAACATGAGAATATTCAACACTATTCATCGACCTTAATTTGTCTGTAGTACATTTTCAACCTCTGCGTAAATGTAGAATTGCAGTCTACTGTAATTATGCCTTTTTATAGATAAGAATAATTTATCCTGGAAAGGATATAGGATGTTTTAATTATTAAAATACAGTCCCGACCAATATTCCCTGTAATTTCTTTTGGGTACGTGGTCCCTTTAACGGGCTGTGCGGCACATTCTATTTCTTGTGCATGCGCGGTTATTTCAGTTGTAAAGGCGTTGAGCAGCCTGCGCGGGACCTCCAGACCGTGCAGCTTAACGGGAACATTGGTCCCCACCACTTGCATTGTCGTGGCTTAGCATGGGCAACCGCCTATATCGGGGAAATGGCGCTGACCGTTTTCCATTACCATAGGAGTCAATTACAGAGGCGCCGCTTATAACTTAACCAATTTAACTTTGCCAATTTAAAAGGCTGTGTAAAGTCTTCGATCCGCTGCTTGCACCTCGTTAAAGTGCAAATACCCCAGTGTTGGGATTCGGGATGTAACTGCTAACAATTAGCAGAGGCAGTTGCTGAGTGAGAATTCCTGTTTCTTTTAAATATGTACCGTCCACCGCGTATAGCGGGCAAATCGCGTCAACACCCATGCGCCAATGTTCCCCCCTAAATTTTTTTGTGTGCGTGGTCCCTTTAACGGGCTGAGTGGCCCGTTCACATTCTCGCGCTCGCGCAAAATCTCCCATTCATAAGCAAGTAAGCTGCATGTGTGGCATCTGCAGACAGCCGCGTGGCTGCGTAGCTTAATGCGCCCTCTATAAGTGGTGGCGACTGTCGTTGCAATTGAGCATTGATGTTTGTGAATTCAGAAGGAAATACACAGTGACAGCAGGCCTGCATGCAGTAACAATGTAAATAGTAACGGGCTGTAGGTTTACTGATATAAAATCACTGAAATAGGCATAGAATCGTAGAAATTTACGGCACAGAAGGAGGCCATTCGGCCCATCGTGTCTGCTGGCTGAAAAAGAGCTATCCAGCCTAATCCCACTTTCCAGCTCTTGGTCCGTAGCCCTGTAGGTTCCGGCACTTCAAGCGCATATCCAAGTACTTTTTAAATGTGATGAGGGTTTCTGCCTCTACCACCCTTTCAGGCAGTGAGTTCCAGACCCCCACCACCCTCTGGGTGAAAAAAGTTCTCCTCAACTCCCCTCTAATCCTTCTACCAATTACTTTAAATCTGTGCCCCTGGTTATTGACCTCTCTGCTAAGGGAAATAGGTCCTTCCTATCCACTCTATCCAGGCCCCTCATAATTTTATACACCTCAATTAAATCTCCCCTCAGCCTCCTCTTCCAAAGAAAACAACCCCAGCCTATCCAATCTTTCCTCATAGCTAAAATTCTCCAGTCCCGGCAACTTCCTTGTAAATCTGGAGAAACTCAGCAGGTCAGGCAGCATCTGTGAAGAGAGAAACAGAGTTAGCGTTTCAGGTCGATGACCTTTCATCGACCTGAACCGTTAACTCTGTTTCTCTCTTCACAGATGCTGCCTGACCTGCTGAGTTTCTCCAGCATTTTCTGTGTTTATTTCAGATATCCAGCACCTGCAGTATTTTCTTTTTGTATCCTCGTAAATCTCTGTGCCCTCTCACTCTTCCCTCTTCCCTTTTTAGTGTGCCGTTTTTAAGTGTTTGAACTGAAGAGTTTTAACATTTTTGATATTACATACAAATAGATCATATAGTAAATAAATACTCTGTATCTGTGCTTCCCAATAGATTTTATGTAAAGATGATCACATTAGATCTTTAGAAAGTGTATTCATTTAAAGGCTCCCTACCTACACACGAGTTCCAACGACAATTCCAGTGAATTCTGCCACAACCTTGGAAGAGGAGCCGGGCAGCATGGGGAGTTGGCATATATGATTTTTGAAATAGACATCAGTATAATCCCATGTGGACCAGTAATCTCTGAAGGTTATGTCTGACCCACTGTGGCTTCTCTCAAGAGGTAAGTGTTGCTTGGGTTTAGAAGAATGAGAGGCGATCTCATTGAAACATGTAAGATTCTGAGGGGGATTGACAGGGTCGATGCTGAGAGGTTGTTTCCCCCTGGCTGGAGAGTCTAGAACTAGGGGGAATAGTCTCGGGATAAGGGGTCGGCCATTTCAGACTGAGATGAGAAGGAATTTCTTCACTCCGAGGGCTGTGAATCTTTGGAATTCTCTACCCCAGAGGGCTGTGGATGCTCAGTCATTGAGTATATTCAAGACGGAGGTCGGTAAATTTTTGGCTATTAAGGGAATCGAGGGATATGGAGATCAGGCGGGAAAGTGGAGTTGAGGTCGAAGATCAGCCATGATCTTATTGAATGGCGGAGCAGTCTCGAGGGGCCGTATGGCCGACTCCTGCTCCTAATTCTTATGTTCTTAACAGAGGCGGCTCACCTTGCCTTGAAAGTGGTAGTCTATACAGCAGTCAGTGATACAGAGAAATAAATTCGATAGAAAATTTCCCCCAAATTGCAGTTTTCAGAGACATAAGAACATAAGAGGTAAGAGCAGGAGTCGGCCCTTCGAGCCTGCTCCGCCATTCAATGTGATCATGGCTGATCCTCTATCTCGATACCATATTCCCACTCTCTCCCCATACCCCTTGATGCCTTTTGTGTCTAGAAATCTATCTATCTCCTTTTTCCGAGTGGCAGGCAGTGACTAGTGGGGTACCGCAAGGATCGGTCCTAGGACCCCAGCTGTTCATAATATATATTAATGATCTGGACGAGGGAATTGGATGTAATATCTCCAAATTTGCAGACGACACAAAGCTGGGTGGGAGGGTAAGCTGCGAGGAGGATGTCGGGAAACTCCAGTACAATTTGGACAGGTTGGGTGATTGGGCAGAAACATGGCAAATGCACTATAATGTGGATAAATGTGAGGTTATCCACTTTGGTGGCAAAAACAGGAAGGCAGATTATTATTTGAATGGCAATAGATTGGGAGAAGGGGAAGTGCAAAGAGACCTGGGTGTCCTTGTGCACCAGTCGCTGAAGGTAAGCATGCAGGTGCAGCAGGCGGTTAAGAAGGCAAATGGTATGTTGGCCTTCGTAGCAAGAGGGTTCGAGTACAGGAACAAGGATGTCTTGCTACAGTTGTACAGGGCCTTGGTGAGACCGCACCTTGAGTATTGTGTGCAGTTTTGGTCACCTTACCTGAGGAAGGACGTTCTTGCCATGGAGGGAGTGCAGCTAAGATTCACCAGGCTGATACCTGGGATGGCAGGAATGACGTATGAGAAGAGATTGTGTCGATTGGGCTTATACTCACTGGAGTTTAGAAGATTGAGAGGGGATCTCATCGAAACCTATAAAATTCTGTCAGGTCTGGACAGACTAGATGCAGGAAGGATGTTTCTGATGGCCGGGGAGTCCAGAACCAGGGGTCATAGTCTAAGGATAAGGGGTAAGCCATTTAGGACTGAAATGAGGAGGAATTTCTTCACCCAGAGAGTGGTGAACCTGTGGAATTCTCTGCCACAGAGGGCAGTGGAGGCTAGTTCATTAAATATATTCAAGAAAGAGTTGGATATATTTCTTGAGGCTAAAGGGATCAAGGGATATGGGGAAAAGGCAGGGACAGGGTACTGAATTTGGATGATCAGCCATGATCACATTGAATGGCGGAGCAGGCTCGAAGGGCCGATTGGCCTACTCCTGCTCCTATCTTCTATGTTTCTATGTTAAATATATTCAGTGACTTGGCCTCCACAGCCTTCTGTGGTAGAGAATTCCACAGGTTCACCACCCTCTGAGTGAAGAAATTTCTCCTTATCTCAGTCCTAAATGTCCTACCCCATATCCTGAGACTGTGACCCCTCGTTCTAGACCTCCCAGCCAGGGGAAACATTCTCCCTACATCCAGTCTGTCTAGCCCTGTCAGAATTTTATACGTTTCAGTGAGATCCCCTCTCATTCTTCTAAACTCTAGTGAATACAGGCCTAGTCGACCCAATCTCTCCTCATAGGACAGTCCTGCCACCCCAGGAATCAGTCTGGTGAACCTTCGCTGCACTCCCTCTATGGCAAGTATATCCTTAAGACCATTTTAAAGCAGTCAGAAAGATGATATGGTACAGATTCTCAATAAAATATCAAAACCCAGAACCTCTTGTGACACGGGATAAATCTCCAGTCAGTCACGCGGAGCTATTTCTGTTCCCAGTATTGAGCAGAGCAATCTGCATGTTCATGCTCAATAACAACTGTCGTATTTATTTGGACACGAGAGAAAATTATGGTCAAAATAACCGATGTTTCCTTCGCAACCGCACAGCCACCAATGAGCAGCACACTGAACCAATTAAATCAGCTCCTTCATTCTGCCGCGACAGTGAGGATAGACCTAATCTTGTGCTGCTTTGAGTAAATGTCCTAGTTTCTATTGCATTCCAGCACGCCACAGCGCCTTAATTAGCAGGAAGCCTGTCATGCATGTGTTCGATGCGCTGTATACTAACTACTAGTTTTTCACAGTAATGAATGTTGTAAATTCAGTGATTTTTAACACCAATTGTTACTTCTCGTGAGAAAGAATGAAGAAAAGAGTGAGACACATTGGAGAATCGAGGGATATGGGGATAGTGCGGGAAGGTGGAGTTGAGGGCGATGATCAGCCATGATCTTATTGAGTGTCTCAAGAGGCCATAAGGCCAACTCCTGTTCCTAATTCTTAAGTTGTTATGGTAGCCACCGGCCACACAAATAGCCCCACAGACTCCACAGTCAGTTTTATTCAGCAGAGAGTGAAAGGGCTGATTCAAAGACGTTAATCTAATTTTAGAAGCATGCCGTTAGAAAGATCTGCTCTGAATACTTGAATTCAAGTGTTTATGCTGACTAGTGCGGTTTATTTAGCGCAGGTTTCATGTGTGTTCTGGGTAAGGCAAACAACCTGACAGGAGATTGATATAACGGTTTGTTTCACCAAGTATTGATGAAGCTTGAAAGAAAATGTTTGGAGAACTGCTAGGGAGCAAGGGAGAAGTAAGTAACCTTTTTGTGTCTCTCTCACAGGGTCACACAGGTATTCTCGTAGGCGTTAAAGCTGAAATGGGAACGCCCAAACTGGAGAGACCCAACGAAGGCTTTTTGGAATTCTTTGTGGACTGGTAAGATGCACGTCAAATAAAAGTTTGAAGGGGACAAAGCAGGATTAGTACTCGGTGTCGAGGCAGGCTCCATAATAATCCACTTCATTAAATAAGGAACTGTTTGAAAACATATGGGCCTAGAAATTCAGTGGCCTGCGCCACCAGTTTGCGCCCAAAGAGGGCTTTTGCACCACTGGCCACACCTACCGCGATATTTAGCGGGGCACTAATGGCGGCGTTAGCCTGTAGCGCTGCGCCGCCACCGATGACGTCATCGGTGTGCGCAGCGCCCCGCTGGCCATATTTGGTCGCTGCCTCCTCCTCCGCGTCGGCCGCAAACAGTGACCGGTACACAGGGGCCTACCTGTGGCGGTAGTGGGGCGAGTTAAGGTGGAGGTGCGGCCGGCCGCTTTTTCGGCGGCTGCCTGCCCGCACCTCCGTCCCCGGCCTCCTACACCCCCCCCCCCCCCCCCGCGGCATTGCCGGCTGTTTCCCGAGAGCCCGGCACTTCTCCTTGGTGCCGGGCTCATTTGCCGGCACTCGCGAGCGGGGATCGCGCTGTTGCAGGCACCTCCCCCTTAAGAGTGGGAGGAAGGCCTGCAGTACCGCAGCGTGCCATGCCGCAGCGGGTGGCGCTGCGGCACTTTGCGCGCCGATATTGTTTCAGCGCCCCAAGCGGGGTGCCGAAACCCTTGTTTAGCGGCCGGCTTCCACTTGGGGCGCTGAAACTGAATATCCCAATGGCGCAAGTGGCTTCGCGCGCAGCGGTAATTCCGGCGCCCAGGCGAGCTTGGCGCCCCAAACTGAATTTTTAGCCCTTGATATTCAGGAGAGGGGGAAAAGATCCTGGATAATGGTTGAGAAGAATTAAAGAGAGCTGGCATTATACAGTGCAATATATGTGACTTTTAAAAAAATGATTCATTCACGGGATGTGGGCGTCTCTGGCAAGGCCGGCATTTATTGCCCATCCCTAATTGACCTCGAGAAGCTGGTGGTGAGCCGCTGCCTTGAACCACTGCAGTCCATGTGGTGAAGGTTTTTCCTAGCGGTTTGTTACAACTGAGTGGCTTGCTAGGCCATTTCAGAGGGCAGTTAAGAACATAAGAAATAGGAGCAGGAGTCGGCCATTCGGCCCCTCGAGCCTGTTGCGCCATTCAATAAGATCATGACTGATCTTTGACCTCAACTCCACTTTCCTGCCTGATCCCCATATCCCTTGATTCCCTTAATATTCAAAATCAATCGATCTCTATCTTCAATATACTCAACGACTGAGCCTCCACAGCCCTCTGGGGTAGAGAATTCCAAAGATTCACCATCCTCTGAGTGAAGAAATTTCTCATCTCAGTCCTAAATGGCCGACCCCTTATTCTGAGACTGACCCCTGGTTCTAGACTCCCCAGCCAGGGAAAACAACCTCCCTGCATCTACCCAGACAAGCCCTGTAAGAATTTTGTATGTTTCAATGAGATCACTTCTCATTCTTCTAAACTCCAGAGAATATAGGCCTAGCCTACTCAATCTCTCCTCATAGGACAATCCCCCCATCCCAGGAGCCAGTCTGGTGAACCTTCGCTGCACTCCCTCTTTGGTAAGTATATCCCAAAACTGTACATAATACTCCAGGTGCGGTCTCATCAGGGTGCTAAGAGCCAACTACATCGCTGTGGGTCTGGAGTCACATATAGGGCAAGGACGGCAGATTTCCTTTCCTAAAGGACATTGGTGAACCAGATCTGTTTTTACAACAATCCGGTAGTTTCATGGTCACCATTACTGATACCAGCTTTTTATTCCAGATTTATTTAATTAACTGAATTTAAATTCCCCAGCTGCCCTGCTGGGATTTGAACTCGTGTCTCCCGATCATTATTCCAGGCCTCGGGATTACTAGTCCAGTAACATAACCACTATACTACCGTTCCCTAATTAATTCCACGAATAAACCACTGGATGGTGCTAGTGGAACACTTTCCAACTTGGTTTGTTTCACTGTCATAGAATCATAGAAATTTACAGAACAGAAGGAGGCCGTTCGGCCCATCGTGTCTGTGCCAGTTGAAAAAAGAGCTCTCCAGCCTAATCCCACTTTCCAGCTCTTGGTCCGTAGCCCAGTAGGTCACGGCACCAAGTGCATGAGGCTTTCTGCCTTTCCCACCCTTTCAGGCAGTGAGTTCCAGACCCCCACCACCCTCTGGGTGAAAAAAGTTCTCCTCAACTCCCCTCTAATCCTTCTCCCAATTACTTTAAATCTCTGCCCCCTGGTTATTGACCTCTCTGCTAAGGGAAATAGGTCCTTCCTATCCACTCTATCCAGGCCCCTCATAATTTTATACACTTCAATTAAATCTCCCCTCAGCCTCCTCTGTTCCAAAGAAAACAACCCCAGCCGATCCAATCTTTCCTCATAGCTAAAATTCTCCGGTCCTGGCAACATCTGTGTAAATCTCCTCTGTACTCTCTAGTGTAATCACATCTTTCCTGTAATATGGTGACCAGAACTGTACACACTACTGTGGCTGTGGCCTAACTAGTGCTTTTTGCAGTTCTAGAATAACCTCCCTGCTCTTATATTCTGTGCCTTGGCTAATAAAGGAAAGTATCCCGTAGGCCTTCTTAACCACCTTATCTACCTGTCCTGCTACCTTCAGGGAATCTGTGGACATGCACTCCAAGATCCATCTGTTCCTCTACATTTTCCAGTATCCTACCATTTATTGTGTATTCCCTTGCCTTGTTAGCCCTCCCCAGATGCATTACCTCACACTTCTCCGGATTGAATTCCATTTGCCACTTTTCTGCCCACCTGACCAGTCCATTGATATCTTCCTGCAGTCTGCGGCTTTCTTCCTGAATTAACCACATGGCCAATTTTTGTGTAACCTGCCAACTTCTTAATCATGCCCCCTACATTGAAGTCTAAATCATTGATATATATCACAAAAAGCAAAGGACCTAGTACTGAGCCCTGTGGAACCCCACTGGAAACAGCCTTCCAGTCACAAAACCACCCGTTGACCTTTGCTTCCTGCCACTGAGCCAATTTTGGATCCGACTTGTCACTTTCCCTTGGATCCCATGGGTGATGCGCTATCAATTACTCATAAAAGACTGAGAGTTAAGAGAGTAACTAAAGGCTTTTATTAACAAAAGAATGAAGGTCTGCCTCGAGTGGTCGACCGGTCCAGAAATACAAAGGGCTGGGGAGCAGTCACCTTTATACTAGGACTTGTGGGAGGAGTCAGCCGAGGCATGTCCAGGCATGTACACAGTGGAATACAAACAGTGGTTTACCACATTCACCCCTTGTTTAAAATTGAGTCCGGCGGGGTGAAGTGTATTAAAAGTTAGTGTATTGGAGTCTCTCCGGAGGTCTTGTCTGCCGCTGTGATCGGCGTGGCGACGGCAGGGGTAGTGGAGCTTCCGGCGTCGAGTCCTGCGTGGGCTGTGGCACAGGCGTGTCGTCCTCGTAGATGTCGAGCGGGTCGCGGGGCCCAGGCCTGCCGTCTGCTGGGGCTGGATATCGGATCGTGGGGGGGGGGTGGTAGTGAGTAGTGGGTTACTGCGGCCCCCGAGGGTGCAAGGTCTCTTATGGAGACTGTGTCCTCCCGCCCGTCCGGGTATGCAATGTAAGCATACTGGGGGTTGGTGTGGAGGAGGTCGACCCTCTCGACCAGGGGGTCCGTTTTATGGGTCCTCACGTGTCTTCTCAGTAGGACCGGCCCTGGGGACGTCAGCCATGGCGGTAGCGATGTCCCCGATGTGGACTTCCTTGGGAAGACAAACATTTTCTCATGAGGGGTGGCGTTAGTGGCAGTGCAGAGCAGTGACCGAATAGAGTGGAGCGCATCGGGGCGCACATCCTGCCAGCGGGAGGTTGGAAGGCCCCTAGACTTTAAGGCTAGCAGGGCGGCCTTCCAAACTGTCGCATTTTCTCTTTCCACCTGTCCGTTCCCCCGGGGGTTGTAACTGGTGGTCCTGCTTGTGGCAATACCCCTAGTTAGCAGGTACTGACGGAGTTCGTCGCTCATAAACGATGAGCCCCGGTCGCTATGGATATAGCTGGGGAAACCGAACAGGGTGAAGAGGTCGTTCAGACATTTAATGACCGTGGCACTGGTCATGTCCGGGCAGGGGATGGCGAACGGGAAACGGGAGTACTCATCAATAATATTGAGGAAGTACACATTGCGGTCGGAGGAGGGGAGAGGCCCTTTAAAATCAACGCTAAGGGGCGAGTGGCTTTTATCAGGTGGGCCCTGTCTGGTCTATAAAAGTGCGGTTTGCACTCAGCGCAGACTTGGCAGTTCCTGGTCATGGTCCTGACCTCCTCAATAGAGTAAGGCAGGTTGCGGGCCTTGATGAAGTGGAAGAACCTGGTGACCCCCGGGTGGCAGAGGTCATTGTGGAGGGCCCGCAGTCCATCGATCTGCGCGCTGGCGCAGGTGCCACGCGATAGCGCATCCGGGGGTTCATTGAGCTTCCCGGGCCGGTACAAGATCTCGTAATTGTAGGTGGAAAGTTCGATTCTCCACCTCAAGATCTTGTCATTTTTGATTTTGCCCCTCTGCTTGTTGTTAAACATGAAAGCAACTGAACGCTGGTCAGTGAGCAGGGTAAATCGTTTTCCGGCCAGGTAGTGCCTCCAATGACGCACAGCCTCCACAATCGCCTGGGCCTCCTTCTCAACAGCGGAGTGTCTGGTCTCCGGGCCTTGGAGGGTTCGTGAAAAGAAGGCCACGGGTCTCCCCGCCTGATTGAGGGTAGCGGCAGGGCAAAGTCGGACGCGTCACTTTCCACCTGGAAGGGGATGGATTCGTCCACTGCGTGCATGGTGGCTTTGGCAATGTCCTCCTTGATACGGTGGAAGGCTAAGCGGGCCTCTGCCGTCAAGGGAAAAGAGGTGGACTTGATCAGCGGACGGGCCTTGTCCGCATAGTAGGGGACCCACTGGGCGTAATAGGAGAAAAACCCTAGGCACCTCTTCAGGGCCTTGGGGCAGTGGGAGTTCCATAAGGGGACGCATCCGGTCGGGGTTGGGGCCGATGACTCCGTGTTCCACAACACAGCCAAGGATGGCGAGGCGGTTTGTGCGGAATATGCACTTCTTGTTATATGTCAGGTTCAGGAGTTGGGCGGTGCGGAGGAATTTTTCGAGGTTTGCGTCATGGTCCTGCAAGTCACGGCCGCAGATGGTCACATTGTCCAGATATGGGAAAGTGGCCTGCAACGCATTTTGATCTACCATCCGGTCCATCTCCCTTTGGAAGACGGAGACCCCGTTGGTGACGCCAAAGGGAACCCTAAGGAAGTGATAGAGGCGGCCGTTTGCCTCAAAGGCGGTATACTGGCGGTCCTCAGGGCGGATAGGGAGCTGGTGGTACGCTGATTTCAGGTCAATGGTCGAGAAGACGCGGTACTGCGCGATCTGGTTGACCATATCAGCTATGCGGGGGAGTGGATAGGCGTCCAGCAGGGTGTAGCGATTTATTGTCTGGCTGTAGTCGATGACCAGGCGCTGCTTCTCGCCGGTCTTAACGACCACAACCTGGGCTCGCCAGGGGCTGGTGCTGCCCTCAATAATCCCTTCCTTCAGGAGCCGCTCCACTTCGGTTTTAATGAAAACCCTGTCCCCGGCACTGTATCGCCTGCTCTTTGTGGCGATGGGCTTACAGTCGGGGGTGAGGTTAGCAAACAGTGGGGGGGGGGTGACTCTGAGTGTGGAGAGGTTGCACCTGGTGCGCGGCGGGCAATTTGGAAGCTGCTGGCTGCGGACTGTGAGTGGGGGTAGGGGTCCACCGTACGCCATCGTAACACTTTTAAGGTGGCACTGAAAATCTAACCCCAGCAGGACGGCAGCGCAGAGGTCGGGCAGGACCAGAAGTTTAAAATGATCATACACAGTCCCGTCTACTAAGAGTGTCACCACGCAGTAGCCGCCGATGTCCGCCGACTGGGACTCGGAGGCCATAGAAATCCGCTGGTGCGCAGGCAGGACTGGGAGAGAGCAACGCCGCACCGTGTCGGGGTGGATGAAGCTCTCCGTGCTCCCAGAGTCAAAAAGGCAGATTGTATCGTGACCATTTACCTTAATGTCCATTGTGGAACTGGCCAGCTGGTGCGGTCTCGCTTGGTCCAGTGTAACGGATGCCAGCGTAGGGGTCGGTGTGTTGCTGCGGGTATCAGATGAGGCGGTGTTGGGGGCCTGCTGCGTTCCGGCTGTCGTCCAAGATGGCGGCGTCCATGATCCCCATGTGGCTGGAGGCGTCCAAAATGGCTGCTGTACCGGTGGTTCGCACATGGCCGGGGAGGCCCAAGATGGCAGCCTGCATGGCCCACACGCGGCGCTGCTGGGGTTCGGGGTGGCTTTGGCCCTGCAGACGCTAGCGTAGTGTCCCTTCTTCCCGCAGCCCGAGCAGATCGCGTTTTTCGCCGGGCAGCGTGCTCTGGGGTGTTTTGCCTGGCCACAGAAGTAGCATTTCTGGCCTTGGGACACTGCTGCGGTAGTTGGGCCGTTGCTGGGGTGGCACGGCGCTATGAGGCGGTCCTACCGTGTCCCAGGCTGTCATTCCCCGCGGTGTCCACGGTGCAGAGGAGTAGGCATCCATGCCCCGGTAGGCTGCATCCAATGATAGTGCGAGTTCAGAGGCCTTGTTGAGGTCGAGGTCACTCTGCTCCAACAGTCGCTGTCGGGTGTAATTGGATCTGTGGCCCGCTACAAAAGCGTCCCGGATAAGTTCCTCTGTGTACACGGCGGCCTTTACATCCTTACAACCACAGGCCCGGCCAAGCACAGACAGTGCCTGAAGGTATTCCACGGTCGATTCCCCAGGTTGTTGTTTACGACTCCCCAGAAGGTGCCTGGCGTACACTTCGTTCACTGGGCGCGTGTACTGGTCCTTGAGGAGCTTGATAGCGTCCGCGTACGAGGTCGCGTCTTGGATGACCGAGTACACTCGGTGGTTCACTTTGGAGGTCAGGACATCCAGTTTGTCCTCGTCCGATTTGATTGCTGCGGAGGCGGTCAGGAATTTTTCGAAACACTTAAGCCAGTGAGTAAACTTGGTGGATGAGTCCGCCTCCCGATGATCTAAGTCCAGGCATGCTGGTGTGAGGATCTTCTCCATTATAAAAATTTTGTTAATAAAATTGATGCGCTATCAATTACTCATAAAAGACTGAGAGTTAAGAGAGTAACTAAAGGCTTTTATTAACAAAAGAATGAAGGTCTGCCTCGAGTGGTCGACCGGTCCAGAAATACAAAGGGCTGGGGAGCAGTCACCTTTATACTAGGACTTGTGGGAGGAGTCAGCCGAGGCATGTACACAGTGGAATACAAACAGTGGTTTACCATAATGGGCTTCTACTTTTTTGACCAACCTGCCATATGGGACCTTGTCGAAGGCCTTGCTAAAATCCATATAGACTACACCAAACACACTACCCTCATCAACCCTCTTTGTTACCTCCTCAAAAAATTCAAAGTTAGTCAGACATGACCTTCCCTTAACAAATCCATGCTGACCGCCCTTGATTAATCCGTGCTTTTCTAAATGATGATTAATACTGTCCCTCAGAATTTTTCCCAATAATTTTCCCACCACCGAGGTTCGGCTGACTGGTCTGTAATTACTCGGTCTATCCCTTTCTCCCCTTTTTAAACAACGGTACCACATTAGCAGTCCTCTGGCACCGCGCCTGTAGCCAGAGAGGATTGGAAAATGATGGTCAGAGTTTCTGCTATTTCCTCCCTTGCCTCTCAGCAGCTTGGGATACATTTCATCCGGGCCTGGCGATTTATCTACTTTCAAGGATGCTAAACCTCTTAATATTTTCCCTCTCTCTCTTGTTTATCCCATTTAATGTTTCACACTCCTCCTTAACTACAATGTCTGCATCGTCCCTCCTGTGAAGACAGACGCAAAAGTATTCATTAAAAACCATACCCATGTCTTCTGCCTCCACACACAAGCTTCCTTTTGGTCTCTAATAGGCCCATCTCTTTCTTAGAGTCATAGAGTAATACAGCACGGATAGAGGCCCTTCGGCCCATCGTGTCCGCGCCGGCCATCAAGCCCTGTCTAATCTAATCCCATATTCCAGCATTTGGCCCGTAGCCTTGTATGCTATGGCATTTCAAGTGCACATCCAAATGCTTCTTAAATGTTGTGAGGGTTTCTGCCTCCACAACCCTTTCAGGCAGTGAGTTCCAGACTCCAACCACCCTCTGGGTGAAAAAGTTCTTTCTCAAATCCCCTCTAAACCTCCCGCCCTTTACCTTGAATCTATGCCCCCTAGTTATTGACCCCTCTACTAAGGGAAAAAGCTCCTCAGCATCCATCCTATCTATGCCCCTCATAATTTTGTACACCTCAATCATGTCCCCCCTCAGCCTCCTCAGCTCCAAGGAAAACAAACCCAACCTGCCCAGTCTCTCTTCATAGCTGAAGCGCTCCAGCCCTGGTAACATCCTGGTGAACCTCCTCTGCACCCTCTCTAACGCGATCACATCCTTCTTTAGTTATCCTCTTGCTCTTTATATATTTATAAAACATCTTTGGGCTTTCCTTGCCAATATTTTTTCATGCCCTCTCTTTGCTTTCCTAATTTCCTTTTTACTTTCACCCCTGCACTAGGCTTTCTGCAGTATTTAGCTCTCAGTATCTGACATAAGCTTCCCGTTTTTGTCTTGCCCTACCCTGTATGTCCCTTGACATCCAGGGGACTCTAGATTTGGGAGTCCCATCCTTTATCTTTGTGGGAACATTTTTGCTCTGAACCCTCACTATCTCCTCCTTGAATGCCTCCCACTGCTCTGCCACTGATTTACCTTCAAGTAGCTGTTTCCAGTCCACTTTTGCTAAATCACATCTCGGCTTAGTAAAATTGGCCTTTCCCCAGTCGAGAACTTTTACTCCTGATCTATCTTTGTCCTTTTCCATAGCTACGCTAAATCTAACTGAATTATGATCACTGGCTACCACCAAAATGCTCTCCCACTGATACCCCTTCCACCTGCCCAACTTCATTCCCTAAAACCAAGTCCAGAACCACCCCCTCTCGTTGGGCTTGCTATGTACTGGCTAAAAAAAGTTCTCCTGAATGCATTTTAAGAATTTTGCGCCCTCGATACCTTTTCACTGATTCTATCCCAGTTAATGCTAGGGTAGTTGAAATCCTCTACTATTACTGCCCTATTGTTTTTGTACTTCAGAAATGTGCCTACATATTTGCTCTTTTATCTCCCTCTGACTGTTTGACGGTCTATAGTACACTCCCAGCAGTGTGATTGCCCCTTTTCTGTTCTTCAGTTCAACCTATATGGCCTCATTTGAAGATCCTTCTAACATAACCTAGCCCTCCTCACAGCTGTAATTGTTTCTTTAACCAATATTGCGACCCCCCCCCTTTTTTATTCCCCCTCTCTATCTCGTCCGAAAACCCTGTAACCAGGAATGTTGAGCTGCCATTCCTGCCCTTCTTTCAGCCATGTTTCAGTAATACCTATGATATACTTCCACATGTCTGTCTGTGCCCTCAGCTCATCTGCCTTATTTACTAGACTCCTTGCATTGAAGTATATACCATTATAAGCTCTGCCAAACCCCTTTGTTGTCTATTTTCTAGCCTTTGTTTCCTCTGCCTTCCAAACTCACTTATTAATTTACTGCCTTCCATTTCCAACTTTGCTTCTCTCCCTTCTGAATCCACTCTCAGGTTCCCATTCCCCTGCCAAGCTAGTTTAAACCCTCCCCAACAGCACTAGCAAACCCCGCCACGAGGATATTGGTCCCGGTCCTGTTGAGGGGCAACGCGTCCGCCTGGTACAGGTCCCACCTCCCCCAGAAACCGTCCCAGTGACTCAGGAATCAAGTGAGACTAAAATGAGAACAAAAGATCAGCTGAAGCTGTTATCCCACTTCTGTTTTGAAATGTGGTTCAGTGGGTAGCACTCTCTCGCCTCTGAGTCAGAAGGTTGTGGGCTTAAGTCCCACTCCAGAGACTTGAGCACAAAAATCTAGCCTGACACTCCAGTGCAATACTGAGGGAGCGCTGCACAGTCAGAGGGGCAGTACTGAGGGAGCGCTGCAGTGCCTGAGGGAGCGCTGCACTGTCGGAGGGGCAGTACTGAGGGAGCGTCGTACTGTCGGAGGGGCAGTACTGAGGGAGCGCTGCACTGTCGGAGGGGCAGTACTGAGGGAGTGCTGCACTGCCGGAGGGGCTGTAAAAGATCCCATGGCACTATTTTGAAGAAGAGCAGGGGAGTTCTCCCCGGTGCCCTGGGGTCAATATTTATCCCTCAATCAACATCGCTAAAAACAGATTATCTGGTCGTTATCACATTGCTGTTTGTGGGAGCTTGCTGTGCGCGAATTGGCTGCCATGTTCCCCACATTACAACAGTGACTGCACTTCAAAAAGTACTTCATTGGCTGTAAAGCGCTTTGGGATGTCCTGAGGTGGTGAGAGGCGCTATAGAAATGCAAGTCTTTCTTTTTTTCTTCAGTTCTGCCAATGCAACCCCCGAGTTTGAAGGGCGTGGAGGAGAAGACCTTGGCACGGAAATCGCCAACACCCTGTACCGAGTGTTTGATAACAGCAGTAGTTTGGAGTTGAAGGCGCTGTGTATCACTCCCAGAGAGCACTGCTGGATCCTCTATGTAGATGTACTGGTAGGTTTTCATCAGAAAGCACTAAGATCCGTTTTATAAAACGCCTAGTGAAGGGTGACTTCACCCCCTCCGTCGGAATTACCTCGAAGATTTGCCTGTCATTTTAATCTGAACGTAAAACATGTTGAAATCCGGCCCCGTGCTGTAGTATTTGTTAGATGTGAACAAATCAATCGTGTATAGCATCAAATGTGCCTTTGCCATTAGTGAAAAGTACATTTCTGTCAGGGTGGAGCATCATGCTTCTGGCCACGATTCCATGTGGAATATATATAGTGGGATTTTTTTTTGTCTTCTAGAAATGTTTCCTAATGCCAAACAGAATTAATTTGGAACCCTGTGACGTGAATCTTGCCATTCATGTGGAAATGACTTATGAAATAATACTGGGCGGCCTGCTGGTGGCGCTGTCCAGGGAGAGTATAAATACTCGGGCATGGGCCCAGCTTGCTCAGGACATTCTTTAACAGGAACTAGTGAAGGACACAACTAGATCTCCATGTTGAAAAACAGTTGATTAAAGTCTTGTTTAATACAGGAAACTTTGTTATATCCGGCACCGACGGGACCGAGCTGTTGCCGATCTATCAAAACTGCCAGACATACAAAGTTAATGTTGAAGCATACGGAGGTTTTCATCTCCGTATCTGACAACAAACACTGTTGCTTAGCAACAGCTTGTAAACAGTCGGCCCGTACCTTGGAAGCGTCTCTGTAGCTTAGCAACAGCTTCAGAGAGACTTTCCAGAGCCCGACTGTTGAAAACAAAGCCACGAGAAGAAGAAAAAACCTAACAAAACGGCTCCTGATTTCTGCCGGTAGATCGAGGTTTCCGGACATACAATCTCCGGATAAACCAAAGTTTCCTGTACTCAGACCAAGTGGCTAGTGGTTTTCTTACATCACCCTCTTAAAGATACTGTACACACAGGAAGTCCCGGTTAAGTTTCATAGATCGTTTACAACGGGTTCCTGCCACTGTTCCCTCTAATTTTGCTTGGGGCTCCCGAGCACTGCGTGTCCGCGCAGCTTAAAGGGAACGTTGGTTCCTGCCCAAGTGCACCTTACAGACACGGCACAATACAAATCAAATCAAAATGTTACATCTAATGCCATTTGCAGTAATTTAGCTCGTCGCTGTTTATCTGACAAATAAAGTATTTCCTGTAAAACAGGCCAAGAAATACTAAAATATATACAGTATAATTTTTAATATAGTGCAGCGCACCAACAAATGATGTGAAAAGTGGTAAAGCAATAACCAGTGGCTATATGCCACACCATGCATGAATAAAGTGTGCAGCCACTTGACAAGTTCAACTGTAATGTGACAGAATAATGACACAGCTGCAGCATTCTGTGCAAATAACAGTCTGAGGAAAGAATTAGAAAGTTGTCGTTGGGATTGCCTGCCACTCCTCCCCAGTGTGGTGCTAGTAAATTCATGCAAATACTGTGAGCATGTTTTATTGTTCAATGGTCTATCGTTATGTAAACTTGAGGTCATCCAAAACTCGGCTGCCCGTGTCCTAACTCGCACCAAGTCCCGTTCACCCATCATCCCTGTGCTCGCTGACCTACATTGGCTCCCGGTTAAGTATCGCCTTGATTTCAAAATTCTCATCCTTGTTTTCAAATCCCTCCATATTTCTGTAATCTCCTTCAGCCCCCAACGCGCCCCCCCCCCCCCCCCCCGAGATATCTGCGTTCCTTAAATTCTGCCCTCTTGAGCATCCCTGATTGTAATCGCTCCACCATTGGTGGCCGTGCCTTCTGTTGCCTCAGCCCTAAGCTCTGGAATTCCTTGCCTAAGTCTCTCTGCCTCTCTACCTCTCTTCATTTAAGACGCTCCTTAAAACCTACCGCTTTGACCAAGCTTTTGGTCACCTGCCGTAATTTCTTATGTGGCTCGGTGTCAATTTTTTTGTTTACACTCCTGTGCAGCGCCTTGGGATGTTTTACTACGTTAAAGGCGCTATATAAATACAGGTTGTTGTTGCAGCTTTTCCAGCTACACTTCCACATTTGCAGCTCCCCCACACTCTCCCAGCTCCATGGATATTTTCGCGGCCCATTGAAACATATAAGATTCTGAGGGGGATTGACAGGGTAGATACTGAGAGGTTGTTTCCCCTGGCTGGAGAATCTAGAACCAGGGGGCACAGTCTCAGGATAAGGGGTCGGCCATTTAAGACTGAGGTGAGGAGGAATTTCTTCACTCAGAGGGTTGTGAATCTTTGGAATTCTCTATCCCAGAGGGCTGTGGATGCTGAATCATTGGGTGTATTCAAGGCTGAGAGCGATAGATTTTTGGACTCTCGGAGAATCGAGGGATATGTGGATCGGGCGGGAAAGTGGAGTTGAGGTCGAAGATCAGCCGCGATCTTATTGAATGGCGGAGCAGGCTCGAGGGGCCGAATGGCCGACTCCTGCTCCTAATTCTTATGTTCTTAGAGGCAGAAGTGCATTTTTTTTTCAGGGAAAGAAACCATTATCTTGGATTGCAGCAGAGAGCTTTCAGTAGAATGAGTTACCATGGGAATGCACGGGTTAACTCAGGGAGTCGAGGGACAGCTGTGAACCAATCTCTCTACTGCTCCCTCAGCTTTCTTGCTAAACCCGTTGTCAGGCTACGCGTTACGTTGGTTTTGTGTGGCTGTTTTGAGGTGGAGCTGTTGACCTGAGAACGGTAGCATAGGGTTATGATACTGGACTAGTAATCCAGAGGCCCGGACTAATGATCCGGAGACTAAAGTTCAAATCCCACCACGGCAGCTGGGGAATTTAAATTCAGTTAATTAAATAAATCTGGAATAAAAAAGCTAGTATCAGTAACGGTGACCATGAAACTACCGGATTGCCGTAAAAACCCATCTGGTTCACTAATGTCCTTTAGGGAAGGAAATCTGCCGCCCTTACCCGGTCTGGCCGATATGTGACTCCAGACCCACAGCAATGTGGTTGACTCTTAACTGACCCTCTGAAATGGCCTAGCGAGACACTCGAGGGCAATTAGGGGTGGACAATAAATGCTGGCCTTACCAGCAACACCTACATCCCGTGAATGAATTTAAAAAAAGGTACATATTCAGGAATAGATTGCGGGTTATGCTACCACTTGCTCTCGGAGATTGCAGCAATCTTATTCCATGAAACTAGACACACACTAGTTCCACGAGAGTCTAATCCCAATGTTTTCTCACTCAGTATTAAAGAGATAAGTCATCCCGTTAGAAGACATAGAAAACATTAATAATCTTAAAAAGGAACTAGGCCAATATCAAAAGACTGTTCAAATAAATTATGCAGTGTTCCTTTTCTCCAACAAACTGCATACTTTAAACCCCAAATCTGGCATCACCCATTACACAGGATTACATCGGATATACGGCACAGAAACAGGCCATTCGGTCCAACCAGGCCATGCCGGTGTTTATGCTCCACTCGAGCCTCCTCACGTCTTTCCTCATCTAAATCTATCAGCGTAACCCTCTTGTAAGAGCCATAAAAGCTTAAGAAAATACTTTAAAATAGTGGTTAAATGGCATAATACAGTTAATTTACCTGACCGACTTATTGTATTAAGAAACCCCCTATTTTCTTGCTCCAGTAGTATAGTCCGAGACACCCCCTTCATTCTTGCCACAATGGAACAGTCCCTAAGCCACACATGGGTGCAGCCATTTTACAGTTTAAACTGCACGTGGCTAAAGGAGGCAGAAGTTGTGAGGTTTGGAGCAGTACAGTTTTTGACCGTGTTTATACGTGTTTGCTTTGTAATTCCGTTTGTTAAGTGTTATAGTAAACAGTTTAAAAGACAAAGCTACGTTTGGGAACGTTTTATTTCGACACGCGTCTACTCGTTGTTAAAAACCCCACAGCTCAGTGGCTGCCTGTTTGGAAACTAAGAAGCGCCACTACATTAGTCAAAAACTTGCTCCCTAAGAAGGAAGGGACGGAATCGTCGGCGAACGTATACCCGAATGGTCACGGAGCCAGACGACAATATAAGAAAGCGAAGGTACAGTGACTGCTACTTGCTTTGTTCATTCTATTGAGAAGCTAAATAAGAGCTGCGGGTAAAATGGCCGAGGCCTTACGGAGCCAGGAGCTTCCATCAGCCAGAAGGATTGCTGGCCAAAAGAGGGAAATAAAGCTCACCCCAAAGGCAATGGAAGAGAAGTTACATAGAAGCATAGGTGCAAGGAAGGCTAAATTAGCTCAGATAACTGGAAAAATTAAGATAATTGATTGTCTCATGGAAGATAATGCTAATATTAAGAAAGCTGAAGACATAATGTATTACGATTTCTCCAAGCTGCATGAAGAATTTAATGTACTCAATGAAGATGTATTAGCACTTCTGTCTGAAGAAGAGGGAAACGCTGATCAGCACAACTGGTTTGATCTTAAATCAACCAGCATTAAGGACTATATCAAGGCCACGGAACAGTGGGTGTTAAAGATTCGTCAAGATGCTGATACAGCAGAGAAAGATAAAGTTGACGATGAAGTCGGACCAGACGATAGCATTTCAGAGACTTCCGCCAGACCGAGCAAAAATCGAAAAGAAGGTAGCTCTGTTTCTGGACGCAGGTCAGTCGCTTCTACCACAAGCTCGTCGCGACGCATGAGAGCGGAGGCTGAACGGGCGGCGTTGATGGCGCGCGCAGCATCTTTAGTGGAGAAGCAAGCTCTTGAACGGGAAGAGGCCCAACTGCAGGCCCAACGGGCCCAGGTGCAGGCAAAGAAAGAACAGCTGGAGATAAAAACATCTATCGAGGTCTCAGACGCCAGGTTGAGTGCGTACGAAGATTATGAAGGCTCACGGGACGGCGGGAGCCACTGCCAGTCAACGTTGTCACATAGAGTTGGATCCAGGGCACCTTCAAGAGTTACAACAGAGCCCGAAGGCAATCCCCTGGCATTACAGCGTGGAAGAGTGGCCTCTCCACTAACAGGAGCACGTGATGCTACCCCAGACGTCAGACGGTCTAGACTAGACCCTGCTGATGACCACCAGAGGCCTGAAGACACAGGGAGAAGCCTATACCGAGTGATGCAACGTCAGAACGAAATTACAGAGATGCTTGTAAAACAACAGAATCTGTTTCGACTCCCTCAAAGAGACATACCAGTGTTCCAAGGCGACCCACTCAAGTATAAGCCCTTCATCAGATCCTTTGAACAAGCCATTGACTCCAAAACAGAGAGCAGCAGTGATAAGTTGTACTACCTGGGACAGTACACCAGTGGTAAACCACAAGACCTGGTCAGAAGCTGTGAACACATGAGACCGGACCGGGGATACATAGAAGCCAGGAAGTTGCTGCAGGAGCACTATGGTAACGAGCTGAAGATAGCCACTGCATATATCGAAAAGGCTACCAAGTGGCCACAGATCAGATCGGAGGACGGAGAGGCATTGAACGCATATGTTCTTTTCCTCATAGGATGTCGCAACACCATGGAGGATGTTGAATTCATGGAAGAGATGGACAATCCTACGACTATGAGAATCATCATCTCTAAGCTTCCTTACAGGATGAGAGAACAATGGAGAAGAACAGCCTTTGAGATAATGGAGAGACGGAAAAGTAGAGCCAGGTTTGCAGACTTAGTGAACTTCATAGACAAACAGGCTAAAATTGCTAGGGACCCATTGTTTGGAAACATCCAAGATGTCAGCCCGACCACCGATGGAAGAGTGAAAGCCAAGCCTGTTGAATCAAAGACTCTCAGGAAAGGTGGTTCCAGGGGAAGCAGCTTTGCAACTATCATCACCCAGGCAGAGGAAGAAAGGCCCCAGAACTCATCTCCCAAAAAGAGCAGCACAGTGACGCCTGCTAATGCCTTTCAGAAGCCATGCTTATTCTGCCAGAAGAATCATACATTGGATTTCTGCAGCGTCATCAAAGCACAGCCACATAAGGACAGAATCGAATTCCTGAAGTACAACGGCCTATGTTTTGGATGTCTCTCTCAGGGGCACCTGAGTAGAAACTGTAAGCAAAGAACAACATGCAGAGAGTGCACTCGGAAACATCCCAGTCTGCTGCATATCCATAAAGAAGAACAAGTCTCTAAGAAGAGTGAAGAAAACAATACCGACGAGAAGGTCGTTTCAAGTGCTCTGGTGTCGCTAGAACCAGAGACTTGTGGATTCACTGGGGACAGTGACTGTATTCTTGCCATCGTACCAGTAAAGATCAAGTCTAAGAGGAGCGAGAAGCTTGTGGAGACTTACGCCTTCATGGATCCAGGTAGCTCAGCAACGTTCTGCACAGAATCACTCATGCGACAGCTGAACGTTAGAGGCAGAAGAACAGAAATCCTATTACGCACCATGGGTCATGAGAAGTCAATGCAAAGTTATATCCTGTCAGACCTAGAAGTGTGTGGACTTGAAAAGAAGGACTTCATAGACCTGCCTAATGTTTTCACACACAGGGAGATTCCTGTTAGAATAGGGAACCTAGCCCTGCAGAAGGATGTGGATAGATGGCCTTACCTAGAAAAGGTGCGTCTCCCATACATTGAAGCAGAAATTGGCCTATTAATTGGAACCAATGCCTACAAAACTATGGAGCCATGGCAGGTGATAAACAGCAAGGATGACGGACCCTACGCCGTCAGGATAGCCCTTGGATGGGTAGTCAATGGACCGGTAAGGAGAGATGATGGCCACAAGTCGAACAAGGAGGAACGACAAAACGTCACAGTTAATCGCATCTCTATCACAAGCATTGAAGAGCTGTTGATACAGCAGTTCAACGCAGACTTCTCAGAACGCAGCTGTGAGGAAAAGACAGAGATGTCACAAGAAGACCATCAGTTCATGGGTTTGATGACAAGGTCTACACAGTTCATTGATGGCCACTATCACATTGGTTTGCCACTGAGAAGACAGACCGCGAAGATGCCGAACAATCGCTGCATAGCAGAGCAACGCGCCATCAGTCTAAAGAGAAAGCTGAACAAGAACCCCGACTTTCACGCAGACTACAAAGACTTCATGAGAAACATCATAGCGAAAGGCTATGCTGTAAAGGTGCCCGAGGAACAGTTGAACAGAGACGATGGAAGGGTCTGGTACATTCCTCATCACGGGGTGTATCACCCAAAGAAGAAAAAGATCCGTGTAGTGTTTGACTGCGCCGCCTCATTCAGAGGAACTTCACTGAATGACCAGCTGCTTCAAGGTCCTGATCTTACTAATACCCTCATTGGCGTCTTGACTAGGTTTAGACAAGAGCTCGTTGCCATGATGGCAGACATAGAATCAATGTTCTACCAAGTTAGAATCCCTGATGAAGATGCTGATCTTCTGCGCTTCCTTTGGTGGCCAGATGGCGACGTTAGTCAAGCAATGGTGGAATGTAGAATGGCCGTACACTTGTTCGGAGCCACATCATCTCCCAGCTGTGCAAGCTACGCTCTCAGAAAAACTGCAGAAGATGGCAAAGGCAAAGCACCATCAGAGGCTGTGGAGACAATCTTCAGAAACTTTTATGTCGACGACTGAAGTCCGTGTCAACAGAAGACGATGCCATCGCACTGTCAAGAGACCTTAGAACTCTGTGTTCGAATGGAGGATTCCATCTGACTAAGTGGATAAGCAACAGCAGAGCAGTTCTAGCTTCTATCCCAGAAAAGGAAAGAGCCACTGAAGTCAAAGATCTGGACCTGAGCCACGATGTCCTTCCTATCGAGAGAGCTCTTGGTGTACAATGGTGCATCGAGTCAGACACGTTCAACTTCAGGATAATGGTGAACGAAAGACCATCCACAAGACGAGGGATTCTCTCCGTGGTCAGTTCCATCTACGACCCTCTTGGATTCCTGGCACCACTCATTCTGCCGGTGAAGCTGATGCTACGAGAGCTGTGTAGAGACAAGAGAGGATGGGATGAAGATATCCCAGAAGGTCAAGCTCAGAGATGGCACAGATGGTTGACAGATTTGCAACAACTTTCTAGCTTCAACGTCAGTAGATGCATCAAGCCCGCGAGTTTTGGAGTTACAAAGACGGCTCAACTACATCATTTCTCGGACGCCAGTGAGGACGGCTATGGCACGGCTACTTACCTCTTGCTGACAAATCAACAGGGCCAGAAACATTGTGCCTTCCTCATGGGGAAATCCAGGATGGCTCCGCTGAAGCAGGTCACCATCCCGAGACTGGAATTGACGGCAGCGGTTGTTGCAGTTAAAGTTGACCAGGTGATGCGGAAAGAGTTACAGCTCCCATTAGAAGAATCTGTCTTCTGGACGGATAGCACGACGGTGCTGAAGTATATAGAGAATGAGAAGATACGCTTCAAGACCTTCGTAGCAAACAGAATCTCATCCATTAGAGAAGCTACACAACCATCTCAATGGAGGTACGTAAACACCTCATTAAACCCAGCAGATCAAGCCTCACGAGGATTGAAGGCTGAAAACTTCATGAGGAGTGAAACTTGGATACAAGGCCCAAGTTATCTGCTGGAAACAGAGAGATCATGGCCAGAAAGACCAGATATGCCAAGTCAGATTGCTGAAGACGACGTCGAAGTCAAGAGATCAGTCACAGTAAATCTCATAAATACGAAAGAGAACTTTGACACAGTGAACAAGCTTGTTAACCATTTCTCAGGATGGCACCAGTTGAGGAAAGCAGTTGCATGGTTTCTAAGGTTGAAAGAGTTGCTGCTACACCTGAGCGGTAAGAGAAAAGAGTACCGAGCCACTATCAGTCAGTCTGAAAGTAACCCTGATAAGCAGAGAATGCTTCTACAGCAGTATATGCATCAGCACAAGACCACATTGGGCAAGAATTCATTGACCGTGGAGGACTTGGCCAAGGCTGAGAAGGAGATAGTTCGCTTCAGTCAAAGACAAAGATACCCAGAAGAAATCGAAGCTCTACAGCGAAATACTCCCAATCAAGAAAGGTAGTCATATCTACAAGCTGGACCCTACACTGCAAGATGGAGTACTGAGGGTGGGAGGGAGACTAAACAAATCTGCTATGCCAGAGGAGGCCAAGCATCCTGCTATCCTTTCTAAGGACCTCCGGGCTGCTACTCTCATTCTTCAGCATATACACCAGAGTATTGGACACAGTGGGAGGAATCACGTGCTTGCGAAGCTAAGACAAAGATACTGGATTCCAGGAGCTAATTCCGTAATAAGAAAAATACTCTCTCAATGCAT
Source organism: Somniosus microcephalus (assembly GCF_052327205.1). NCBI lineage: Eukaryota > Metazoa > Chordata > Chondrichthyes > Squaliformes > Somniosidae > Somniosus > Somniosus microcephalus. The sequence goes on along the minus strand of NC_140991.1, from coordinate 318,551,843 downwards.
TGTTTGCAGACGGTTACACGACCCTGGAAAGACCGATCACAAAGCTCTGCCTGCTACAAGAAGCAGCGTGAAAGGTTCCTGAACGAAAAAAGTGGACATTTATATTGTAAATATGTTGAACTCATTAGCTTATGACTCTTAAGAATGTTTGAGTAATTGATATGCTTCATGTGCCTAGTCAATTAGGGGCCGGAATGTAAGAGCCATAAAAGCTTAAGAAAATACTTTAAAATAGTGGTTAAATGGCATAATACAGTTAATTTACCTGACCGACTTATTGTATTAAGAAACCCCCTATTTTCTTGCTCCAGTAGTATAGTCCGAGACACCCCCTTCATTCTTGCCACAATGGAACAGTCCCTAAGCCACACATGGGTGCAGCCATTTTACAGTTTAAACTGCACGTGGCTAAAGGAGGCAGAAGTTGTGAGGTTTGGAGCAGTACAGTTTTTGACCGTGTTTGTTTATACGTGTTTGCTTTGTAATTCCGTTTGTTAAGTGTTATAGTAAACAGTTTAAAAGACAAAGCTACGTTTGGGAACGTTTTATTTCGACACGCGTCTACTCGTTGTTAAAAACCCCACAGCTCAGTGGCTGCCTGTTTGGAAACTAAGAAGCGCCACTACACCTCTATTCCCTTCTCCCTCATGGGCTTGTCCAGCCTCCCCTTAAATACATCTATACTATTCGCCTCAACCACTCCCTGTGGTAGCGAGTTCTACATTCTCACCACTCTCTGGGTAAAGAAGTTTCTCCTGAATTCCCTATTGGATTTCTTGGTGACTATCTTATATTGATGGCCTCTAGTTATGCTCTTCCCCACAAGTGGAAACATTCTCTCTGTATCCACTCTATCAAAACCTTTCATAATTTTAAAGATCTCTATTAGGTCACCCCGCAGCCTTTTTTCAAGAGAAAAGAGACCCAGCCTGTTCATCCTTTCCTGATAGGTATAACCTCACATTTCTGGTATCATCCTTGTAAATCTTCTCTGCACCCTCTCCAGTGCCTCTATATCCTTTTTATAATATGGCGACCAGAACTGTGCGCAGTGCTCCAAGTGTGGTCTAACCAAGGTTCGATACAGGTTTAGCATAACTTCCCTACTTTTCAATTCTATCCCTCCAGAAATAAACCCTAGTGCTTGGTTTGCTTTTTTTATGGTCTTGCTAACCTGTGTCGCAACTTTTAGTGTTGCAGCTTAACCCTTAATATGCCAGCAGGATCGGGGGAACGTAAGAACACAAGAAATAGGAGCAGGAATAGGCCACTTGGCCCCTCGAGCCTGCTCCGCCATTCAATAAGATCATGGCTGATCTTGGGCTCAAAGCCACTTCCCTGCCCGCTCCCCATAACCCTTCACTCCCTTATCTTGCAAAAATCTGTCTATCTCCACCTTAAATGTATTTAATGACCCAGCCTCCACGGCTCTCTGGGGCAGAGAATTCCACAGATTTACGACCCTCTGAGAGAAGAAATTCCTCCTCATCTCAGTTCTAAAAGGGCGACCCTTTATTCTAAAACTATGCCCCCGAGTTTTAGATTGCCCCACGAGGGGAAACATCCTCTCTGCATCTACCTTGTCGAGCCTCCTCAGAATCTGATAGTTGTACAGGGCCTTGGTGAGACCACATCTTGAGTATTGTGTGCAGTTTTGGTCGCCTTATCTGAGGAAGGATGTTCTTGCCATGGAATGAGTTCAGCAAAGATTCACCAGGCTGATACCTGGGATGGCAGGAATGACGTATGAGGAGAGATTGGGTCGATTGGGCTTGTACTCGCTGGAGTTTAGAAGAATGCGAGGGGATCTCATTGAAACTTATAAAATTCTGACAGGACTGGACAGACTAGATGGAGGAAGGATGTTCCCGATGGTCGGGGAGTCCAGAACCAGGGGTCTAAAGATAAGGGGTAAGCCATTTAGGACAGAAATGAGGAGGAATTTCTTCACCCAGAGAGTGGTGAACCTGTGGAATTCTCTACCACAGAAGGCAGTAGAGGCCAATACATTAAATATATTCAAGAAGGAGTTGGATATATTTCTTAAGGCTCAAGGGATATGGGGAGAAGGCAGGGACCGGGTACTGAATTTGGATGATCAGCCATGATCGCATTGAATGGTGGAGCAGGCTCGAGGGGCCGAATGGCCTACTCCTGCTCCTATCTTCTATGTTTCCAAGTAACCTGTTCAACCTTTCTTCATAAGTCAACCCCCTCATCTCTGGAATCAACCTCGTGAACCTTCTCTGAACTGCCTCCAATGCAAGTATATCCCTCCTTAAATAAGGAGACCAAAACTGTACGCAGTACTCAAGGTGTGGTCTCACCAATACCCTGTACAGTTGTAGCAGGACTTCCCTGCTTTTATACTCCAACCCCCTTGCAATAAAGGCTAACATTCCATTTGCCTTTCTGATTACTTGCTGTACCTGCATGCTAACTTTTTGTGTTTCATGCACAAGGACCCCCAGGTCCCTCTGAACTGTAGCATTTTGTAAAATCTCTCCATTTAAATAATTTTGCTTTTTTATTTTTCCTGCCAAAGTGGATAACCTCACATCTTTCCCACATTATACTCCATCTGCCAAATGTTTGCCCACTCACTTAGCCTGTCTATATCCCTTGGCGGATTCTTTGAGTCCTCTGCACAACTTGCTTTCCCACCCATCTTTGTATCATCCGCAAACTTGGCTACATTACACTCGGTCCCTTCATCCAAGTCATTAATGTAGATTGTAAATAGTTGAGGCCCCAGCACCGATCCCTGTGGCACCCCACTAGTTACCGTTTGCCAACCGGAAAATGCCCCATTTATCCTCGCGCTGTCCCAGCTGATGCTGTTCACATAAGAACATAAGAAATAGGAGCAGGAGTAGGCCAATCGGCCCCTCGAGCCTGCTCCACCATTCAATAAGATCATGGCTGATATGATCCTAACCTCAAATCTTCTATCAGTCTCCATCCACCCGAACCCATGTGATCTCCCGGGAGAGGCGAAAAACCAGATAAAAGACCCAGTGGCCAATTTGGGAGGAAAAAATCTGGGAAATTCCTCTCCGACCCATCTAGGCGATCGAAATTCTTCCAGGAGATCACTCTGTCCCTATATTTTCTACAGTACTTACCTTCTGTAAAGGCGATCTCCACCCCAGCCAGGAACAGGAATAAAACCATCTCCTGAAATCTAACACAGAATTTGTTTTCAGCTCACCTACTGTGATGCTACAGTAAGAATTTGCAGGCTACCTCTCTCTCTCTCTCTCTCTCAATCCAATCTCTACTTCTCTTTCTGTCTCCGATTTGACTCTAATTCACGCTAGTTTCTTCTCCATCATTCGCTCTGTTTCTTTCTCTATGCTTCAATTGGTTAAGGAGATGGACGATTGGTCCTGTTGTTCACCAAGCTCCCAGATGCCGCATTGACCTCGCTGCGCCGCTAGCAACTCCCACTTCCACCAATTTGCACCGCAAAATTAACTGGAGCTGAAAAGGGGAGGAAAGATCATCCAACTCATGGCGTTCACTGGGAGATCAATGTTCCCGTTGAGCTGCGCCGCTGCATGGCGGTCCCGCACAGGCCGTTTGCCGGCTCTACAGTAGGAAAAACCAAGCATGCACGGAAATTTGAATGGGCCGCTTATATGTTTCAATGAGATCATCTCTCATTCTTCTAAACTCCAGAGAGTATCGGCCCAGTCTACTCAATCTCTCCTCATAGGACAACCCTCTCACCCGGGACACCCACCCAGAGCATTGAAACTGTATACATAAAACACAGCAGGTATATACCATTATTATAACCATCACGCTATCACATCCAACCACTATAATTCATTTTCTGAAGTAATATTTGAATGAGAAGGTAATACATATCCAGCAAATTTGGAATCCTTAAACAGTCTTAAACAATCAGCCTTAACTGTCAGTTGATCACCATTGGGTTAATTTCACCACCTCTGGGTGAGGCCAGGAGGAGTGAGGTGGGCAGTGAAGGCCTAGAGATTCGTGTCGGGCGTTATTGGATCGGCCGCCCGTTATAGGCAGCGACTGATGTTCAGGTCCACTGACTGCAGTGGGAATGAATATCGGGCGCTGCGTATAACGGGGGGCCGACCCGATACCGCCCGCTTTGCGCTACCCCCCGGAGTCGAATTCCTAGGCCTATATCTCTGGATGAAGAAGCAAAGCAGCCCGCACACCATCTGTGGGCTGAAGCTCAAGTGAGCGACTCGTTTGTGGTGGTGGTTGTGAAGCTGGCTCATCTTTTGGACCAGCAAAATTAAATAGAACTTGGAAATTTTGCTTAAAAATGCAACGTGCGCAAATCTGCTCTCCCTCTGGAGTACAGAATCTGGAGATCAGCTTTATTTTGTCACGGAGCTGTGCACCCCATTCCTGCACCTTTTTTTTTTGTTCGCCATTGCAAACAGTTCTTCAGTAAAGGTCAACCTTTAATTCTGCAGAAGATTACAGAGCATTGACAAACCGGCCTCTGTTTTGTGCATGAATATAATTTTCATATGGTTAGCCTGACTTAATAATTTGACCTGTCAGCCGTGGCTCAGTGGGCAGCACCCTCGCCTCTGAGTCAGACGGCTGTGGGTTCAAGTCCCACTCCAGAGACTTCAGCACAAAAATCCAGGCTGACACTCCCACTGCAGTACTGAGGGAGCACTGCACTGTCGGAGGGGCAGTACTGAGGGAGTGCTACACTGTCGGAGGGGCAGTACTGAGGGAGCGCCGCACTGTCGGAGGGGCAGCACTGAGGGAGCGCCGCACTGTCGGAGGGGCAGTACTGAGGGAGCGCCGCACTGTCGGAGGGGCGGTACTGAGGGAGCGCTGCACTGTCGGAGGGGCGGTACTGAGGGAGTGCCGCACTGTCGGAGGGGCAGTACTGAGGGAGCGCCGCACTGTCGGAGGGGCAGTACTGAGGGAGCGCCGCACTGTCGGAGGGGCAGTACTGAGGGAGCGCCGCACTGTCGGAGGGGCAGTACTGAGGGAGCGCCGCACTATCGGAGGGGCAGTACTGAGGGTGTGCTGCACTGTCGGAGGTGCCGTCTTTCGGATGAGACGGTAAACGAAATCTGCGCTCTCAGGTGGACATAAAAGATCCCATGGCACTATTTCGAAGAAGAGCAGGGGAGTTCTCCCGGGGTCCTGGGGCCAATATTTATCCCTCAATCAACATCACTAAAACAGATTATCTGGTCATTATCACATTGCTGTTTGTGGGAGCTTGCTGTGCGCAATTGCCTGCCGCGTTTCCTACATTACAACAGTGACTACACTTCAAAAGTACTCCATTGGCTGTAAAGCCCTTTGGGATGTCCTGAGATTGTGTAAGGCGCTATAGAAATGTAAGTCTTTTTATTATAACTGTCAAACTGAGGCATGCAAGTGTTGTTAGGTGTGCATTCATGCTTATCCAGTTCTAGCTGTTGAGTGCTGCAGTTGTTCAGTTTTCCTAACCTTTGCCCTGTCCCCTTTGGTTGATTTGTGCGATAGATTGGCTTTTTGCAATGTTCTTCATGGATTCCCCGTTAATGGAGAATGTGCAAACAACTTATTCATAGCTTTTTGTCGCTTCCCCCCCCCCCCCCCCCAACCTGATGATGTGTCTTGCTTCGCTTTCCCAAGACTGCACTTTAAAAGAGCTAGACTGTAACGTACAGCTTTCGCTGACTTTAAGCTGCCTGTTTTTCAGTTGCTGGAGTGTGGGGGGAACCTTTTTGATGCAATCTCCATCGCAGTTAAAGCCGCACTTCATAATACCAGGTAAGGAATTGAATCACAGAAATTCACGGCACAGAAGGCGGCCATTCGGCCCATCGTGTCTGTACCAGCCGACAAAGAGCTCTCCAGCCCAATCCCAATTTCCAGCTCGTGGTCCGTAGCTCTGTAGGTTACGGCACTTCGAGTGCATATCCAATTGGTTTCACACGGACATGCCTCGGGTCTTGGGGACATTGTCAAAAGAAACATGCTATTCAGGTATGCTGAAGCAACTTTCTGCACTTTACAATACCAGTTACTAATAAACGTAGTAGCACTTGTAATAAACAGTGTGATTGTTCCTTATTTTGGGAATGTAATAAAAACCCATTGTAAGACACTGGAATCGATATCCGTATAAGAATATTCATCAAGGGCACCAGACAAATCCTTGATTTGAGCACGTAAATCTAGGCTGACACTCCAGTGCAGTGCTGAGGGAGTGCTGCACTGTCGGAGGTGCCGTCTTTCGGATGAGACGTTAAACCGAGGCCCCGTCTGCTCTCTCAGGCGGACGTTAAAAACACCCACGGCACCATTTTGAAGAAGAGCAGGGGAGTTATCCCCGGTGTCCTGGGGCCAATTTTTATCCCTCAATCAACATCACTGAATAATCAGATTATCTGGTCATTATCACATTGCTGTTTGTGGGAGCTTGCTGTGCGCAAATTGGCTGCCACGTTTCTTACATTACAACACTGACTACACTTCAAAAAGTACTTCATTGGCTGTAAAGCGCTTTGGGACATCCGGTGGTTGTGAAAGGCGCTATAGAAATGCAAGTCTTTAACCAGTTTTCGCCTACGCGTTAATGATGTCTAAATTTGGCTCACCGAGTTTTCATGCATCAACCGGTTTGGATTATATTAGCATTGACACAACCAACCCCCATCAGGATCAGCACAACCTGCTGAGTGAATTCCTTAACCGTTCTTTGCCAGATCATCAAAAAAGGATTCGAACAACAAAGCCAAGAACAAATAATTGGTTATTTGCCTTCGAACCATAGTCGGCAGCACATAAACTTTAAACATTGAGTATGCAAGGAAGTAGTAGCTAGGGTTAATTGACTAAGTAAGAGGTTACGAAGGCAATTCAGGTATGAGGCCCCACCTCCGCTCATCTGCTGAAACCCTCATCCATGCCTCTGTTACCTCTAGACTCGACTATTCCCACGCACTCCTGGCCAGCCTCCCACGTTCTACCCTCCATAAACTTGAGGTCATCCAAAGCTCGGCTGCCCCGTGTCCTAACTCGCACCAAGTCCTGTTCGCCCATCACCTCCTGTGCTCACTGACCTACATTGGCTCCCGGTTAAGCAACGCCTCGATTTTAAAATTCTCACCTGTGTTTTCAAATCCCTCCATGGTCTCCTCGCCCCCCCTCCCTATCTCTGTAACCTCCTCCAGCCCCACAACCCCCCAAGATCTCTGCGCTCCTCTCATTCTGGCCTCTTGAGCATCCCTGATTTTTCTCGCTCCACCATTGGTGGCCGTGCCTTCAGCTGCCTGGGCCCTAAGCTCAAATTCCCTGCCCAAAATCTCTGCACCTTTCCTCCTTTTAAGACGCTCCTTAAAACCTCCCTCTTTGACCAAGCTTTTGGTCATCTGCCCTAATTTCTCCTTATGTGGCTCGGTGTCAAATTTTGTTTTATAACGTTCCTGTGAAGCGCCTTGGGACGTTTTACTACATTAAAGGCGCTAGATAAATACATGTTGGTGTTCTGTTACAGTAATTCAGCATTAACTGCTTGCTGATTATAAATTTACAATGTCTGAGATTGTTATGAATTGATGAGATTAATTTAATATTAAATTCCATAGATAGTTGACGAATTAACAGCATGAGAGAGCTGGTCTATTGAATAGTTTAAAGTCTGTGAACTTGTAGTTAGCAATGTTTCCAGAACGTGTACGATGTCGTGCTTGTGAATTGCCGTGGGTAAACTGGCTGCCTTGCCTTCCTCTGGAAGGTTGGTGTTAACCTGCGGAGATGTTGGAGTGCTGAACCTCGCTGTGGCGATGCGCTATCCGTTCCTCCTGCTCGGCTCCTGGTTAAATTCACCTTCCGTGCTGGTAGCTGTATCTGGGCTAGCTGGCTTAAATCTCACCTCCCCTGATCTTGGGGAAACGTGTACATCTAAGTGACACACTTGTATCTGGCAAGTACAATCTTAATTTCATTAACTTTTCTGTCAGAGATGCGCTTTACGATTTTACAGAGACACCTGTCTTTTTATTATTAGTTCCTGGGATGTGGGCGTCGCTGGCAAGGCCGGCATTTATTGCCCATCACTAATTGCCCTTGAGAAGGTGGTGGTGAACCGCCGCCTTGAACCGTTGCAGTCTGTGTGGTGAAGGTAATCCCACAGTGCTGTTAGGGAGAGAGTTCCAGGATTTTGACCCAGCGACGATGAAGGATCGGCCGATATATTTCCAAGTCAGGATGGCGTGTGACTTGGAGGTGGTGGTGTTCCCATGCGGATACGTATATTGGACCAAGAACTCCTATAGGCTACTGCTGCAAAGACATTGGCTGAAAGAGGACTATTTTGGACAAAGGAAATATGACTTAACACTTTCACTTAATTTTCTCCTTCCTACCAAGAATTCCAAAGGTCAGAGTGCTAGAAGATGATGAAGGTTCCAAGGAAATTGAACTCTCTGATGATCCATACGACTGCATTCGGCTCAATGTAGTAAATGTGCCTTGCATCATCACTTTAAGCAAAGTAAGAAAAATCTCTCTTTTTACAAATATCTTACCAAAAACTCCTAAGTAAAAATACATGATCTCTTGCTGTTGGGACGTGCAGAGGATTTCATTTAAAAATCATATTGCAATAGGGTAACGACTGTTTTTATGCTTAAGCTGTTATACGGTGTCGGCCGTGTCCCAGTTGGTAGCACACTCACATTTTGAGGTTGTGGGTTCAAGTCCCACTCCAGAGAATTGAGCACAAAAATCTAGGCTGACACCAGTGCTCCCTGTCAGCTGCGCTTTGTTCTGTGCGGCCTGTTTCTTTTAATGCGTGGTCCCTTTAAATTTCAGCACATGCGCGGTATTTACAATGGAAAAACCAGTGAGCGGCCTGCGCGGGATCTTGCACGGCCATGCAGCTCAGAGGGAGCATGGCTGACACTCCAGTGCAGTACTGAGGGAGCGCCGCACTGTCGGAGGGGCAGTACTGAGGGCACGCCGCACTGTCGGAGGGGCAGTACTGAGGGCACGCCGCACTGTCGGAGGGGCCGTACTGAGGGAGCGCCGCACTGTCAGAGGGACAGTACTGAGGGAGCGCTGCAGTGTCGGAGGGGCAGTACTGAGGGAGCGCTGCACTCTCCGAGGGGTCGTACTGAGGGAGAGCTGCACTGTCGGAGGGGCAGTACTGAGGGAGCGCTGCACTATTGGAGGTGCCGTCTTTTGGATTAGAAGTTAAACCGAGGCCCCATCTGCCCCCTCAGGTGGATGTAAAAGATCCCGTGGCCACTATTTCGAAGAAGAGCAGGAGAGTTCTCCCCGGTGTCCTGGGATCAATATTTATCCCTCAATCAATATCACTAAAACAGATTATCTGGTCATTATCACATTGCTGTTTGTGGGAGCTTGCTGTGCAAAATTTGGCTGCCGCGTTTCCTACATTACAACAGTGACTACACTTCAAAAAGTACTTCATCGTGCGGCATTGACCAGTTGGGCCGAATGGCCTGTTTCTGTGTTGTACACTCTATGTAAATCACAGATGCATTTCCCTTCATGGTACCGAGCTGAGGTTTCCTCCATCCATCCTCCTCTTTGCACTAATAGGATCTCTAGCTGAAGACAACCAGAATGACCCCAGGGCTAGCTGAAGAGACAGGCTCCAGCGCACCGCTCAAGCCCAGTATAGACCTCCTGCTGCCTCAGCCTAATGCAGTGTCTCGCTCCCCATCTGCAAATCCCAGCCCCACTATTGGGAATGACTCCAACCTCATCTAAGGATTGATAGGGTAGTCGTGGAGAAGATGTTTCCCCTTGCAGGGAGACTAGAACTAGGGGCCATAAATATAGTCACTAATAAAGCCAATAGGGAATTCAGGAGAAACTTCTTTACCCAGAGAAGGGTGAGAATGTGGAAATTCTACCACAGGAAGTAGTTGAGGCGAATAGCATAAATGCATTTAAGTGGGAAGCTAGATAAACACACGAGGGAGAAGGGAATCTGTTGCCAGAGTCTATAATTAAGGATAGGGTGACTGAACACCTCGCAAATTTTCAGTTGATCAGAGAGAGCCAGCATGGATTTGTGAAAGGTAGGTCATGCCTGACAAAAACCTGATTGAATTTTTTGAGGAGGTGACTAAAGTAGTGGACTGGGGAATGTCTATGGATGTTATTTATATGGACTTCCAGAAGGCATTTGATAAAGTCCCACATAAGAGACTGTTAACCCACGGAATTAAGGGCAAATTATTGACCTGGTTAGGAAATTGGCTGAGCGGCAGGAGACAGGCAGTAGGGATAATGGGCAGGTACTCAAGATGTGACTAGTGGTGTCCCGCAGGGATCTGTGTTGGGGCCTCAACTATTCATAGTATTTATTAACGACTTAGACAATGGCATAGAAAGTCATTTATCCAAATTGGCCGATGACACAAAGATAGGTGGCATTGTAGATGAAAGCATAAAATTACAAAGGGATCTCTGGGATGGCCGGAATGACATATGAGGAGAGATTGGGTCGGTTGGGCTTATACTCGCTGGAGTTTAGAAGAATGAGAGGGGATCTCATCGAAACTTATAAAATTCTAACAGGACTGGACAGACTAGATGCAGGAAGAATGTTCCCGATGGCGGGGGAGTCCAGAACCAGGGGTCACAGTCTAAGGATAAGGGGTAAGCCATTTAGGACTGAGATGAGGAGGAATTTCTTCACCCAGAGAGTGGTGAACCTGTGGAATTCTCTACCACAGAAGGCAGTTGAGGTCAATTCATTAAATATATTCAAGAAGGAGTTGGATATATTTCTTAAGGCTAAAGGGATCAAGGGGGTATGGGGAGAAAGCAGGGACAGGTTACTGAATTTGGATGATCAGCCATGATCGCATTGAATGGCGGAGCAGGCTCGAGGGGCCGAATGGCCTACTCCTGCTCCTATCTTCTATGTTTCTATATCGATTAAGTGAATGGGCAAAACTGTGGCAAATGGATTTCAATGTAGGCAAATGTGAGGTCATCCACTTTGGACCTAAAAATGATAGAACAGGGTACTTTCTAAAACAATGGAGGTCCAAAGAGACTTGGCGGTCTAGGTACATAGATCATTAAACAGGTACAGAGAATAATCAAAAAGATTAATGGGATGCTGGCCTTTATATCTAGAGGACTAGAATACAAGGGGGTAGAAGCTATGCTGCAGCTGTACAAAATCCTGGTTAGACCACACCTGGAGCACTGGGAGCAGTTCTGGGCACCACACCTTAGGAAGGATATATTGGCCTTGGAGGGAGTGCAGCGTAGGTTTACCAGAATGATACCCGGACTCCAAGGGTTAAGTTACGAGGAGAGATTACACAAACTAGGACGATAGCAAAATACTGCAGATGCTGGAAATCGTGGTTTCCCCCCCCCCCCACTTCCTTTTTTTTCTCTCTCCCACATGGCAGCTGTCTCTCTCTCTGCCAGAACATTTCACACCTAATCTGAGCCGTCTTTTGTCTCCACTAGTCCGATCACCATCTCGTCTGGTTTTGAATACCTCTTAATGTCTCTTCACTTCTTTTGTTCTCTCCCAGCCCTGCCTTTCGATCTATTTCATTTCCTTTCCAGTTTTGAAAAAGGGTTTCGACCCGAAACATCGATTCTAATTTCTCTCCATGGATGTTGCCTGACCTGCTGAGTTTTTCCAGCATTTTCTGTTGTTATTACGCAAACTAGGGTTGTATTCCTTAGAATTTAGAAGGTTATGGGATCGAAATTTTCAAGCTATTATGGGGAACAGGTAGGGTTAAATGTCTTATCCGAAAGACGGCCCCTCCGACAGTGCAGCACTCCCTCAGCCCTGTACTGGAGTGTCAGCCTAGATTTTGTGCTCAAGTCTCTGGAGTGGGACTTGAACCCATGACCTTCTGACTCAGAGGCGAGGGTGCTGCCCACTGAGTCACGGCTGACACTCACTGTGCTTTATCTCAATGAGGTCACTGGTGATTTGGTCATCCAGTTTTACGATTGATGAAGTGATTCTATTTTGTGCAGGATGTATAGTTTGACCCCCTTGCCTGTAGCAGTTTGTCGTGATATAATGGACCTGCAGAGAATAGGTTGTTTAGCTCTTTCCTGACCTGCCCCAGGGCCCTTCCAAGACCGCCAGTGGAAAGTCTTTCTGCTTCGATTCTGCTCCACCCAATTCGTGTTCCCGGTCCCTGAGCTTGGAGTCTCTTGTGATTTCCAGCTGCAAGCAACCTGCTTTGCAGTAGTTTTTTTTTTTAAATAGCTTGTTGATGTTCACTGATCCATCCATCCCAAACTGCACTGAATGCAACGCTGCAGGGAGCCCATGAAGATAGTTTTTATATTTATGAATGTAGTTAAAACCCCCTCAAACTTTCAAAATAGATTTGCATAATGTCTGTTATGTCTTCCATCCCTAAATGAAATAACTGCCTCTGTAGCACCTGGCTTTTTGAAACGTAAGAACATACGAATTAGGAGCAGGAGTCGGCCATTCGGCCCCTCGAGCCTGCTCCGCCATTCAATAAGATCATGGCTGATCTTCGACCTCAACTCCACTTTCCCGCCCGATCCCCATATCCCTCGATTCCCCTAGAGTCCAAAAATCTATCGATCTCAGCCTTGAATATACTCAACGATTCAGCATCCACAGCCCTCTGGGGCAGAGAATTCCAAAGATTCACCACCCTCTGAGTGAAGAAATTCCTCCTCATCTCAGTCCTAAATGGCCGACCCCTTATCCTGAGACTGTGACCCCTGGTTCTAGACTCTCCAGTCAGGGGGAACCAGCCTCTCGGCATCTCGTTACATGCGTTACTGATGTTGCTGCTTGTCTTTCACAGATCGGTCACAGGCACGTGGTAGATGCCACCTCGCAGGAGGAAGCTTGCTGTATGGCCAGTCTGTTGGTCTCTGTCACCAGCAAAGGGACCATGACTTGCTTCAGGAAAGTGGGAGGAGGCAGTTTGGACCCAGCCAGCGTCTTTGAAATGTTAGAGGTATGAATTGATGCCTTTAAAGGCACAGGTTATTGAATGGTTGGGTTGCCTCTGTTGCAATTCACCTCGATCGTGTGGCGATCACCTTTTTATCTTTCGCCTTTGTATATTGTCTTGGGCTTTCAATGCAGTTGCTGTACAAGCCAAACCGGTGAATTGGCCAATGAAATCATGCTATCCAATCTGATGATTGCAATTGACTGACTGAGTTTGGTATGTGAACAAGTACAAAAGCAATCACCCCTGTTATCATTCACCATTACCGGGTACGGTAGCACAGTGGTCCTGTTACTGGGCTAGTAATCCAGAGGCCTGGGTTAATGATCCGGAGACGGGGGTTCAAATCCCACCACGGCAGCTGGGGGAATTTAAATTCAGTTAATTAAATAAACCTGGAATAAAAAGCTAGTATCAGTAACGATTGTTGTAAAAACCCATCTGGTTCACTTAATGTCCTTTAGGGAAGAAAATTTGCTGAGCTTACCCGGTCTGACCTCTATGCGACTCCAGCCCCATGGCAATGTGGTTGACTGTTAACTGCCCTCTGAAATGGCCGAGCGAGACACTCAGTTGTCAAGAAGGCGGCACATCTCGAGGGCGATTAGGGATGGGCAATAAATACTGGCCTTGCCAGCGATGCCTGAATAAAATAAATAAATAAATTCCCTAACTGAAGGGCTGATCAAGCCACCCACTGCGTCTGCTCCAAGTGGTTGCTAAGAGGTGTGCAGGAGCGGTATGGGTGGACACGCGCGCGCTTTCTTACTCTCCCTCTGAGGCAGGAGCTCGCTTTCATTTTGCCGTTCTTGGGAGCTAAAACCCAGGTGTCCCGCCAATACTGCAGCCTATCAGTTTACTGATTTATTACCTCACCAGGCTGACTGACTGAAATCTGCAGCTACAACCAATCTGCCGTCTAATGAACCCCCATCAGCTAAGCATTTGTTGTACGTGGCTGCTGGTTTCTTTGCACGGTTGATTGCATTAACTGGAAATATAACCCCCTTTGCTATTGCTCCCCCTCCTCAAGTGAGTCCCTAGTGTTGTCTCCACCCAGTGGGAATGTTTCAGACTTCCGAAGAAGTGAGATGTTGCTTACCTGTTTCACGTTAACACATTTCAGATCTTTCGTGGTGAATTAGAAATAGGGCATAATTTGATAAAAACACAATACTGTTGGCAATGCTGGATCGCCCTTGGTCACCTGGTCACTGAATGACTGATGGCAGCAGTACCATAATGGGGAAAAGATGCTTTCTCCCGCCTCCGCCTACCTCACCGGTGGTGGTTTGTCACCCCGCTCTCCAGATGCAGGCTTCCAGCTGTTGTGTTTGCACAGTTCTGAAATGAATTCTCAATCTGCCAGCTTGTGTTTCCAGAAACTGCAACCGTCTTTTCACTCTCGCTTTGGTTTGGACGCACGATTCTGGATGCGAATAAAATTGGGTTTCCCCGCATAATTCGCAGATTAAAATTGCACGACGTCGCCGTATTTCGGCCCTCGAAATCATAACAACCCGCAGAGTTTAAAATATCCCACTGTCAGAGTAGCAGCCTTTAACCTCCCTGATCGGGGCTGCCTGTGAATTTGAATTGTGAGCAACAGCATGTTTTTATTGTCGAGCTGTCCTCGGTAAAAGGAAATGGAAAGTGTGGATTGCCGATCTCCTTAATTCCACTCCGTTATTCTGCTGAGCTCCAACTCGCACCCACCTACACTCTATTGAACATCGATAAGCTGAACTGTCACTAACAAAATGTTATTGCCTTCTAATTATATTACATTTTAGTTCACACACTACCTGTAAAGACATACTTCCAGCTATATGCAATTTAAATACACTGCTGGTAGAGGCTGGTAAAGCCAAGGCTCTTTGTCGGCAGGAACTTATGGTTGTGGTGAGGGGAAGGTCAGGAGAGGGCATCACGCAGAGAGAAGGAGCTGCAAGGGGAGCTCATCAGGGCGGGCGAGTTGGAGGGAAATATAAAAATCCTGACTCCCCAAAGCCTTTCCACCATCTGCAAGGCACAAGTAAGGAGTGTGATGGAATACTCTCCACTTGCCTGGATGAGTGCAGCTCCAACAACACTCAAGAAGCTCGACACCATCCAGGACAAAGCAGCCCGCTTGATTGGCACCCCATTCACCACCTTAAACATTCTCTCCCTCCACCACCGGCGCACCGTGGCTGCAGTGTGTACCATCTACAAGATGCACTGCAACAACTCGCCAAGGCTTCTTCGGCAGCACCTCCCAAACCTGTGACCTCTTCCACCTAGAAGGACAAGGGCAGCAGGCGCATGGGAACACCACCACCTCCAAGCTCCCCTCCAAGTCACACACCATCCTGACTTGGAAATATATCGGCCGTTCCTTCATCGTCGCTGGGTCAAAATCCTGGAACTCCCTCCCTAACAGCACTGTGGGAGCACCTTCACCACACGGACTGCAGCGGTTCAAGAAGGCGGCTCGCCACCACCTTCTCGAGGGCAACTAGGGATGGGCAATAAATGCTGGCTTTGCCAGCGACGCCCACATCCCATAAATGAATTTTTTTTAAGTTTGTACTATGTGCACTGTCAAGCATGGAGTCTCTGTTCCTTGATATTTCTCCAATACATTATGTGGCTGGCGGCATCATTTTGAGCGGGGTAGGTTAGCCAACGCCAGATCTCCTCTGCTCCCCCCCAACTTGGAACTGCCTTCTTCATAATGTACCACCTGCAATCTCAGTTACAAACTCGCCCAACTGGGGCGAGCACAGTGGCGGGGTGGCGCAGTGTTTTGGAGTGCCAGTATCTAGTTTCATAGAATGGTGCACTGCAGGGTCAGTTTGCTGAGTTCTGGATCCCAGCCACACTTCTGTGAAGAAGTACTGAATGAAGGCCACATGGCATTTATGGGTGGAGGGAAGAAATCTGAACAACAACTTGTATTTATATAGCGCCTTTAAAGTAGCAAAACGTCCCAAGGTGTTTCACAGGCGTGTTATAAGACGAAAACGTTTGACACTGAGCCACACAAGGAGAAATTAGGACAGGTGACCAAAAGCTTGGTCAAAGAGGTCGGTTTTAATGAGCCGTCTTAAAGGAGGAGAGAGAGGTGGAAAGGTTTAGGGAGGGAATTCCAGAGCTTGGGGCCCAGGTAGCTGAATGCATGGCCGCCAATGGTTGCGCAATTAAAATCAGGGATGCTCAAGAGGGCAGAATTAGAGGATTACAGATATCTCGTGGTGGGGGGCCGGTGATTGCTGGGCTGGAGGAGATTACAGAGATAGGGAGGGAGCGAGGAGGCCATGAAGGGATTTGAAAACAAGGATGAGAATTTTGAAATCGAGGCGTTGCTCAACCGGGAGCCAAAGTAGGTCAACGAGCACAGGGGGTGATGGGTGAACGGGACTTGGTGCGAGTTAGGACACGGGCAGCCGAGTTTTGGATGACCCAAGTTTACGGAGGGTAGAATGTGGGAGGCCGGCCAGGAGTGTGTCGGAATAGTCAAGTCTAGAGGTAATAAGGGCATGGAATCCCTCCCTTTTTTTCCTTCACAATCTTCCTCCACGAGCTTTAGCAAAGGTGCTTGGGGCCAACTATTAAGAGGCACCCAAGAACAACTCTTCCCTCACCTCCAACAAGTGCGAGGAGCTCATGGACTTCTTTGTCTCTAAGATTGAGACCATTCGTTCAGCTGCCTCTGCCACTTCCCTTCCTTCCCCCCACCCCCCCCCCCCCCCCCCCGAGATATCGGCGCTCCTCTAATTCTGGCCTCTTGCACATCCCTGATTATAATCGCTCCACCATTGGCGGCCGTGCCTTCAGCTGCCTCGGCCCTAAGCTCTGGAATTCCCTCCCTAAATCTCTCCGCCTCTCTCTCCTCCTTTAAGACGCTCCTTAAAACCTCCCTCTTTGACCAAGCTTTTGGTCACCTGCCCTAATATCTTCTTATGTGACTTTGCTTTCTCTTTTTGATATAAAATTTCTAAATGTTATGTCCTGTGATTGAAATTCACCCCAATCGTGCATCTTTACCAGCTTCTATGCACGTGTGCCTGCACGGTCACCCGAACTTGCACAATCCTGTTACTTTGACCCAGAATCAGAAACTCATGGGACCTGAACTAGTGAGATTCGAAAACCCACTACAACCTGAAATGGGCGAGTCCAAGCTGAAACAAACATACAGTACAAGCAAAAATAGACGTGTGCCACGTCCCCGCTAAGTTTTTGGTCATCTGTCCTAATATCTCTTTATGTGGCTCGGTGTCAAATTTTGTTTGATTAATCGCTCCTGTGAAGCGCCTTGGGATATTCTACTATGTTAAAGGCACTATATAAATGCAAGTTATTGTTGTGCAAGAGACAGTAGCAAGCAGTGATACCAGAATGCAAGTTTATCCCTGGAATTACATTTTTGTTTTATGCCCGTCCTTCCCTATATCGTGAACCCTCGGCCTGGAAAATGTGTGTGTGTGGGGGGGAGGGGGCAAAGAGGGAGAAAATGTTGGGAAGATAAATTAATCCAAGCCCCTCTTGAACATCTCCTAGTTCACGAGTGCCACTTGTCTCGGTATTTATAGATCAGAAAAGGTGTTGCCTGCCCACCCTCTCCATCTTTGAAAATGGTAAAACGATCAGATTTTCTAATCTGAGATTTGCAGTTGTGTTTAATACCCGATTAGGATTAAGGGAGTAGTTTTCCATGTAGGCCCAGGGGGCGGGGAACCGCCAACACCACTCGGGAAAATTACTCCTGAATTCCAAAAAACCCCTCTTCCAGGATGAAGTTAACCCTTTTTTTCTCTTTCTCTCTGTGGTCAGGCAGGAAAACGAGTCGGAAAAGATTTGCATAAAGCATTACAGACCGCTTTGGAGAAAGAAGAAAGTTTAGGAAAGAAACGACAAAAAGTTGGATTTCTTGGTTGACATTTGCACTGTGAATACTTTTTTTTCAATAAAGATTTGTTTAAAAATGCTGTATCTGTTGCTTGCGAATTTACAGTATTTAACATGAAGTTTATATATAGAGAAGCTGGATTTGTTTTCATTAGAGCAAAGGAGGTTGAGGGGTGATTTGATCGAGGTGTACACGATTATGACGGGTTTGGATAGGCTAGACGGGGAAAGGCTGTTCCCACTAGTTGATGGTACAAGGATTAGGGGCCACAGATTTAAGGTTTCGGGCAAGAGATACAGGGGGGATGTGAGGAAAAACCTTTTTTACGCAGCGAGTGGCGAGGACCTGGAACTCGCTGCCGACGGAAGTGGTGGAAGCGGAGACACTCAATGTTTTCAAGGGGAGACTGGATAGGCACTTGAGGGAAATAAACTTGCAGGGCTACGGGGATAGAGCGGGGGAATGGGACTGACTGGATTTGCTCTACAGAGAGCCGGCACGGACTCGATGGGCCGAATGGCCTCCTGTGCCATTATGACTTGCCCTGCAATAAATTATATGCGGAACAAATGGGAAATCGTATTCATTCCATACAGTAATTCGGAGCCAAGTTTACAAAACAGGACAACTTGCTTGCGAAACAGGAGGTCAGACTGATTGCCTTAAAACGAACCTCACAAGAGCACTCACTCGCTCACAACACCGTGGCATTTCTTCCCACACTCCTCATCCTTGACCCTGCGAGCACAACTGGCAGTGCCAGTTTCTGCATCTTCAAGGTATTTTGGGGCTTTGGAGTCACTCCCACTCAAGCCTGGGTTGAAACTCCCGAAACTCACAGAATTCTTCTGTAACTGATGGTCTGTGTTAGGTTCTTCAAGCGGGTCCTTGGGTTGAAAGGACAGCGTTCTAATCCACTATGCCACTCAATCTCAGTGTTTTTTGACCTTCTATCCAATGAAGTGTACGGGTACAGTTTCTCTCTTCCCTTGTGTGGGGACATTGAGGCCAGTGGTAGAATCCCCAACTCAATGACTTATTTTTCAAAAACAATTAGCAGTCCAGTGTTTCGCTAGCCACGATATATTTTTCCCTGCCTCTAATTTCTGCATTTAAGCATCCCAAACCAGACCTTATTCTTCTTGGGCCCCCAACTGGCATTCTCCACTCCCTGCCCAACCCTACACCAAACTCATCTTCCCGACTATAGTGGGCCTGCTTACCCTCCATCGTAGCATCCAATAAGGACATTCTTTGTGTAATGAAAGCTACGTCTGATGTGTGTGTAGAGTGCCATATGAAGATTGGCCTTCTGGACCGTCCAACACTCTAATATCAAGAGCCAAATTATGCCAAATTTATTATTAGAGTTTCGAAGAATGAGAGGTGATCTCATTGAAACATAAAGTTCTTACAAGGCTTGACCGGGTAGATGCTGAGAGGCTGTTTCCCCTGGCTGGAGAGTCTAGAACCAGGGGTCACAGTCTCCGAATAAGGGGTCGGCCATTTAGGACTGAGATGAGGAGGAATTTCTTCACTCGGAGGGTGGTGAATCTTTGGAATTCTCTGCCCCAGTGGGCTGTGGAGGCTCAGTCGTTGAGTATATTCAAGAAAGAGATCGATAGATTTTTGGATATTAAGGGAATCAAGGGATATGAGGATAATGCAGGAAAGTGGAGTTGAGGTCAAAGATCAGCCATGATCTTATTGAATGGCGGAGCAGGCTCGAGGGGCCAGACGGCTGACTCCTGCTCCTAATTCTTGTGTTCATGTTGCAGTATATTTCCATTGACCCTCTTACAAATTTCAACAGGTTTGCACGGGCACTCATAAGTGGACCTTGTGCACCTTACTATCTGGAATGCACCTTTATTACCCAGTGTCTAGTTAAGCAATAGCATGACCGAGGGCTTGTAACACGGAACCTTTGTGTTTATTGGCTACTGTAATATAGAAACATAGAAGATAGGAGCAGGAGTAGGCCATTCAGCCCTCGTGCCTGCTCTGCCATTTAATGAGATCATGGCTGATCATCTAAATTTAGTACCCTGTCCCTGCTTTCTCCCCATATCCCTTGATCCCTTTAGCCTTAAGAAATATATCTAACTCCTTCTTGAATATATTTAATGAATTGGCCTTAACTGCCTTTTGTGGTAGAGAATGCCACAGGTTCACCACTCTCTGGGTGAAGAAATTCCTCCATCTCAGTCCTAAATGGCTTACCCCTTAACTTTAGACTGTGACCCCTGGTTCTGGACTCCTCCGCCATCGGGAACATCCTTCCTGCATCTAGTCCTGTTAGAATTTTATAAGTTTCAATGAGATACCCTCTCATTTTTCTAAACTCCAGCGAATATAAGCCCAATCGACCCAATCTCTCCTCATACGTCATTCCTGCCATCCCAGGTATCAGTCTGGTGAATCTTCGCTGCACTCTCCCCATGGCAAGAACATCCTTCCTCAGATAAGGCGACCAAAACTGCACACATTACTCGAGGTGTGGTCTCACCAAGGCCCTGTACAACTGCAGCAAGACATCCTTGTTACTGTACTCAAACCCTCTTGCTATGAAGGCCAACATACCATTTGCCTTCTTAACCGCCTGCTGCACCTGCATGCTCACCTTCAGCGACTGGTGCACAAGTACACCCAGGTCTCGTTGCACTTTCCCTTCTCCCAATCTATTGCTGTTCAGATAATAATCTGCCTTCCTGTTTTTGCCACCAAAGTGGATAACCTTGCATTTATCCACATTATACTGCATCTGCCATGCGTCTGCCCAATCACCCAACCTGTCCAAATCATACTGGAGTTTCTCGGCATCCTCCTCACGGCACACACGTCCACCCAGCTTTGTGTCGTCTGCAAACTTGGAGATATTACATCTAGTTCCCTCATCTAGATCATTAATATATATTGTGAATAGCTGGAGTCCAAGCACCGATCCCTGCGGTACCCCACTAGTCACTGCCTGCCACTCGGAAAATGACCCGTTTATTCCAACTCTTTGCTTCCTGTCTGCCAACCAGTTCTCTATCCAAGTCAGTACCTTACCCCCAATCCCATGTGCTTTAACTTTACACGTGGACACATGCCACCACGAGCATTTACCTGTTTTATGGAAGGCAGACTGAAGAGCACCTTGTAAGACACGGCGCAATTGTAAAGCAACAAACTGGTTTTATTGTGCATAAAGTACGTGAGTGAACAGAACATGGCTTCATCAATTTCCTACCAGTACTTACAAAAGCACAATTCTGCTGCTGTTAAAGGCAAAAACTCACTTTCAAGCTAATCCCTAGCTAACTGGCTATATTGTCCTCTGTTACAAGCTGTGCATATTCATGTGCCCAGCTTTGCATCTCTATTTCAGGGAGAACAAGAGAGATTTCTCTCCTCCCTAAGACTGTGAACAAAAACCTTTCTGATTGCATTAATAGGCATTCCATCCACATCAACTGAGAATGAAGGAGAGTATTTTTGACTACAAATGCATCTTGATGGAGCAACCATTTTACCTCGTGGACCCCTCTGGTCTTCCTATTATTTAAACACTGCAACAACATGCACAAATAAACAAGTTTATGCTTCTCCCATCTCACTTTGGGTAGTGCATTAACACCTCAAATCACCAAGACCCACCACATTAATATCTTGATGTTAGAGCCAATACATTCTGCATACTCCTGGGAGTTAACCATTTGTGAGCGGAATCTAACTTTGTAGCAATATAACATAAGTTAAAACAAATCCTCTTGCAGGTAAAAGTCCCAAAACATTACTGACCCTTTGAGCTTTGCCGCTGATTTTTTAATTCATTCGTGGGATGTGGGCGCCGCTGGCAAGGCCGGCATTCATTGCCTAGTGTCAGCTGTGGCTCAGTGGGCAGCACCCTCGCCTCTGAGTCAGAAGGTTGTGGGTTCAGGTCCACTCCAGGGACTTGAGCACACAAAGCTAGGCTGACACTCCAGTACAGTACTGAGGGAGCGCTGCACTGTCAGAGGTGCTGTCTTTTGGATGAGACTTTAAACCGAGGCCCCGTCTGCTCTCAGGTGGACGTAAAAGATCCCACGGCACTATTTCGACGAAGAGCAGGGGAGTTCTCCCCGGTGTCCTGGGGCCAATATTTATCCCTCAATCAACATCACTAAAACAGATTATCTGGTCATTATTGTTGTGTATGTAATAGGTATGTTACTTTAAACCTATGGCCAGGGCAGCACTACTTTGTAGGGCGTTGTGATACCGTAGTACCACTCCTGGCCATAGGGGTATAAATAGTACTGTGGGTACTGATCTCCCCTCAGTTTCCTGCCTGTTGGTATTAAGTAAAGACCTACGTTGAATCTTCCAAGCTGTCTCGTCATTATTGCATTAAATATAGACACATACTTTATACTGGCGACGAGTAAGGTTCGAACTCACCAGTACACGGTGCAACAAAGGAACGGTAGCAGTACGGAGAGAGAAGGAGAGAGGCTTCTTACCAGCCAGCCTGCAGAGTCCAGCGTCGACCGAAGGAGGCTGCCCAGCACTCCGGGTTCGGGAGGAGCGGCAGCAACGGAGCGAGAGAGGTTTCCAGTGGAGGCTGCGGGAGCTGAGAGAAGAGGCTGAACGGGCGCTCCAGCCACGGGGCAAAAGTCCACCCAGGGCCAGGGAAACTGAAATCCTTCCCGGGGAACGGGAGCTGCAAAGGCCAGAACGGGCAGGCGATCTGGGGAACAAACGGAGCCACAAGGACTAGCGGGCCACGAGAGGGGAAGGTCGTTGTTAATAGCGGCGGTGGCAATAACGGGAGCTGCAAGGGCCAAAAATAACGACGCTGGAGAGAGGTCGTTGACAGCAGAGGGAGAAAAGGTGGGAAAAACGCCATCTAGTGGAGAAAGCGGGGAAAGTTTTTTTTTCTCTTCAAAAGTTTAAAATGGCTAAAGAAGGTTGTTTGTCAGCATTTGTTGAGGACACAGAAGAGTGGGATGCCTATATCGAAAGGCATGAACTTTATTGCATAGTAAACAAGGTGGAAGATGACCAAAAGGTAGCAACCTTATTAAATTTTATGGGGGCAAAAACATACGGTCTGCTGAGGAATCTTCTTACTCCAGAAAAGCCAGCAGACAAAACGTACGCCGAAATTGTTGATACGTTAAGGGAACATTTAAACCCTAAGCCACCATTTATAGCGGAAAGGTACCGCTTCTACAGACGCGACCAAAGGAATGATGAGTCGCAGGCAGCCTATTTAGCTGAGCTCAGAAGGTTGTCCAAACATTGCCAGTTTGGAGCCATATTGGCGGACGCGATCAGAGACAGATTTGTCTGTGGCATGTTAAATGAGAATACCCGTAAACGGTTGCCAAGAAACAGCTCAGCCTAAATCAGGCGATTGAAATAGCATCGCCCCACGAAGCAGCAGCACAAGGTGCTGCTCAAATACGACAAAACACAACCGGCTATGACACCCATGAGGTGAC
The DNA here is from genome assembly GCF_052327205.1 of Somniosus microcephalus. Taxonomy (NCBI): domain Eukaryota; kingdom Metazoa; phylum Chordata; class Chondrichthyes; order Squaliformes; family Somniosidae; genus Somniosus; species Somniosus microcephalus. The sequence continues at coordinate 318,528,504 of NC_140991.1, read as the reverse complement.
ATTTCACAAAGGTAAATGCTACCGTTGTGGCAAAACCACCCACGACCAAAGTAATTGTTGGTTTCGTGATAAAATATGCCGGCAGTGTGGAAAAAAGGGGCATATAGCGAAAGTTTGTCGGTCTGGTACGAAACCCAATCGTGGGGGCAATCCGAGCAGTACCAAGGCAAGGACAAAAATACATAAGATGTCTGACAGTAGCTCAGACGAGTCACAGGAAGGCACAAAAGCAGAGCCTAAAGGTCTGGGATGTCTCAAGTTATATGGTGTAGACAAAACGGAGGACCACAGCACAATGTGGGTTAAAATGAAGGTAGCAGGCGTCGAAGTTAATATGGAGCTGGACACGGGTTCAGCCCTATCAGTAATTAATGAACAAGATTATAACAGGCTGTTCAAACGCATTCCCTTAAAGGATACGGAAATTAAATTTAAAACATATACGGGACAAAAAGTTTACCCGAAGGGAAAAATGCAAGTAACAGTTAAATACAATGGCAGAAAAGTGCCAGGACTTTATTTATACGTCCTACCAAACGGTGGACCACCACTTTTGGGTAGGGAATGGATAAGAAAAATCCATTTCGACTGGAAGTCGATACACGAGTTAAAAGTAGAGACCACCACGGATGATACAACCATTACAAGCAGGCTGTCGAAAATATTGGCAAAAACGCCAGAGGTGTTCCAACAAGGGCTGAGGACCTTAAAGGACATTAGAGCAAAAATAACTATTGCTCAAGACGCAAACCCCAAGTTTTGTAAGGCCAGACCGGTGCCTTATGCCATTCGGCCAGCGGTGGAAGCAGAACTGGATGCCTTAGAGAGCGCAGGTGTCCTTACAAAGATTGAGTGGAGCGAGTGGGCCATGCCCATCGTCCCAGTTATAAAGAAATCTGCAAATAACACACCGGGGGAACCAAAGAAGGTTCGCATTTGCGGGGATTTTAAGATAACTATTAACCCAGTCCTGCACACGGTATTTACAGATGGAGGTGGAGCAGGACTCGAAAAAGCTCCTAACGATTAACACACACAAGGGATTGTACCAGTACAATCGCCTGGTATTTGGTGTGGCGTCCGCCCCGGCAATATGGCAGAGGACCATGGAACAGGTCCTACAGGGCATTCCAGGAACGCAATGCTACCTGGATGACATCCTGGTGACAGGACAAACGGATAACGACCACCTCACTAACCTGGAGCGAGTACTTCTGCGGTTACAACAATACGGACTCAGGGCGAACAAGCAGAAATGTGTGTTTTTCCAGGAACGTATCTCATACTGTGGTCACATTATAGATAAGGAAGGCCTGCATAAGTCCCCGGAAAAGATCGAGGCAGTAGTGAAGGCCCCGCCCCCTGAGAATGTATCTCAGTTACAATCATTCTTAGGCCTTATAAACTATTACCATAAGTTCCTCCCGAACTTATCGTCCATTTTACATCCACTAAATTCATTGCTGCAAAAGGGAGTCTCCTGGAATTGGGACGAAGCGTGTGAGGCTGCTTTTAAAAAGGGTAAACAACTCATTACATCAAAGGAAGTGCTCGCACACTTTGACCCAAAAATGCCAATGAGGTTGGCATGTGACGCCTCCCCGTACGGTATAGGGGCAGTGTTGTCACACAAATTTCCCAACGGGACGGAGAGGCCAATAGCATTTGCCTCAAGGTCGTTAACTACAGCCGAAAGAAACTATGCGCAAATCGACAGGGAGGCCCTCAGTCTGGTGTGGGGTGTAAAAAAATTCCACCACTACCTGCATGGGCAACGTTTCACACTACTGACGGATCATCAACCGTTGATGTCGATATTTAATCCAACAAAAGGGGTGCCCCTGATGACGGCCCAAAGGCTACAGAGATGGTCACTGTTCTTAGGAGCACACCAGTACCTTATCGAATATAAGGGTACCAAACAGCATGGCAATGCGGATGGCCTGTCACGGCTACCCTTGCCTGCCGAGATCGAAGAGATAGTACAGGACCCCGTGGAAATATATCATACGGCTGTTATGGAACACTTGCCCATCACCAGCCAATGTATCGAGCGGGAAACACGGAACGACCCGACATTGGCAAGGGTTTACGAATTAACCGTGAAAGGCTGGCTGGCGCAGGGTGACGCATCATTGCCGGCGTTTTCGGCAAGGAAGGACCAGTTGTCCGCCTGCCGGGGCACATTGATGTGCGGAGCCAGGGTGGTGGTCCCTCAAAAATTACAACATAAAGTGTTGCAGGACTTACACGAAGGTCATCTGGGGGGTGTCAAAATGATAAGCCTCGCCAGAGCCTACGTCTGGTGGCCCGGCATTGACAGGGACATTGAGGAAGTAGCAAAAGCGTGCCAAGGGTGCCAGATGGTACAGAACGTACCACCACAAGCCCCACTACATCCGTGGGAGTGGCCCTCAACGCCGTGGCAAAGGATCCACGTGGACTTCGCTGGCCCCTTCCTGGATGCGATGTTCCTTATTGTAGTGGACGCCCATTCAAAATGGCCGGAGGTCATAAAGATGTCATCAACGACAGCCGAAAAGACAGTCGCAGTCTTAAGGACCATTTTTGCCCGAAACGGGGTGCCCGAGCAAGTCTGTTCAGACAATGGGCCACAATTTGTGGCAGAAGAATTTCAAGCATTCCTAAAAAGGAATGGAGTGCGACATTATACGTCCGCACCATATCATCCGGCTACAAATGGGCTGGCAGAGCGATTTGTGCAGACTTTTAAAAAGGCCATCAAGGCGATGGGGGAGGAAAGGTTGCCACTACAACACAAGGTGGACAACTTCCTATTCGCATACCGTAATGCTGCACATACGGTGACCAACCAGGCCCCCGCCGTCATGTTCTTTAATAGAAGGTTAAGGTCTCGCCTTGAATTGCTCAGACCAAACATTCGGAGAGATGTGGAAAACCGAGTATTTCGTAGGGCTCCTGACAGACAGACACGGAGCTTCGAGGTGGGGCAGCAAGTGTTGGCCCGTGATTATAGGAATGAAAAGTGGCGGTCTGGTACGATAAAGGCCCGCCAGGGACCCTTGATGTACACAGTTGAGACAAGGGAAGGCATAATCAGACGACATGCTGATCAACTTGTGGAGTCCAGAAACCCAACTGATTCACTACCTCAAACGTCTCAGCACATTGTTACAGCGGAATCACGGCCCAGCTCGTCGTTACAGAGGTCTCAGGATTGCGAGGAGTTCAGCACTCCAGTGATCTCCACGGCACAGGATGTGCCATCAGACACCGACGAGTCCAGCGATGAAGGGGTGACGGAAGTACCGCCGCCTACACCGAGACCGACTAGAGAAAGACGTTATCCTAGTCGAGACAGGAGGCCTCCTCAGAGACTGAATCTATAACATGTTTCTGTTTATATATATATAAGTAGACAACTCTTGATGTAAATATGTTATGTATATTGTGTTACCAAATGTTATTAGCCCTAGTTATGGGGCATCTATTGACTTAATTGCATGGGTACATTTTAATTAAAAGGGGAGGAATGTTGTGTATGTAATAGGTATGTTACTTTAAACCTATGGCCAAGGCAGCACTACTTTGTAGGGCGTAGTGATACCGTAGTACCACTCCTGGCCATAGGGGTATAAATAGTACTGTGGGTACTGATCTCCCCTCAGTTTCCCGCCTGTTGGTATTAAGTAAAGACCTACGTTGAATCTTCCAAGCTGTCTCGTCATTATTGCATTAAGTATAGACACATACTTTATAATTATCACATTGCTGTTTGTGGGAGCTTGCTGTGCGCAAATTGGCAGCCGCGTTTCCCACATTACAACAGTGACTACACGCCAAAAGTACTTCATTGTCTGTAAAGCGCTTTGAGACGTCCGGTGGTCGTGAAAGGCTATAGAAATGCAAGTCTTTCTTTCTATCCCTAGTTGCCCTTGAGAAGGTGGTGGTGAGCCGCCTTCTTGAACCGCTGCAGTCCGTGTGGTGAAGGTGCTCCCACAGTGCTGTTAGGGAGGGAGTTCCAGGATTTTGACCCAGCGACAATGAAGGAACAGCGATATATTTCCAAGTCGGGATGTTGTGTGACTTGGAGGGGAACTTGGAGGTGGTGGTGTTCCCATGCGCCTGCTGCCCTTGTCCTTCTAGGTGGTAGAGGTCGTGCGTTTCGGAGGTGCTGTCAAAGAAGAAACTCTTGTAGAATGCCAACTACCGGTATCCACATTGTTCTGATGGAGCAACATTTTTTTTAATGTATGTATTTCCAGTTATCCATTCAAGGGATTCGAGACCGGCATTGGCATTTTAGGTCAGATTCTAGCAGTTTGATATGTGTCTGCTCAATAGGCTCTGTAACTGGTTAAAGGGGAAAGGACATGCTTTCTTTCTTTCAATCAACATTACTGTAAAACAGATTATCTGGTCATTATCGCACTGCTGTTTGTGGGAGCTTGCTGTGCGCAAATTGGCTGCCGCGTTGCCGACATTACAACAGTGACTACACTTCAAAAAGTACTTCATTGGCTGTAAAGTACTTTGGGACGTCCGGTGGTCGTGAAAGGCGCTATAGAAATGCAAGTCTTTCTTTTTCTTTGTCTTGCAGTTTTGAAAGGGTCGAATATTCCCAACGTAAACCATTAAAAGTCAGGAAGGTTGGGAAGTTACATTGCACTTTGAAGAAAATCTCTGCGTTTCCCCCAAGTTATGATTTATTTGTACTTATTTATTATAATGTATTCGCTGCTCACGATGCGGTCTCTTCTACACTGGGGGCACCAAACGCAGATTGGGTGACCGCTTTGCGGAACACCTCCGTTCAGTCCGTTAGGGTGACTCCGAGCTTCCGGTCGCCTGTCACTTTAATTCTCCGCTCCACTCTCACTCTGACCTCTCCGTCCTCGGCCTCTTACACTGTTCCAATGAAGCTCAACGTAAGCTCGAGGAACAGCACAGAATCACAGAATCACAGAATCCCCACAGTGCAGATAGAGGCCATTTCGGCCCATCGAGCCTGCACCGACACATATCCCACCCTATCCCCGTAACCCCACGTATTTAATCCCCTAACACTAAGGGTCAATTTATCATAGCCAAATCAACCTAACCCGCACATCTTTGGACTGTGGGAGGAAACCGGAACACCCGGAGGAAACCCACGCAGACACAGGGAGAATGTGCAAACTCCACACAGACAGTCGCCCGAGGCCGGATTTGAACCCGGGTCCCTGGCGCTGTGAGGCAAACAGTGCTAACCACTATGCCACCGTGCCGCCCATCTTTCGATTAGGCACTTTACAGCCTTCTGGACTCAACATCGAGTTCAACAATTTCAGACAATAACCTCGGCCCCTATTTGTTCGGATGGCAGCTGCTGAGGATTCTGCCATTCCCATTTACACCTCTTGACCCATCTTTTGTTCCATTACCATCTCCTTGTGCTTTGTACAATCTTCACTTTTGACATTTAATCTCTCCTGCCTTCCACCCTATCACAGACCTTCCCTTCAATAAGATCATGGCTGATCTCCGACCTCAACTCCACTTTCCCGCCCGATCCCCATATCCCTCGATTCCCCGAGAGTCCAAAAATCTATCGATCTCTGTCTTGAATATACTTGGAGTACTGCCTGCAGTTCTGGTTCCAATATTATAAAAAGGATATAGAGGCACTGGAGAGGGTGCAGAGAAGATTTACAAGGATGATACCAGAAATGCGAGGGTATACATATCAGGAAAGGATGAACAGGCTGGGTCTCTTTACTCTTGAAAAAAGAAGGCTGAGGGGTGACCTAATAGAGGTCTATAAAATCATGAAAGGTTTTGATCGAGTGGATTAAGAGAGAATGTTTCCACTTGTGGGGAAGAGCATAACTAGAGGCCATCAATATAAGATAGTCACCAAGAAATCCAATAGGGAATTCAGGAGAAACTTCTTTACCCAGAGCCCTACAGACCCTAATTGACAAACATGTTCATCAAAACAAAAGCAAAATTTTTGCCGGCTTTATAGATTTCCAGAAGGCTTTCGATTCCATCTGGCACGACGGTCTATTCTTGAAACTTATTGAAAGTGGTGTAGGGGGAAAAACATATGATGTAATTAAATCAATGTATACAAACAATAAATGTGCAGTTAAAATTGGAGACAAACAAACAAAATACTTCCCACAGGGGCGTGGTGTGACGCAGGGCTCGCCCATCTCACCGACACTCTTTAATATTTACATAAATGAGTTGGCAAAACTACTTGAACAATCTACAGCACCCGGCCTCACCCTATATGAATCCAAGGTTAAATTCCTCCTCTATGCAGATGACCTGGTTCTGCTGTCACCAACTAAGGAGGGTCTACAGCAGAACCTGGATCTGCTGGAGTCATCCTGTCAGACCTGGGCCCTGACAATAAACCCCCAAAAAACCAAAGTCCTTGTGTTCCAGCAAAGATCCAGACATCAGGGACCCAGAATAAATTTCACACTAGGAACAACTAAAATCGAACAAACCACTAACTACACATACTTGGGCATAAAAATCAGCTCTACGGGAAATTTTCATCTGGCTGTGAATGAACTGAAAGAGAAAGCTAGAAGGGCTTTCTATGCCATAAAAAGATCAATCCAAATAGAAATCCCAATTAGCATTTGGCTCAAAATTTTTAAATCAGTAATTGAACCAATTGCACTCTATGGCAGTGAGGTGTGGGGACCGCTAACACAACAAGAATTTGCAAAATGGGACAAACACCCAATTGAGATCCTACATGCAGAATTCTGTAAAAGTATCCTCCGGACTCAAAGGAAAACCGTAAACAATGCATGCAGGGCAGAACTAGGCCAATATCCACTAATAATCACTATCCAAAAAAGAGCCACCAAATTTTGGAAACACCTAAAAATGAGCAACCCCCACCGCTATCATTACGAAGCCTTGAAATGCCAAGAGAGGACCATAAAGAAGAATACCCTCAGTCAACTAGTCCTGGGACTCAGTGAAGCAACCACTAACACTACTAACAATAACCAGCCCCAGGACAGTGACATCGTAGCACAGAGAATTCGACCCAACACAATTGTCACTAAGCAAAAGGAAAAATACCTGTCATATTGGGCAGAAACAACAAAAACCCAAAACAAACTCAATTGCTACTTGGCCCTAAACAGACAATACAACATGGCTGAATACCTGACCATGGTAAAGGATAGCAAACTGAGAAAAACCTTGACAAGGCACAGACTTAGTGAACATAGCCTGGCGATCGAAAAAGGCAGACACAGACAGACCCGGCTGCCAAGAGAGGACAGGATATGCTCTCACTGCAGTCAGGGAGTGGTGGAGACAGAGATGCACTTCCTCACAGCTTGTGGAAAATATCAGGGCATCAGGGAGAATTTCTACCAAAAATTCTCACAAATACGCCCTGAATTCAGAAACTTGAATGACGACCAAAAACTCCCATACCTACTGGGGGAACAGAGAAACTGTGTAACCTTAGCGGCACACTATGTTACAGCTTGCCATAAACAGAGGGACAACCAGTAAACCTAAGAAAAGAGTATATACAAATTATACGAATGTATATTTATACACTCAGGGATATATCTGTTTATACACTGTATGAATAGATCTGCGTTTATGTGTTCAACCATAAATGTTTTTCGATGCTTTGGCAACATAAGATGTATCTTATCATGCCAATAAAGCGATTTGAATTGAATTGAATTGAATTGAGTGGTGAGAATGTGGAACTCGCTCCCACAGGGAGTGGTTGAAGCAAATAGTATAGATACATTTAAGGGGAGGCTGGACAAACATATGAGGGAGAAGGGAATAGAGGGTTATGCTGATAGATTTAGATGAGGAAAGACGGGAGGAAGCTCGAGTGGAGCATAAACTGGTTGGGCCGAATTACCTGTTTCTGTGCCGTATATCCTATGTAATACTCAACGATTCAGCATCCACAGCCCTTTGAGGCAGAGAATTCCTAAGATTCACCACCCTCTGAGTGAAGAAATTCCTCCTCATCTCAGTCCTAAATGGCCGACCCCTTATCCTGAGACTGTGCCCCCTGGTTCTAGACTCTCCAGCCAGGGGAAACAACCTCTCGGCATCTACCCTGTCAATCCCCCTCAGAATCTTATATGTTTCAATGAGATCACCTCTCATTCTTCTAAACTCCAGGGAGTATAGGCTCAATCTCTCCTCATAGGACAACCCTCTTATCCCAGGAATCATTCCAGTGAACCTTGTTGCACCCCCTCTAAGACAAGTATATCCGTCCTCAGATAAGGAGACCAGAACTGTACAGCTTTGATTTAAGGTAGATCCTTATCGAAGGAAGTGGACGAGAGAATGGCCAGCACAATCTAATCTGCAGTAAATTGGAGGAGACTTTTATTCTAAAATAGAACAGCCTCATGAAATTTTGGACGATTATTAAGGATGCAAAGGTTATTACAAACTTACGAAATTGTCTTCAGATATATTAATAAAACATGTTGGGACTCCACTAATTGGATTCCTCTCTTTTTAAATTGAAATCAAATTCTCAAACTCCCGTGCTGGGATTATAACCCACATTCTCTGGATTATTAGTCCAGTAACCGAGCCACTATGCTATCACACCCTTTAGTATCCAGTGTCAGCATCAAGTACGGCTCGGTAACAAGCCAGTGGCTAAAGCTCCCTTCTGTTCTCCATTACTGTACCCATAAGACATTTCCAACACCAGACCTTCATTCGTTCTCTCATGAATGACCTATTTGCTGATAATGTGCGCCAAACTATGGGCAACTTGTGCTGTGGGCCTTGTTCGGATTGGGAACTGGGTTAAAACTGTGCAAGCTCGTTGAGAAAGATGATCATCCTGCCCATCTGGGCTCCCTTCACAAAGTGCTACAACTGGCTCAGATGCAGTCTGAAGTTTAAGAGCCGACTTAAGTTACTCTCCATTCTCCATAATAAGCACATTATAATAAACTCGAAAAAAGAAGGCTGAGGGGTGACCCGATAGAGGTTGTCAAGATTATGAAAGGGTTTGATCAGGTAGGCGTAGAGATGCCCCTGAACGATCAGTCCTCAGCATAGGCCTGAGCTTCATCCCCTTACGTCCCCACCTCAATGAATTTCGAGCTCGGCACGATGCTGAGCTCTTTTTCCGCCGCCTTCGTCTCCGTGCCCACTTCTTTGGCCAGGAGTCTTCCCCCCGCACAACTGACCCTTTCTCCCGCTTGCAGAATTCCCATTCTACCTGGACCCCTCCCCCTGGCCTCTTACCCTCTCTAGATCTTTTCATCGCTAACTGCCGACGTGACATCGGCCGTCTCCATTTCTCTGCTCCCCTCACTCACTCCAACCTACCTCCCTCTGAACTTGCAGCACTCCATTCTCTTAGATCCAACCCTGACATTGTCATTAAACCCGCTGACAAGGGTGGTGCTGTTGTTGTTTGGCGTACTGACCTCTACCTAGCGGAAGCTGAACGCCAACTCTCCGACACCTCCTCCTACCTCCACCTGGACCATGACCCCACTACCGAACATCAAACCACCGTTTCCAAGACTGTCACTGACCTCATCTCCTCTGGAGATCTTCCCCCCGCTGCCACCAACCTCATAGTTCCCCAACCCCGCACAGCCCGCTTCTACCTCCTTCCCAAGATCCACAAACAGGACTGCCCTGGTAGACCCATCGTTTCAGCCTGTTCTTGCCCTACGGAACTTATCTCTTCCTATCTTGACTCTATCTTTTCTCCCCTTGTCCAGTCTCTTCCCACCTACATCCGCGACTCTTCGGACGCCCTCCGCCACTTTAACGGTTTCCAGTTTCCTGGCCCCAACCGCTTCCTTTTCACCATGGACGTACAATCCCTCTACACCTCCATCCCCCACCCGGATGGCCTGAGGGCACTCCGCTTCTTCCTTGAACAGAGGCCCGACCAGTCCCCATCCACCACGACCCTCCTCCGCCTGGCTGAACTTGTTCTCACATTGAACAACTTCTCCTTTAACTCCACTCATTTCCTCCAAATCAAAGGTGTTGCCATGGGTACCCGCATGGGTCCTAGCTATGCCTGCCTTTTCGTGGGCTATGTGGAACAATCTTTGTTCCAGTCCTACTCGGGTCCCCTCCCTCACCTCTTTTTCCGATACATTGATGACTGTATCGGTGCCGTTTCCTGCTCTCGCCCCGAACTTGACAATTTCATTCACTTTGCCTCCAATTTCCACTCTTCCCTCACCTTCACATGGTCCATCTCTGACTCTTCCCTTCCCTTCCTCGACTTCTCTGTCTCCATCTCTGGGGATAGGTTATCGACCAATATTTACTACAAGCCCACTGACTCCCACAGCTACCTGGACTACACTTCCTCCCACCCCGCTTCCTGTAAGGACTCTATTCCATTCTCCCAGTTTCTCCGCCTCCGCCGTATCTGCTCCGACGATGCCACCTTCCACACCAGTGCTTCAGACATGTCTTCCTTTTTCCGCAACCAAGGATTCCCCTCTACCGTGGTTGACACTGCCCTCGACCGTGTCAGTTCTATCTCCCGCACCTCTGCCCTCACCCCTGCCCCTCCCTCCCGGAACCACGATAGGGTTCCCCTTGTCCTCACCTTTCACCCCACCAGCCTCCACATTCAACGGATCATCCTCCGGCATTTCCGCTACCTCCAAAGTGATCCCACCACCAAACGTATCTTCCCCTCCCCTCCCCTTTCAGCATTCCGCAGGGACCGCTCTCTCCGAGACACCCTAGTCCACTCCTCTATCACCCCAAACAGCCCTTCCCCTTCGCCTGGCACCTTCCCGTGCAAGCGGAGGAGATGTAACACCTGCCCCTATACCTCCCCCCTCCCCACTGTCCAGGGCCCCAAACACCCCTTCCAGGTGAAACAGCGATTTACTTGTACTTCTCGCAATCTAGTATACTGTATTCGCTGCTCACGATGCGGTCTCCTCTACATTGGGGAGACCAAACGCAGATTGGGTGACCGCTTTGCGGAACACCTCCGTTCAGTCCGTAAGGGTGACCCCGAGCTTCCGGTCGCCTGTCATTTCAATTCACCGCTCCATTCCCACTCGGACCTCACCGTCCTTGGCCTCTTGTACTGTTCCACGGAAGCTCAACGTAAACTCGAGGAACAGCACCTCATCTTCCGATTAGGCACTCTGCAGCCTTCCGGTCTCAATATCGAGTTCAACAATTTCAGATCATAACCTCGGCCCCTATTTCATTTTTACTTATATTTTTCCACTCCTTTCCTCCCCCCCCCCTTTCCTTTTGTTTCTCTCTCACACCTGGCAGCTATCTTTTGCCCTGCCAGTACACTTTACACCTAATCCCAGCCTATTACCATCTCGTCTAGCTTCTAATCTCTTTTACTTCTTTTGGTTCTTTTATTCTTTTGTCCGATCGCAGCCCTGCCTTCGATCTAGTTCCTTTTCTCTCCAGTTTTGAAGAAGGGTCAAACCCGAAACGTCAACTCAAATTTCTCTCCACGGATGTTGCCTGACCTGCTGAGTTTTTCCAGCATTTTCTGTTGTTATTTCGGATTTCCAACATCTGCAGTATTTTGCTATCGTCGTAGAGATGTGGCAGTTTGGTATTCACGTTCACTGCAGTGCAACACATAAGTCAAACTGCTGCCTTTAAATAAACACTGCAATGTCAATATTCTTTCTGTTACAGGTTTAATATGTCTTCAGTTATCTTAGTGTCAGTGGTGCTCCAGAGACTTGAGCACAAAAATCTAGGCTGACACTCCGTGCGGTGCTGAGGGAGCGCCGCACTGTCGGAGGTGCCGTCTTTCTGATGAGATGTTAAACCGAGTCTGCTCTCTCAGATGGACGTAAAAGATCCCACAGCACTATTTCAAAGAAGAGCAGGGGGGAGTTCTCCCCGGTGTCCTGGGGCCAATATTTATCCCTCAATCAACATCACTAAAACAAATCTGGTCATTATCACATTGCTGTTTGTGGGAACTTGCTGTGCCCAAATTGGCTGCCGCATTTCCTACATTACAACAGTGACTACACTTCAAAAAGTACTTCATTGGCTGTAAAGCGCTTTGAGACGTCCGACGGTCGTGAAAGGCGCTGTATAAATGCAAGTCTTTCTTTTAGTGGCCAGGTTATCCACTTGTACAATCCACCGGAAGGGAGGATTACCATGGATCTGCTGGGGCTAACTTAACAGTGGTGGTCTAAAGATTGGTTGGCCTCCCACCATTTTTTGCAAATGATGCAAGGCCTGGAGGGAACAAGGGAAGGGAAATTAAAACTTGAAAGAAAATGGAATATTTGTTGTTGCTGTTTCTAGGGCTGTCATATGTTGGAACGCTACATGGAACTTTTAAGGATACTTGCCATATCCTAAAAGGAAGTTGGATTGATTTCTCCCTATCACTGTCCCTGGATAAACTAAAAAAAAGCATTCTAATCTGGATCTGTGATGCGTTTTGTTTTATATATTTTTAAATGCATCTGGGATCTATTATACTCTGTGTGAGGCAGTGATGGAAAATAGTGGCCAACACATTCCCTAAAGCCAGCCAGCTGAAGTTTCTGCTTATATAAGACTTTATAGTAGCACCCGGGGGTTGTGATTAATGGCGTGGTTTTATGATGGGAGGTGTCAATAGCTACAAATGAGATTAACTCTGACTGCTTGAGGCCTGGGGAACCATTTCTGCCGCAAAATTTCAAATCTAGCCAGATTACGTTTTAAGGCTTTATTCCCAATTTGGAAACGGGTGAGGGTGAGGGCGAGGGCGAGGGTGAGGTTGAAAGAGATTTAGGGGGTCTCAGTAGGCTCGGCGCTTAGCATGTCCGGTTACTATGGAACAGCAACCAAACCAGGGCTGAATGATGTAGAGGAAACCGTAGAGTACAAGTCTACCTCACACTTGGCTATGTTGAATTTCATTGGCCATTTATCCACCCACTCTGCAAGCCTGGTTATGTCTTCCTGAATTTTGGTGCAGTCTCCTCATTATTTATTAGCTCTACCCTCCAATTTGGTATCAAGCGCAAATTTCGATCTCATGCTTCCAGTTCCTAAGTGCAAATCACTTATGTGTGAACAATAGTGCCAGCTGTGGTTCAGTGGGCAGCACCCCTCGCCTCTGAGTTAGAAGGTTGTGGATTCACAGTCCCACTCCAGAGACTTGAGCACAGAAAGCTAGGCTGACACTCCCAGTGCAGTACTGAGGGAGCGCTGCACTGTCGGAGGGGGCAGTACTGAGGGAGCGCCGCACTGTCGGAGGGGGCAGTACTGAGGGAGCGCCACACTGTCGGAGGGGCAGTACTGAGGGAGTGCTGCACTGTCGGAGGGGCAGTACTGAGGGAGCGCTGCACTGTCGGAGGGGCAGTACTGAGGGAGCGCCGCACTGTCGGAGGGGGCAGTACTGAGGGAGCGCCACACTGTCGGAGGGGCAGTACTGAGGGAGTGCTGCACTGTCGGAGGGGCAGTACTGAGGGAGCGCTGCACTGTCGGAGGGGCAGTACTGAGGGAGTGCTGCACTGTCGGAGGGGCAGTACTGAGGGAGCGCTGCACTGTCGGAGGGGCAGTACTGAGGGAGCGCCGCACTGTCGGAGGGGCAGTACTGAGGGAGCGCCTCACTGTCGGAGGGGCAGTACTGAGGGAGCGCCGCACTGTCGGAGGGGCAGTACTGAGGGAGCGCCGCACTGTCGGAGGGGCAGTACTGAGGGAGCGCCTCACTGTCGGAGGGGCAGTACTGAGGGAGCGCCGCACTGTCGGAGGGGGCAGTACTGAGGGAGCGCTGCACTGTCGGAGGGGCAGTACTGAGGGAGCACCGCACTGTCGGAGGGGCAGTACTGAGGGAGTGCTGCACTGTCGGAGGGGGCAGTACTGAGGGAGCGCTGCACTGTCGGAGGGGCAGTACTGAGGGAGCGCTGCACTGTCGGAGGGGCAGTACTGAGGGAGCGCTGCACTATCGGAGGGGCAGTACTGAGGGAGTGCCGCATTGTCGGAGGGGCAGTACTGAGGGAGTGCCGCACTGTCAGAGGTGCCGTCTTTCGAATGAGACGTTAAACCGAGGCCCCGTCTGCTCTCTCAGTTAGATGTAAAAGATCCCGCGGCCACTATTTCGAAGAAGAGCAGGGGAGTTCTCCCCGGAGTCCTGGGGCCAATATTTATCCCTCAACCCACATAACAAAAACAGATTATCTGGCCATTATCATATTCCTGTTTGTGGGAGCTTGCTGTGCGCAAATTGGCTGCCGTGTTTCCTACATTACAACAGTGACCACACTTCAAAAAGTACTTCATTGGCTGTAAAGCGCTTTGGGACGTCCGGTGGTCGTGAAAGGCGCTATAGAAATACAAGTCTTTTTTTTCTTTTTAAAAGTGGTCCCAGCATGTTAGCAGGACGCCACTCCGCACTTTCTGCCTGAGAGACTTCCCTTAACTCCCACCCTGATTTCTGATTTGCATTCATCTTTCAATCCATTCTGCTACCTGGCTGCATATGCCCTGACCTTTGACACGAGTCTCTTATGTGGCACCTTATCGAAGGCCTTCTGAAAGTCCAGAGTCGAAGGTTCACTAGATTGATTCCTGGGATGAGAGGGTTGTCCTATGAGGAGAGATTGAGTAGATTGGGCCGATACTCTCTGGAGTTTAGAAGAATGAGAGGTGATCTCATTGAAACATACAAGATTCTGAGGGGGATTGACAGGGTAGATGCAGGGAGGATGTTTCCCCCTGGCTGGAGAGTCTAGAACCAGGGTCACAGTCTCAGGATAAGGGGTCGGCCATTTAGGACTGAGATGAGGAGGAATTTCTTCACTCAGAGGGTTGTGGATATTTGGAATTCTCTGCCCCAGAGGGCTGTGGATGCTGAATCGTTGAGTATATTCAAGACTGAGATCGATAGATTTTTGGACTCTAGGGGAATCGAGGGATATGGGGATCGGGCGGGAAAGTGGAGTTGAGGTCGAAGATCAGCCATGATCTTATTGAATGGTGGAGCAGACTCGAGGGGCCGAATGGCCGACTCCTGCTCCTAATTCTCATGTTCATATGATCTTTTAGTTCGTAAACTGCATAGAAAGGTAGACTATTGCCAACTAAAGTGAGAGTGGGACAAGGGGACACGGCTTCAAACTCAAAGGCAAATTTAAGAATGATGTCAGAGCGTTGTTCACTTATAGAATGAAGAACACCATATATGGAATGGACTTCCAGGGAGCTTGGTGGAGGCGAAACCCTTGGAACCTTGTAAGAAATAGTTGAACGCAATGCTTGGAGAACTGTTGTGTCTTTCTACATCGCTGAGCTGAATGGCCTTCCTCATTGTATCAGTCTTGTGATTGAGATGCAGACTATCGTGCTGGAGATGTCAGAGCTGAGATTAGATTTAGGACCTGGAACGTGCTGCCTGATAGGGCGGTGGAGACAGATTCAATAGTAGCCTTCAAAAGGGAATTGGATAAATACTTGAAGGAGAAAAAAATTGCAGGGATGTGGGGAAAGAGCGGGGGGGTGGGACTGACTGGATTGCTCTGCGAAAGAGCCGGCACAGACTCGATGGGCCGAATGGCCTTCTGTGCTGTACTATTCTAGGATTCTAAGGTGTTTCAGTTTAATATGTGCATTGATGCAGCACTTTATCACGTCTCAGAAACTTCTCAAAACATTTCACATACAATGAAGTGCACTGACTGCTGTTGTGGAGGCAAATACTGCAGACATTTTGCAGACAGTAAACCCCTCAAAGGAACATTGATGGAGGGAGGAATGCTTCCGGAATAATGGGAGGACTCCTGTTCCCTCTTCGGAATGATGCCACTGAATCTTTAACATCCAGCGGAACCGACAGACAAGGTTCCAGCTCACCATCTCAGCTGAAGCACGGCACCTCCCACAGAGCAGCACTCCCTCCGCACTGCACCGACTCACCCTCGACTCCGAGCTCCGGTCCCGCAGTGGAACCTAAACCCGCGACATTCAGGCTCCGAGCGAGCTATAAACTGAGTCAAGCCGACACTTGAATTTATTCAATGAATATTATGAG
Organism: Somniosus microcephalus; assembly: GCF_052327205.1. Classification (NCBI taxonomy): domain Eukaryota; kingdom Metazoa; phylum Chordata; class Chondrichthyes; order Squaliformes; family Somniosidae; genus Somniosus; species Somniosus microcephalus. The sequence goes on along the minus strand of NC_140991.1, from coordinate 318,512,489 downwards.
CGGCCTCTTCACTGCACATTATAATGGCACAATCACCTGCTTCAGGCCCCAACCACTCTGCATTGATGTGATAAGCAGGTAAACTCCTGGGAACAGGCACAGCCGTGGAAAATGTACCCATTGGTAATTAATTTAAATACTCTGTAGTGTTCTGCATTTTTCAATTTTCCATTCTACCCAACGGTGGAAATGAGCGAAATTAGTTTTTAATTGTTCTACAAAGTTATAAAGAAAAGAAAGCCTTGCATTTCTATAGCGCCTTTCACGACCACTGAACGTCCCAAAGCACTTTTTGAGGTGTAGTCACTGTTGTAATGTGGGAAATGCGGCAGCCAATTTGCGCACAGCAAGCTCCCACAAACAGCAATGTGATAATGACCAGATAATCTGTTTTTTAGTGATGTTGGTTGAGGGATAAATATTGGCCCCAGGACACCGGGGAGAACTCCCCTGATCTTCTTCGAAATAGTGTCCATGGAATCTTTTACATCCACCTGAGAGAGCAGACGGGACCTCGGTTTAACGTCTTATCAGAAAGACGGCACCTCCGACAGTGCAGCACTCCCTCGGCACTGCACTGGGAGTGTCAGCCTAGATTTTTGTGCTCAAGTCTCTGGAGTGGGACTTGAACCCACGACCTTCTGACTCAGAGGCGAGGGTGCCTCCCACTGAGCCACGGCTGTGACCTTTGCTGTTTGTGAGATCTTGCTGTGCACAAAATGGTAGCTGTATTTACCTGATTAACAACAGTGGCTGCATTTCAAAAGTAACTTGTTCAAAGTGCCTTGAGATGTTCATCAAATATAAAAAGACACATTAGGTAAATGACAGTGCCAAATATGACTGAGATGAGGAATTTCTTCATCCAGAGAGTGGTGAACCTGTGGAATTCTCTACCACACAAGGCAGTTGAGGCCAATTCATTAAATATATTCAAGAAGGAGTTAGATATATTTCTTAAGGCTAAAGGGATCAAGGGATTTGGGGAGAAAGCAGGGACAGGGTACTGAGTTTGGATGATCAACCATGATTTCATTAAATGGCGGAACAGGCTCGAGGGGCCGAATGGCCTACTCCTGCTCCTATCTTCTATGTTTCTATGACCAGGAGAGCTAAACTGAGCAATTAAAACAGACTCGGGTTTGAGGACTGTAGTAGGAATTAGTTCAGTGGGTAAATGCAGCAGACTGTACGACTCTGAGGCAGGCAGACCCAGAATGTCCCTGGTCAATGCTGATCTCAGGACAATGGCTGGAATGGTATAACTGGCCGGGATATAGGAAAGAGCGGCTCCTGATTGCTTTCCTGTAATCCCTGCTGCAAGGTGCCTATGTGGATACCCTGTGAAGACAGGACTGGGTCTCATACGTGTAGCTTCACACGTGAAGCCTGGCCGCTTTGACCCGGCAATGGGAGGGCTGCTGGCAGCCGCAGAACCCCAGCTTAGCACAAATCCACCTGTTCAACAACAACAACATGTATTTATATAGCGCCTTTAACGTAGCAAAACGTCCCAATACGCTTCACAGGAGTGTTATAAGACAAAAATTTGACATCGAGCCACAAAAGGAGATAAGAGGTAAGCCATTTAGGACAGAGATGAGGAGGAATTTCTTCACCCAGAGAGTGGTGAACCTGTGGAATTCTCTACCACAGAAGGCAGTTGAGGCCAATTCATTAAATATATTCAAGGAGTTAGATATATTTCTTGAGGTTAAAGGGATCAAGGGCTATGGGGAGAAGGCAGGGACAGGCTACTGAATTTGGATGATCAGCCATGATCTCATTAAGTGGTGGTGCAGGCTCGAGGGGCCGAATGGCCTACTCCTGCTCCTACCTTCTATGTTTCTATCATGAGAAATTAGGACAGGTGACCAAAAGCTTGGTCAAAGAGGTAGGTTTTAAGGAGCGTCTTAAAGGAGGAAAGAGAGGTAGAGAGGTTTAGGGAGGGAATTCCAGAACTTAGGGCCCAGGCAACAGAAGGCACGGCCGCCAATGGTGGAGCGATTATAATCATGGATGCTCAAGAGGCCAGAATTAGAGGAGCGCAGATATCTCGGGGGGTTGTGGAATTGGAGGAGATTACAGAGATAGGGAGGGGCGAAGCCATGGAGGGATTTGAAAACCAGGATGATAATTTTAAAATCGAGGTGTTGCTTAACCGAGAGCCAATGTAGGTCAGTGAGCACAGGGTTTTTTTTTAAATTCGTTCCTGGGATGTGGGCGTCGCTGGCAAGGCCAACATTTATTGCCCATCCCTAATTGCCCTTGAGAAGGTGTTGGTGAGCCGCCTTCTTGAACCGCTGCAGTCCGTGTGGTGAAGGTGCTCCCACAGTGCTGTTAGGGAGGGAGTTCCAGGATTTTGACCCAGCGCCGATGAAGGAACAGCCAATATATTTCCAAGTCAGGATGGTGTGTGACTTGGAGGTGCTGGTATTCCCATGCACCTGCTGCCCTTGTCCTAGGTGGTAGAGGTCGCGGGTTTGGGAGGTGCTGCCGAAGAAGCCTTGGCGAGTTGCTGCAGTGCATCTTGTAGATGGCACACACTGCAGCCACGCTACGCCGGTGGTGGAGGGAGTGAATGTTTAAGGTGGTGCATGGGGTGCCAATCAAGTGGGCTACTTTGTCTTGGATGGTGTCGAGCTTCTTGAGTGTTGTTGGAGCTGCACTCATCCAGGCAAGTGGAGAGTATTCTATCACACTCCTGACTTGTGCCTTGTAGATGGTGGAAAGGCTTTGGGGAGTCAGGAGGTGAGACACTCGCCGCAGATTACCCAGCCTCTGACCTGCTCTTGTTGCCACAGTATTTATATGGTTGGTCCAGTTAAGTTTCTGGTCAATGGTGACCCCCAGGATATTGATGGTGAGGGATTCGGTGATGGTAATGCCGTTGAATGTCAAGGGGCGGTGGTTAGACGCTCGTTTGTTGGAGATAGTCATTGCCCGGCACTTGTGTGGCGCGAATGTTACCTGCCACTTATCAGCCCAAGCCTGAATGTCGTCCAGGTCTTGCTGCATGCGGACATGGACTGCTTCATTATCTGTGATGGGCGAACGGGACTTGGTGCGATTTAGGACACAGGCAGCCGAGTTTTGGATGACCTCAAGCTTACGAAGGGTAGAACGTGGAAGGCCGGCCAGGAGTGCGTTGGAATAGTCAAGTCTAGAGGTAACAAATGCATGGATGAGGGTTTCAGCAGCAGATTAGCTGAGGCAAGGCCGGAGACGGGCGATGTTACGGAAGTGGAAATAGGCAATCTTAGTTATGCCGCGGATATGTGGTTGGAAGCTCATTTCAGGGTCAAATATGACATCAAGTTTGGGAATGGTGGTGGAGCATTAAACAACTAACGGGAGGAGGAGGCTCCATGAATATCCCCATCCTCAATGATGGTGGAGCCCAGCACGTGAGTGCAAAAGACAAGGCTGAAGCGTTTGCAACCGTCTTCAGCCAGAAGTGCCGAGTGGATGATCCATATCGGCCTACTCCTGAGGTCCCCACCATCACAGAAGCCAGTCTTCAGCCAATTCGATTCACTCCACGTGATATCAAGAAACGGCTGAGCGCACTGGATACAGCAAAGGCTATGGGCCCCGACAACATCCCGGCTATCGTGCTGAAGACTTGTGCTCCAGAACTAGCCGTGCCTCTAGCCAAGCTGTTCCAGTACAGCTACAACACTGGCATCTGTCCGACAATGTGGAAAATTGCCCAGGCATGTCCTGTCCACAAAAAGCAGGATAAATCTAATCCGGCCAATTACCGTCCCATCAGTCTACTCCCAATCATCAGCAAAGTGATGGAAGGTGTCGACAACAGTGCTATAAAGCAGCACTTACTCACCAAAAACCTGCTCACTGATGCCCAGTTTGGGTTCCACCAAGCTCCAACAACACTCAAGAAGCTGGACACCATCCAGGACAAAGCAGCCAGTTTGATTGGCACCCCCTCTACCACCTTAAACATTCACTCCCTCCACCACCGGCGTACCGTGGCTGCAGTGTGTACCATCTACAAGATGCACTGCAGCAACTCGCCAAGGCTTCTTCGGCAGCACCTCCCAAACCCGCGACCTCTTCCACCTAGACGGACAAGGGCAGCAGGCGCATGGGAACACCACCACCTCCAAGTTTCCCTCCAAGTCACACACCATCCTGACTTGGAAATATATCGGCCGTTCCTTCATCGTCGCTGGGTCAAAATCCTGGAACCCCCTCCCTAACGGCACTGTGGGAGTACCTTCACCACACGGACTGCAGCAGTTCAAGAAGGCGGCTCACCACCACCTTCTCGAGGGCAATTAGGGATGGGCAATAAATGCTGGCCTTGCCAGTGACGCCCACATCCCATAAACAAATTTTAATAAAACAGCGTGGTTCAGCTTCAGACAGATGCTGGGGATAGGGATGGAGTCGGTGGCTAGGGAACGGAGTTCGTGGTGGGGACCAAAGACATTGGCTTCGGTCTTCCCAATATTTAATTGGAGAAAATTTCTGCTCATTCTGAACTGGATGTCGGACAAGCAGTCTGACAATTTAGAGACAGTGGAGGGGTCGAGAGAAGAGGTAGTGAGGTAGAGCTGGGTGTTGCCAGCGTACATGTGGAAACTGACGTTGTGTTTTCAGATGGTGTCGCCAAGGGGCAACATGTAGATAAGAACTAGGAGGGGACCAAGGATAGATCCTTGGGAGACACTAGAGGTAACGGTGCGGGAGAAAATTGGGGAGTCCAAACTTTCAAACATTAGTACAAGAAATATGTTTTGTTACTGATTTGTGAATTGTGACACTACATGCCTCATTATCTTAATGTACATGGTGTGGAGATGCCGGAGTTGGACTGGGGTGGACAAATGTAAGAAGTCACACAACACCAGGTTATAGTCCAACAGCTTTATTTGAAATCACAAGCTTTCGGAGCGCTGCTCCTTTGTCAGGTGAAGTGGAGAAATGCATAAAAACACAGCTTATATAGTCAGAGAATAATGTCAGATGGTTACAGGTAATCTTTCCAACACCATTCACACCTTTGATTGCTGTGATTATCTCTCTGCCGAGGTGTGATAAATGGCAGTTGGAAAGATTACCTGTAACCATCTGACATGATTCTCTGACTATATAAGCTGTGTCTTTATGCATTTCTCCACTTCACCTGATGAAGGAGCAGCGCTCCGAAAGCTTGTGATTTCAAATAAAGCTGTTGGACTATAACCTGGTGTTGTGTGACTTCTTACATTTGTCTTAATGTAGGCAAACCTGGCTCATGTTTATTCCTACTGTTTGACTTAATTAATTGGCTGCCGTGTTTCCTATGTTACAACAGTGATGCCACTTAAAAAGTACTTCATTGACTGTAAAGTGCTTTGGAGTGTCCTGAGGTTGTGAAAGGTGCTGCATAAGATAGATAGATAGATAGATAGTCAGACAGACAGACACAGACACAGAGATAGACAGACAGACAGACAGAGAGACAGACAGAGACAGACAGACAGAGACAGACAACTAAACAGACAACTTACTAACTCTCGGGGAATCAAGGGCTATGGGGATCGGATGGGAAGATAGAGTTGAGGTCGAAGTTCAGCCATGGTCTTATTGAATGGCGGAGCAGGCTCGAGGGGCCGAATGGCCGACTCCTGCTCCTAATTCTTATGCTCTTAGAAGGCAAAGGAGCAGAGTTTGTCAGGATGTTGGCCTGCGGCATGAGGGGGTCAGGGCCAGCCCAGCCTCGGTGACCTGCGACCCTCATGGATAGATCAGGAGACTTGCACGTTATAATTATAAAGTGATAATTAATTGTCCACATGGCCTTTGTGATATCACAATAACTGACGTGATGGTACACTGGGTGGCTTCATTAAGTAGCTTATAAAGTGTGTGAACATAAGACCATAAGAGTCGATAGCTATTTAAAAAATCACTGCGTTTGTTATAAATAGACTATGTAACGAGGTGATCCCTCCTCCTAGTTCACTAATGAGGATTATCTGTGACTCTCGCTTGTGACATTGTCGCTCATGAATTAGTGTCAGCCGTCTCTCAGTGGGCAGCACCCTCGCCTTTGAGTCAGAAGGTTGTGGGTTCAAGTCCCACTCCAGAGACTCGAGCACAAAAATCTCGGCTGACTCTCCAGTGCAGTGCTGAGGGGGTGCTGCACTGTCGGAGGTGCCGTCTTTCGAATGAGTTGTTAAACCGAGGCCCCGTCTGCTCTCTCAGGTGGACGTAAAAGATACCATGGCACTATTTCGAAGAAGAGCAGGGGAGTTATCCCCGGTGTCCCTGGGACCAATATTTATCCCTCAATCAACATCACTAAAACAGATTATCTGGTCATTATCACATTGCTCTTTGTGGGAGCTTGCTGTGCGCAAATTGGCTGCTGCGTTTCCTACATTACAACAGTGACCGCACTTCAAAAAGTGCTTCATTGGTTGTAAAGCGCTTTGGGACGTCTGGTGGTTGTGAATGGCGCTATAGGAATGCAAGTCTTTCCTTGATGTTATTAACTCCTGCCCAAGTTACAGTGGGATGCCGATGATGGACCTGTGGAATTTCAGGGCCTAGCTATTTTTTAAATTTCAGTTTAAAAGAAGGGGCTATTTAAGATAATATCACAGAATCATAGAATTACACAGCACAGGAGGAGGCCATTCGGCCCATCGTGCCTGTGCCGGCTCTTTGGTAGAGCTCTCCAATTAGTCCCACTCCCCCCTGTCCCCCCTGCTCTTTCCCCACAGCGCTGCAAATTTTTCCCAATCAAGTATTTATCCAATTCCCTTTCGAAAGTTATCATTGAATCTGATTCCACCGCCCTTTCAGGCAGCGCATTCCAGATCACAACAACTCGCTGCATAAAAACATTTCTCCTCATCTCATCTCTGGTTCTTTTGCCAATTACCTTAAATCTGTGTCCTCCGGTTACCGACCCTCCTGCCACTGGAAACAGTTTCTCCTTATTTACTCCATCAAAACCCTTCAAGATTTTGAACTCTTCTATCAAATCTCCCCTTAACTTTCTCTGCTCTGAGGAGAACAGCCCCAGCGTCTCCAGTCTCTCCACATAACTGAAGTCCCTCATCCCTGGTACCATTCTTGTAAATCTCTTCTTCATAGAATCATAGAATGGTTGCAGCATGGAAGGAGGCCATTCGGCCCGTCGAGCCGATGCCGACTCTCAGCTAGTCCCACTCCCCCGCCCTTTCCCCGTAGCCCTGCAATTTTTTTTCCTTCAGGTACTTATCCAATTCCCTTTTGAAAGCTGTGATTGAATCTGCCTCCACCACCCTCTCAGGCAGTGCATTCCAGATCCTGACCACTCGCTGCGTAAAAAAGTTTTCCCTCATGTTGCCTTTGATTCTTCTGCCAATCACCTTAAATCTGTGTCCTCTGGTTCTCGACCCTTCCGCCAATGGGAACAGTTTCTCTCTATCTACTCTGTCCAGACCCCTCATGATTTTGAACACCTCTATCAAATCTCCTCTCAACCTTCTCTGCTCCAAGGAGAACAACCCCAGCTTCTCCAGTCTATCCACACAACTGAAGTCCCTCAACCCTGGAATCATTCTTGTAAATCTTTTCGGCACCCTCTCTAAGGCTTTCACATTCTTCCTAAAGTGCGGTGCCCAGAATTGGACACAATACTCCAGTTATGGCCAAACCAGTGTTTTATACAGGTTCATCATAACTTCCTTGCTTTTGTACTCTATACCTCTATTTATGAAGCCCAGGATCCCGTAAGCTTTTTTAACTGTTTTCTCAACCTGCCCTGCCACCTTCAACGATTTGTGCACATATACCCCCAGGTCTCTCTGTTCGTGCACCCGCTTTAGGATTGTACCCTTCAGTTTATATTTCCTCTCCTCATTCTTCCTACCAAAATGTATCACTTCGCACTTTTTTGCATTAAATTTCATCTGCCACCTGTCTGCCCATTCCACCAGCCTGTCTATGTCCTCCTGAAGTCTATCACTATCCTCCTCACTATTCACTGTTCTTACAAGTTTTGTGTCATCTGAAAATTTTGAAATTTTCACCACCCTCTCTAAGGCCTCGATGTCCTTCCTAAAGGATGGTCGATTGGAACAGTCACTCATCATCCCCTGAGTAGTGGGATGCACTTCACTGAGCTCCTGAGCTGGGCTGGGTAATTGTGGTGACACCGGTCGCTGAGGTTGGTCGCCTTCCTTTACACAAGAAAGGAAACATCTGGGAGAGTCATTCCCACCAAGTGGCTATTTCGGGAATTGGCCAAAACCTGGGAGGTGGAAACTTGATTCATTCAGTCATAGAAAGACAGATTTGCATTTCTATAGCGCCTTTCACACCCACCAGACGTCTCAAAGCACTTTACAGCCAATGAAGTACTTTTTGAAGTGTGGTCACTGTTGTAATGTAGGAAACGTGGCAGCCAATTTGCACACAGCAAGCTCCCACAAACAGCAACGTGATAATGACCAGGTAATCTGTTTTTAGTGATGTTGATTGAGGGATAAATATTGGCCCCAGGACACCAGGGAGAACTCCCCTGCTCTTCTTCAAAATAGTGCCATGGGATCTTTTATGTCCACCTGAGAGAGCAGACGGGGCCTCGGTTTAACGTCTCATCCGAAAGACGGCACCTCCGACAGTGCAGCGTCCCCTCAGTACTGCCCCTCTGACAGTGCGGCGCTCCCTCAGTACCGCCCCTCCGACAGTGCGGCGCTCCCTCAGTACCGCCCCTCCGACAGTGCCGCGCTCCCTCAGTACTGCCCCTATGACAGTGCGGCGCTCCTTCAGTACTGCCCCTACGACAGTGCGGCGCTCCCTCAGCGCTGCTCCTCCGACAGTGCAGCGCTCCATCAGTACCGCCCCTCCGACAGTGCGGCGCGCCCTCAATACTGCCCCTCCTTCAGCACTGCGGCGCTCCCTCAGTACTGCCCCTCCGACAGCGCAGCGCTCCCTGAGTACCGCCCCTCCGACAGTGCAGCGCTCCCTCAGTACGCCCCCTCCGACAGTGCGGCGCTCCCCCAGTTCCGCCCCTCCGACAGTGCGGCGTTCCCTCAGTATCACCCCGCCGACACTCCCTCAGTACCGCCCCTTCGACACTCCCTCAGTACCGCCCCTCCGACACTCCCTCAGTACTGCCCCTCCGACAGTGCAGCACTCCCTCAGTACTGCCCCTCCGACAGTGCGGCGCTCCCTCAGTACTGCCCCTCCGACAGTGCGGCGCTCCCTCAGCACCGCCCCTCCGACACTCCCTCAGTGCTGTGCTCCCTTACTACTGCCCCTCTGACAGTGCAGCGCTCCCTCAGTACTGCCCCTCCGACAGTGCAGCGCGCCCTCAGTACTGCCCCTCCGACAGTGCGGCGCTCCCTCAGTACTGCCCCTCCGACAGTGCGGCGCTCCCTCAGTACTGCCCCTCCGACAGTGCGGCGCGCCCTCAGTACTGCCCCGTCGACAGTGCGGCGCGCCCTCAGTACTGCCCCTCCGACAGTGCGGCGCTCCCTCAGTACCGCCCCTCCGACAGTGCGGCGCTCCTTCAGTACTGCCCCTCCGACAGTGCGACGCTCCCTCAGTACTGCCCCTCCGACAATGCGGCGCTCCTTCAGTACTGCCAGCCTAGATTTTTGTGCTCAAGTCTCTGGAGTGGGACTTGAACCCACAACCTTCTGATTTGAAGAGAGTGCTACCCACTGAGCCACTGGCTGACACTGAATTGACAAAAAGAAAGAGGAGCAATTAGAGAGTAAATACCCTCAGGGATTAAAAATAATAATAATTTCGAGGCCAGCGGGAAGACACTGGACGTCCCTGTCAAGATTCGCTTTTGAATTGTGGGCTCCAAAGACTGTCCCATGTGCCTGTTTCCCAGATAGGACGCGGCACAGCCCAGTCTCGCCACCACGTGGACCCAGCTGATTCTGTGAGCCGGGGACCGGGCAGGTGAAATACGCACAAAAAACAAAACTACTGAAGAATAATTAGAAGCAAAGAAGGAAGGAATCGCTGGTCGGAGGAGGGTCGAGAATCTTACGGTAAATAAGGACAGATGGAAGTCATCAGAAGCTGCACATTTCATTCCACGGTATTGCTCCTCACGCCTTGCTACGTTAAGTGATGCCACGTTTCAGCCTGGCTGTTGAGAAACAGGCGGATTCTTTTCTCGAACCTTCTGCCTGCAGCCCACAGCTGCATCGTGTCAGTGTCTCACAGCCCATCATACTGGCTGAGGATGAAGAGTAGAATTCCAAATATTGCAGACCCATTTCACTTTATGAGCAGACACTTTTATTGGAGAAACTATTTTTTCGGAGGGGGGGAAGTGAAAAACCAGATGTGTGAAAATCCGGCTATTGCAGTGGATTCTATCGAGCCAAAAGCCAAGCGGTTCAACAGATAGTTTGAACCTAAACGGGATATTCTGCACCCTCGATTAACCCACAATAGACCATGAAAACCCCAAGTTTAATATAAAGACAGAAAATATTGGAAGCAGTCAGCAGCAATGTTCGCTTTAATACTTTCTGGGTGCGCAGGCCCATTCAAAATAACAGGCATGTGCGGTTTTTTCCCATTGAAAAGCTGGCGCTCCAGGGCGCCGTGCGGCCGCTCAGCTCGGAGGGAACATTGGTCAGCAGGTAAGGCAGCTTCTGTGGCGAGAGGATGGGGCCGGTTTTAACCCGGCTCGCGCAGCAGAAACCTGGCGGGCGGGCGGTTAAAATCGCCCGGGCTCTAACCTTCTCTGGCCTTCATAGCGAGAGGATTCGAGTACAGGAACAAGGATGTCTTGCTGCAGTTGTACAGGGCCTTGGTGAGACCACACCTCGAGTATTGTGTGCAGTTTTGGTCGCCTTATCTGAGGAAGGATGTTCTTGCCATGGAGGGAGTGCAGCAAAGATTCACCAGGCTGATACCTGGGATGGCAGGAATGACGTATGAGGAGAGATTGGGTCGATTGGGCTTATACTCGCTGGAGTTTAGAAGAATGAGAGGGGATCTCATTGAAACTTATAAAATTCTAACAGGACTAGACAGACTAGATGCAGGAAGGATGTTCCCGATGGCGGGGGAGTCCAGAACCAGGGGTCACAGTCTAAGGATAAGGGGTAAGCAATTTAGGACAGAGATGAGGAGGAATTCTCTACCACAGAAGGCAGTTGAGGCCAATTCATTAAATATATTCAAGTTAGATATATTTCTTAAGGCTAAAGGGATCAAGGGATATGGGGAGAAAGCAGGGACAGGGTACTGAATTTGGATGATCAGCCATGATCTCATTGAATGGCGGAGCAGGCTCGAGGGGCCGAATGGCCTACTCCTGCTCCTATCTTCTATGTTTCTATGTAATTGGCTGTTGCGTTTCCTACATTACAACAGTGACCACACTTCAAAAAGTACTTCATTGGCTGTAAAGCGCTTTGGGACATCCGGTGGTCGTGAAAGGCGCTGGAGCAATGCAAGTCTTTCTCTTCCTTCTTGTTCATTTTATTGAGGTTTTTAAAAAAATTCTATTTGCAACTTGCCATTTTGCAAATTGGGCTAATTTCATTTGACTCACTCACAAGCCGTTGTGTCCTGAATTTTTCTGCGGCTCTTGACACCAACCTGTGTGGCAGCCCGTGCCTCGGTATCTCGCCCCCTCCCCTTGCCCTGCCACAGAAATCAACCAAGAGCCAGCGTTCCGAGCAGAACTACAGCTTTCGACTCACCAAATGCCTGCTTGGACTGGGACCGTTGTCAAGCTGATTATGGCGCAACCCTTTCCAGTGGTTTGTTTTCAATTTAAGGGTGATTAGTGAGGCGTGTCGCTCCTTACCCCGGCGGTGATGTGCCTGGGGAGGGAGGGGGTCTGGCAGCAGCGCAGCCTGAACTCCAGCTCTGGAGCCCTCTCCCTTTAGACGGGGCGAGTGGCCAGCAGGTTTTGATTACTGTGTTTTTCCAGTTGCTCGGATATAATCGGAGCGGGGCTGCTCCCAGCCTCTCCAGTTGCCGTGTGCGCCATGGACCTGAGAGGAACCTATCTTGTGCTCTGGGTTCTGTGTCTGCTGCAGGCCGCCCATCAGCAGACGGCCAGGCCCAAACCCAAGCCGAGGAAGAATGCTGCGCCAAAGAAAGGTAGGCGAGGTTCTTGTCCTTTTGCTAAGAACGCTCGCGGGTTTTCCCCGATCGCCCAGTGCTGGTTACGGTACTGAGGCACACAGACCGCAGAAGCCAAAGGACCGAGACCCCCCCACAACCCCTCGGGGCTGTGTTGATCTTTGCCGAGGTGGCAGCGGGGGAAAGGCAACAACTGGCTTCACCAAACCCCTGACAGTGGAGGTCACTCACGGCCCCCCCCCAACCCCCCGCCGGGCAGTGCCCGCGCACGGACAGGATTGGGGTGCCCCCTGCAGTCAAATAGCCGCCGGCGTTCGCCGCACGGGCTCGCAAGCGAGCGAAGGACACGAGCTTTGGTGAGGGACTGGAGGAGGGAGCTGGGGGCTGGGAAACTGGACCCCAGCACGATGAGGGGAAGAAGGGAGGGAGGAGAAATGGTGGATTTAGTAGAATTGAACTTGATACAGAAAGAACAGATTCAAGTGCTGCGTGATTGAAATGAACATCTTTACTTGCTCGTTCATTAAATCAGAAAATCATACAAGAATTCCGAGGCACCGAAAGGGCCTCCTGTAATTAAATATCTCTCGTCTCTACATTACAGGTTCATCTGAACTGCAGACTGTCAGTATGTGGGTTGTGTACTGGTTCTGGCGATGTCACTGCGAACTGTATTTTTATTATTATTTCTCACGGTGCCACTTCTTCTCAATTATGAATTCATATAATCTCCATGAAACATAGAGAGCACTTCATGGAGAGGACGGAACACTCTGTGGCAGATAAGCAATTATAACAGGAGCCGTTGATTGTGGCGTTTACTTGGAGCAGAACAAATGAGCAGCTGATGACACAGGATCTTTTATGTCTACCTGAGAGAGCAGATGGGGCCTCGATTTAACGTCTCATCCGAAAGACGGCAACTGCGACACTGCAGCGCTCCCTCAGTACTGCCCCTCCGACAATGCAGCACTCCCTCAGTACCGCCCCTCCGACAGTGCAGCGCTCCCTCAGTACCGTCCCTCCGACAGTGCGGCACTCCCTCAGTACCGCCCCTCCGACAGTGCGGCACTCCCTCAGTACTGCCCCTCCGACAGTGCAGCACTCCCTCAGTACTGCCCCTCCGACAGTGCGGCACTCCCTCAGAACTGGCCCTCCGACAGTGCAGCACTCCCTCAGTACTGCCCCTCCGACAGTGCAGCCCTCCCTCAGTACTGCCCCTCCGACAGTGCAGCCCTCCCTCAGTACTGCCACTCCCACAGTGCGGCACTTCCTTAGTACCACCCCTCCGACAGTGCAGCGTTCCCTCAGTACCGCCCCTCCGACAGTGCGGCGCTCCCTCAGTACTGCCCCTCTGACGGTGCGGCGCTCCCTCAGTACTGCCCCTCCGACGGTGCGGCGCTCCCTCAGTACCCCCCCTCCGACAGTGCCGCGCTCCCTCAGTACTGCCCCTCCAACAGTGCAGCGCTCCCTCAGTACTGCCCCTCTGACAGTGCAGCGCTCCCTCAGTACTGCCCCTCTGACAGTGCAGCGCTCCCTCAGTACTGCCCCGCCGAGAGTGCAGCGCTCCCTCAGTACTGCCCCTCCCACAGTGCAGCATTCCCTCAGTACTGCCCCTCTGACAGTGCGGCACTCCCTCAGTACTGCCCCTCCGACATTGCGGCGCTCCCTCAGCACTGCCCCTCCAACAGTGCGGCGCTCCCTCAGCACTGCCCCTCCGACAGTGCGGCGCTCCCTCAGTACTGCCCCTCCGACAGTGCGGTGCTCCCTCAGTACTGCACCTCCAACAGTGCAGCACTCCCTCAGTACTGCCCCTCCGACAGTATGGCACTCCCTCAGTACTGTCCCTCTGACAGTGCGGCACTCCCTCAGTACTGCCCCTCCCGCAGTGCGGCGCTCCCTCAGCACTGCCCCTCCGACAGTGCGGCATGCCCTCAGTACTGCCCCTCCGACATTGCGGCGCTCCCTCAGCACTGCCCCTCCAACAGTGCGGCGCTCCCTCAGCACTGCCCCTCTGACAGTGCGGCGCTTCCTCAGTACTGCACCTCCAACAGTGCAGCACTCCCTCAGTACTGTCCCTCTGACAGTATGGCACTCCCTCAGTACTGTCCCTCTGACAATGCGGCACTCCCTCAGTACTGCTCCTCCGACAGTGCGGCACTCCCTCAGTACTGACCCTCCGACAGTGTGGCACTCCCTCAGTACTGTCCCTCTGACAGTGCGGCGCTCCCTCAGTACAGCCCCTCCGACAGTGCGGCGCTCCCTCAGTACTGCCCCTCCGACAGTGCAGCGCTCCCTCAGTACTGCCCCTCCGACAGTGCGGCGCTCCCTCCTTACTGCCCCTCTGACAGTGCAGCGCTCCCTCCGTACTGCCCCTCTGACAGTGCGGTGTTACCTCAGTACTGCCCCTCCGACAGTGCGGTGTTCCCTCAGTACTGCCCCTCTGACAGTGCGGCGCTCCCTCAGTACTGCCCCTCCGACAGTGCGGCGCTCCCTCAGTACTGCCCCTCCGACAGTGCGGCGTTCCCTCCTTCCTGCCCCTCTGACAGTGCGGCACTCCCTCAGTACTGCCCCTCCGACAGTGCGGCGCTCCCTCCTTCCTGCCCCTCTGACAGTGCGGCGCTCCCTCAGTACTGCCCCTCCGACAGTGCGGCGCTCCCTCCTTACTGCCCCTCTGACAGTGCGGCACTCCCTACGTACTGCACTGGGAGCATAGCCTAGATTGTTCTGCTCAAGTCTCTAGATTTTTGTGCGGAAGAGATCGGAGAGGATCAGCACAGTGCAGGCTCGCACTCATTGGCTGCGTTAATGCACTACACACAATGTATTGCCTTATTGGAGCACTGTCTGGACATCCAGGCTCAGGAGGTGAGCAGTGACGGCAGCTGCATCGAGTGTGGTCAACAGTGACCCGGCGGTGTGGCTCCTGCTTTCATGTTTTTCAAGAATTTTAAACAGTCTGGTCTCCGTGTGGAAGCTTCTGTCTGATGATCTCCCTCTTTAAAGAAGCTGGCGCTAATGAAAAGCAGGTCCAGCCGGCCACTCCCAGCTGTGTTTATGTCAAGAATTTTTGCCTTGCATGTCCAAACTTTACGATTGACAACAATGATGTAATAACAGTGACACTCAGTACATTCGATACAGTGACACTTAGTACATTCCTGTTCCTGGGACTAGGGACAGGGTCACTGGCAAGGCTTATGGAAGCTAAGCAGAGCCAGGCCTGGTTATGTACCTGGAGAGGTGACCATCAGGGAAGATTAGGTGCAGAAGGTCACGGAAGGAGCCCCGAGAAGGGGTGGTTGGTGAGAAGGTCACGGAAGGAGCCCCGGGAGGGGCGGCTGGTGAGTAGGCCCGGGCGTTGGGTTGAAGATAGGTGGAAATGGAATGGCGGCGCGCACAGACGCAGCGGCTTTGCTTCTCCCAGGACGGTGCTATTTACGTTTAATGTTAATGTTATTTGTACTGGACTCATGGGAGCTTGCAAGATCACATTTCGTTGTTCATGTACTTATGCATTGTACAATGACAATAAAGTTGAAGAATTATTATTATTCGATACAGAGACTCTCAGTACATTCGATACGTGACACTCAGTACATTCGATACAGTGACACTCAGTACATTCGATACAGGAACACTCAGTACATTCGATACAGTGACATTCGATACAGAGACACTCAGTACATTCGATACAGAGACTCTCAGTACATTCGATACAGTGACACTCAGTACATTCGATACAGTGACACTCAGTACATTCGATACAGTGACACTCAGTACATTCGATACAGTGACACTCAGTACATTCGATACAGAGACTCTCAGTACATTCGATACAGTGACACTCAGTACATTCGATACAGTGACACTCAGTACATTCGATACAGTGACACTCAGTACATTCGATACAGTGACACTCAGTACATTCGATACAGTGACACTCAGTACATTCGATACAGTGACACTCAGTACATTCGATGCAGTGACACTCAGTACATTAGATGCAGCTTAACAGGAACATTGGTGCCAGTTTGCAAAATGGAAACTGCACAGGGTTAAAAATCAAGGCGGACCCAATGTCTCAACAGTCACGGACTGATACAATTTTCAAACGCTTCGAAAGTGTTTATTTCAGTGTTGAAATTCCAGGGGATACGACACGCTGCTGTAGCAGAAGATGCAAGGACATTTGCAGCCCTTTAAAAAAAAGGAAAGACTTGCATTTCTGTAGCGCCTTTCCGCTTAAACTCATTTGCATATCGGCAAATGCAGAATCTGCTGTGAACCAGCGCGATCAGGCAGCCTTTCGCAATGTGATTTAAGAAAAAAAAAATTGCTTTAAAAACGATTCCTCGATATATTGAAGAGCGGTAAGCTGGTGCGGTTTGATTAATACGGCGGGAAATGAAGTTTATCGCAAAAAATAAGCGTTTTTAATCAGAGTGTCCAGTCCGCCACCTGTGCGTAACCCGAGTTTAAATCACTGAAAATGACTTTAAAAAAACTACACAGAACCATTTGCTGGTTATATTGGTGCACAGTAGTCAGTTTCTTAGTAAATGCGCCCAGCTTAATTTTTCGAGCCTCCTCGAAGGCGCGCAAACGAACGCAATCTGCAGAAACTCACCGCGGTAATTCATTCACCCCCCCGGGGGAGGGGCGTGGCCAGATTTGTGGGCGGGGCCGGCTCCCAGCATGACTTTTTTTTAAACCGGCGCGAAAGATGGCGGAAACTCGAGTCGCGCCGAACGTGATTTGCGCTTAAAGTTCCACGATCCTTGGCGCTGGTTTTGCCGATCTCGGGTGCTGACAAAACCAACGCGATGGAACAGAAACTCGAGGCCTCAGTTAAAGAATATTGAGAGAAATATTTTGGTATTGGCAGTGTTTGGTGAATGAACATTCAATCCCAAAACGAATTGGCCGTGGGTTTTTTCTCTGCTTTGTTCCCTTGCATCAGCTGTCTGACAGAGAATGGCCTGGACGCCCTGGCTGATCACCTCATTGCTTTTGGTTACGCCCAGTGTTTTATATGTCCTGATCTCTCACTTTACTTTCTTCATATTTGTTCAGTGCTGGTGACTCTAAGTATGATTGAAGATATCAAGAAGCAGATTGATCACATCTTGGAGGAGGTGAACATGCTGAAGGAGAACCAGGCGCTGCAGACAGGTAATGAGGAGGTTTTAGCATCCGGAGTCCTCCCAGTCTTCATCTTCAGCTCTCAGCAAACCCACAACTTGGGTTCTCACTGGAGTCCCAAGCTCGTGCAGTACTGCCTGAGGCACTGATGGGAACAACCTGCAACCGTTCTGGTATACTGCTATGAACATACAAAATTAACAATCTGGAAGAGCCGCGGGATCTTTTACGTCCACACGAGAGAGCAGACGGGGCCTCGGTTTAACGTCTCATCTGAAAGACGGCACCTCCGACAGTGCAGTGCTCTCTCAGTACTGCCCCTCCGACAGTACGGCGCTCTCTCAGTACTGTCCCTCCGACAGTGCGGCGCTCCCTCAGTACTGCCCCTCTGACAGTGCAGCACTCCCTCAGTAACGCCCCTCCGACACTGCGGCGCTCCCTCAGTACTGCCCCTCCGACAGTGCGGCGCTCCCTCAGTACTGCCCCTCTGACAGTGCAGTGCTCCCTCAGTACTGCCCCTCTGACAGTGCAGCACTCCCTCAGCACTGCCCCTCCAACAGTGTGGCATTCCCTCAGTACTGCCCCTCCGACAGTGCGGCTCTCCCTCAGTACTGCCCCTCCGACAGTGCGGCTCTCCCTCAGTACTGCCCCTCCGACAGTGCGGCGCTCCCTCAGTACAGCCCCTCCGACAGTGCGGCACTCCCTCAGTACTGCCCCTCCGACAGTGCAGCGCTCTCTCAGTACTGCCCCTCCGACAGTGCGGCTCTCCCTCAGTACTGCCCCTCCGACAGTGCAGCGCTCCCTCAGTACTGCCCCTCCGACAGTGCGGCGCTCCCTCAGTACTGCCGCTCCGACAGTGCAGCACTCCCTCAGTACTGCCCCTCCGACAGTGCAGCGCTCCCTCAGTACTGCCCCTCTGACAGTGCAGCACTCCCTCAGTACTGCCCCTCCGACAGTGCAGCGCTCCCTCAGTACTGCCCCTCCGACAGTGCAGCGCTCCCTCAGTACTGCCCCTCTGACAGTGCAGGGCTCCATCAGTACTGCCCCTCCGACAGTGCAGCGCTCCCTCAGTACTGCCCCTCTGACAGTGCAGGGCTCCCTCAGTACTGCCCCTCCGACAGTGCGGCACTCCCTCAGTACTGCCCCTCCGACAGTGCGGCACTCCCTCAGTACTGCCCCTCCGACAGTGCGGCGCTCCCTCAGTACTGCCCCTCCGACAGTGCGGCGCTCCCTCAGTACTGCCCCTCCGACAGTGCGGCGCTCCCTCAGTACTGCCCCTCCGACAGTGCGGCGCTCCCTCAGTACTGCCCCTCCGACAGTGCAGCGCTCCCTCAGTACTGCCCCTCCGACAGTGCGGCACTCCCTCAGTACCGCCCCTCCGACAGTGCGGCGCTCCCTCAGTACCGCCCCTCCGACAGTGCGGCGCTCCCTCAGTACCGCCCCTCCGACAGTGCGGCGCTCCCTCAGTACCGCCCCTCCGACAGTGCGGCGCTCCCTCAGTACCGCCCCTCCGACAGTGCGGCGCTCCCTCAGTACCGCCCCTCCCGACTGTGCGGCGCTCCCTCAGTACTGCCCCTCCGACAGTGCGGCGCTCCCTCAGTACTGCCCCTCCGACAGTGCGGCGCTCCCTCAGTACTGCCCCTCCGACAGTGCGGCGCTCCCTCAGTACTGCCCCTCCGATAGTGCGGCGCTCCCTCAGTACTGCCCTGGAGTGTCAGCCTAGATTTTTTGTGCTCAAGTCTCTGGAAGTGGGACTTGAACCCACGACCTTCTGACTCAGGTGAGAGAGAGTGCCGCCCACTGAGCCACAGGGTGACACAAGGGAACAAAACAGAGAAAAAAAACCAAGGCCAATAATGGAAAAAAAATAATCCAGAAGATCCCTCTCCGACCCCCTCAGGGGATCGAAACCAGACTCCTGACGAAGGGTCATCGACCTGAAATGTTGACTCTATTTCGCTCTCCACAGATACTGCCCGACCCGCTGAGTGTTTCCATCACTTTCTGTTTTTATTCCTGCTCTTAAGTCTGGTGGGAATCCACTGGAGAGGCCACAGCACGTGGCTGGGACCAGACCGTGTCTGTGTTTCCCAGGTGGTCTTGCGGGCTGGGGGACCCCTGCCCACCTCTACAAGTCCGTCGATGAAAGAGAGGCTCTGGAAAATGGGAAGGAGCGGGTGGTGGGTGAGGATGATTGAATTCGGCTGTGATCGTCCAATAATGTTCGTCTGGACCGGCCCCATGAGGAGGCCTACCTTACCCTGAGCTTCCCCCCGATCGCCTCCAGAGGCTCCCCCCCCCACCCCCTCCACCACTGACTGACGGCCGGTGGCTGCTCCCACAGTTCCCCAGCTCTGGCCTCCTCTCAATGAATTCCCTCTGGGCTTCGAACTCCGAACTATCGCCGAACGACCTCCGCGGGACGGTGGACCTGGCCAGGTTCGGGTGGCCAGGCCTACACATCCTCGGGTTCCCCCACACCCCACCCCTGCCTCGGGGTTCACTCGCACCGGGCCCCTCCCTGCCTCCCTTGAAAATTGGGGCCTCAATGTCTGCGTTCACAGGTGGAGAGTTGTGAGGTGCCTGCAGAACCCTGCCTCCGAATGTGTCAACACCTTCAGTAGAGGAGAGGAGAGATCATTCACAGAAAGATGAAAAAAGATGATCCCTTACTCACCCGATAACGCTTACATAAAAATTAGGAGCAGGAGTCGGCCCCTCGAGCCTGCTCCGCCATTCAGTAAGATCATGGCTGATCTTCGACCTCAACTCCACTTTCCCGCCCGATCTCCATATCCCTCGATTCCCCGAGAGTCCAAAAATCTATCGATCTCAGCCTTGAATATACTCAACGACTCAGCATCCACAGCCCTCTGGGGTAGAGAATTCCAAAGATTCACAACCCTCTGAGTGAAGAAATTCATCCTCATCTCAGTCTTAAATGGCCGACCCCTTATCCTGAGACTGTGACCCCTGGTTCTAGACTCTCCAGCCAGGGGAAACATCCTCTCAGCATCTACCCTGTCAATCCCCCTCAGAATCTTATGTTTCAATGAGATCACCTCTCATTCTTCTAAACTCCAGAGAGTATCGGCCCAACTCAACCAGGCTCTCTCTGGCTGCCGCAAGACCTTGACCTAATGAAAAACCTCCCAGTGCTTCAACTCAATGGAGAACCCATTCTCTACATTCAAAATATCCAATTGGAATTCTTGATTCTGACTCTTTTGTGGGACATATTGGGTACGGTAGCCTGTGGTTGTGGCACGGAAGCAACATTGGTCCCATTCTCACCGTGGCAAATGGTGAAATTGAATTCAAGAGTTCTAGTCATTTGTGACGGCCGGCTGCAGAACAATATTCAATGACATGCGCCGGACTGCTGCAAAAACCCAACTGGTTGACGAACGTCCTACAGGGAAGGGAAGCTGCCACTTGTACTTTGGTCTGTGTACTATGTGACTCCCGTCTCGCACTGCAAATTTAATGACCTCAGGGCAACTAGAGATGGTACACTCGATATTGGCTTCCCAATAATGCGTACATCCCAAGAACAAACTAAACAAATATTCCAATCCAAAACAACCCAAGCCACGTTAAGTGTAGAAAAGTGTGTCGTTTTTTAAAAATTCCTTCACAGGATGTGGGCGTCACTGGCAAGGCCAGCATTTATTGCCCATCCCTAACTGCCCTCGAGAAGCTGGTGGTGAGCCGCCTTCTTGAACCGCTGCAGTCCGTGAGGTGAAGGTGCTCCCACAGTGCTGTTAGGATTCTTATTGTTTTTCCTAGCAGTTTAATACAACGGAGTGTCTCGCTGGGCCGTTCCAGAGGGCAGTTAAGAGCCAACCACATTGCTGTGGGTCTGGAGTCACATACCGGCCAGACCGGGTAAGGACGGCAGATTTCCTTCCCTGAAAGACATTAGTGAACCAGATGGGTTTTTATGATAAACCGGTAGTTATATGGTTACCATTACTGACACTAGCTTTTTAATTCCAGATTTATTTAATTAATGAATTTAAATTCCCCACTGCCAGGGTGGGATTTGAACTCTACGTCTACCACCGATCACTAGTCCAGGCCTTTGGATTGCTAGTCCAGTAACATAACCACCAAGGCTACCGTTACAGTACCTCAGCAATTAATCCACCCCAAACCCTCCTGTTTTCTGTCCAGTGTGCCTCAGAGGGATGAAAGTGCAAAGGAAGTGCTTCCTACCGATGAGTGGAGAAAAGACTTTCCACAAGGCGGCAGACGACTGCATCTCGCATGGAGGCGTCCTCGCCACGCCCCACAACCACGAGGAAAATGATGCTCTGGATGAGTACTCCATGAAGACGGTGGGGCACGACCACGACGTCTGGATTGGAGTGACCGACATAGCAATCGAGGGGTCCTGGGTGGACCTAACCGGCTCGAGTGTCAACTACACCAACTGGGAGACCGAAATCACCCAGCAACCCGATGGCAGCACGAGGGGTAACTGTGTGGCCATGACCGGCCTGTCCAACGGCAAATGGTTTGATGAGTCCTGTCGCCTTCAAAAGAATTACTTTTGTCAATTTAATATCCCTTAAATGTCCCAGGCCAATCAACATTTCTCCTCAAGTATAACCTGACTGGTTTAGTTATGCTACCTGATGCTTTACGGGCTGTTCTTTTGAAGAAGATACCTTGCTGTGAGTGGTGGAGATACGAGAGACTATCATTGACCAGATTGAATGTGCTTTCCTTCCCTCACGTTCTATCCATTCTGGATCCTCCGTCAGGTTACGTACTTTTGCGGATGATAGTGCAGGGTCAGCACCTCGAAGCCGCAATGCCACACACACACACACACACACACGCAGCTACCGCAAGCTGCACAGAAGCAGCTCCATGGGACCCCTCCCTCCTCATGCCCAGTATGGTCTTTCCCTGGGGCGGGGATCCACTTGGTGCTTTACCGCGCAGTGTGACCGAGATCAGGATCTGAGCAGAGCGGGGGGTGGGGGGAAGCTTGAACCCACCGCTCTGTGCCAGGGCGCTTTGAGGCTCCGACACACAGCCCTCAGTGCTGCCCTCGCTGTGAAATTATTATCTCAGCTGTGCGGGAACCCGCAGTCTGCTTAGCTTTGTGGCTTTTTCGGGTCTTCTTGCGGTGCACAGTTATAAACAAACTATGCATGTGACTGTCCTCTCTGGTGCTCGTCAGAAATAAAAACTGATTCATTCAAAAGGGAGTTGGCGTGTTTTTCTCCCCCCAATTTTCTTCCATTTCACGGAATCCTTTCAAACATCTGCCTTCAGTTAGGAGATTGGTGGGGATGAGTGGATATCAACAATGGGCCTTCATAATCTGCTAATGGGAGCTGTGGGGCGGGATCAGTTTCTCAATTCTTCCCCTCCCCATCGACTCCCCTCCCCCATCGACTCGCGTCCCCATCGACTCCCCTCCCCCATCGACTCCCCTCCCCCATCGACTCCCCTCCCCATCGACTCCCCTCCCTCATCGACTCCCCTCCCCCATCGACTCCCCTCCCCCTCCCCATCGACGCCCCTCCCCCATCGACTCCCCCCCCATCGACTCCCCTCCCCATCGACTCCCCTCCCCCTCCCCCACCGATTCCCCTCCCCCATCGACTCCCCTCCCCCTCGACTCCCCTCCCCCTCCCCCACGATTCCCCTCCCTCTCCCCCACCGATTCCCCTCCCCCATCGACTCCCCTCCCCCTCCCCCTCGACTCTCCTCCCCCTCCCCCACCGATTCCCCTGCCCCATCGATTCCCCTCCCCCTCGACTCCCCTCCCCATCGACTCCTCTCCCCATCGACTCCTTTCCCCATCGACTCCCCTCCCCCTCTCCCCATCGACTCCCCTCCCCCTCCCCCACTGACTCCCCTTCCCCTCTCCCCATCGACTCCCCTCCCCCTCCCCCACCGACTCCCCTCCCCCACCGACTCCCTTCCCCCATCGACTCCCCTCCCCTCCCCCTCCCCCACTGACTCCCCTCCCCCTCCCCTCTCCCCATGGCCATCAGCTGAACGAACTAAGTACATCACATAACTCAAGATGACTTTGCTCTCTCTATTTAATGAGGTACCATCGGCACAGGTTACAATCACAGTTTGCTAACTGCTGTCCTCGGCCCCTTACACTGTTCCAGTGAAGCTCAACGTAAGCTCGAGGAACAGCACCTCATCTTTCAATTGGGCACTTTGCAGACTGCCGGACTCAACATCGAGTTCAGCAATTTCAGACCATAACCTCGGTCTCATTGCTTCGGACGCCAGCTGTTGATGATTCTGCCATTCCCATTTACGCCTCTTCTAGACCCATCTTTTGTCTCTTAACTTGCCCCATTACCATCTCCTCTTGCCTTGCACCATCATCACTTTTGTCATTTAATCTCTCCTGCCTTCCACCCTATCACAGACCTTCCCTTTTGTTCTTTCCTCCCCTTTCCCCGCCCCTACACGTGCTTAAAACCTGTTACATCTCCAACTTTTTCCAGTTCTGATGAAGGGTCAGTGACCTGAAAGGCTAACTCGGTTTCTCACTCCACAGATGCTGCCTGACCTGCTGAGTATGTCCAGCATTTTCTGTTTTTATTTATCATTAATAAATGCTGTGTCCTTCTCTGAACTCGAGCAACAGTTATTATCAGGACAATGGCGACACAACATCTTCTAAGTGCTTCCATTTTCTTCTGGCCAGTGGGACTGGTTGGGAAGTTAGAAAACCCTCCCTAGAACTATCCGTTCCTCCAAACCTGACCGCTTGTGCTTCCCTCTCCTCCCTTCACTCCACCATTGGTGGCCGTGCCTTCAGCTGCCTGGGCCCTGAGCTCTGGAATTCCCTCCCTAAACCTCTCCGCCTCTCTACCTCCCATTCCTTAAAACCCGCCTGTTTAGCCAAGCTTTTAGTCGCCCCAAATTTTTTAAAATTATTTGTTCACAGGATGTGGGCGTCGCTGGCAAGGCCAGCATTTATTGCCCATCCCTAATTGCCCTTGAGAAGGTGGTGGTGAGCTGCTTTCTTGAACCGCTGCAGTCCGTGTGGTGAAGGTGCTCCCACAGTGCTGTTAGGGAGGGTGGTCCAGGATTTTGACCCAGTGACGATGAAGGATCGGCCGATATATTTCCAAGTCAGGATGGTGTGTGACTGGGAGGGGAACTTGGAGGTGGTGGTGTTCCCATGCGCCTGCTGCCCTTGTCCTTCTAGGTGGAAGAGGTCGCGGGTTTGGGAGGTGCTGCCGAAGAAGCCTTGGCGAGTTGCTGCAGTGCATCTTATCTTGGTGTTTGGCTCGATGCCTGTTCTCGCCTCTGCGATGCGCCTTGAGATGTTTTTCTATGTTGAAGGCACTATGTAAATGCAACTTGTTGTAAAATGAGGTACGTGAGCTGCGCAGCTGAGTTTGTGGGTTTTCGAAGAAAAAGAAACTGAGAGAGGATCGTAATCAGAAATCCGGAACACTCCCCCTAAAGATACCAATACACTCCTTTTAAGCCACAAATTAGCCAAAAATAGCTAGTAAATGTGTGGCTGTTCTTTACATAGTTTTACAGCACAGAAACAGGCCATTCAACCCAATAGGTCCATGCCAGTGTTTATGCTCCACACGTGCCTCCGCCCACCCCTCTTCATCTCACCCTATCCTATAAGAATTAGGAGCAGGAGTCGGCCATTCGGCCCCTCGAGCCTGCTCCGCCATTCAATAAGATCATGGCTGATCTTCGACCTCAACTCCACTTTCCCGCCCGATCTCCATATCCCTCGATTCCCCTAGAGTCCAAAAATCGATCGATCTCAGCCTTGAATATACTCAAAGACTCAGCATCCACAGCCCTCTGGGGCAGAGAATTCCAAAGATTCACAACCCTCTGAGTGAAGAAATTCCTCCTCATCTCAGTCTTAAATGGCCGACCCCTTATCCTGAGACTGTGACCCCTGGTTCTAGACTCTCCAGCCAGGGGGAAACAACCTCTCAGCATCTACCCTGTCAATCCCCCTCAGAATCTTATATGTTTCAATGAGATCACCTCTCATTCTTCTAAACTCCAGAGAGTATCGGCCCAATCTACTCAATGGCCTAGAAATGCGGTAAGTCCCATAAACGGACGGTGTCACCGCGGGGTGAGGTTTGCTCGCGCCCATAAAATGATCACAGCAACACTTGGTGCTGCCTGCTGATCAGCGCTGAACACCCAGCGAGGTAGGTCGGTACTTGTGGCCAGGATCGTGTGTGCAGCATCAGGTGATTGCGGAGAAGGTTGGTGTTGTTGTTGGTGCTGCTGGTGTTGGGGCTGATCGTGGTGGGATTCTGAGGACCAAGGTGAGAGAGTATAAAGTGCACCCATGTTGATGGAATAGATGGCCAGGGAAGTACAGATGACAGAAGTGATCCGTCAATGGTGAGAGAGTTCTTCTAATGAGGTGAGGCTGGATGGAAACTTTGCTGGAAAGACTTGCAGCCTGCAGAATCTGTGCTGAAAATGGACTGAGCAACAGCTTATGCCCGAGGAAAGTGATGATCTGTCAGGTGGGAGCTTTTACTGTACATTTGATGCTGTCAAGTAATCAGCTGGAGCAATGGCCACTGAACTCCCGCCTCAGGTTGACAGACGTGGTTCCCGAGCAACGTGAATCCCGTGGCCATGAAGGGAAATTTAAAAAGTGAGTGAAAAAAGGCTCCCGAGTGCCTGTAAACTACCTGATAATCATCTCACTCGGGTTCGCCCGCTGCTGCCGGTCGGGTCGGGTCGGCTCCGCGATGACAGACGCACCGGGGGGAAAGGCGCGTGGGGGCGGGTTCCCAACCCGCTGTCAAAAATCACAACTTTCCCACCTGACCCTCCACCGATCCCGCCCGCCACCACCCCGGAAAATTCCGGCCCACGTGTCCTGACTCTAGTCATGAGTCGACGTCGCCTTATCGAAGGCCTAGCCACGAGCTGAGGAGCCTGATAGGAACTGTGGAAATCTTGCGTTAAATATAACCTAATGAGTGACTGCACTTAAAAGCTGTTAAGCTTGATTGCCATCTCATACCGTGCACTTTGCTGAGGCTCTGAGAGAAAGAGACAGATTCCTCAATCAATCGGCAGTAGAGGGAGGCCATCGAATCCACAATGCACGCTCAATGGACTAAATGACATTTGGGAGATTATTTGTGTCCTCCTTTGTGAAGACAGAACCAAAGTATATATTTAATTGGTATGCCATTTCTTTGTTCCCCATTATAAATTCCCCTGATTCTGACTGCAAGGGACCTATGCTTGACTTCACCAATCTTTTTCTCTTCACATATCTATAAAAGTTTTTAGTCAGTTTTTATGTTCCGTGCAAGCTTACTCTCATACTCTATTTTCCCCCTCTTAATTAATCCCTTTGTCCTCCTTTGTTGAATCCTAAACTGCTCCCAATCCTCAGGTTGGCCTACTCCTGCTCCTATCTTCTATGTTTCTATGGCCCTTTCTCGGTCTCACTATCGGTGAGACTAAGTGACGGAAATCTCTGCGGGAGGCGCCTGAATCGCTTCAGCTTTCTCAGGACATATATTTTCTTTGAAAAAGTCAAGCCCAAAAATCATCATTTACAATTAAACCTTTTTTTTGTCATGTGGGTGCCTGATATATGTAACTGGGGGACAGTAGCATAGTGGTTATGTTACTGGGCTAGTAATCCAGAGACCTGGACTAATGATCCAGAGACGTGAGTTAAAATCCCACCACAGCTACTGTGGGAATTTAAATTCAGTTAATTATATAAATCTGGAATAAAAAGCTAGTATCAGTAATGGTGACCATGAAACTACCGTAAAAACCCATCTGGTTCACTAATGTCCTTTAGGGAAGGAAATCTGCCGTTCTTACCCGGTCTGTGACTCCAGACCCACGGCAACGTGGTTGACTCTTAACTGCCCTCTGAAATGGCTGAGCGAGACACTCAGTACCAAATCGCTGCAAAGTACCTTCACCACACGGACTGCAGCGGTTCAAGAAGGTGGCTCACCACCACCTTTTCGAGGACTGTTAGGGATGGGCAATAAATGCTGGCCTTGCCAGCGATGCCCACATCCCATGAATGAATAAAAAAAACCAAAGTGATTATCCGCACAAACGTTTTTGTGGCCGTCTGCACATGCGGACGGTATACCGGAGCCACGCAGCACACCTGATCACTCCCTGCACACTGTTTACCGAGGCCGCACATCGCAGTACCCAACAGTTGTGGTCTGCAGTGCAGCGCAGGTCACGCTTTCCTTAACCTCCATTGGAGAAGGCCCGTCACTGGATCCTGCTGGCGAGGGGTAGAAGAGAGGATCGGAGTGAGGGAGGGGGAATCGGAGGGGAGTGGAAGTCTGAACTCCGTGGGGGGGGGGGGTGGGGAGGAAAGGTCAGAAACTGGGGAGAGAGGTCAGGAACTGCGGGGGAGAGGAGGTCAGGAACTGGGGGGGAGAGAAGGTCAGGAGCTGGGGCGGAGAGAAGGTCAGGAACTGGGGGGAGAGAAGGTCAGGAACTGCGGGGGAGAGGAGGTCAGGAACTGGGGGGGAGAGAAGGTCAGGAACTGGGGCGGAGAGAAGGTCAGGACTGGGGGGAGAGAAGGTCAGGAACTGGGGGGAGAGAAGGTCAGGAACTGGGGGAGAGGAGGTCAGGAACTGGGGGGAGAGAGAAGGTCAGGAACTGGGGGAGAGAAGGTCAGGAACTGGGGGGGAGAAGGTCAGGAACTGGGGGGAGAGAAGGTCAGGAACTGGGGGGGAGAGAAGGTCAGGAACTGGGGCGGAGAGAAGGTCAGGAACTGGGGGGAGAGAAGGTCAGGAACTGGGGGGAGAGAAGGTCAGGAACTGGGGGGAGAAAAGGTCAGGAACTGGGGGGAGAGGAGGTCAGGAACTGGGGGGGAGAGAAGGTCAGGAACTGGGGGGGAGAGAAGGCCAGGAACTGGGGGGAGAGAAGGTCAGGAACTGGGGGGAGAGAAGGTCAGGAACTGGGGGGAGAGAGAAGGTCAGGAACTGGGGGGGAGAGAGAAGGTCAGGAACTGGGGGAGAGAAGGTCAGGAACTGGGGGGAGAGAAGGTCAGGAACTGGGGGGAGAGAGAAGGTCAGGAACTGGGGGGAGAGAAGGTCAGGAACTGGGGGAGAGAAGGTCAGGAACTGGGGGAGAGAAGGTCAGGAACTGGGGGGAGAGAAGGTCAGGAACTGGGGGAGAGAAGGTCAGGAACTGGGGGAGAGGAGGTCAGGAACTGGGGGGAGAGGAGGTCAGGAACTGGGGGGAGAGAAGCTCAGGAACTGGGGGGAGAGAAGGTCAGGAACTGGGGGGAGAGAAGGTCAGGAACTGGGGGGAGAGGAGGTCAGGAATTGGGGGGAGAGAAGCTCAGGAACTGGGGGGAGAGAAGGTCAGGAACTGGGGGGGAGAAGGTCAGGAACTGGGGGGGAGAGAAGGTCAGGAACTGGGGGGAGAGGAGGTCAGGAACTGGGGGGAGAGGAGGTCAGGAACTGGGGGGAGAGAAGGTCAGGAACTGGGGGGGAGAGAAGGTCAGGAACTGGGGGGAGAGAAGGTCAGGAACTGGGGGAGAAGGTCAGGAACTGGGGGGAGAAGGTCAGGAACTGTGGGGGGAGAAGGTCAGGAACTGGGGGGAGAGAAGGTCAGGAACTGGGGGAGAGAAGGTCAGGAACTGGGGGGGAGAAGGTCAGGAACTGGGGGGGAGAGGAGGTCAGGAACTGGGGGGGAGAAGGTCAGGAAATGTGGGGGGAGAAGGTCAGGAACTGGGGGGGGAGAAGGTCAGGAACTGGGGGGAGAGAAGGTCAGGAACTGGGGGAGAGGATGTCAGGAACTGGGGGGAGAGGAGGTCAGGAACTGGGGGGAAGAGAAGGTCAGCAACTGGGGGGGGAGAAGGTCAGGAACTGGGGGGGAGAAGGTCAGGAACTGGGGGGAGAGAGAAGGTCAGGAACTGCGGGGGAGAAGGTCAGGAACTGGGGGGGAGAAGGTCAGGAACTGGGGGGGGAGAAGGTCAGGAACTGGGGGGAGAGAAGGTCAGGAACTGGGGGGAGGGGAGGTCAGGAACTGGGGGAGAGAAGGTCAGGAACTGGGGGAGAGAAGGTCAGGAACTGGGGGAGAGAAGGTCAGGAACTGGGGGGAGAGAGAAGGTCAGGAACTGGGGGGAGAGGAGGTCAGGAACTGGGGGGAGAGAAGGTCAGGAACTGGGGGGAGAAGGTCAGGAACTGGGGGGGAGAGGAGGTCAGGAACTGGGGGGAGAGAGAAGGTCAGGAACTGGGGGAGAGGAGGTCAGGAACTGGGGGAGAGAAGGTCAGGAACTGGGGGGGAGAGAAGGTCAGGAACTGGGGGGAGAGAAGGTCAGGAACTGGGGGGGAGAGAAGGTCAGGAACTGGGGGGAGAGAAGGTCAGGAACTGGGGGGAGAGAAGGTCAGGAACTGGGGGGGGAGAGAAGGTCAGGAACTGGGGGGAGAGAAGGTCAGGAACTGGGGGGGAGAAGGTCAGGAACTGGGGGGAGAAGGTCAGGAACTGGGGGGGAGAGGAGGTCAGGAACTGGGGGGAGAAGGTCAGGAACTGGGGGGAGAGGAGGTCAGGAACTGGGGGGAGATGGTCAGGAGCTGGGGGGAGAGAAGGTCAGGAACTGGGGGAGATAAGGTCAGGAACTGGTGGGAGAAGGTCAGGAACTGCGGGGGAGGGGAGGTCAGGAACTGGGGGGAGAAGGTCAGGAACTCGGGGGGAGAAGGTCAGGAACTGGGGGGAGAGAAGGTCAGGAACTGGGGGGGGAGAAGGTCAGGAACTGGGGGAGAGAAGGTCAGGAACTGGGGGGAGGGGAGGTCAGGAACTGGGGGGAGAGAAGGTCAGGAACTGGGGGGAGAGAAGGTCAGGAACTGGGGGGGAAGGTCGGGAACTGTGGGGGGAGAAGGTCAGGAACTGGCGGGGGAGAAGGTCAGGAACTGGGGGGAGAGGAGGTCAGGAACTCGGATGGGAGAAGGTCAGGAACTGGGGGGGAAAAGGTCAGGAACTGGGGGGAGAGGAGGTCAGGAACTGGGGGGAGAGGAGGTCAGGAACTCGGATGGGAGAAGGTCAGGAACTTTGGGGGGAGAAGGTCAGGAACTGGGGGGAGAGAAGGTCAGGAACTGGGGGGGAGAGAAGGTCAGGAACTGGGGGGAGAGGAGATCAGGAACTGGGGGGAGAAGGTAAGGAACTGGGGGGAGAAGGTCAGGAACTGGGGGGGAGAAGGTCAGGAACTGGGGGAGAGGAGGTCAGGAACTGGGGGGAGGAGGTCAGGAACTGGGGGGAGAGGAGGTCAGGAACTGGGGGGGAGAGGAGGTCAGGAACTGGGGGGAGAAGGTCAGGAACTGGGGGAGAGGAGGTCAGGAACTGGGGGGGAGAGGAGGTCAGGTACTGGGGGGGAGAGGAGGTCAGGAACTGGGGGGAGAAGGTCAGGAACTGGGGGGGAGAAGGTCAGGAACTGGGGGCGAGAGGAGGTCAGGAACTGGGGGGAGAGAAGGTCAGGAACTGGGGGGAGAAGGTCAGGAACTGGGGGGAGAAGGTCAGGAACTGGGGGGAGAGGAGGTCAGGAACTGGGGGGAGAGGAGGTCAGGAATTGGGGGAGAGGAGGTCAGGAACTGGGGGAGAGGAGATCAGGAACTGGGGGGGAGAGAAGGTCAGGAACTGGGGGGGAGAGGAGGTCAGGAACTGGGGGGAGAGAAGGTCAGGAACTGGGGGGGAGAGGAGGTCAGGAACTGGGGGGGAGAAGGTCAGGAACTGGGGGGAGAGAAGGTCAGGGACTGGGGGGGAGAGAAGGTCAGGAACTGGGGGAGAGAGAAGGTCAGGAACTGGGGGAGAGGAGGTCAGGAACTGGGGGAGAGAGAAGGTCAGGAACTGCGGGGGAGAAGGTCAGGAACTGGGGGGGGAGAAGGTCAGGAACTGGGGGGGAGAAGGTCAGGAACTGGGGGGAGAGAAGGTCAGGAACTGGGGGGAGGGGAGGTCAGGAACTGGGGGGAGAGAAGGTCAGGAACTGGGGGGAGAGAAGGTCAGGAACTGGGGGAGAGAAGGTCAGGAACTGGGGGGAGAGAGAAGGTCAGGAACTGGGGGGAGAGGAGGTCAGGAACTGGGGGAGAGAAGGTCAGGAACTGGGGGGGAGAAGGTCAGGAACTGGGGGGAGAGGAGGTCAGGAACTGGGGGGGAGAAGGTCAGGAACTGGGGGGAGAGAGAAGGTCAGGAACTGGGGGGAGAGGAGGTCAGGAACTGGGGGAGAGAAGGTCAGGAACTGGGGGGAGAGAAGGGCAGGAACTGGGGGGGAGAAGGTCAGGAACTGGGGGGAGAGAAGGTCAGGAACTGGGGGGGAGAGAAGGTCAGGAACTGGGGGGGAGAAGGTCAGGAACTGGGGGGAAAGAGAAGGTCAGGAACTGGGGGGGAGAGGAGGTCAGGAACTGGGGGGGGAGGAGG
The DNA here is from genome assembly GCF_052327205.1 of Somniosus microcephalus. Lineage (NCBI taxonomy): Eukaryota > Metazoa > Chordata > Chondrichthyes > Squaliformes > Somniosidae > Somniosus > Somniosus microcephalus. Next base: position 318,480,848 of record NC_140991.1, on the reverse strand, counting down.
TCAGGAACTGGGGGAGAGAAGGTCAGGAACTGGGGGGAGAGAAGGTCAGGAACTGGGGGGAGAGAAGGTCAGGAACTGGGGGGGAGAGAAGGTCAGGGACTGGGGGGAGAGAAGGTCAGGAACTGGGGGGAGAAGGTCAGGAACTGGGGGGAGAAGGTCAGGAACTGGGGGGAGAGGAGGTCAGGAACTGGGGGGAGAAGGTCAGGAACTGGGGGAGAGGAGGTCAGGAACTGGGGGGAGATGGTCAGGAGCTGGGGGGAGAGAAGGTCAGGAACTGGGGGTGATAAGGTCAGGAACTGGTGGGAGAAGGTCAGGAACTGCGGGGGAGAAGGTCAGGAACTGGGGGGAGAGAAGGTCAGGAACTGGGGGAGGGGAGGTCAGGAACTGGGGGGAGAAGGTCAGGAACTCGGGGGGAGAAGGTCAGGAACTGGGGGGAGAGAAGGTCAGGAACTGGGGGAGAAGGTAAGGAACTGGGGGGAGGGGAGGTCAGGAACTGGGGGAGAGAAGGTCAGGAACTGGGGGGGAGAAGGTCAGGAACTGGGGGAGAGAAGGGGGGGGGAGAAGGTCAGGAACTGGGGGAGAGAAGGTCAGGAACTGGGGGGAGGGGAGGTCAGGAACTGGGGGTAGAGAAGGTCAGGAACTCGGATGGGAGAAGGTCAGGAACTGGGGGGGAAAAGGTCAGGAACTGGGGGGAGAGGAGGTCAGGAACTGGGGGGAGAGGAGGTCAGGAACTCGGATGGGAGAAGGTCAGGAACTTTGGGGGGAGAAGGTCAGGAACTGGGGGGGAGAGAAGGTCAGGAACTGGGGGGAGAGGAGATCAGGAACTGGGGGGAGAAGGTAAGGAACTGGGGGGGGAGGAGGTCAGGAACTGGGGGGAGAGGAGGTCAGGAACTGGGGGGAGAGGAGGTCAGGAACTGGGGGGGAGAGGAGGTCAGGAACTGGGGGGGAGAAGGTCAGGAACTGGGGGGAGAGGAGGTCAGAAACTGGGGGGGAGAGAAGGTAAGGAACTGGGGGGGGAGAAGGTCAGGAACTGGGGGGGAGAAGGTCAGGAACTCGGGGGAGAGGAGGTCAGGAACTGGGGGGAGAGGAGGTCAGGAACTGGGGGGAGAGGAGGTCAGGAACTGGGGGGGAGAGGAGGTCAGGAACTGGGGGGGAGAAGGTCAGGAACTGGGGGGAGAGGAGGTCAGAAACTGGGGGGGAGAGGAGGTCAGGTACTGGGGGGGAGAGGAGGACAGGAACTGGGGGGGAGAAGGTCAGGAACTGGGGGGGAGAGGAGGTCAGGAACTGGGGGGAGAGAAGGTCAGGAGCTGGGGGGAGAAGGTCAGGAACTGGTGGGAGAAGGTCAGGAACTGCGGGGGAGAAGGTCAGGAACTGGGGGGAGAGAAGGTCAGGAACTGGGGGGAGGGGAGGTCAGGAACTGGGGGGAGAAGGTCAGGAACTCGGGGGGAGAAGGTCAGGAACTGGGGGGAGAGAAGGTCAGGAACTGGGGGGGGAGAAGGTCAGGAACTGGGGGAGAGAAGGTCAGGAACTGGGGGGGAGGGGAGGTCAGGAACTGGGGGGAGAGAAGGTCAGGAACTGGGGGGAGAGAAGGTCAGGAACTGGGGGGGGAAGGTCGGGAACTGTGGGGGGAGAAGGTCAGGAACTGGCGGGGGAGAAGGTCAGGAACTGGGGGGAGAGGAGGTCAGGAACTCGGATGGGAGAAGGTCAGGAACTGGGGGGGAAAAGGTCAGGAACTGGGGGGAGAGGAGGTCAGGAACTGGGGGGAGAGGAGGTCAGGAACTCGGATGGGAGAAGGTCAGGAACTTTGGGGGGAGAAGGTCAGGAACTGGGGGGAGAGAAGGTCAGGAACTGGGGGGGAGAGAAGGTCAGGAACTGGGGGGAGAGGAGATCAGGAACTGGGGGGAGAAGGTAAGGAACTGGGGGGGGAGAAGGTCAGGAACTGGGGGGGAGAAGGTCAGGAACTGGGGGAGAGAAGGTCAGGAACTGGGGGGGAGAAGGTCAGGAACTGGGGGGGAGAGGAGGTCAGGAACTGGGGGGGAGAAGGTCAGGAACTGGGGGGAGAGAGAAGGTCAGGAACTGGGGGGAGAGGAGGTCAGGAACTGGGGGAGAGAAGGTCAGGAACTGGGGGGAGAGAAGGGCAGGAACTGGGGGGGAGAAGGTCAGGAACTGGGGGGGAGAGAAGGTCAGGAACTGGGGGGGAGAGAAGGTCAGGAACTGGGGGGGAGAAGGTCAGGAACTGGGGGGAAAGAGAAGGTCAGGAACTGGGGGGGAGAGGAGGTCAGGAACTGGGGGGGGAGGAGGTCAGGAACTGGGGGGAGAGAAGGTCAGGAACTGGGGGGAGAGAAGGTCAGGAACTGGGGGGAGAGAAGGTCAGGAACTGGGGGGGAGAGAAGGTCAGGGACTGGGGGGAGAGAAGGTCAGGAACTGGGGGGAGAAGGTCAGGAACTGGGGGGGAGAAGGTCAGGAACTGGGGGGGAGAGGAGGTCAGGAACTGGGGGGAGAAGGTCAGGAACTGGGGGGAGAGGAGGTCAGGAACTGGGGGGAGATGGTCAGGAGCTGGGGGGAGAGAAGGTCAGGAACTGGGGGTGATAAGGTCAGGAACTGGTGGGAGAAGGTCAGGAACTGCGGGGGAGAAGGTCAGGAACTGGGGGGAGAGAAGGTCAGGAACTGGGGGGAGGGGAGGTCAGGAACTGGGGGGAGAAGGTCAGGAACTCGGGGGGAGAAGGTCAGGAACTGGGGGGAGAGAAGGTCAGGAACTGGGGGAGAAGGTAAGGAACTGGGGGGAGGGGAGGTCAGGAACTGGGGGGAGAGAAGGTCAGGAACTGGGGGGGGAGAAGGTCAGGAACTGGGGGAGAGAAGGTCAGGAACTGGGGGGAGGGGAGGTCAGGAACTGGGGGTAGAGAAGGTCAGGAACTCGGATGGGAGAAGGTCAGGAACTGGGGGGGAAAAGGTCAGGAACTGGGGGGAGAGGAGGTCAGGAACTGGGGGGAGAGGAGGTCAGGAACTCGGATGGGAGAAGGTCAGGAACTTTGGGGGGAGAAGGTCAGGAACTGGGGGGGAGAGAAGGTCAGGAACTGGGGGGAGAGGAGATCAGGAACTGGGGGGAGAAGGTAAGGAACTGGGGGGGGAGGAGGTCAGGAACTGGGGGGAGAGGAGGTCAGGAACTGGGGGGAGAGGAGGTCAGGAACTGGGGGGGAGAGGAGGTCAGGAACTGGGGGGGAGAAGGTCAGGAACTGGGGGGAGAGGAGGTCAGAAACTGGGGGGGAGAGAAGGTAAGGAACTGGGGGGGGAGAAGGTCAGGAACTGGGGGGGAGAAGGTCAGGAACTCGGGGGAGAGGAGGTCAGGAACTGGGGGGAGAGGAGGTCAGGAACTGGGGGGAGAGGAGGTCAGGAACTGGGGGGGAGAGGAGGTCAGGAACTGGGGGGGAGAAGGTCAGGAACTGGGGGGAGAGGAGGTCAGAAACTGGGGGGGAGAGGAGGTCAGGTACTGGGGGGGAGAGGAGGACAGGAACTGGGGGGGAGAAGGTCAGGAACTGGGGGGGAGAGGAGGTCAGGAACTGGGGGGAGAGAAGGTCAGGAGCTGGGGGGAGAAGGTCAGGAACTGGTGGGAGAAGGTCAGGAACTGCGGGGGAGAAGGTCAGGAACTGGGGGGAGAGAAGGTCAGGAACTGGGGGGAGGGGAGGTCAGGAACTGGGGGGAGAAGGTCAGGAACTCGGGGGGAGAAGGTCAGGAACTGGGGGGAGAGAAGGTCAGGAACTGGGGGGGGAGAAGGTCAGGAACTGGGGGAGAGAAGGTCAGGAACTGGGGGGAGGGGAGGTCAGGAACTGGGGGGAGAGAAGGTCAGGAACTGGGGGGAGAGAAGGTCAGGAACTGGGGGGGGAAGGTCGGGAACTGTGGGGGGAGAAGGTCAGGAACTGGCGGGGGAGAAGGTCAGGAACTGGGGGGAGAGGAGGTCAGGAACTCGGATGGGAGAAGGTCAGGAACTGGGGGGGAAAAGGTCAGGAACTGGGGGGAGAGGAGGTCAGGAACTGGGGGGAGAGGAGGTCAGGAACTCGGATGGGAGAAGGTCAGGAACTTTGGGGGGAGAAGGTCAGGAACTGGGGGGAGAGAAGGTCAGGAACTGGGGGGGAGAGAAGGTCAGGAACTGGGGGGAGAGGAGATCAGGAACTGGGGGGAGAAGGTAAGGAACTGGGGGGGGAGAAGGTCAGGAACTGGGGGGGAGAAGGTCAGGAACTGGGGGAGAGGAGGTCAGGAACTGGGGGGAGAGGAGGTCAGGAACTGGGGGGAGAGGAGGTCAGGAACTGGGGGGGAGAGGAGGTCAGGAACTGGGGGGGAGAAGGTCAGGAACTGGGGGGAGAGGATGTCAGGAACTGGGGGGGAGAGGAGGTCAGGTACTGGGGGGGAGAGGAGGTCAGGAACTGGGGGGAGAAGGTCAGGAACTGGGGGGGAGAAGGTCAGGAACTGGGGGGGAGAGGAGGTCAGGAACTGGGGGAGAGAAGGTCAGGAACTGGGGGGAGAAGGTCAGGAACTGGGGGGGAGAAGGTCAGGAACTGGGGGGGAGAGGAGGTCAGGAACTGGGGGGAGAGGAGGTCAGGAATTGGGGGGAGAGGAGGTCAGGAACTGGGGGGAGAGGAGGTCAGGAACTGGGGGGGAGAGAAGGTCAGGAACTGGGGGGAGAGGAGGTCAGGAACTGGGGGGGAGAGAAGGTCAGGAACTGGGGGGGAGAGGAGGTCAGGAACTGGGGGGGAGAAGGTCAGGAACTGGGGGGAGAGAAGGTCAGGGACTGGGGGGGAGAGAAGGTCAGGAACTGGGGGGAGAGAGAAGGTCAGGAACTGGGGGGAGAGGAGGTCAGGAACTGGGGGGAGAGAGAAGGTCAGGAACTGCGGGGGAGAAGGTCAGGAACTGGGGGGGGAGAAGGTCAGGAACTGGGGGGGAGAAGGTCAGGAACTGGGGGGAGAGAAGGTCAGGAACTGGGGGGAGGGGAGGTCAGGAACTGGGGGGAGAGAAGGTCAGGAACTGGGGGGAGAGAAGGTCAGGAACTGGGGGAGAGAAGGTCAGGAACTGGGGGGAGAGAGAAGGTCAGGAACTGGGGGCAGTGGAGGTCAGGAACTGGGGGGAGAGAAGGTCAGGAACTGGGGGGGAGAAGGTCAGGAACTGGGGGGGAGAGGAGGTCAGGAACTGGGGGGGAGAAGGTCAGGAACTGGGGGGAGAGAGAAGGTCAGGAACTGGGGGGAGAGGAGGTCAGGAACTGGGGGAGTGAAGGTCAGGAACTGGGGGGAGAGAAGGGCAGGAACTTGGGGGGAGAAGGTCAGGAACTGGGGGGGAGAGAAGGTCAGGAACTGGGGGGGAGAGAAGGTCAGGAACTGGGGGGGAGAAGGTCAGGAACTGGGGGGAAAGAGAAGGTCAGGAACTGGGGGGGAGAGGAGGTCAGGAACTGGGCGGGGAGGAGGTCAGGAACTGGGGGGAGAGAAGGTCAGGAACTGGGGGGAGAGAAGGTCAGGAACTGGGGGGAGAGAAGGTCAGGAACTGGGGGGGGAGAGAAGGTCAGGGACTGGGGGGAGAGAAGGTCAGGAACTGGGGGGGAGAAGGCCAGGAACTGGGGGGGAGAAGGTCAGGAACTGGGGGGGAGAGGAGGTCAGGAACTGGGGGGAGAAGGTCAGGAACTGGGGGGAGAGGAGGTCAGGAACTGGGGGGAGGGGAGGTCAGGAACTGGGGGGAGAAGGTCAGGAACTGCGGGGGAGAAGGTCAGGAACTGGGGGGAGAGAAGGTCAGGAACTGGGGGGAGGGGAGGTCAGGAACTGGGGGGAGAAGGTCAGGAACTGGGGGAGAGAAGGTCAGGAACTGGGGGGAGGGGAGGTCAGGAACTGGGGGGAGAGAAGGTCAGGAACTGGGGGGAGAGAAGGTCAGGAACTGGGGGGAGAAGGTCAGGAACTCGGATGGGAGAAGGTCAGGAACTGGGGGGGAAAAGGTCAGGAACTGGGGGGAGAGGAGGTCAGGAACTGGGGGGAGAGAAGGTCAGGAACTGGGGGGAGAGAAGATCAGGAACTGGGGGGAGAAGGTCAGGAACTGGGGGGAGAGAAGGTCAGGAACTGGGGGGGACAGAAGGTCAGGAACTGGGGGGAGAGAAGGTCAGGAACTGGGGGGGAGAAGGTCAGGAACTGGGGGGGAGAGAAGGTCAGGAACTGGGGGGGGAGAAGGTCAGGAACTGGGGGGGGAGAAGGTCAGGAACTGGGGGAGATAAGGTCAGGAACTGGGGGGAGGGGAGGTCAGGAACTGGGGGGAGAGAAGGTCAGGAACTCCGGGGGGAGAAGGTCGGGAACTGGGGGGAGAGAAGGTCAGGAACTGGGGGGAGAAGGTCGGGAACTGGGGGGAGAGAAGGTCAGGAACTGGGGGGGGAGAAGGTCAGGAACTGGGGGGGAGAAGGTCAGGAACTGGGGGGAGAGAAGGTCAGGAACTGGGGGGAGAGAAGGTCAGGAACTGGGGGGAGAGAAGGTCAGGAACTGGGGGGTGAGAAGGTCGGGAACTGGGGGGAGAGAAGGTCAGGAACTGGGGGGTGAGAAGGTCAGGAACTGGGGGGGAGAGAAGGTCAGGAACTGGGGGGGAGAAGGTCAGGAACTGGGGGGGGAGAAGGTGAGGAACTGGGGGGAGAAGGTCGGGAACTGTGGGGGAGAAGGTGAGGAACTGGGGGGGAGAAGGTCGGGAACTGGGGGGGAGAGAAGGTCAGGAACTGGGGGGAGAGGAGGTCAGGAACTCGGGGGAGAGGAGGTCAGGAACTGGGGGGAGAGGAGGTCAGGAACTGGGGGGGAGAAGGTCAGGAACTGGGGGGAGAGGAGATCAGGAACTGCGGGGGGAGAAGGTCAGGAACTGGGGGGAGAGGAGGTCAGGAACTGGGGGGAGAGGAGGTCAGGAACTGGGGGGAGAGGAGGTCAGGAACTGGGGGGAGAGGTGGTCAGGAACTGGGGGGGGAGAGGAGGTCAGGAACTGGGGGGGAGAAGGTCAGGAACTGGGGGGAGAGGAGGTCAGGAACTCGGGGGAGAGGAGGTCAGGAACTGGGGGGAGAGGAGGTCAGGAACTGGGGGGAGAGGTGGTCAGGAACTGGGGGGGAGAGGAGGTCAGGAACTGGGGGGGAGAAGGTCAGGAACTGGGGGGAGAGGAGGTCAGGAACTGGGGGGGAGAGGAGGTCAGGTACTGGGGGGGAGAGGAGGTCAGGAACTGGGGGGAGAAGGTCAGGAACTGGGGGGGAGAAGGTCAGGAACTGGGGGGGAGAGGAGGTCAGGAACTGGGGGGAGAGAAGGTCAGGAACTGGGGGGAGAAGGTCAGGAACTGGGGGGGAGGGGAGGTCAGGAATTGGGGGGAGAGGAGGTCAGGAACTGGGGGGAGAGGAGGTCAGGAACTGGGGGGGAGAGAAGGTCAGGAACTGGGGGGGAGAGGAGGTCAGGAACTGGGGGGGAGAGGAGGTCAGGAACTGGGGGGGAGAGGAGGTCAGGAACTGGGGGGGAGAAGGTCAGGAACTGGGGGGAGAGAAGGTCAGGGACTGGGGGGGAGAGAAGGTCAGGAACTGGGGGGAGAGGAGGTCAGGAACTGGGGGGAGAGGAGGTCAGGAACTGGGGGGAGAGGAGGTCAGGAACTGGGGGGGAGAGAAGGTCAGGAACTGGGGGGGAGAAGGTCAGGAACTGGGGGGGGAGAAGGTCAGGAACTGGGGGGAGAAGGTCGGGAACTGTGGGGGGAGAAGGTCAGGAACTGGGGGGGAGAGGAGGTCAGGAACTGGGGGGGAGAAGGTCGGGAACTGGGGGGGGAGAAGGTCGGGAACTGGGGGGGGAGAAGGTCAGGAACTGGGGGGAGAAGGTAAGGAACTGGGGGGGGGAGAAGGTCAGGAACTGGGGGGGGAGAGAAGGTCAGGAACTGGGGGGAGAGGAGGTCAGGAACTGGGGGGGAGAGGAGGTCAGGAACTGGGGGGGAGAAGGTCAGGAACTGGGGGGAGAGGAGGTCAGGAACTGGGGGGGAGAGGAGGTCAGGTACTGGGGGGGAGAGGAGGTCAGGAACTGGTGGGAGAAGGTCAGGAAGTGGGGGGGAGAAGGTCAGGAACTGGGGGGGAGAGGAGGTCAGGAACTGGGGGGAGAGAAGGTCAGGAACTGGGGGGAGAAGGTCAGGAACTGGGGGGGAGAAGGTCAGGAACTGGGGGGGAGAGGAGGTCAGGAACTGGGGGGAGAGGAGGTCAGGAATTGGGGGGAGAGGAGGTCAGGAACTGGGGGGAGAGGAGGTCAGGAACTGGGGGGGAGAGAAGGTCAGGAACTGGGGGGGAGAGGAGGTCAGGAACTGGGGGGGAGAGGAGATCAGGAACTGGGGGGGAGAGGAGGTCAGGAACTGGGGGGGAGAAGGTCAGGAACTGGGGGGAGAGAAGGTCAGGGACTGGGGGGGAGAGAAGGTCAGGAACTGGGGGGAGAGGAGGTCAGGAACTGGGGGGAGAGGAGGTCAGGAACTGGGGGGGAGAGAAGGTCAGGAACTGGGGAGGAGAAGGTCAGGAACTGGGGGGAGAAGGTCGGGAACTGGGGGGAGAAGGTCGGGAACTGGGGGGAGAGGAGGTCAGGAACTGGGGGGGGAGAAGGTCAGGAACTGGGGGGAGAAGGTCGGGAACTGGGGGGAGAGGAGGTCAGGAACTGGGGGGGGAGAAGGTCAGGAACTGGGGGGAGAAGGTCGGGAACTGTGGGGGGAGAAGGTCAGGAACTGGGGGGGAGAGGAGGTCAGGAACTGGGGGGGAGAAGGTCGGGAACGGGGGGGGAGAAGGTCGGGAACTGGGGGGGGAGAAGGTCAGGAACTGGGGGGAGAAGGTCAGGAACTGGGGGGAGAAGGTCAGGAACTTTGGGGGGAGAAGGTCAGGAACTGGGGGGAGAGAAGGTCAGGAACTTTGGGGGGAGAAGGTCAGGAACTGGGGGGAGAGGAGGTCAGGAACTGGGGGGGAGAAGGTCAGGAACTTTGGGGGGAGAAGGTCAGGAACTGGGGGGAGAGAAGGTCAGGAACTGGGGGGAGAGGAGATCAGGAACTGGGGGGAGAAGGTAAGGAACTGGGGGGGGAGAAGGTCAGGAACTGGGGGGGAGAAGGTCAGGAACTGGGGGGAGAGAAGGTCAGGAACTGGGGGGAGAGGAGGTCAGGAACTGGGGGGAGAGGAGGTCAGGAACTGGGGGGGAGAGGAGGTCAGGAACTGGGGGGGAGAAGGTCAGGAACTGGGGGGAGAGGAGGTCAGGAACTGGGGGGGAGAGGAGGTCAGGTACTGGGGGGGAGAGGAGGTCAGGAACTTGGGGGAGAAGGTCAGGAACTGGGGGGGAGAAGGTCAGGAACTGGGGGGAGAGGAGGTCAGGAACTGGGGGGAGAAGGTCAGGAACTGGGGGGGAGAAGGTCAGGAACTGGGGGGGAGAGGAGGTCAGGAACTGGGGGGAGAGGAGGTCAAGAATTGGGGGGAGAGGAGGTCAGGAACTGGGGGGAGAGGAGGTCAGGAACTGGGGGGGAGAGAAGGTCAGGAACTGGGGGGGAGAGGAGGTCAGGAACTGGGGGGGAGAGGAGGTCAGGAACTGGGGGGGAGAGAAGGTCAGGAACTGGGGGGGAGAAGGTCAGGAACTGGGGGGAGAGAAGGTCAGGAACTGGGGGGAGAGGAGGTCAGGAACTGGTGGGGAGAAGGTCAGGAACTGGGGGGAGAGGAGGTCAGGAACTGGGGGGAGAGAAGGTCAGGAACTGGGGGGAGAGAAGGTCAGGAACTGGGGGGAGAGGAGGTCAGGAACTGGGGGGAGAGGAGGTCAGGAACTGGGGGGAGAGGAGGTCAGGAACTGGGGGGAGAGGCGGTCCGGAACTGGGGGGAGAGGAGGTCAGGAACTGGGGGGAGAGGAGGTCAGGAACTGGTGGGGAGAAGGTCAGGAACTGGGGGGGAGAGAAGGTCAGGAACTAGGGGGAGAGAAGGTCAGGAACTGGGGGGAGAGGAGGTCAGGAACTGGGGGGGAGAAGGTCAGGAACTGTGGGGGGAGAATCTCAGGAACTGGGGGGGAGAAGGTCAGGAACTGGGGGGAGAGAAGGTCAGGAACTGGGGGGAGGGGAGGTCAGGAACTGGGGGGAGAGAAGGTCAGGAACTGGGGGGGAGAAGCTCAGGAACTGGGGGGAGAGGAGGTCAGGAACTGGGGGGAGGGGAGGTCAGGAACTGGGGGGGGGGGAGGTCAGGAACTGGGGGAGAGAAGGTCAGGAACTGGGGGGGAGAGAAGGTCAGGAACTGGGGGGAGGGGAGGTCAGGAACTGGGGGGAGAGGAGGTCAGGAACTGGGAGGAGGGGAGGTCAGGAACTGGGGGGAGGGGAGGTCAGGAACTGGGGGGGAGAAGGTCAGGAACTGGGGGGAGAGGAGGTCAGGAACTGGGGGGGAGAGAAGGTCAGGAACTGGGGGGAGGGGAGGTCAGGAACTGGGGGGGAGAAGGTCAGGAACTGGGGGGAGGGGAGGTCAGGAACTGGGGGGAGGGGAGGTCAGGAACTGGGGGGGAGAAGGTCAGGAACTGGGGGGAGGGGAGGTCAGGAACTGGGGGGAGAGGAGGTCAGGAACTGGGGGGAGAGAAGGTCAGGAACTGTGGGGGGAGAAGTTCAGGAACTGGGGGGGAGAGGAGGTCAGGAACTGGGGGGGAGAAGGTCAGGAACTGGGGGGGAGAAGGTCAGGAACTGAGGGGGAGAAGGTCAGGATCTGGGGGGGAGAGGAGGTCAGGAACTGGCGGGAGAGGAGGTCAGGAACTAGGGGGAGAGAAGGTCAGGAACTGGGGGAAGAGGAGGTCAGGAACTGGGGGGGGGAGGAGGTCAGGAACTGGGGGGAGAGGAGGTCAGGAACTGGCGGGAGAGGAGTTCAGGAACTGCGGGGGAGAGAAGGTCAGGAACTGGGGGGGAGAGAAGGTCAGGAACTGGGGGAGAGAGAAGGTCAGGAACTGGGGGGAGAGAAGGTCAGGAACTGGGGGGAGAGGAGGTCAGGAACTGAGGGGAGAGGAGGTCAGGAACTGGGGGGGAGAGAAGGTCAGGAACTGGGGGGGGAGGAGGTCAGGAACTGGGGGGAGAGAAGGTCAGGAACTGGGGGGAGAGGAGGTCAGGAACTGAGGGGAGAGGAGGTCAGGAACTGGGGGGGAGAGAAGGTCAGGAACTGGGGGGAGAGGAGGTCAGGAACTGGGGGGAGAGAAGGTCAGGAACTGGGGGGAGAGAAGGTCAGGAACTGGGGGGAGAGGAGGTCAGGAACTGGGGGAGAGGAGTTCAGGAACTGCGGGGGAGAGAAGGTCAGGAACTGCGGGGGAGAGAAGGTCAGGAACTGGGGGGAGAGAAGGTCAGGAACTGGGGGGAGAGGAGGTCAGGAACTGAGGGGAGAGGAGGTCAGGAACTGGGGGGGAGAGAAGGTCAGGAACTGGGGGGAGAGGAGGTCAGGAACTGTCGGGGGGAGAAGGTCAGGAACTGAGGGGGAGTAAAGAGTACAGAGAGCAGAGTGGGGATGGGGTAAGAACGTGATCCAGGTCTAAAGGGCGGGGGGGGGGAATGAGAGCGAGAACGTAATCCAGTTGGTAAGACGGACCACGTTCTCCAACCCTACACCCAGACCATGTTCTCTCTCTCCTCCACCTAGACCTGGTTGATTTCTCGGAAAGCTCGGTGCATGTGTGGCAGGTGACATAATTGGACGGGACGAAATCCGGAAGTCACGACACTGTCACTATTCACTTCATACCCAATAAACCTGTTAACAATCCGTGACCCATGCACAGTGCCCCATCTATGGGGCGGGGGGGGGGAAGATCATGAATCCATGGGGGAGGAACTTGGGCAGGGGAAGAAGGTCAGGAACTCGGGTGGTGGGGGGTGGAGAATGTCAGAAACTTGCGGGGAGCATGTCAGGACCTTGGGCGGTGGGGGCAGGAACATGGGCGGTGGGGGCAGGAACATGTTTGGGGGGTCGGAGAGGGTCTTAACCCACGAGGTTGAGCCCTGTCTGTTCCAAGTGAGCTCTGGTCTGTCTGGAGTCGGCAGTCAGACTGGCTCGAATTACACTTTGCAAAGTAATTGATTATGTAGGCAGGGAGGATCTAATTACACATTCCAGAGAAACGGCTGGGTGTGTCTTGTCCAATCAGCAATCAGGGCTTGTCATCCAAGGGGACCGATCAGAGCTTTTGGTGTTGCGAATAAACACGCCCATAAAAAAAAGACACTCGGCAGCTGCTTATTAATAATAACAATGCAACGTTTTTGTTTCAGTTTGCCTGATATGGGGCCCGATTTTGTGGCTTGTGTGGGAAATGGTCGGATTCCCCCGAATGTGGGGTTCTGACACACCAAAAAATGGGTCAGCCAGCTGCACGCAATTTTCCCTCAAGTGGCCAATTAATTTCCAGCGTGTGGGCAGCCTTGCTAATTGTCCATTTCCAGTCAGGGAGTCCCACAGTATGATGTCATCATTCGTGGTGCTTTCAAGGTCCACAGCAAGCATTGCTTCCTCTGTTGGCTTCCAAACGAACCATACAGGATGGCAGAGGAGCCTGCAGCAGCTGTGGCCAGTGCCAGACCCCGAGCTGCCTCCAAATTCGACGAAGCTTCACTGCAGGCATTATTGGATGGGGTTAGGGCCCACAGGGAGGTCCTCTTCCCTAGGTCAGGCAGGAAGAGGCCTCCCACTGAGACCAAGGCTGCATGGATGCAGGTGTCAGCAGATGTCAACTCGAATGTGCATGTAACCTTGGCATCACATCTCTAACTCCTTCCTCTACTCCCCCACAGGACCATCCAGAGCCCCCGTCCCCACTGTGGAGGAGGAAGAGGCTGTGCAGCCAGACTCCTCAGAGGAAGCTCCAACCTCTGAGGGCACAGCGTCAGCAGAAGTAGGCGCACCCAGCACCAGCGCAGACACTCACACTTCGGGGGGACCTTCGGGACATAGAGTAGTGTTGTCACCTGGTGTTTCACAGCTCACAAGTGAGCCTCAGCAGATTCTGGAGACAGGGACAGCAGTGGAGAGTCCTCGTCGGATGGCGCAGGACTCTGCCAGCTCAGCTCAGCTGCGCTGTATGTCGACCCTCTGCCTCTGGGTCCATCCGCAAGAGAAGAGGTGATGGATCTCCATGCACAGATGCAGGAGTCTCTGGCAGGTTTTGTCTCCAGGGTCGCTGTGAGTATGGAGCGAATGGAGGAGTCCATAGCGACCATGAGCAGAGCCTTTGTGGAGTCATTGGCGCAGGAACGCATCACCATGGAAAGGTTGGCAACCTCCATGGAGGAGATAACTCGCCAGCGTACGGAAAACATGGTGAGTGCTCATAAGAGAATGACGTCTCTTGAGGAGCATTGGCCATCTATTGAACAGAGAAACCAGACCTTCATGGAAGTCCATCTGAGTAGGACTGCCAGTGCAGATACAGGTCCCCATGGCCCCCTAAAGCGCAGCAAGGTGCTCTCAAGCCACTTCCAAGCGCTGGCCCCTTCTGGCCTGTGCAGCTTCAGGTGAGTGAGCAGCAGCCTGGTGCTCCTGGTGCTCATCCTGCTGTTCCTGGTTCTGCTGCTGCCGCCTCTGCTGCTGGAGATCCTCTAATGGCAAGAAGGGAAGGAAAAAAAGGCGTCCCATGCTTCTGGTAGATGCCTCCGCTGAGGAAGCGCTGAGTGAGGGTGGCGAGAGGGGCTTCCCAGGAGATCACATTGGAGAAGTGTGTGAGGCTCCAACCTTCCACAGCTGTGCCTAAGCCTTGAAGAAGTAGCCCCAAGCCTGCAGCAACAAGGCCCTTCACCAAACAAATGCTGTCCGATTAAATCGCAGCTTTCCCGAATGACCTGCAGCTGACAGCAAGCAAGCCGGCAAGCTTCACGCCAGGTTTCATCAGCGGGGTTCCCCGCAGGCGTGTTTAGCGTGGGGAACCCCATAAAATTGCAAGGGCACCCTAAAATGGCATTAAACATGCCAATAATTGGTGATCAGGGTCCCGATGGCCAGTCCCGCCAGCGGCGAGCGGGACTGATTCGGGTCACGGAGAAACGACGGTCCGAAAGTCGGACGGGGCGGGGAATCAGGCGGGGGGGGGTCACGACCCCCTATTTCGGCAATTTGCAGCCCCCGACCGCATGAAAACCCGCCCGACGGCTGGCAGAAAATCGGGGCCATGGAGTTTACACTCTCTCCCTGCAGACACACACTCCACTTACAGAAGGGCACCGCCAATTACCTGTAACAAAAGCAAAATACTGCAGCTGCTGGAAATCTGAAATAAAAAAGAGAAAATGCTGGAAACACTCAGCAGGCCTGGCAGCACCCATGGAGAGACAGAGATCGATAGATTTTTGAATATTAAGGGAATCAAGGGATATGGGGATCGGGCAGGAAAGTGGAGTTGAGGTTGAAGATCAGCCATGATCTTATTGAATGGCAGAGCAGGCTCGAGGGGCCGAATGGCCGACTCCTGCTCCTAATTCTTATGCTCTTATGTTCTTAAGCAGAGTTAACGTTTCAGGTCACTAACCGTTCGTCAGAACTGGCAAAGGTTATCACATCCTTCCTAAAGTGCAGTGCCCAGAATTGGACACAATACTCCAGCAGAGGCTGAACCAGTGTTTTATACAGGTTTAGCATAACTTCCTTGCTTTTGTACTCTATAGCTCGGTTTCTAAAGCCCAGGATCCCGTACGCTTTTTTAACAGCTTTCTCAACTTGTCCTTCCACCGTCAAAGAATTGTGTACGTACACCCGCAGATCTCCCTGTTCCAGCACCCCGTTTAACATTGTACTATTTAGTTTATATTGCCTCTCCTCATTCTTCCTATCAAAATGAACAGTTCTGACGAAAGGCCATCGACCTGAAACGTTAACTCTGTTTCTCTCTCCTCAGATGCTGCTCGACCTGCTGAGTATTTGCAGCATTTTCTGTTTATATTTCAGATTTCCAGCGTCTGCAGTATTTTGCCTATAAATGAAGTATCTTAGAAAGGGGGGCAATTAGCAACCTCAGGAATTAACTATTTACTGCAGTTAGACCTTTTGGTCTTAGAGGGACAGGTCACACTAAACACAACCTTAGCAACAGAATAATGCATTATGCACTGCATGGCATAACCATCTAGTAGTAATAAACAGCTGGTGCACAGTGTCAGCCGTGGCTCAGTGGGCAGCACCCTCACCTCTGAGTCATGAAGGTTGTGGGTTCAAGGCCCACTCCAGGGACTTCAGCACAAAAAATCTAGGCTGCCACTCCAGGGGAGTGCTGCATTGCCAGAGGTGCTGTCTTTCAGATAAGACCTTAAACCAAGGCCCTGTCTGCTCTCTCGTGTAAGTAGATCCCATAGCACCAATTCGAAAAAGAGCAGGTGAGGTGTCCTGGGGCCAATATTTATCCCTCAATCAACATCACTAAAACAGGTGATCTGGTCATTATCACATTGCTGTTTGTGGGAGCTTGCTGTGCGCAAATTGGTTGCTGCATTTCCCATATTACAACAGTGACTACACTTCAAAAAGTACTTCATTGACTGTAAAGCACTTTGAGACATCTGGTGGTCGTGAAAGGCGCTATAGAAATGCAAGTCTGACTGGCACTGAAACTCCCATGGGAGATTTACTAGTACAAGAAAAGTTGTTTTAAAAAAAATGGATCTATCACAGAAATAAAAACTCGTTCCTTCCCCAACGTTACTGGAAGGACCAAGTGAGTCATCGCCTTCTCCGCTGGCCCTCGAAAGCTGACTCAGCAACAAGTCACCGCGGCTGGTACGTGGTTAAGAAACACGCGCGGGCAGAAGACGGGCGCACCTGACTCACCCGGCAGATCACTAATGTGGGTTGCTGAGTTCTGAACGATGATTATGTCCTCCTGCCCCACCCATACAAGGCACTGCGGGAATCCTGAGTACTGAGCTTCTTCCTGTTGAGACATATTACTGTTCAAGTTCCTTTCTTCACAGTTTCTAGGCACCCAAGGTCCTGTAAATTTTACAATTATTTTTGCCTCTGAGTCAGAACTCCATCGATTCCAATGCACAGTCTAGGCTGACAGCTTCCTGGGATGGGGGGGGATTGTCCTATGAGGAGAGATTGAGTAGACTAGGCCGATATTCTCCAGAGTTTAGAAGAATGAGAGGTGATCTCATTGAAACATACACAATTCTTACAGGGCTTGACAGGGTAGATGCAGGGAGGATGTTTCCCCCCTGGCTGGGGAGTCTAGAACCAGGGGTCACAGTCTCAGAATAAGGGGTTGGCCATTCAGGACTGAGATGAGGAGAAATTTCTTCACACAGAGGGTGATGAACCTTTGGAATTCTCGACCACAGAGGGCTGTGGAGGCTCAGTCATTGAGTATATTCAAGGCTGAGATCGATAGATTTTTGAATATTAAGGGAATCAAGGGATATGGGGATAGTGCAGGAAAGTGGAGATGAAGTAGATGATCAGCCATGGTCTTATTGAATGGCAGGGCAGGCTCGAAGGGCCAAATGACTTACTCTTGCTCCTATTTCTTAAGTTCTTATGTTCTGACACTCCCAGTGCAGTGCTGAGGGAGTGCTGCACTGTCAGAGGTGCCATCTTTTAGATGAGATGTTAAACCAAGGTCCCGTCTGCTTTCTCAGGCAGATGTACAAGATCCCACGGCACTATTTTGAAGAAGAGCAGGGGAGTTATCCCCGGTGTCCTGGGGCCAATATTTATCCCTCAATCAACATCACTAAAAACAGATTACCTGGTCATTATCACATTGCTGTTTGTGGGAGCTTGCTGTGCACAAATTGGCTGCTGCATTTCCTACATTACAACAGTGATTTCTCTCATAGGAGGCCACTTAACCTCTCGAGCCTGCTCCGCCATTCAATGAGATCGTGGCTGATCTACGACCTAACTCCATATACCCGCCTTTGCCCCGTATCCCTTAATACCTTTGGTTAACAAAAATCTATCAATCTCAGATTTAAAATTAACAATTGACCCAGAATCAATTGCTGTTTGCGGAAGAGAGTTCCAAACTTCTTCCACCCTTTGTGTGTAGAAGTGTTTCCCAATTTCACTCCTGAAAGGTCTGGCTCTAATTTTTAGACTCTGCCCCCTAGTCCTAGAATCCCCAACCAGCGGAAATAGTTTCTCTCTATCTACCCTATCTGTTCCCCTTAATATCCTGAAAACTTCGATTAGATCACCCCTTAGCCTTCTAAACTCCAGGGAATACAACCCTAGTTTCAGTAATCTCTTGGAATTAATCTCAATGAATTAAACCTCATTCCCTAAATATGGCAACTGGGTTTCCCCACAGCCTTAACGGGTTTATAAAGAAAGAAAAGAAAGACTTGCATTTCTATAGCGCCTTTCACCACCTCAGGACGTCCCGAAGCACTTTACAGCCAATGAAGTACTTTTTGAAGTGTGGTCACTATTGTAATGTGGGAAACGCGGCAGTCAGTAGCTGATCGCAGGGAGGTCCAGATTCAATCGCTGATTCATGCTGAGTTAGCGGATCTGAATCAGGGCGGCACTTGAAGACTTATAATTTTTGGTGCACCTGAGTTAGGGACGGGAAAACTAGCCGACAATCCGCCCCTGCTCACTGTCCAGAGGTCCCTGCTGGGAGTCGGCATGACTGGACATCAAGTGAGAACCGTGATCAAGGCTCACCTCTCTGCTGACAATATTTTCTGTGTTTGCACATCAAGATTGACCAATGGACAAGATAGCATAGAGTGTGACATCTCCCAGCATTTGGCAATTCCTGGGATGTGGGTGTCACTGGCAAGGCCAGCATTTATTGCCCATCCCTAATTGCCCTCGAGAAGGTGGTGGTGAGCCGCCTTCTTGAAAGAAAGGTATAGCAATAATCATGGGCGATTTTAATCTTCATATAGATTAGACAAATCAAATTGGCCAAGGTAGCCTCGAGTAAGAGTTCATAGAGTGTATCCGGGATGGTTTCCTAGAACAATACATTGTGGAACCAACCAGGCAGCAGCCTATCTTAGATCTGGTACTGTGTATAGTCTGTGTGGTGAAGGTGCTCCCACAGTGCAGTTAGGGAGGGAGTTCCAGGATTTTGACCCAGCGACGATGAAGGATCGGCAATATACTTCCAAGTCAGGGTGGTGTGTGACTTGGAGGGGAACTTGGAGGTGGTGGTGTTCCCATGCGCCTGCTGCCCTTGTCCTTCTAGGTGGAAGAGGTTGCGGGTTTGGGAGGTGCTGTCGAAGAAGCCTTGGCGAGTTGCTGCAGTGCATCTTGTAGATGGTACACACTGCAGCCACGGTACGCCGGTGGTGGAGGAAGTGAATGTTTAAGGTGGTGGATGGGGTGCCAATCAAGTGGGCTGCTTTGTCCTGGATGGTGTCGAGCTTCTTGAGTGTTGTTGGAGCTGCACTCATCCAGGCAAGTGGAGAGTATTCCATCACACTCCTTACTTGTGCCTTGTAGATGGTGGAACTTCATTTGCCAATTATTTGCCCATTCTGCAAGTTTATTAATGTCCTCCTGTAATTTGTTGCAGTCCTCCTCAGTATTGACTATCCCCCGCCAATTTGGTGTCATCTTCAAATTTAGAAATTGTGTTTTTGATTCCAAAGTCTAAATCGTGAATGTAAATTGTGAATAGCAGTGGTCCCAGCACTGATCCTTGTGGAACACCACTACCCACCTTCTGCCACTGTGAATAGCTACCCTTTACCCCTACTCTCTGCTTTCTGGCCTGAAGCCAGCTAGTTACCCATTCTGCTGCTATGTGAAGGCAGAGTGATTTTACTGCAAGAAAACTGGGCATCTTGCGAAGTAGTGCCAACAGAAGAGTAAACCGACTGGCAACGCTAGAAGTAGAAATCGCCAGACACTACATACCGTTGAAGAGAAGCAGCAGGACGAGGGGTTTCTGGAGATTCACGTCATCAGGAGCACGATGGTATCTAACAGCGATTCGCGAGGTATCGCCATCCAAGTAGATGTGGCAGGAACCAGGATACCCATGGAAATCGACACTGGTGCATCCGTGAGCGTAGTACCGGAATCACTATATCACGACAAGTTGCAGAGAGTACCATGTTAGTTCACTATGATGTATCTAAGGAGATCAATCTAGCGTGTGATGCCTCTCCGTACGGAGTTGGGGCAGTGATCTCTCATGTACTAGATAGTGGGGAGGAGAGGCCAATTGCTTTTGTTTCACGCACTCTCAGAGTCAGTGAGCGGAATTATGCGCAGATCGAAAGGGAAGCTTTGTCATTGATTTTTGGGGTCAAGAAGTTTCACAAATACTTGTTTGGTCATAAGTTTACCATAGTTACTGACCATAAGCCCCTGACAGCAATCCGCCATCCAAAGTCCCCAGTTCCAGCCTTAGCTGCAGCCCGAATGCAGAGATGGGCTTTGATTTTGTCAGCGTATACGTATGGCATTGAGTACAGACGGTCAACTGATCACAGTAATGCTGATGCTATGTCCAGGTTGCCATCCCCATCACAAGTTACACCCAATAAGGAAGAAGTGTTCTATTTCTCATACATTGATGAGCTGCCAGTCACAGCTGAAGAGATTGGTAGGGCAGCCAAACGTGACCCAATTATGTCAAAGGTGTATGATTACATAGAAAATGGATGGTCAAACCAGGTATCAGAGGAAGATATCCATCCATACTTCGTTCATAGGAATGAATTGTCAGTGGATAAAGATTGTATCATGTGGGGAGCAAGAGTGGTTATCCCAAATAGGTTGAGGTCAAAATTGTTCAGAGATCTTCATGACCAGCACCTGGGAATGTGTTTGACCAAGAGCTTTGCACACAGTTACTTATGGTGGCCAGGCTTAGATAAAGAGATAGAGTACATAGTCAGTCGGTGTACAACATGTCAATCGGTGAGCAAGAAACCACCATCAGTACCATTACAGTCATGGAAATGGCCTCCCAGAGTGTGGCAAAGGTTACAGGTAGATTTTGCTGAGCTAGAAGGACAGCAATTGTTCATAGTGATAGTCACTCGAAATGGGTAGAGGTGTTTCTGATGCGGATAATAACAACAAACAAAACACTAGACAATTTGCGAAGATTGTTTTCTTCATACGTCCTCCCAGAAGAAATTGTGTCTGATAATGGGCCGCAATTTTGTTCAGAAGAGTTCACACAGTTCATGAGCAGAAACGGTGTGAAACACACCAAAGTTCCACCGTACCACGCTGCTTCAAATGGTGCAGCAGAGCGCACAGTACAAATTGTCAAACGTGCCCTCGTCAAGCAAATGTTGGATCCAAATCCAAAGAAACGTCAGTTGTCGTTGGACCACAAACTGGTAAAGTTTCTGATTACCTCTCGGAATACTCCTCATACCAGTACTGGTAGAAAACCAGCAGAGCTGTTTCTCAAATGACAGCCACGAACCAGGTGCTCGTTGTTAAAGCCAAACTTGGCACAGTCTGTGTAGAGAAACAATCAAGGCAGAAAGAGAGTCATGATAAAGGTAGAGTTAGAGAGAGAAGTGTGAAGTTGAACCAGAAGGTTAGAGTGAAGAACCATCACCAGAAATGGTTAAAGTGGTTACCAGGAAGAGTAGTGAAAATATGTGTCCCTCGCACATATTTGGTCAAGATGTTTGATCATGGAAAGGTTAGGTGTGTTCACATTGATCATATCTTACCCACAGATGTGGAAGGAGTTGAGAGCTGGGATGATTCAATTTATTCTGATGAGTCAGATAGTCTTGTTACAGGTAGAGTACCAGTAGCAAATCCTACATCAGACATATCAGAAACAAGTCCCAGGCAAAGTCAGGATTTAAATCTGAGCCCGAGTCAAGCAGACAAACAGTCTGAAAGTGTAGAGTCCAAATGTAGATCAAGGTCAGCCCTTGGAGAAAAATTCTCTGCAGGCTCAGCCTAGAATGAGTCAAAGTCCTACAACAAGATCTGGAAGTTCTGTTCAAGAAAGTATCCTCTTCGAAACAGAAAACCAGTTAAGTTTAATCTGTAAATATGGAAATTAAGTTCTTTTCTTTTGTTTGTGTTACAGAATTCTATAGTAGAATTTGGAAACATAAAATGGGTTCCGTTTGAGAAATGTATACCAAGAGTTGTGTATACCATGCAAGTCATGTACAATGATTATTTTCTCAGATTAACTTCTTCAATAAGGAGGGAGAAGTGTAATAGAGCCATCTGGTGGACTACTGATGTATATAATAATAAAAAAGCCATACGCAGTACAGTTCTTACCGGAAAATTCAAGAAGAATATTGTGCTGTTGTATATATATATATATATATATGCTGTGTCTCATGATAGCACTAGCTTTTTATTCCAGATTTATTTAATTAACTGAATTTAAATTCCCCAGCTGCTGTGGTGGGATTATGAACTCATGTCTCCAGATTATTAGTTCAGGTCTCTGGGTTACTAGTACCACTAATATAACCACTGTGCTATCGTGCCCCATTCAGGAGCAGGAGAGAAGAAGAAGAAGCAGAACAACAACAATAACTTGTAGTTATATAGCGCCTTTAACGTAGCAAAACGCCCCAAGGCGCTTCACAGGAGCGTTATAAGACACAAAATTTGACATCGAACCACATAAGAAGAAATTAGGGCAGGTGACCAAAAGCTTGGTCAAAGAGGTAGGTTTTAAGGAGTGTCTTAAAGGAGGAGAGAGAGGTAGAGAGGCAGAGAGGTTTAGGCAGGGAATTCCAGAGCTTAGGGCCCAGGCAACAGAAGGCACGGCCATTGATGGTGGAGCGATTAAAATCAGGGATGCTCAAGAGGCCAGAATTAGAGGAGCGCAGATATCTCGGGGGGGGGGGCGGTTGTAGGTCTGGAGGAGATTACAGAGATAGGGAGAGGGGGGCGAGGCCACGGAGGGATTTGAAAACAAAAGGGTCTCAAACCAGACCAGAATGAGAGGGGATCTCATTGAAACTTATAAAATTCTAACAGGACTAGACAGACTAGATGCAGGAAGGGTGTTCCCGATGGCTGGGGAGTCCAGAACCAGGGGTCACAGTCTAAGGATAAGGGCTAAGCCATTTAGGACTGAGATGAGGAGGAATTTCTTCACCCAGAGAGTGGTGAACCTGTGGAATTCTCTACCACAGAAGGCAGTGGAGGCCAGTTCATTAAATATATTCAAGAAGGAGTTAGATATATTTCTTAAGACTAAAGGGATCAAGGGATATGGGGAGAAGGCAGGGACAGGGTACTGAATTTGGATGATCAGCCATGATCGCATTGAATGACGGAGCAGGCTTGAGGGGCCGAATGGCCTACTCCTGCTCCTATCTTCTATGTTTCTGTGACAGACACTTTGAACAGAAGAATATTTGTTCTTTTACTGTTTCCTTCCTCTCTCTCTCCCTCTCTCTCGCTCAGTGTGAGCCAGTCTGAGCTGGTGTGTGGCTGGCAATGTCAGTGTTAGGAGCCTATTAGCAAATTACTCAGCGCTCACTTCTCACTGCCTGGAAGGTGTGTCGTGCGGAGGCAGATTTCAGCAGCTGCCCCTATGGAAACCCATGTGTCACTGCTTGCTGGCCAGCTCACCAATGCCGCGTATTTTTTTCTCTAAAACACAGGGCAGTGATTCTCATTTACTTTTTGTTTTGTTGTTGCAGAAACTGTAAATAAGCAAAGGCTCCGGAGCTAAAGGAGAAATAAAATGGAAACATGAAGCTGCAGTTTTTTTGGCTGTAAACCGTGAAAGGGATTTTGCACGATCAGCGAAATCCCCACTCCCACGCCTGGTGTCAGTTTCCCTGACAACGTGCGGTCAGTGCAATCCCAGGCATGTTCAGTGAGACTGAAGCTTTGCATTAAATCGAGAGGGGTTTGTGTGTGTTTTTTGGTTCTGGAGTTGTGTGAAGGAAAGGATCCGGCTCACGGCTCACTGCTGAAATCCAAAAAACGGCCACAGAGCTCGAAATAATAACTTGGTCCGGTTCCACCTCGAGTTTTTCCAGCTCTGACGGAAGGTTCAGCCACCTGAACCGGTGACTCTGTCCCTCTCGCCACGGAGGCCGCCTGACTGACCGGCTGAGTGTTTCCGGCATTTTCTGTTTTATATTTCAGATTTCCATTTGTTCACTGAAAACCAAACTAAAGAAAAGAAAGACTTGTATTTCTACAGCACCTTTCACGACCACTGGACGTCCCAAAGCGCTTTACAGCCAATGAAGTACTTTTTGAAGTGTAGTCACTGTTGTAATGTGGGAAACGCGGCAGCCAATTTGCACACAGCAAGATCCCACATATAGCAATGAAATAATGAGCAGATCATCTGTTTTAGTGATGTTGATTGAGGGATAAATATTGGCCCCAGGACACCGGGGAGAACTCCCCTGCTCTTCTTCAAAATAGTGCCAAGGGATCTTTTACATCCACCTGAGAGAGCAGACTCGGTTTAATGTCTCATCCAAAAGATGGCACCTCTGACAGTGCAGCGCTCTCTCAGTACTGACCCTCTGACAGTGCGGTGCTCCCTTAGTACTGCCCCTCCGACAGTGCGGCGCTCCCCCAGTACTGCCCCTCCGACAGTGCGGCACTCCCTCAGTACTGCCCCTCCGACAGTACGGCGCTCCCTCAGTACTGCCCCTCCGACAGTGCAACACTCCCTCAGTACTGCCCCTCCGACAGTGCAGCGCTCCCTCAGTACTGCCCTTCCGACAGTGCAGCTCTCCCTCAGTACTGCCCCTCCGACAGTGCGGCACTCCCTCAGTACTGCCCCTCCGACAGTGCAGCACTCCCTCAGTACTGCCCCTCCGACAGTGCGGCGCTTCCTCAGCACTGCCCCTCCGACAGTGCAGCGCTCCCTCAGTACTGCCCCTCCGACAGTGCAGCGCTCCCTCAGTACTGCCCCTCCGACAGTGCGGCGCTTCCTCAGCACTGCCCCTCCGACAGTGCAGCGCTCCCTCACTACTGCCCCTCCGACAGTGCGGCACTCCCTCAGTACTGCCCCTCCGACAGTGCAGCGCTCCCTCAGTACTGCCCCTCCGACAGTGCAGCACTCCCTCAGTACTGCCCCTCCGACAGTGCAGCGCTCCCTCAGTACTGCCCCTCCGACAGTGCGGCGCTCCCTCAGTACTGCCCCTCCGACAGTGCAGGGCTCCTTCAGTACTGCAGAGTGTCAGCCTGGATTTTTGTGGGTCTTTAAGCCAAAATAATCTGACTCAGAGGTGAGAATGCCGCCCATTGTGTCATGGGTGACACAGTTGATTGATTACAGCCAAATATTTTGCTGGTTGATCTTTTTGGGCTTACTTCAAAGCGGAATTTGCCTTTTCAACACCAACGGTCACTTTATGGAAAGAAGGTTCAGCGGTAATGGGGAGATCCTCTGAATGGAGACGCTGTAATGTACATTTAATACTCATCCCGGGACCCAAATGTTAGCCGTGTCTCTGTTACAGCAAAAATATTGTGTCACCTAGAACGCAATTGGCTGTGCAAATGATCAGCGTTCCCCTGCCTCCTGCCCCGTGTACCTTTAACGCACATTACTGCCTTGTAGCACGATAATAATGCGCAGAGAGTATTATTAACAAGACAACTCATTAACTAAAATAAAATCCAAGGGTATTTATTCTTCTTAAAATGGTCAGAAACATTCAAAGACAGCAGAAGTTCATTTCAATCAGATTATAAATATTGAGAGTGAATTGCATCTTTAGTGCATTTTTCTTCAGAAGTACCTGTGGGTCCGAGGACCGTTCGCACCCTGGGGTGTCAGCAGCTCTCTTACCACTGCTCATTATCACACTGCTGTTTGTGGAAGCTTGCTGTGCGCAAATTGGCTGCCGCGATTCCTACATTACAACAGTCACTCAAAGGGTTGACGGTGGATGGGCAATGGCAAACATTCAAAGATCGCATGGATGAACTACAGAATTTGTTCATCCCAGTTTGGCATAAAAGGTGACTCAACCTTGGCTAACAAGGGAAATTAGGTTTAGCAGAAGATCCAAGGAGAGGACATATAAATTGGCCAGAAAAAGCAGTAAACCTGAGGATTGGGAGCAGTTTAGGATCCAACAAAGGAGGACAAAGGGATTAATTAAGAGGGGGAAAATAGAGTATGAGAGTAAGCTTGCACGGAACATAAAAACTGACTGTAAAAGCTTTTATAGATATGTGAAGAGAAAAAGATTGGTGAAGTCAAGCGTAGGTCCCTTGCAGTCAGAATCAGGGGAATTTATAATGGGGAACAAAGAAATGGCAGACCAATTAAATACATACTTTGGTTCTGTCTTCACAAAGGAGGACACAAATAACCTCCCAAAGATGTCGGGGAACATAGGGTCCAATGAAAGGGAGGAACTGATGGAAATCAGTATTTGTAGGGAAATGGTGTTAGGGAAATTGATGGGATTGAGGGCTGATAAATCCCCAGGGCCTGATAATCTACATCCTAGGGTACTTAAGGAAGTGGCCCTAGAAATAGTAGATGCATTGCTGGTCATCTTCCAAAATTCTATAGACTCTGGAACAGTACCCATGGATTGGCGGGTAGCTAATGTTACCCCACTGTACAAAAAGGGTGGTAGAGAGAAAACGGGGAATTACAGACCAGTAAGCCTGACATCGGTAGTGGGGAAAATGCTAGAGTCCATTATAAAGGATGTAATAGCAGAGCACTTGGAAAAAAGTGACTGGATCGGACAAAGTCAACATAGCTTTACAAAAGGTAAATCGTGCTTGACTAATCTACTGGAATTTTTTGAGGATGTAACTGGTAAAATAGATAAGGGAGAACCAGTGGATGTGGTGTATTTGGATTTTCAAAAGGCTTTCGATAAGGTCCCGCATAAGAGATTAGCGTGTAAAATTAAGGCACATGGGATTGGGGGCATGGTATTGACTTGGATAGAGAACTGGTTGGCAGACAGAAAGCAAAGAGTTGGAATAAACGGCTCTTTTTCCGAGTGGCAGGCAGTGACTAGTGGGGTACCGCAAGGATCGGTCCTAGGACCCCAGCTGTTCACAATATATATTAATGATCTGGACGAGGGATCTAGATGTAATATCTCCAAGTTTGCAGACGACACAAAGCTGGGTGGGCGTGTGTGCTGTGAGGAGGATGCCGAGAAACTCCAGTATGATTTGGACAGGTTGGGTGATTGGGCAGAAGCATGGCAGATGCATTATAATGTGGATAAATGCGAGGTTATCCACTTTGGTGTCAAAAACAGGAAGGCAGATTATTATCTAAATGGGAATAGATTGGGAGAAGGGGGAAGTGCAATGAGACCTGGGCGTCCTTGTGCACCAGTCGCTGAAAGTAAGCATGCAGGTGCAGCAGGCGGTTAAGAAGGCAAATGGTATGTTGGCCTTCGTAGCGAGAGGGTTTGAGTACAGGAACAAGGATGTCTTGCTGCAGTTGTACAGGGCCTTGGTGAGACCACACCTTGAGTATTGTGTGCAGTTTTGGTCGCCTTATCTGAGGAAGGATGTTCTTGCCATCGAAGGAGTGCAGCGAAGATTCACCAGGCTGATACCTGGGATGGCAGGAATGACGTATGAGGAGAGATTGGGTCGATTGGGCTTGTACTCGCTGGAGTTTAGAAGAATGAGAGGCGATCTCATCGAAACTTATAAAATTCTAACAGGACTAGACAGACTATATGCTGGAAGGATGTTCCCGACGGTCAGGGAATCGAGAACCAGGGGTCACAGTCTAAGGATAAGGGGTAGGCCATTTAGGACAGAGATGAGGAGGAATTTCTTCACCCAGAGAGTAGTGAACCTGTGGCATTCTCTACCACAAGACAGTTGAGGCCAATTCATTAAATATATTCAAGAAGGAGTTGGATATATTTCTTAAGGCTAAAGGGATCAAGGGATATGGGGAGAAGGCAGGGACAGGGTACTGAATTTGGATGATCAGCCATGATCTCATTGAACGGCGGAGCAGGCTCGAGGGGCCGAATGGCCTACTCCTGCTCCTGTCTTCTATGTTTCTATGTGACTGCACTTCAAAAAGTACTTCATTGGATGTAAAGCACTTTGGGACGTCCTGAGGTTGTGAAAGGCGCTGGAGAAATGCGAATCGTTCTTTATTTTCGGTCTGTCCAGTTTCTCCTAACCTCTTTTCTACCTCAAGTTATAATTTTAAATTGATAAGCTCTCTTCACTGACTCCCTAACCAGACAAAATATTCTTTCCACATTTGCCTCATCAAAACCTTCATAATTTAAAAATCTTTATTAAATCTCCCCTAAGCCTCTCTGCTCCAGAAGAAATAGTCCCAGTAGCTAAAGTCTCTCTTCATAATGATCGTTTCTCATCTCGGATGTCATCCTGGTGAATCTACACCGCATGTGCTCTATGTTTTGAATGTCCTCAGAGTCATAATGGCACAGAAGGAAGCCATTCAGCGCATCATGTCCGTGATGGCTCTCCGCAGAGCAATCCAGTCAGTCCCATTCCCCCGCTCTGTCCCCGGAGCCCTGCAAGTTTATTTCCCTCAAGTGCCTATCCAGTCTCCCCTTGAAAACATTGAGTGTCTCTGCTTCCACCACTTCCGTTGGCAGCGAGTTCCAGGTCCTCACCACTCACTGCGAAAAAGTTTTCCCTCACGTTCCCCCCTGTATCTCCTGCCCAAAACCTTAAATCTGTGTCCCCTAGTCCTTGTACCATCAACTAGTGGGAACAGCCTTTCCCCATCTAGCCTATCCAAACCCGTCATAATCTTGTACACCTCGATCAAATCACCCCTCAACCTCCTTTGCTCTAATAAAAACAAATCCAGCTTCTCCAACCTGTCCTTGTTGCGAAGATCCCCCATCCCCGGAACCATTGTCCTTTGTATAATATTAAGTCACAGTTACAGTAACTGTGACGTAACAAATTTATTAGCTCTTGTGCACATTATGCTCCATTTTTATAAAACCTAAAATGTTATCGTCCTTTTTAATTGAATGTATTTTTTTGATCAAGTGGCTCAGTGACAGCACTCTTGCCTCTGAATCAGAAGGTTGCGGAATCAAGCTCCACTTCAGTGCAATACCAAGGAAGTGTTCAAAGCGCAATGAAGCTCAACGTAAGCTCGAGGAACAGCACCTCATTTTTCGATTCGGCACTTTACAGCCTTCTGGACTCAACATCGAGTTCAACAATTTCAGATCGTAACCTCTGCCCCGTTTTTCCACGCGCCAGCTGTTGATGATTCTGCCATCCCCATTTACACCTCCTCTTGGCCCGTCTTTTGTTTCTTTACTTGCCCCATTACCATCTCCTTTCACCTCGCACCATCATCCCTTTTGTCATTTAATCTCTCCTGCCTTCCACCCTATCACAGACCTTCTCTTTTGTTCTTTCCTCCCCTCCCCCCTATCCCTGTTCCCGCACTTGCTTAAAAATCTGTTACATCTCTAACTTTTTCCAGTTCTGACGAAGGGTCATCGACCTGAAACGTTAACTCTGTTTCTCTCTCCACAGATGCTGCCTGACCCGCTGAGCGTTTCCAGCATTTTACAAGAACATAAGCCGTAGGAGCAGGAGTCGGTCATTCGGCCCCTCGAGCCTGCTCCGCCATTCAATGAGATTTTCTTTTTTATTGCTCAAACTGTGCGCTGCGAGCGTTTCCAAAAATTGACTGCAGTTCAACAAATTGACTCAAGGGCTGCAGAACACCTTGGGAGTGGGGGGGGGGGGGGGGGGGGGGGGGAGGTGTGTTGAATCCATGAAAAGTGCGGTGATGAGACAAGAACCCAAGCTTCTTCAGTCTTTGCTCGTGGTACATGGGATACGGAGACCGAGAGTCTCGCCCTCAAGAACATAAAGCTCTGTTAAAGCAACAAATACACAACGCATTCAAAACTTTATTAAAATGTTTCAAACAACAACTGCAATTTGTAATTTTAAATGTTTGCATTTTCAGACTCTCTCAACGAAAACCTGACTGCAGCGAGCCCCGTCTGGCGATTGGCGAACTCACAGATTAAAGCATATTCACACATTTTGCCACAATGTACCATAAATAAATTACACATTTCCCCCCCCCGATTCGCTTAAAGCCACATCCCGCCCACTCGCTTTACATATTCTATTTACAGGTGTTGCGTTAAAGTGGGGATTGTGGCTGTAGCTGATTGTCACCTCCCCCAAGTGATTACTCTGTACAGTCAGCACTGAGAGAACAACACACCGCAGTTCAAACTACAGGAAACTCTTTTTTATCCGGCACCGACGGGACCGGTGTGGTGCCGGTTTATCAAAAAGTCCGGATTACAGAGAGGTATAGTAAAAGGTACGAGAGCCCCGAACACAGCAACAAATCCAGGCTTCCCTGTTGCTTGGCAACAGGTGGAGGAACCCCGGTTACACGGCCACAGATCCAGGAACGGCCACTAATATGAAGTAAAACTCACCTGAACCTACTCCTGAATTTTGCCGGTTAAGAGAGATTTCCGGTGTCGGTAAATCGAGAGTTTCCTGTATCACTGCACCAACAGGGGCTGTGAAAGGTCTGCCCCTGGGTCCCACATTTGGGGAACACAGTAAAAGTCAAACGCCCCCCAGAATTTACACTGTAGGTTTAAAGCGCATCAATACTTGGCGCACTCCTCTGAAAATTCTCTCTGCCCTGATTTTCACCAGAGGTATTATCTAGTTTGAAATAAACGTTTTTTGCTAAGTTAGCGGAGAGAGGCATCTCAGTCGATTGTGTTAAGTGTCTGTGCCCTGGTATCTCACTGTAGTGAATTTAGGGCCAAAGACGGGCCTGCCTTGTTTTGGTTTCCAATGCGAGATATTTATTGCCGGGCCGGCACTTTTTGACCAGACATTCTGCGCCAGGGATTGGCGGGCCTGGCTGTAAATGCCCATTGGCTCATGGAGGCTGGCTGCAGCCGGCCATCAATAGCGGCCCACCTGATATTCAGGGAACGGAATGCGGTGCCGGGCTCGCAAGGGAGGAGACGAATCTTACAAAACGACGGAAAGCCACAACAGGAGAGGAACTTTCCACTTTTCTACCAGCAGCGCCAACATGTACAGAGCACAGACCCACGATAGCCCGAAACACACGGCGACAAGTTCAAATACATTCAACTCCTGGGTTACGCGAGCCACAAAACACAAGTCACTTGGGCGAAAGAAGTCCATTTAATTTTGCAAAAAGTTGTCAAAGAAGTATAGATCATGTTTGGGACAAAAGCAACATTGCTTTTTTTAAATTAAAAAAATTAACAAAGTAGCCAGCTTCTCATTAATCCGCACAACTCGCTGACTGTGGACAACCGTTCAGCTTTCGCAAGATGAGAACCACATCCTCACAATATTCAACTGTCTGAGCACTGCTGGAAACTGAGCCCTGCTGGAAACCCAGCCCTGCTGGAAACTGAGCCCTGCTGGAAACCCAGCCCTGCTGGAAACTGAGCCCTGCTGGAAACCGAGCCCTGCTGGAAACCGAGCCCTGCTGGAAACTGAGCCCTGCTGGAAACCCAGCCCCGCTGGAAACCGAGCCCCGCTGGAAACCCAGCCCCGCTGGAAACCCGAGCCCTGCTGGAAACTGAGCCCTGCTGGAAACCGAGCCCTGCTGGAAACCGAGCCCCGCTGGAATAGAGCCCTGCTGGAATAGAGCCCTGCTGGAATAGAGCCCTGCTGGAATAGAGCCCTGCTGGAAACCCAGCTCTGCTGGAAACTGAGCCCCGCTGGAAACTGAGCACTGCTGGAAACCCAGCCCTGCTGGAAACTGAGCCCTGCTGGAAACTGAGCCCTGCTGGAAACTGAGCCCTGCTGGAAACCCAGCCCCCCCGAGCCCGAGCCCTGCTGGAAACTTCAGCAGATAAAAAAGCACGAGTGCAATGCCCGTTCCCGCCGCCACTCGGAAACGTGTCGTCACGGGGTTACTTTACGGAACACGGCACTTGAGCCGGATTTTCCACCTCGGATAGTGAGGAGAAAGGAAAATGAGGGAAAAGTACGCCAGTGCCAAACTCCTGGGAGTTTCAATTGACCAGAGTGACACGGGTTGTGGTCAAGGATACTGTGGAGGGGAGTTATAAAAGGAGATAGACATTAAAGGTTTAAAATGGTTCACTCTTTTACTTCCAAATTCTAAAAAACCAATCAGTCACGAAGGTGGAACCGTTCACTGTGTAAACGATGATAAATGAAGGGGAGAGGTTCTGGACAATTGCCGGTGTTTGTGAAACTGAACCCCAAGAGCCAAAGTTGCAGAGGGCGAAACGTCACGTAGACAGCCCAAAACGTCGCCGCATTCAAAGGGTTAAAACCAGGGAGGCTCTTCCCATCAAAAATAGAATTGGTGTGTTTGTACAGTGCATCCGCCATCTACACACACAAACACAGTTTATACAATCAGACAGATGACGGTTTGCTACGAAGTGGAATCTTTTTCACTGTTCGCAAGAAAAGTGACCATCTCCCCGTTGCTCTTCTCCACATCGTGCTTCTTCACCGAAAACGTATACAAGTCATTCAACACCATGGGCATGGCCTCCGGACTGGCATCTTTGGACGTGGCGCTGCGGGGAGGCGGGAGCATCGGCGGCATGACTCCCATGGGGCCTTCAAACGGCCGGTACACGTCCACCTCCGGGATGGACAGCATTCCCGATTTGAAGTGATCGGCATAAACACGGTCCTCGTCAATCACAGCGTAAATGTGCGAGTCGTTATCTTGCCTCCTCTTCCCAAACTTCTGCCGGCGTCCAGGGATTTGGCTGTTCACGCCGGGATTGTAGATGCCAAGGGTGGGCGGACGCTGCTGCCGTTTCCTGTGTGGGTTTAGAAGAAATAGTTAACGGTGGTGACCAATGCTCCCTTAAAGCCACACGGCCGCGCAGCGCCCAGCAGTTCCCGCGCAGCCGGCTCACTGGCTTTTAAATAGGAAAAAAACGCGCATGTGCGGAATTTTTACTGGGCCGCGCGGCCACTTAAAGGGCCCGCGCACCAAAAAAAAATGAACGGGATCACTGGTGCTGACTTGATATCTGGGAAAGACCTGATGCACCTTTCCATAACGTGGTCAGATTTGACAAATACAACACGGAACCCATCGGATTCGTCTGTGCAGCCGCCCTTGCAACTGAACGGACGGACAATATTGGAGGCAACATTTCGAGAAGGGTAATAACGTTTTGACTTGTGTCAAACTCCAGAGAATAGATTTTTATTTCAATCTCTCAGATCAAGAGAATTTCATGAATGCTGCTTTAGTGGCAACTAGATTTAGTGTTTAATTCTAGAGAAAATAAAACACTTAAGAACATAGGAGCAGGAGTCGGCCATTCGGCCCCTCGAGCCCGCTCCGCCATTCAATAAGATCATGGCTGATCTTCGACCTCAACTCCACTTTCCCGCCTGATCCCCATATCCCTTGATTCCCCTAGAGTTCAAATATCTATCGATCTCAGCCTTGAATATACTCAACGTTTCAGCATCCACAGCCCTCTGGGGTAGAGAATTCCAAAGATTCACAACCCTCTGAATGAAGAAATTCCTCCTCATCTCAGTCTTAAATGGCCGACCCCTTATCCTGAGACTGTGACCCCTAGTTCTAGACTCTCCAGCCAGGGGGAAACAACCTCTCAGCATCTACCCTGTCAATCCCCCTCAGAATCTTGTATGTTTCAATGAGATCACCTCTCATTCTTCTAAACTCTAGAGAATATAGGCCTAGTCTACTCAATCTCTCCTCATAGGACAATCCCCCCCATCCCACTTAAACACACAGTCCCCTAGACACCAGAAGGCGAAACCAAAGCCGATTCACACAGAATAAGATAACGTTCCTTGGATTATTGCGAAATATGAAATATATAATTCTACTCAAGGGTCAGAGGCTACTAACCAAATATTTTCCACATCTCACAGTGACTTTGGAAGATTTACAAATGCATCATTGAAATATTTATTTTAACCATACTGGTAATTTGAATGACGTAATGTTTTAACCACCGTCCCATTCGATGAATGGCCTTGGGCAGAAAACTATAAAACGTGGGCAGAGCACAACGGAAAGATCCAACAGGCTGAAAAAAAAAATTGGGAGAAGTTACCGAAGTGATAAATCAACGCTCTCCATTGGTTGAAGAGTGCGAGGTTATGAAAAGGTCGGAGGTAGCCGAGAGATTAATCCATCAGCCTTGACAAATGGGACACCACAAGCAAGTCACACGATGTTGTTTATGGCAACACCTGACCTATTAACGTGCTGGGCGGTCCTGTTTTACAGGATCAGCGACACTACCAATACCGCAGGGCTACATGTATTAATTGAGAGCAATTAGATTGGAAGAATAGCAGAACAAGGTAGGTCGCTAGTTACAGATCCCAACTTGGAAGGGACTCAGAGTTAAATCAAAGCCATTTAAGCTTTGGTGAATAAATTAAGCGTGAGAAACTACTGTACAAAGATATAATACGACTGTTAATAACATACTAGTGGCTCTGCTGCAGAGTTCAGACACTAAGGGGTCGGCTATTTAGGACTGAGATGAGGAGGAATTTCTTCACTCAGAGGGTTGTGAATCTTTGGAATTCTCTACCCCAGAGGGCTGTGGATGCTGAGTCGTTGAGTATATTCAAGACTGAGAGCGATAGATTTTTGGACTCGAGGGGAATCGAGGGATATGGGGATCGGGCGGGAAAGTGGAGTTGAGGTCGAAGATCAGCCATGATCTTATTGAATGGCGGAGCAGGCTCGAGGGGACGAATGGCCTACACCTGCTCTTATTTCTATTCTTATATTAAATTCTAATTGGTAAAACTGGTCAAGTTGGTGTCAATTAAGGTATTTTCAATTGTTGGGAGACTTTAAAAAATGACAGAAATATGATGGAGTGGAAAGAAAAGAAAGACTTGCATTTCTATAGCGCCTTTCACGACCACCAGACGTCCCAAAGCGTTTTACAGCCAATGAAGTACTTTTTGAAGTGTAGTCACTGTTGTAATGTAGGAAACACGGCAGCCAATTTGTGCACAGCAAGCTCCCACAAACAGCAATGTGATAATGACCAGATAATCTGTTTTTAGTGATGTTGATTGAGGGATAAACATTGGCCCCAGGACACTGGGGAGAACTCCCCTGCTCTTCTTCAAAATAGTGCCATGGGATCTTTTACATCCACCTGAGAGAGCAGACGGGGCCTCGATTTAATGTCTCATTCGAAAGACGGCACCTCCGACAGTGCAGCACTCCCTCAGCACTGCATTGGAGTGCCGGCCTAGATTTTTGTGCTCAAGTCTCTGGAGTGGGACTTTCAACCCACAACCTTCTGACTGAGAGGCAAGGGTGCTGCCCACTGAGCCACAGCTGACACTATGAAAATGCAAACTATATGTACACACTAAATATTAGTTTTCTTGACAAGCTGTGGAGCAACTTGAGAGAAAATACAAGGCGAGTTTGGAGAGAGGCAGTTGAAATCGTAATGTTGTTTTGGCCACTGGGAGATGATTTTACAACGTTCGGCTGCACCCTCCACAAGCCGTGTCCTCCAGCTCTTTAGGATTCCTGGCTAAACACCTGCAGTTGATGCTGAGCGAAAGCCAAAAGTACAGAGACTTCACCACCCACCACATTCAACCTCAATAAATCCAACTGACTGCAGCACTTTCCAGCTCAGGCAGACGTGTGGTGATCTGGAATGCACTGCCTGAGAGGGCGGTGGATGCAGATTCAATCAGGGAATTTGCTAAATACGTGAAAGCAAAAAATGTACAGGGCTATGGGGAAGGAGCGGGGAGTGGGACTAATTGGATAGCTCTACCAAAGAGCTGGCACAGGCACGATGGGCTGAATGGCCTCCTCCTTTACTGTATTTCAAAATGTTCATCCTTGTTTTCAAATCCCTCCACGGCCCTCGCCCCTCCCTATCTCTGTAATCTCCTCCAGCCCCACAAACTCCACCCCAAGATATCTGCGCTCCTCTAATTCTGGCCTCTTGAGCATCCCTGATATTAATCGCTCCACCATTGGCGGCCGTGTCTTCAGCTGCCGGGGCCCCGAGCTGTGGAATTCCCTCCCTAAACCTCTCCGCCTCTCTCTCCTCCTTTAAGACGCTCCTTAAAACCGACCTCTTTAACCAAGCCTTTGGTCACCTGTCCTAATATCTCCTTATGTGGCTCGGTGTCAAATATTCTTTGCTAACACTCCTGTGAAGCGCCTTGGGATGTTTTACTACGTTAAAGGCGCTATATAAATACATGTTGGTGATGTTAATGTTGTTATCATTCTATGATTCTAAGTCGAGCACATTAGTGCCCCAGATTGTCATTTGTGGACAAGGCACAGTGTTGCCGAATGACACCAGTCACACTGAGCAAGAGAGTATTTCAGAACAAGTTTAAGGACTAGAAAGTTGAGGTACAATATTTATTTATTTATTTTTAAAACGGTTTCTTATCAAGAATCTTTAGTAATTTGGTCTACTCATTTGGATCGATTGACACTCATTCATCCACAAGGTTGTTTTTTATTTTAACGTGATTTGTAAAAGATTATTAAGTTCATACCTTGACTGCTTTGAAATGTTCAATAAACCTTTACCCAGCTGGAGTGATGTCACGCCACTCCGCATGAGATGGCAAAATACATAATTTGGGAAACAATAGTTCACACGGAGTGACAGAAACCCGGACAATTACATACTAACAGGCACTATGCAGAGTAACAATTTATAATAGTATACTTTTTTCACCCAGAGGGTGGTGGGGGTCTGGAACTCACTGCCTGAAAGGGTGGTCGAGGCAGAAACCCTCATCACATTTAAAAAGTACTTGGATATGCACTTGAAGTGCCGGAACCTACAGGGCTACGGACCAAGAGCTGGAAAGTGGGATTGGGCTGGAGAGCTCTTTGTCAGCCGGCACAGACACGATGGGCCGAATGGCCTCCTTCTGTGTCGTATGATTGTATGATTCTATATAACAGATATCCAGGAGAGATTACAGACAGAGTAATAAGCACTGAAGAGCAATTACATAGACAATAATGGGTTTTTGGGAGTGATAATGCAGATAATAAAATGTACAGGCGAGCAAGTATAAGACAGTGATCTAACCAAGGGATCAGGAGATGGGATTTGCTGAACCAATTTACAGCAATCATTTGAAGCCCAAAATGAGATTATGGTCTTAGCGTTCACTTCAACACAAGTACATGTTAATGGGGTTTTTTAAAACTTTGGCCTAGAAATTCAGTCGCGTTTGCGCCCACTTATTGGCTATAAAGTGGTTTGCGCCGGAAGTTTTTTAGCGCCCGAAATTGAGTTGGTCTCTAACATCGGCGTTAGCCGGTAGCGCTGCGCCGGCACCGATGACGTCATCAGTGTGCGCAGCGCCCCGGTTCCAATGGTAATCCGTCCCGATGGCCAAATTCAGTTGCGGCCGCCTCGCCCGTCGCGGCCGCAAACAGCGTTTGCAAAACGGTGCCTTACAGCTCCGAGAGGCCGGCGCATAAAGGTGGAGGGGCGGCCGGCCGCTTTCCCGGCGGCCGCCTGGCCGCACCTCCCTCCCCGGACTCCTGCACCACCCCCCCGCGGCATTGGTGTGTGACTCCCGCGAGCCCGGCACTTCTCCGTGGTGCCGGGCTCATTTGACGGGGGAATCCAGCGGCGATCTCACGGCTGCAGGCAGCTCCTGCTTAAGAGGAGGAGGAGGCCTGCAGTACCCCAGCCTGCCGCACCGCATCGGTTGCCGCAGCGGCAGCTGGGCGCCGGAAACTGACATTCTTCGCCCCAAACGAGGCGGCCAAACCCTCCAATAGCGCCCGCCTCCGTCTTGAGGCGGCGCTACTGAATTTCAGGCGGGCGCTAGGGGAATCCGGCCCAGCGCTAAATTTCGGGCACTAAAGACCTGGCGCGGCGATACCGAATTTTTAGCCCTTTATCTATTGTTAATTTTATGAGTTAATTGTCTGCCTTTTTTCCCAGCAACTGCCATTGAGGGTAAATGCGAGTACATCCCCCTCAGTAAGCTCCCCGCTGGAGAGGAGCTCATTTACAGAACAAACGGGAAACTGTTCAACCTCCGTCGCCTCCAGTCCAGATCCAAGGTCGTCCCTTCCTCTGTCGTCGAATTACAGTATGCAGACGACGCTTGCGTCTGCGCTCACTCGGAGGTCGAACTCCAAACCATTGTCAACACCTTCACCGAAGTGTACGAGAGCAGGGCCTTACACTAAACATTCGTAAGACAAAGGACCTCTACCAACCTGCCCCCGCCACACAGTACTGCCCCCCGATTATTAATCTCCATGACAAGGCCTTGGACAACGTGGACCACTTTCCATACCTCGGGAGCCTACTGTCAACAAGGGCAGACATCGATGACAAAGTCCAACACCGCCTTCAGTGTGCCAGTGCAGCCTTCGGTCGCCTGAGGAAGAGAGTGTTTGAAGACCAGGACCTCAAACCCGGCACTAAGCTCATGGTCTACAGAGCAGTAATGATACCCGCCCTGCTGTATGCCTCAGAGACATGGACCATGTACAGCAGGCACCTCAAAGCACAGGAAAGGTACCACCAACGCTGCCTCCGCAAGATCCTGCAAATCCATTGGCAGGATAGGCGCACCAACGTCAGTGTTCTCGCTCAGGCCAACATCTCCAGCATCGAAGCTTTGACCATGCTCGATCAGCTTCGATGGACGGGTCACATTGTCTGCATGCCCGATACGAGGCTCCCAAAACAAGCGCTCTACTCAGAGCTCCGGCACAGCAAGAGAGCCCCAGGTGGGCAGAGGAAATGCTTCAAGGACACCCTCAAAGCCTCCTTGAAAAAGTGTAACATCCCCACCGACATCTGGGAATCCCTGGCCCAAGACCGCACAAAGTGGAGGAGAAGCATCCGGGAAGGCGCCGAACACCTCGAGTCTCTTCGCCGGGAGCAAGCAGAATCCAAGCGCAGGCAGCGCAAGGAGTGCATGTCAACCCAAGCACCCCACGCACCCGCCCCTTCAACCACCGTCTGCCCCACCTGTGACAGAGACTGTAGGTCCCGCATTGGACTCAGTCACCTGAGAACTCATTTTTAATGTGGAAGCAAGTCATCCTCGGTTCCGAGGGACTGCCTAAGAGAGAAGATTCAATGCACTTAAACATGCTACGAGTCTCTCATGATTGAACAAGGCGGTTCATCAATAAATAATCTCCAGCTTATTACGGGCCCATTTTTAAAGCCGTGATTTATACACACCTACCGTTAGTTGTCAAATACACCTGGAGTCGTCTATACATATCAAAATACAGCTTCTGGTTTGCAATATAAGGGATGTCTCTATGATGCTGAGAAACATTCCAAGCCCCAAGCAAAGTTAATTATAAGGTCACCAGTACCATGAACACAGGAAATATTTGACTGGCTTTAATGAGATAGCTCAAATCCCAGCCATTCTTCAAGTTCCTCAAATGCAGAAACTGGAACAGCACATGAAAGTTTGGACAGCTGGATGTCTGAAGCCGCTGAACCCTCAACACCCAAAGAGAGAAAGTCACAAGTTCAAGGCCCAGGCTGCCCATCACTCACACTCATTCCGTTTAGTAGGTGAGGTTCAATTAGCCTCCGAAAAACTATTATAAAGTATTACAAAGTATTTACAGCACGGAAACAGGCCATTCGGCCCAACTGGTCCGTGCTGGTGTTTATGCTCCACACGAGCCTCCTCCCACCCCTCTTCATCTCACCCTATCAGTATAACCCTCTATTCCCTTCTCCCTCAGATGCTTGTCTAGCCTCTCCTTAAATGTATCGATACTATTCACCTCAACCACTCCCTGTGGCAGCGAGTTCCACATTCTCACCACTCTCTGGGTAAAAAGTTTCTCCTGAATTCCCGATTGGATTTATTAGTGACTCTCTTATAGTTATCGAAGATCCCTAGTTCAGGTCTTGCCTACAGACTGGTCTAGTCCAGCGCAGCTCTCTTGTCAGCCCATTAGAGTGCAGCGTTCGAAGAAACCCTGCATTGACAGTCTCAACCAACCCAGCTGGAGGAGACGGCACTGAGGTGAAGAGTCTCCACGCAGAGGAGGTGGAGCGGGGGGAGGGAAGGTACGTACCGTTTTCTAACGCAGCAACAAACCACAGCAATAATGATGAGCAGAGCTAGACCCCCAGCAGCAGCGGCAGCGATTATTATAGTGTCCGTCATATCTGTTTAGGAGAAAAGGATATGGTGTCACTCTTTAACTCTTATATTGGAAGTGTACAATCTTTACCTCCACCATTTCCGTCTTACAAACTGACAAGTTGGGGTTTACCGCAGTAAGCTATTCCCCGGCAGGCTCAAGTATCTTACAGGAACAGCAGGAGGCCATTCAGCCCCTCGAGCCTGCTCCACCATTCAATGAGATCATGGACTGATCTGCATCCTAACTCCATCTCCCCACCTTGGCTCCCTATCCTTTCACACCGTTATACTGAAGGCCACTACCTCAAGAACAATATCTCACCTTACAGACTGAAACCTAAAGATTAATAGGGCAGCACACACGGTCGTAGCAAATGAAAACTTTGAAGAGCGAAGGGCTGAAATGCCAACAGCAGTTGAACGTTGGGTCAGTTGGTCCTATGAGAAAGGCCAATTGCCGACAGAATATTAGAAGATGGGCCAGAGCGGATCAGGATGGGAGATTACCCGTTGTTAGGACCAATTGTTACCACAAACATTGCTAGAAATCTCCGGGGCAGTTACCAACATCCCAACCTGTAAAAGTGTGAGGTTGTGCATTTTGGCAGAAAAAAATCAAAGAGCAAGTTATTATCTAAATGGAGAGAAACTGCAAAGTGCTACAGTACAAAGGGATCTGGGGGTCCTGGTGCATGAAACACAGAAGGTTAGTATGCAGGTGATCAGGAAGGCCAATGGAATCTTGGCTTTTATTGCAAGGGGGATGGAGTATAAAAACAGGGAAGTCTTGCTGCAGTTATACAAGGTATTGGTGAGGCCACACCTGGAATACTGCGTGCAGTTTTGGTTTCCATATTTACGAAAAGATATACTTGCTCTCGAGGCGGTTCAGAGAAGGTTCACTCGGTTGATTCCAGAGATGAGGGGGTTGACGTATGAGGAAAGGTTGAGTAGGTTGGGCCTCTACTCATTGGAGTTCAGAAGAATGAGAGGTGATCTTATTGAAACATATAAGATTGTGAGGGGGCTTGATCGGGTGGATGCGGGGAGGATGTTTCCACTGATGGGTGAGACTAGAACTAAGGGGCATAATCTTAGAATAAGGGGCTGCCCTTTCAAAACTGAGATGAGGAGACACTTCTTCACTCAGAGGGTAGTAAATCTATGGAATTTGCTACCTCAGAGAGCTGTGGAAGCTGCAACATTAAATAAATTTAAATCGGAGATAGACAGTTTCCTAGCTGATAAGGGAATTAGGGGTTACGGGGAGAGGGCAGGGAAGTGGACGTGAGTCTAGATTCGGATCAGCCATGATCCTATTGAATGGCGGAGCAGGCCCGAGGGGCCGTATGGCCTACTCCTGCTCCTACTTCTTATGTTCTTATGTTCTTATATGGAAAAGCGGTCAACCCAGAAAACACTGTACAAGCCAAAAACAACAAAGGCCTGTGACTAGGACCACTGCTTCAAGGCAACTGAATACGCTGAATTCCTTTTTATTGCATTGAACTTCAGGATTTTTACGATAGCAAAATACTGCGGATGCTGGAAATCTGAAATAAAAACAGAAAAAGCTGGAAAAACTCAGCAGGCCAGGCAACATCCGTGGAGAGAGAACCAGAGTCAACGTTTCGGGTCGAAACCCTTTGTCAGAACTGAGAAAAAAGCAGGGTTTTGACCTGAACCGTTGACTCTGTTTCTCTCTCCATGGATGTTGCCTGGCCTGCCGAGTTTTTCCAGCTTTTTCTGTTGTTATTTCAGGATTTTTACTGCTGTTTAGGGATCACGTTTCACAATTCAGTTTGTTTTCTGTGAAACCCCATGACCTCATGCGTGACATACAAAAGCATGCAATACAATGGGAGTGCAGTGGGACGTGTGCGTCTCATGTTATACCCAGTATTAAATCAGTTGTGTTATCCAGGGAAAAATAAAGTAAGCAAAAAGTGTAATTTTTGCACTAGCGGGATTTTAACATTTCTGAAGGGGTAAGTGCTGCAAAATGTATTTCCTGAGGTCTGTGGGCGTGAGCCTGAATAAATTTTGATTTCTGACACTATTTAGGGTGCACTGTGCAGTATATTGAAGTGTTATGTGATTCTTTTCCTACATTATGACAGTGACTACACTTCAGAAGTACTTCACTGCCTGCACTCCATCCCTCTCCCTGGCGATTGTCTGAGGCTGAGCAAGTTCGCAAGTTTGGGGTCATACTTGACCCCGAGATTGGCTTCTGACCAAATATCCACGCCATCACTAACACCGCCTACTTCCACCTCTGTAACATCGCCCGTCTCCGCCCTTGCCTCAGCTCATCCGCTGTTGAAACCCTCATCCACGCCTTTGTTACCTCTAGACTTGAGTATTCCAACGCACTCCTGGCCGGCCTCCCACATTCCACCCTGCGCAAACTTGAGCTCATCCAAAACTCGGCTGCCCCGTGTCCTAACTCGCACCAAGTCCCGCTCACCCATCACCCCCTGTGCTCGCTGACATACATTGGCTCCCGGTTAAGCAACACCTCGATTTTAAAATTCTCATCCTTGTTTTCAAATCCCTCCATGGCCTTGTCCCTCCCTATCGCTGTAACCTCCTCCAGCCCCACAACTCCCCCCGAGATCTCTGCGCTCCTCTAATTCTGCCCTCTTGAGCATCCCCGATCCACCATTAGTGGCCGTGCCTTCAGCTGCCTGGGCCCTAAGCTCTGGAATTCCCTGCCTAAACCTCTCCGCCTCGCTACCTCTCTTTCCTCCTTTAAGACGCTCCTTAAAACCGACCTCTTTGACCAAGCTTTTGGTCACCTGCCCTAATATCTCCTTATGTGGCTTTGCTTTCTCTTTTTGATATAAAATTTCTAAATGTTATGTCCTGTGATTGAAATTCATCCCAATCGTGCATCTTTACCAGCTTCTATGCATGTGTGCCTGCACGGTCACCCGAACTTGCACAATCCTGTTACTTTGACCCAGAATCAGAAGCTCATGGGACCTGAACTAGTGAGATTAGAAAACCCACTACAACCTGAAATGGGCGAGTCCGAGCTGAAACAAATATACAGTACAGGCAAAAATAGATGTGTGCCATGTCCCCGCTAAGCCATGCGTCTATCTGGAGCTCCTGCGCAAACTGCTTACCGGCTTTTCCGTGGGAGATTTTGTGTGTGTGCAAAACTGTGAATGGGCCGTGGAGCCTGTTAAAGGGACCCCCAAAAAAAATTAGGGGGGAAATTTGCTGTGTGCTGTGGAAAGAAAACTATATTCTGTAACCAATAAATTAATCTGGGGTTTCATTATGTTTGGAGTAAAACGGCCCGAGGGGATTTACACACAGCGTTTACAAGACGCATCGGTCACATCCACTAACCTGACATCTTTACAATAAAACTCTCACTTTTATTTCAGTGCTGAATTTCTCCAGTTTCAATCAATCAGTTTCTCTCTACTTTTTGCCTAACCTCATACTTAATCAAGTAGAAGGATTAGAGGGGAGTTGAGGAGAACTTTCCCCCCCCCCAAGAGGGTGGTGGGGGTCTGGAACTCACTGCCTGAAAGGGTGGGAGAGGCAGAAACCCTCATCGCATTTAAGAAGTACTTGGATAGGCTCTTGAAGTGCCGGAACCTACAGGGCTACGGACCAAGAGCTGGAAAGTGGGATTAGGCCGGAGAGCTCTTTGTCGGCCGGCACGGACACGATGGGCCGTAAATTTCCATGATTCTATTCTATTAAATTAATTCACTTAAAAAGACAATTAATACTGTCGGAGAAATGGTACTAAGAGTGCCTTCATATCGGCTTGCTGATTAGGTGCAGTACATGGGATTACATACATAGGATATACGGCACAAAATCAGGCCATTCAGCCCAACCAGTCCATGCCGGCATGGATATTAAAGTAATCAAGGATAATAAACCAGCTGACTATGAAAAAGATGTATAGAAAAAATACACTGGATTTAACAGAAGTTATAGGGGGGAACAGATAGGGTAGAGAGAGAGAAACTATTTCCGCTGGTTGGGGAGTCTCAGACTAGGGGGCAGAGTCTAAAAATTAGAGCCAGACCTTTCAGGAGTGAAATTAGGAAACACTTCTACACACAAAGGGTGGTAGAAGTTTGGAACTCTCTTCCGCAAACGGCAATTGATGCTCGGTCAATTGTTAATTTTAAATCTGAGATTGGTAGATTTTTGTTAACCAATGGTATTAAGGGATACGGGGCAAAGGCGGGTATATGGAGTTAGGTCGCAGGTCAGCCATGATCTCATTGAATGGCGGAACAGGCTCGAGGGGCTGAATGGCCTCCTCCTGTTCCTATGTTCCTAGAAGTACCACGTTAATCAGATTACCTTAGAGTCAATTCGCCTCTCTATATCTCTCTCTCATTTTCAGAATGTTGTAAAGGTATAACCTACATACACATGAACTACCCTCCGAGCCCCACCAGTTATTGTTTGCAAACCTGATATTAACTTTGGTGCAATGAAGTCGTGCTTGGATTGGACTCAGATTGACTTCTTCCTACCTTCATATTCCTTCACTAGCACGTGAAACATGAGGTTCAGGCGTCCACTTGAAGGCTCGCAGTTAGACACGTTGAGCCAGAATCTGTGGGCCATAGGGACGGGCGAGTCCGGCAGACTGTCAGTTTCCCTGAAGCTCATCAAGGTGGAGTGCTCCTGTTGCTCTACGATGCCGATGACCACATGTCCATGTGCGCAGTGGGGCATTGACTGATTCATGAAAGTAAGTTCAGCCACGTGGTCAGGAGGAACGGAGATGTCCCACGATGCCGTTAACTTATTTGGCATTCCCGGTCCCCAGTTAGGAGTTAGGAGATACACTGGGGAGTCGATATTTGGGATAACGTTCATAATATAGTCCTCTGGTGGAACAAGACAAAGACAAACAAATGAATTCAAGTGAAAAGAGGATGATTGAAAGTACAGTGAAAACTGCTCATTCCATTTGTAACCTGTCTTTCGGATGAGATGTTAAACCGAGGCCCCGTCTGCTCTCTGAGGTGGATGTAAAAGATCCCACGACACTATTTCAA
The DNA here is from genome assembly GCF_052327205.1 of Somniosus microcephalus. NCBI lineage: Eukaryota > Metazoa > Chordata > Chondrichthyes > Squaliformes > Somniosidae > Somniosus > Somniosus microcephalus. The sequence continues at coordinate 318,436,736 of NC_140991.1, read as the reverse complement.
AGAAGAGCAGGGGCGTTCTCCCCGGTGTCCTGGGGCCAATATTTATCCCTCAATCAACATCACTAAAAACAGATTGTCTGGTCAATTATCACATTGCTGTTTGTGGGAGCTTGCTGTGTGTAAATTGGTTGCCGCGTTTCCTACATTACAACAGTGACTACACTTCAAAAGTACTTCATTGGCTGTAAAGCGCTTTGGGACGTCCTGTAGGTGGTTGTGAAAGGCGCTATAGAAATGCAAATCTTTCTTTCGTTTTTTTTTACAACAGCAACCATCACCAGTACTGTAACACTCCTCAGGCAAGAAGATGTCTCAAAGTACTTTATAATGAAGGGAAAAAAACAACAGTGGAAGTCGAGCAGGAAGGAACGAGAGAAACCGGAGAGGGCTGGGGGCTGCAGGCACAGTCAGAGAGAAACAGTTCACCTTTATTGGTAATTTACCTTTCTAACTGATAATGCTGTACAAAACTGAATCCATTTAACATCATTGTTTTAAGTAACCTATCTGAGCTAGTTTACTGCCAACCTGAATTCAACACACAAAGCACAGCTAAACATATTCACAAAGCCCCCAAAAGAAATGTTTAAAACCTTTTTATGTTGACCCAGATGGGACTGGCTGGCCTCATGTCAAGTTGGGATTAACTTTATCTTTTGAGCGGTTTAAATGTTAAAACTTAGATGCGTGTCAGCGTGGCTGTGGGCAGCACTCTCAACATCCGAGTCAGAAGGTCGTGGGTTCAAGTCCCTGGAGTGGGCACGTAATCCCGGCTGACACTCCCAGTGCAGTACCGAGGGAGTGCTGCACTGTTGGAGGTGCCGTCTTTCAGATGAGACGTTAAACCGTCTGCCCTCTTGGATAAATGCAAAAGATCCCATGCAAGAAAAGCAGGGGAGGTGTCCTGGGGCCAATATTTATCCCTCAACCAACATCACTAAAAACAGATTATCTGGGTCATTATCACATTGCTGTTTGTGGGAGCTTGCTGTGCGCAAATTGGCTGCCGCGTTTCCTACATTACAACAGTGACTACACTTCAAAAAAGATGTACATCATTGGCTGTAAAGCTCTCTGGGGTGTCCCAAGGTGATATATAAATGTGAGTCTTTCTTAAATAATGTTTTACTAAACACCTATAGTCGGACTGGTAAACTCCTGAATGAGGAGCGTAGAAAAATAAAGAGCCAAGAAGTCTTTCAAGGATTGCGCAGTCTGTAAGAACCACTTGAGGATCATTACAGATAGTTATCCCCACACCATTATAAATATACCACAATAAGCAATTTGACCCTGCAATAATCTCCCCACAGATATCAGCAAAAACGTCAGCAGTAACATCACGTGCTGTAGCAGAGCGAGAATGATCTTATTTATAGGCTGCCTAACACTGTGTCACCGTTTAACACATGGCCAACTACTGTCGACAATGTTGCTATGCTACTGAATCATGAGAAATATCAAAATTACTTGGATAAAATTGCTGCATTAATGTGTAAAAAAGATTTACAAGGATGACACCAGAAATGCGAGGGTATACATAGCAGGAAAGGATGAACAGGCTGGGTCTCTTTTCTCTTGAAAAAAGGCTGAGGGGTGACCTAATAGAGGTCTTTAAAATTATGAAAGGTTTTGATAGAGTGGATACAGAGAGAATGTTTCCACTTGTGGGGAAGAGCAAAACTAGAGGCCATCAATATAAGATAGTCACCAAGAAATCCAATAGGGAATTCAGAAGAAACTTCTTTACCCAGAGAGTGGTGAGAATGTGGAACTCGCTACCACAGGGAGTGGTTGAAGCGAATAGTATCGATGTATTTAAGGGGAGGCTAGACAAACATATGAGGGAGAAGGGAATAGAGGGTTACGCTGATAGATTTAGATGAGGAAAGATGGGAGGAGGCTCGAGTGAAGCATAAAGGCCGGCATGGACCGGTTGGGCCGAATGGCCTGTTTCTGTGCCGTATATTCCATGTAATCCTGTGTAATTCTATGTAATAGCTGGGACACAGGAATAGCTTATGAATCTCATCTTGCTCCCAATGCTGTGCTGAGGGAGTGCTGCACTGTCGGAGGTGCCGTCTTTCGGATGAGACGTTAAACCGAGGCCCCGTCTGCTCTCTGAGGTGGATGTAAAAGATCCCATGGCACTATTTAGAAGAAGAGCAGGGGAGTTCTCCCCGGTGCCCTGGGGCCAATATTTATCCCTTAATCAACATCACTAAAAACAGATTATCTGGCCATTATCACATTGCTGTCTGTGGGAGCTTGCTGTGCGCAAATTGGCTGCCGCGTTTCCTACATTACAACAGTGACTACACTTCGCAAAGTACTTCATTGGCTATAAAGCGCTTTGGGACGTCCCGAGGTCGTGAAAGGCGCTATAGAAATGCAAGTCTGTCTTTCTTTCATTCTTTCCCCTCTCCCGCCTCCTCAGTCCCCCACCCCGCCCCACCCCCACCTTAGGACCCACCTGACGGCTGCCGATCCCCAGGCAGCCGACCCAAATTTGTCCCCAACAAACCCGCGGGCTGCCTCCGGGAGCCCAATTGGCGACCACAGCTTGCCGGCAATATGCCGATGAGGCTCGAGGCCCATTTGCGGTGCGTGCTGGGAGCGCGCCGCCCATTTCAGGCTCAAACACGGATCTGAACGAATGTTAAGCCCCGTGCGCTCAGAGAAGACATTTTGAAAAGAGGTTTGAAAGGTGCTGCCCGCTCTCCCGGGAGGAGCTGTGCAAACAGGGTACAAGCCTCGACATGGTGTCAGAACCGGGATGGAAATGGGAGGATTAAAACTCTCGGATCATATGAGGCTGTATGGAAACGTTGCAGAAGCAACGACGTGTATTTATACAGCGCCATTAATGTAGTAAAACGTCCCGAGGCGCTTCACAGGAGCGTAAATCAGACAAAATTTGACACCGAGCCATATAAGGAGATATTAGGGCAGGTGACAAAAGACTTGGTCAAAGAGGGAGGTTTTAAGGAGCGTCTTAAAAGAGGAGAGAGAGGCGGAGCGGTTTAGGGAGGGAATTCCAGAGCTTAGGACCCAGACAGCTGAAATGGGAAGAAATGGAAGGAACATCAAGTATATGGACCAGATACAGTTAGAAACAAAACAGAAGGCCAGACCAATCAGCACAGACACGATGGGCCGAATGGCCTCCTTCTGTGCCGTAAATTTCTATGATTCTACGATTCAATCCTTAGCTCAATATAATAGGAGAGGAACTGAAGGAGCTAGAACATACTTACACATGCTGAGGCAAAGGACGAATGGAACCCAAACTTACTAAATGGACACGTTTGAGGGAAATCTCACAGCTTAAGAAATTTCCTAATGTCATGGTTTAAGCTCAAGGAGAGAGCATTGATCCACGTGCAATAGAGTGGCCAAGAGGCCAAGACTTGAGTACAGGTCCCTCAGGCAGGAATTCACTGAAGAATTGCAATCAGCCTAGTAGCCAGAGAGAATCATGGAATTGTGGAATGGTTACAGCACGGAAGGAGGCCATTCAGCCCATCGAGCCCGTGCCGGCTCTCTGCACGAGCACTTCAGCTAGTCCCACTCCCCCGCCCTTTCCCCGGAGCCCTGCAAATTTTTTTCCTTCAGGTAGTTGTCGAACTCCCTTTTGAAAGCCATGATTGAATCTGCCTCCACCGCCCTTTCAGGCAGTGAATTCCAGATCCTAACCACTCGCTGCGTAAAAAGGTTTTTTCTTATGTCACCTTTGGTTCTTCTGCCAATCACCTTAAATCTGTGTCCTCTGGTTCTCGACCCTTCCGCCAATGGGAACAGTTTCTCTCTATCTACTCTGTCCAGACCCCACATGATTTTGAACACCTCTATCAAATCTCCTCTCAATCTTCTCTGCTCCAAGGAGAACAACCCCAGCTTCTCCAGTCTATCCACGAAACTGAAGCCCCTCATCCCCTGGAACCATTCTTGTAAATCTTTTCTGCACCCTCTCTAAGGCCTTCACATCCTTCCTAAAGTGCGGTGTCCAGAATTGGACACAATACTCCAGTTGAGGCCGAACCAGAGTTTTATACAGGTTCATCATAACTTCCACATTTTTGTACTCTTACTATTGAGAAAAAAGAATCTAGAGTTACAGAAAGCAATTGATAATTCCAGAGCAACAACCCGGCAAATTGCAACTAGAATACCGGAGCAGTATTAACCGTGCTCCAAATAACGTGGGTGGAGCAGAGATGTTACTACATACAATGGAAAGCATTATAACTAGCTGGTTAATAAATCCTGGGTTGAAAGTATTGTGGTAAATCGTGCAAGAAGAAACAAAGTCTAGCAAACATGTACGTGGTGCAAGAAACCAAACCACTGCCAAAGTACCTAACGCCAAGACAAAACCAAACTGGTTAGACCGGCAAAGAATAAATAAGGAAATTCACAGAATGCAAAAGCAGTCTGCGAGTGAGAGCAAGAAAGAATTTTCCACGGACGTGAATCGGGCAGAAGATTACTAAGTATTTACGGCACAGAAGGAGGCCATTCGGCCCATCGTGTCTGTGCCGGCCGACAAAGAGCTCTCCAGCCTAATCCCACTTTCCAGCTCTCGGTCCGTAGCCCTGTAGGTTACGGCACTTCAAGTGAATATCCAAGAACTTTTTAAATGTGATGAGGGTTTCTGCCTCTCCCACCCTTTCAGGCAGTGAGTTCCAGACCCCCACCACCCTCTGGGTGAAAAAAGTTCTCCTCAACTCCCCTCTAATCCTTCTCCCAATTACTTTAAATCTCTGCCCCCTGGTTATTGACCTCTCTGCTAAGGGAAATAGGTCCTTCCTATCCACTCTATCTAGGCCCCTCATAATTTTATACAGGTCCATGCTGAAGAGGATACTGGAGAGACCGTAGAGCTCAGACTGAATGACAGAGCAAGTTCACTTGAAGTTACTCACGGAGCTACATTTAATGCTGCATTGCCAGTGAGGTACAGGATTGAGCAAGATTAATGCAAAGATGGTGACGGCTCTGGCCTCAACATCAAGTCGATAGGAAACGGTAGTATGGTGTGCGAATAAGAGGCAAATAGCAAAGTCTAGAATTTTAGATTCTGGAACCGGGAGTACAGGCAGCCTTTGGACTTCAAGCATACCAACAGTTATGACCGATAAAAGAAAGACTTGCATTTCTATAGCGCCTTTCATGACCACCGGACGTCCCAAAGCGCTTTACAGCCAATGAAGTACTTTTTTGAAGTGTAGTCACTGTTGTAATGTGGGAAACGCGGCAGCCAATTTGTACACAGCAAGCTCCCACAAACAGCAATGTGATAATGACCAGAGTAGCGCCATGGGATCTTTTACGCCCACCTGAGAAAGCAGACGGGGGCCTCGGTTTAACGTCTCATCCGAAAGACGGCACCTCCGACAGTGCAGCGCTCCCTCAGTACTGCACTGGAGAGTCAGCCTAGATTTTTGTGCTCGAGTCTCTGGAGTGGGACTTGAACCCACAACCTTCTGACTCGGAGGCGAGGGTGCTGCCCACTGAGCCACGGCTGGCAAAGAATTGGTGCAGTCAGTAACAGTAAATAAAAAAGTGACAGAAGTACGGCATTATATTTAAAGGCTTAGGAATGTACTGAGGAAAAGCAAAGCATTTGATTGAAGCCAGATGCTCAACCAGTGATACATCCACCAAGGAAAATCCCAACCACACTTTGTGATGAAGTGCTTGAAGAGCTAGATAGCATGGAGAAACTTGGTATAATAAAGAAAGTCAAAGAACCAAGCCAGTGTCGGCTGTGTCTCAGGTGGATGTAAAAGAAGAGGCGCAGGGGAGTTCTCCCAGGTGTCCCGGGGCCAATATTTATCCCTCAATCAACATCACTAAAACAGATTATCTGGTCATTATCACATTGCTGTTTGTGGGAGCTTGCTGTGCACAAATTGGCTGCCGTGTTTCCTACATTACAACAGTGACTACACTTCAAAAAGTACTTCATTGGCTGTAAAGCGCTTTGGGACGTCCGGTGGTCGTGAAAGGCGCTATAGAAATGCAAGTCTTTCTTTTTCTTTTCTTTATTAAAACCTTTCAGAATTTAAAAATCTCCTCTTGGCCTTCCCACATCAATACGTGCATAGAAGAAATGTGTGGTAGAGAATTACTGTAAATTGCAAAGGTTTAGTATAATGCAGAAAAGGTACAGAGTTGTGCATAGACAATGCATGAATTCTAAACTTGTGGTGTCACAACAGCTCATTAAATGACAGCTTGGCCTTGGAGTCAGAAGATTGTGGGTTATATCTGTACTATGGATGAGAGCTCGCAATCTAGGCTGCCACTCAAGTGTTACATTGTCGGAAGGGCCATCTACAAGATGCACTGGAGAGGGTACAGAGGAGATTTACGAGGATGTTGCCGGGACTGGAGAATTTTAGCTATGAGGAAAGATTGGATCGGCTGGGGTTGTTTTCTTTGGAACAGAGGAGGCTGAGGGGAGATTTAATTGAGATGTATAAAATTATGAGGGGCCTAGATAGAGTGGATAGAAGGACCTATTTCCCTTAGCAGAAAGGTCAATACAGCAACCATTTTGCGCACAGCAAGATCTCAGAAACAACAAAGGTCACAGCTGTGGCTCAGTGGGTGGCACCCTCGCCTCTGAGTCAGAATGTTGTGGGTTCAAGTCCCACTCCAGGGACTTGAGCACAAAAATCTAGGCTGACACTCCAGTGCAGTACTGAGGGAGCGCCGCACTGTCGGAGGGGCAGTACTGAGGGAGCGCCGCACTGTCGGAGGGGCAGTACTGAGGGAGCGCCGCACTGTCGGAGGGGCAGTACTGAGGGAGCGCCGCACTGTCGGAGGGGCAGTACTGTGGGAGCGCCGCACTGTTGGAGGGGCAGTACTGAGGGAGCGCCGCACTGTCGGAGGGGCAGTACTGAGGGAGCGCCGCACTGTCGGAGGGGCAGTACTGAGGGAGCGCCGCACTGTCGGAGGGGCAGTACTGAGGGAGCGCCGCACTGTCGGAGGGGCAGTACTGAGGGAGCGCCGCACTGTCGGAGGGGCAGTACTGAGGGAGCGCCGCACTGTCGGAGGGGCAGTACTGAGGGAGCGCCGCACTGTCGGAGGGGCAGTACTGAGGGAGCGCCGCACTGTCGGAGGGGCAGTACTGAGGGAGCGCCGCACTGTCGGAGGGGCAGTACTGAGGGAGCGCCGCACTGTCGGAGGGGCAGTACTGAGGGAGTGCCGCACTGTCGGAGGTGCCGTCTTTCAAATGAAACATTAAACCCAGGCCCCCTCTGCTCTCTCGGGTGGACGTAAAAGATCCCACGGCACTATTTCGAAGAAGAGCAGGGGAGTTATCCAATATTTATCCCTCAACCAACATCACTAAAACAGATTATCTGGCCATTATCACATTGCTGTTTGTGGGAGCTTGCTGTGCGCAAATTGGCTGCCGCGTTTCCCACATTACAACAGTGACTACACTTCAAAAAATGCTTCATTGGCTATAAAGCGCTTTGAGACGTCCTGTGGTCCTTCCTATCCACTCTATCTGGGCCCCTCAGAATTTTATACACCTCAATTAAATCTCCCCTCAACCTCCCTCTGTTCCGTAGAAATGCAAGTCTGTCTTTAGGTCTTGTTTTAACCGGTTACCTGTAACGCGGGGAATGAAAGACAAGCTGATGTCCAGGTCATGGGAGTTCCATGTGTCAGACATCTTCAGCTCCAGCAACACACTGTCCGCCGTCTGGATCTTCTCCATTGCGCCGTTGGGGCAGAAGAGGCCGACGACAGACCTGGCTCCGTTCTTGTTGAAAGTGCTCATGTTGTACAACAAGCTGCCGCTGCAGCTCTGGCCCGGGAGAAGTTGTCGGAGCTTCAAGCGGCTGGAGACCAGTTCGATGGTCATCTCTGGCGGGGCGTCGAGCACCCATCTGAAGGTCTGTTGAGTCACTGGAAACGTGGAAAGTACATCCGGCAGGACCAACCCCATATCGCTGACCGAGCACTCTTCCAAATCCTTACAGGCTTTGTAGGAAAGGTTAAGAAAAAAAAAAGTCATTTTTGACTGGAATGGCAGGATAATCTTTAGCCACAGTTGTGCCTAGAATTCTGGGATGAATTGGGATTTATTTTCCTATTCATTCAACATTATCTACATCAAACTAAACAAGAAATCTGGTCATTGGTTAGCACCGGAGAACGCCCACAGTGGTGGGATGATTGTTGTGAAGTCCCAACTAGTTCACCAGTGTCCAGCCACCCCTGTGTACACGTGACTCCAGTCCCACATGATGTGGTTGACTCAATACTCTCGGAAATTCGGGATAGGCGACAAATGCAGTCTTGTTACCATCATCGACATCCCACCAACAAATAAACAAAAATCTGAATGACACGCCCTGAAGGAAGCAGCCTCATAGAACACGACACGCCCATGTTCAGAGAAGGGACCGAAAAATAATAGTTCCACGTGTGAATAAATTCTCCCCTAGGCTGACGCTCCTAGTTGGGCACAGTCCCAGCACTGTGGCACTAACATTAGTTATCATTTGCTTGAGCCCCTCCCCTCACACCCACCCTTCCTCCCACCCCCGCCACATCGTGCCCTCCCCCTAACCTTTTTCCAACAAGTTCCCTCTACAGTGACACCTCTAGTCTTGGGTGCATTTGCTTTCATCGCTTAGAGGGGGGCCTGTGGGGCAATTCAACATTGACTTTGATGGAAATAAAAATTGGGAGTGCTGTATACGGTACGATAGCACAGTGATTATGTTACTGGGCTAGTAATCCAGAGACATGAGTTCAAATCCCACCACGCCAGCTCGGGAATTAAAATAAATCTGCAATAAAAAGCTAGCATCAGTAACTACCGGATTGTTGTAAAAACCCATCTGGTTCACTAATGTCCTTTAGGGAAGGAAATCTGCCGTCCTTACCCGGTCTGACCTATGTGACTCCAGACCCACAGCAATGTGGTTGACTGTTGACTCTTAACCTCAGAAATGGCCGAGCGAGACAATCAGTTAAGGGCAATTAGGGATGAGCAATAAATGCTGGCCTTACCAGCATCGCCCACATCCCGTGAATAAGTAAAAACAAATCCAGGTGCAGGATAAGGAGAATGACCATAGAGAGACCATAAGATGTCAATTCCTCTCTGTGCTCATTTAAGAACATAAGAATTAGGAGCAGGAGTTGGCCACATGGTCCCTCGAGCCTGCTCCGCCATTCAATAAGATCATGGCTGATCTTCGACCTCAACTCCACTTTCCCGCTCGATCCCCATATCCCTTGATTCCCCGAGAGTCCAAAAATCTATCGATCTCGGCCTTGAACATACTCAACGAAAGATTCACAACCCTCTGAGTGAAGAAATTCCTCCTCATCTCAGTCTTAAATGGCTGACCCTTTATCCTGAGACTGTGCCCCCTAGTTCTAGACTCTCCAGTCAGGGGGAATCAGCATCTAGCCTGGCAATACCCCACTCAGAATCTTCTCTGTTTCAACAGGTCACTAGGAACCAGGTTTTACTGTTATTGGTGCTTCAGGGGAAGATGGTCTTGTCATGGCTGGTGACCCGTGTTCTGTCATTCCCTGCCTGGCAGTGATGCAAGTGGTGCGCTGGAAATTCATTCAGATCTTTCCAGGAATGTGTGTTCAAATGGTGCAAAATGAAAAAAAAAAGCACCACCTTTCGGGTTACCACAGGGTTGGATGGACACGAGCTGGATTCTGCAACCACCGAGGTTCCTGCTAAGCCGCGCGGGCGCACCACGGTCTGGAGGTCCCGCACAGGCCGCTAAGCGGCTTTTAAATGGAAAAACTGATTCGAACGGCCGCGCAGCCCAAAAAAAATTAGCGGGAACATTGGTTCCCCCCCTCCTCCTCTCCGCTAATAAATGACGTTTCCTGTTGTGCTGTTTTGTAGCGCGGAGCAAAGACTGAAGACATCCTCACAAGGGGAGGGAATGGCAGATGGAAACACTAATCGCCGTGCCAGAGAACCAGAGGGGAGATGAGGAGATCTTTTTAATTTTTTTAAAAACACAGCGAGTTGTTGTGATCTGAAACGCGCGGCCTGAACAGACGGTGGAAACAGATTCAATAGCAACTTTCAAAAGGGGAATACTTGAAAAGGAGAAATGTGCAGGGTTATGGGGGAAGAGCAGGGGGGGAGTGGGGCTAATTGGAGAGCTCTTTCAAAGAGCTGGCACAGGCACGATGGGCCAAATGGCCTCCTCCTGCACTGCATCATTCTCTGAAGACTGTTGGGCGCCTCCTCGCGCTGGACCGAACAACGGCATTAGCATCATCTGCACCCCCGCTTTGAGGCAGCAAGTTCAGGGACTCCGAGTGACAAAATAGAGGACTTGGCATATCCTCAAACCACACGGCCTGTCTGAAGGAGTTAAAAGGGCTAAAATAAGGGAATTGAGGAACCGAACATATATCCAATGTACATGTCCCATAGGGAAGTGTGGTGGAATGTAGCCAAATGGTCAAACTGTCAGCGGCTACCTGACTAATGGGCACAAACATTTAGCTACCAATTGAGGAATGTGGTAAAGATAACATATGGGGTCACAGGACTATGTAACGGTCAAAACGTGCACACAGGTCGCAAGAATTTGCACCCGAAATCAACTGTATAATGTAAGCCACGACTTAGAACAACAAACTGTATATAAGGCAGGGGATCTTAGCGATCGGAGAGCATTCATCCCAGCATGAGTGTCTCCCCTATCGGCTTGTAAATAAAGTTGCTTTACTGAACGAACCTCCGGACTCCGAGTGATTGATTGGGAATAAGGCGGACGTCGACGCTTTATATCAGAGGGTCCGTCTCGGGGAGAAGAAGCTCTCCCGGTTACCCTTACACTGCCCAAAACAATTCCTACCCCCAACTTGTAAATTTCAAGCTTGCGCTCGTCATCTCCGAGATAGATCGGAGAAGACCAGGAGGCGGTGAAAATACGAAAATGAGCTCAAAATCTAGACGGCACATTCTTAAACCAAGTCTTGGAAAAGTGAAGGAGCACTTACAGACATTCTTGGTGGCTTCTACGACAATGTCCTGCGTTCTGTTACACTCAAAGTGGAAAGAAACGTTCAGGTGATCGCCAGGCTCCAGCTGCAACTCAGAGGAACAGGCGGACGAGACCGGAAACTTGCAGATGCAGAAGGGAGGCGAGGACTTGCCGTCATCCTTCAGCATCTGTTTAAATTTCACAGAAACACCGTCTTCTTTTTTCAGTTTAATTTCAAGCCTCTCTGCAGGATTTAAAACAGAAGAAAGATTCAGAAGAGTGCCAGGATCTGTTGGTTTTTCCTGGGGCTTCCCGGGTTGCCAGATGCAACACTGATCCTCGCACTCGGGAGGTTCCGGGGTTTGATCCCAAGTTTGTTTTGGGTTCGTTGCAACCAATGCAAATCAACCTTTCATACAGCCCGAGAGAAATCCATTGGACTTGTAACACAACAGCACACTTAATTCCCATTTAAAGCTTATCCAACTTTTACCATTTTGATTGCTTAAACAAGGGGTTCTAAACATAACATATGCCGAGGAACTGAGAAATATAAAGAAAGAAAGACTTGCAATTCTATAGAGCCACTGAGAGAGAAGACATTGCTACAAAAAACAAAATATTGGCCCGGAATTTGCAGCCGGCGGCGAAGAGAAGGCGTTCACCGCCAGCCCCGGAGTAAGCTTCGCACGAGGATCTCCCGATCTCTTTGTGGCGAGAAGTCCGGCTTTCCTGACGTGTTATTGAAATCAACGCAAGTTAGTGGGGAATCCCTAGCGCGAGCTGCTGTGACGTCAACAGGCTGTCTAAGCAGCCAATCACAATGCAGGATTCTCACAGACAGCAAACCAGGAAGTGAAGAAGCTCTTAAAATTCTAACTTTTAAAAAATGTTCGAGAGAGCGAAACAAAGATTAAGGCTCTCACACGGGGAAAAGGCAAACCTGGAATAATGTAATTGTAATTTTTATTAAAATGGATAAATTTGACTCTCCACAAAATTTAAATTAGTTTTTCAGGGGCTGTAACTTTTGTTTAGCCGTCAATACGCTGTTAAAACCTCAATTACACCTAATCTAAAAGAGTCTGACTTTTAATGGAAAATTTAACAGCGGAAAAGCCAAGTTTTCCGGACTTGAAAGGTTTCACAGATTTCCGGCTCTGTCGGGGGGTGGCGGGGGGTCACAGCGCAGCCAGTGTCGGAGCAGCTAGTGGCTGACCGCAACTTCAGGATTTCCTCGTTAGGCTGCGCCAAATCCCAAACTTGCGGTCAGTTTCAAAGTGGAATGACGGCCAACGCTGCCAGTTCACCGTCACCCCGACCGCTGATTCCGGGCCGTTGTAACAGGTTATAAATTGTACCGGGCGACTTATGTCCATTTTTGTTAAAAAACGGTATAATTATCCTTAATTTTCCACACCCAAGGGACAAGTTTAAACATAACCACAAATCATTAGTATGGGGAAAGCTTACTAATGTGTTGATTCAAATTGCACTCAGCAAATTCTGCAGCACATTAAAGATTTATTATACATACATACATACATACATACATACAACAACTTGCATTTATACAGCGCCTTTAACATAGTAAAATGTCCCAAGTCGCTTCACAGAAGCGATTATCAGACAAAATTTGACACCGAGCCACATAAGGAGATATTAGGGCAGGTGACCAAAAGCTTGGTCAAAGAGGTCGGTTTTAAGGAGCGTCTTAAAGGAGGAGAGAGAGGCGGAGAGGTTTAGGGAGGGAATTCCAGAGCTTAGGGCCCAGGCAGCTGAAGGCACGGCCGACAATGGTGGAGCGATTAAAATCAGGGATGCTCAAGAGGGCAGAATTAGAGGAGGGCAGAGATCTCAGGGGGTTGTGGGGCTGGAGGAGGTTACAGAGATAGGGAGGGGCGAGGCCATGGAGGGATTTGAAAACAAGGATGAGAATTTTAAAATTGAGGCGTTGCTTAACCGGGAGCCAATGTAGGTCAGTGATATGGGTATTAAAATAATAAACATATCTTATTAGGAGCACTAAAGTCAGGTAATTAATCTCAACCTTCTGATTTCAAATATGTTCTCTTCAAGAATATTTTTTCTGCCCATTTCCATTTCTAAGTAAGACTTTTGCAAAGTACAGTCACAAAGGAACTTCAATGAATTAATTGGCAGGACAGGTTGAGAAGGCCGTTAAAAAAGCATACGGGATCCTTGGCTTTATTAATAGAGGCATAGAGCTGGATTTTGTCAATAGGGAGCTTTTGGAGGCGGGACTCCCACTTTTTGGGTTGTAGTCCCGCCTCCATTGACTTGTGGCCAACCCACGCTATTTTCCCTTGATTGACCTCAGCAGGCCAATTAAGGGACACCTGGTTACTGGTGACGTCAGCGATTGACATTTCATCTGTCAAGAGCTTTTGACAGATGAAAAATCAGCATTTGACAGCTCTGTGAAGCTGTCAAACACTGACAATCTGTCTTCTAACTGGAGTCCTTCTACTCAGACTCAGTTAGAGATCTCTCCAGACCAGAAAGCAGAGGCTGCAGCTTTTGACAGTTCAGCGGCCATTCTGCTTTCCGTGCCGGTGAGCTGAGGGACTCCAGAGAACTGAAGGAAGGAAGCCTGCAGGAGAAAGTAAAGGTAAGTAAAACTTATTAAAACACTTTACACTTACCTCACACACTTACCTCTGCACACATGCACCCATCACTCACCTGCACAATGGACATCTCGATCCCCTCCAACCCCTTCAGACCCAGTTAATTGGCACTAATCCCCTTCTCACCTCGGGGAGGCGGCTCCCAGCACAGGTCGGATACCTGCCTCCTGGGACATTGGCACGGAGGCGGGTTGGGGGTGGGATGGGTTCCTGCCCCCCGATTCTGCAATTTTCCCACCCCTCCCGCCTCCACGGGGCTTGGAAAATCGAGCCCATAGAGTACAAAAGCAAGGAAGTTATGATGAACCTGTATAAAACACTGGTTAGGCCCCAGCTGAAGTAGTGTGTTCAATTCTGGGCACCGCACTTTAGGAAGGATGTCAAGGCCTTGGAGAGAGTGCAGAGGAGATTTACTAGAATAGTACCAGGGACGAGGGACTTCAGTTATGTGGAGAGACTGGAGAAGCTGGGGTTGTTCTCCTTGGAGCAGAGGAGGTTAAGAGTAGATATGATAGAAGTGTTCAAAATCATGAAGTGTACAGAGTAAATAAGGAGAAACTGTTTCCAGTGGCAGGAGGGTCGGTAACCAGAGGACACAGATTTAAGGTGATTGGCAAAAGAACCAGAGGGGAGATGAGGAGAATATTTTTTTCACGCAGCGAGCTGTTGTGATCTGGAATGCGCTGCCTGAAAGGGCGGTGGAAGCAGATTCAATAGTAACTTTCAAAAGGGAATTGGATAAATACTTGAAGGGAAGAAAGTTGCAGGGCTATGGGGAAAGAGCAGGGGGAGTGGGACTAATTGGAGAGCTCTTTCAAAGATGGGCCGAATGGCCTCCTTCTGTGCTGTATCAGACTGTGGTGCTATGAAACGTGATCCTTTGCATAACTGCCTGATAACAGGAGAGTTCTCCCCGGTGTCCTGGGGCCATTATTTAGCCCTCAGTCAACATCACTAAAAACTGATGATCTGGTCATTATCACATTGCTGTTTGTGGGAGCTTGCTGTGCGCAAATTGGCTGCCGCATTTCCTACATTACAACAGTGACTACACTTCAAAAAAAGTACTTCATTGGCTGTAAAGCGCTTTGAGACGTCCGGTGGTCGTGAAAGGCGCTATAGAAATGCAAGTCTTTCTCTTCTTTCTTTAACTTGTCCAATAGCGTGACGACAAAGGAGAAGAGATTTGCAGCTAACAGTGGGCGGTAGAACTTTAAAGTACTTTAAATTGACCTTGAACATTATCTTTCCCAGCCGCTCATCTGTTGGGTAACCATGGTGATGAGACGTTGGAGAACTCAGCAGGGGGGTTGAATAGAAATGATTTGAGATGGCCGTTGGGATTTGTTTGGTTGTCAGAAGCCGCCACCCTCTGTACTGCCTACCAACGAACCAGAGTGTGATTGGACAGACATATTCAAATACTTTTTTTTTAGAATAAATTTAAGCAGCGGGATGAATTGGAGGCATTTTGCTGTTTCAGCATTTCTTGGCTTGGCTCTTGCATCCAAGCCTGGAAATAAAAAACGTTGCAGGCTTGTATAAACTGAGTGAAGAGGAATGCGACCCTGAGGTTACGAGCCTAGCTACTGAGTGATCTGTTCAGGTAGAATGCAGTGTTGTGTCAGATCCAATCAAGACCAGACATGTAGAGAGAGGATAGCTTGTGTTGCACATTGCGGTCCTATATGACTGTCTCTACTTGCAATATAATGTTACATCAGACACAAGGGGCTGATTTTCCTTGCTGTTTCTGATGCTCTGGAGTTGCTCGAATGGTGCAGGAAATTTTGTCCAGCCAGGAAACTCGCAGTGAAACTGCACTGGGAGTGTCAGCCTTAGATTTTTGTGCTCAAGTCTCTGGAGTGGGACTTGAACCCACAACCTTCTGACTCAAGAGGGGAGAGTGCTACCAATTGAAATAAAAATGAGGACGTTGCTCTGATGGGCAAGTGATCGGCCATGTCAATATTACACCTGGATAGCAATTACCCCCAGCACCACTGACTGGCCGGCATTAACCTTTGCTGCTGCAGGGGGCAGGCCCCAATGCCTCAACCCAGTCTCTCACAGCCCTCCCTTGGTTGGAGAGAAAACTAGATCCTTTTGCATCTTGCCCCGTTTTCCCAGATCAATTTCTTCAGGCTGACTTTCTCCACACAGAGAGGGGAAGACCACAGCTTAACCTGGGCCCCGCCCCCGCCCCATAACTCCTGACAATTGGTTTGTTCAACATCCAATCAAAACTATCACCTTGAATGAGGAACCCTCCCTTTGAGATGGGAGCCATGGCAACGACACTACCTACATAACTAAGTCTCCAGCTATGCTCAATGAATGAAGCAAATCCATCATTGTAGATGTGAATTTTTGAGATGTGTTAATGAGCCTCCCCATTGTCTCAACCAATGGCCCAGAAATTCGGGTCGGGGGCTTCCCGTGGGTGCAAGCCCCCGACCTGCACTTACCTAGCGCGCCGGCCGTTGTGCTGTGGGCCCGCGTGGGATTCCGATCCTGGGCCTCCTCCAGCTGACGATGCGCAGTGCTTGCGTATCCCAGGGGCACAGTTAGTTCGATGCGTCACCTGGGGTCACGTGGGCCATGGGGAGCCAATCGTAGCAGGGAATGCTTCATTCATAAGTGTGACAGGAAGAGCTGTCAAAACTTAGAAATACTACGGGCCCCAAAACATCACTAAATCTTCAAATAAATTTTAAAAAGCCATCACATTTTTAAAGTAAACTATAAATTACATGAAATAACTATTTTAAACAATAATTTAAATTTTTGAAAAAATAATTTTATTTTCTAACGGGGCTAAAAATAAACTTACCTTTCTTTAAAGTATTTAAAAATAATAAACCTGTGGAAAAAATGTTTTAATATTAATTAATTCACCACTTACCTTGTAAAAAGCAGGCCTTGCGACTGCTTTTTATATGCGTAACTTCTGGAGACTTAGCCTCCCGGAGAAACCTGCAAAAAAAATGTACGTTCGATGCGCACGCGCAGCCTCTCCTGCGCACGAGTTCGACCTCTGAACCCCTTCTTTCAGGGGAACGGAAGTGCCGGTTTCCCGCGCATGTGCAGTGCATGCAGGAAACCGGCACTTCCATTGGGCTTACGGGTGAGTAGCCCGTGTGTACTCACCCGTGGAGAGCCGAATTTCTGGGCCCATATGTTATTGTTAATATGCACAATTCTGTTAATTAGTTTTTCTAGTACCCCAGCTAATGAACATCCCAGATAGCTTATATTTTTCTGGAAGTTAATCCTTTGTGAGCTAAACTGATCTGCATCGCAACATCCGTTGTCAGCTGTGGCTCCGCACCCTCGCCTCTGAGTCAGAAGGTCGTGGGTTCAAGTCTCACTCTAGAGACTTGAGCACAAAAATCTAGGCTGACACTCCAGCGCAGTGCTGAGGGATCGCTGCACTGTCAGAGGTGCCGTCTGTTGGATGAGATGTTAAGCCGAGGCCCTGTCTGCTCTCTCGGGTGGATGTAAAAGATTCCATGGCACTATTTCGAAGAAGAGCAGGAGAGTTCTCCCCGGTGTCCTGGGGCCAATATTTATCCCTCAATCAACATCACTAAAAAACAGATGATCTGGTCATTATCACATTGCTGTTTGTGGGAGCTTTCTGTGCGCAAATTGGCTGCCGCGTTTCAGTGCCTGAAAGGGCGATAGAGGCAGAAACCCTCATCACATTTAAAACGTACTTGGATATGCACCTGAAGTGCCGGAACCTGCAGAGCTACGGACCGAGAGTGAATGTTGGGCCTGGTTGCAATGATCCTATGGTTAATAACACCTGGTCTCTGTTTTGCTACTCGGAAATTGTCGGAGAAAATACTTTAATGAAGACTTTTTTTTCCTCCAAGTAATGGATCATCTTACTGCTATTGGGAACGAGAAGACTTAAAATATGAAAGAAAAGAATTCAATTTAAATTGCAAGTAGCTAGGCGTCCTCCATGAAATTGAGCAAATTCTCTTTTTGCATGAAAACCCATGTTCATTTCAATTGCAAAAGTCCTGGAAAATGCACCAAATAAAGCGCAAAAGTCAAAGAGCCAACCAACCCTCCCCGTCCCAGAAAAGCATTCTTGTGCTTTCAGCTCCTGCATGCCCTTTCAAGCTTATCTATTTGTGTCTGGGCCTTTACTCTGGGCTGTTTTAGAGTTAACACCAGCTTTAATTGATTTTTTTTTGCCAGCTCTTAGAAGCTATTTGCCAGATTTGCTTAGTTTTCCAGTTTGGCACACACGCTAACTATCAGATATTCTGCTGATGTAAATCGGGAGATGACAAGGCCAGACTTGTGTAGTCACTAGTTTCATGTCTTGAGATTTTTTACCTATTTGTCCCTAGCAGGGATTTTCAGATAGCACAGTCGTTCTGTTACTGGGCTAGTAATCCAGAGACCTGGACTAATGATCCGAAGGTAACAACAGAAAACGCTGGAAACACTCAGCAGGCCAGGCAACATCCGTGGAGAGAGAAACAGAATCAACGTTTCAGGTCGAAACCCTTCTTCAGATCTCAGTGGGCAGCACACTCGTCATAAGGTTGTGGGTTCAAGTCCCGCTCCAGTGCGGTGCTGAGGGGGTGCCGCACTGTCGGAGGTGCCGTCTTTCGGATGAGATGTTAAACCGAGGCCCCGTCTGCTCTCTCAGGTGGACGTAAAAGATCCCATGGCACTATTTCAAAGAAGAGCAGGGGAGTTCTCCCCGGTTTCGACCTGAAACATTGACTCTGTTTCTCTCTCCACGGATGTTGCCTGGCCTGCTGAGTTTTTCCAGCGTTTTCTGTTGCTATTTCGGATTTCTAGCATCCGCAGTATTTTGCTATCGTAATGATCCGGAGACTTGAGTTCAAATCCCACCTACTACAACTTCTATTTATTTGCAATTTAAATTCAGTTAATTAAATAAATCTGGAATAAAAAGCTACCAGATTGTCGTATAAAGCCCACCTTGTTCACTAATGTCCTTTAGGGAAGGAAATCTGCCGCCCTTACCCGGTCTGGCCTATATGTGACCCCAGACCCACAGCAATGCGATTGACTCTTAGCTGCCCTCTGAAATGGCTTAGCAAAATGCTACAAAGAGTACCTTCACCACACGGACTGCAGCAGTTCAAGGCGGCGGCTCACCACCACCTTCTCGAGGGCAATTAGGAATGGGCAATAAATGCCGGCCTTGCCAGCGATGCCCACCTCCCATAAATGAATTTAAAAAAACGCGGCAGCCACTTTGTGCACAGCAAGCAGCAATGAGTTCCAAGGTAATTTAGTGATATTGGTTGAGGGATAAATATTGGTTGAGGGATAAATATTGGCCCCAAGACACCGGGGAGAACTCCCCTGCTCTTCTTCGAAATAGTGTCATGGGATCTTTTACATCCACCTGAGAGAGCAGACGGGGCCTCGGTTTAACGTCTCATTCAAAAGACGGCTCCTCCGACAGTGCGGCACTCCCTCAGTACTGCCCTGGATTGGTAGGTCTCTGAAGCGGGACTTGAACCCACGACCTTATGACGAGTGTGCTGCCCACTGAGCCACAGCTGACAACATAAAGTAATAGTGGCACTCTGCTTGCAGCCCCCACCCCCCGCCCCAACTACTCCGCATTTCTTATCCCCTGTTGCCACTGTAAGAACACTGTGGAGTCCCTGATCTTGTAGTGGCAGCAACAATAGGTAGGAGATTCCAAGTGACACTTGGAGAGGAGCGGGTAAGAGAAAGGGAGAGGGGCTGGTCTGCGCTAGTTTTAAAATGCTGACTCACTGTCAAATGCAGACACCAAGCATAACAGAGTTATTTATCACTGGAAATGAATCATGCCCCTCTCTCGATCAGTAATGCTTAGTGAGGACCACAAAGGTAATAATCTCTGGATTACTATCTGAGCCACGAGCAAATTTGCATAGGGTAAATAAGATCAGAGAGATGAACGTGTGGCTCAAAGACTGGTGTGGGAGAAATGGGTTTCGATTCATGGGGCACTGGCACCAGTACTGGGGTAAGAGGGAGCTGTTCCGTTGGGACGGGCTTCCCTTGAATCCTGTTGGGACCAGTGTCCTGGCGAATCGAATAACTAGGGCTGTAGAGAGGGCTTTAAACTAAATAGTGGGGGGGGGGGGTGGGGAGGGGGGAGGGTTCAGGTGAACGGGAATTTAAAAAGTCAAAGAGAAAGGAGAAGGCAATAGAGCAGGGTAGCGATGGGGGTAATGGTAACCAGAGTGTGACAGGAAGGGACAGAACCTATAAAAATAAGAGTGCATCAGAAAGTGGGGTCAAAGCACGGAAAAATAGTATAAAGACAAAATTAAAAGCTCTTGCTACGAATGCTGCATGCATTCAGATAAAGATAGATGAGTTGACAGCACAAATAGAAATAAATGGGTATGATCGGATAGCCATTACAGAGATGTGGTTGCAAGGTGACCAAGGTTGGGAACTGAATATTCAGGGGTATTTGACATTTTTGAAGGATAGACAGAAAGGAAAAGGAGGTGGGATATCTCTGTTAATAAAGGATGAGATCAGTGCAGTAGTAAGAAATGATATTGGCTCAGAAGATCAAGATGTAGAATCAGTTTAAGTGGA
Organism: Somniosus microcephalus; assembly: GCF_052327205.1. Classification (NCBI taxonomy): domain Eukaryota; kingdom Metazoa; phylum Chordata; class Chondrichthyes; order Squaliformes; family Somniosidae; genus Somniosus; species Somniosus microcephalus. The sequence continues at coordinate 318,416,470 of NC_140991.1, read as the reverse complement.
GATAAGAAATAATAAGGAAAAGAAGTCACTGGTGGGCAAAGTCTATTGGCCCCCTAACAGTAGCTACACTGTAGGACAGAGTATAAATCAAGAAATAATGGAGGCTTGTAAGAAAGGTACAGCAATAATCATGGGTGATTTTAATCTTCATATAGATTGGACAAATCAAATTGGTCAAGGTAGCCTTGAGGAAGAGTTCATAGAGTGTATCCGAGATTGTTTCCCAGAACAATACATTGTGGAACCAACCAGGGAGCAGGCTATCTTAGATCTGGTACTGTGTAATGAGACAGGATTAATAAATGATCTCATAGTAAAGGATCCTCTTGGAAAGAGTGATCATAGCATGGTTGCATTTCAAATTCAATTGGAAGGTGAGAAAGTTGGGTCTCAAACCAGTGTCCTGATCTTAAATAATGGCAATTACAATGGTATGAAGGCAGAGTTGGCTAAAGTGGACTGGGAAAAAAGATTAAAGGGTAAGACGGTTGATAAGCAATGGCAGATATTTAAGGAGATATTTCATAACTCTCAACAAAAATATATTCCAGTGAGAAGGAAAGACTTTAAGAGAAGGGAGAACCATCCATGGCTAACTAAGGAAGTAAAGGATGGTAGCAAATTGAAAACAAAGGCATACAATGTTGCCAAGATTAGTGGAAAGCCAGAGGATTGGGACATTTTTAAAAACCAGCAAAGGACAACTAAAAAAATAGAGAGAGAGAAGATGGATTATGAGAGTAAACTAGCAAGAAATATAAAAACAGATAGTAAGAGCTTCTACAGGTATATAAAAAGGAAGAGCTTCTACAGGTATATAAAAAGGAAGAGAGTAGCTAAAGTAAACATTGGTCCCTTAGAGGATGAGACTGGGGAATTAATAATGGGGAACAGGGTAATGGCAGAGATTTTGAACAAATATTTTGTATCAGTCTTCACGGTAGAATACACTGAAAGCATCCCAATAATACATAATCAAGGGGCTATAAGGAGGGGGGAACTTAAAACAATCACTATCACCAAAGTAAAAGTACTTGGTAAAATAATGGGACTAAAGGTGGACAAGTCCCCTGGACCTGATGGCCTGCATCCCAGGGTCTTAAAAGAAGTGGCTGCAGAGATAGTGGATGCATTGGTTGCAATCTACCAAAATTCCCTGGATTCTGGAGAGGTCCCAGCGGATTGGAAAACCGCAAATTTAACGCCCCTATTTAAGAAGGGAGGAAAACAGAAAGCAGGAAACTATAGACAGTTAGCCTAACATCTGTCATTGGGAAAATGCTGGAGTCCATTATTAAGGAAGCAGTAGCAGGGCATTTAGAAAATCATAATACAGTCAAGCAGAGTCAGCACGGTTTTATGAAAGGGAAATCAGGTTTGACAAATTTGCTGGATTCTTTGAGGATGTAACGAGCAGGGTGGATAAAGGGGAACCAGTGGATGTGGTGTATTTGGATTTCCAGAAGGCATTCGATAAGGTGCCACATAAAAGGTTACTGCACAAGATAAGAGCTCACGGGGTTGGGGGTAATATATTAGCATGGACAGAGGATTGGCTAACTAACAGAAAACAGAGAGTCGAGATAAATGGGTCATTTTCCAGTTGGCAAACGGTAACTAGTGGGGTGCCACAGGGATCAGTGCTGGGGCCTCAACTATTTACAATCTACATTAATGACTTGGATGAAGGGACCGAGCGTAATGTAGCCAAGTTTGCGGATGATATAAAGATGGGTGGGAAAGCAAGTTGTGAGGAGGACACAAGGCATCTGCAAAGGGATATAGACAGGCTAAGTGAGTGGGCAAACATTTGGCAGATTGAGTATAATGTGGGAAAGTGTGGGGTTATCCACATTGGTAACAAAAATAAAAAAGCAAATTATTATTTAAATTTAGAGAGATTACAACATGCTGCAGTACAGAGGGACCTGGGGGTCCTTGTGCATGAAACACAAAAAGTTAGCATGCAGCTACAGCAAGTAATCAGAAAGGCAAATGGAATGTTGGCCTTTATTTCAAGGGGGTTGGAGTATAAAAGCAGGGAACTCCTGCTACAACTGTACAGGGTATTGGTGAGACCACACCTGGAGTACTGCGTACAGTTTTGGTCTCCTTATTTAAGGAGGGATATACTTGCATTGGAGGCAGTTCAGAGAAGGTTCACGAGGTTGATTCCTGCGATTAATATATTTAAGGAGATAGATAGATTTCTAGATGTAAAAGGAGTCAAGGGGTATGGGGAGAGAGCGGGAATATGGTATTGAGATAATCATATTGAATGGCGGAGCAGGCTCGAAGGGACGAATGGCCTGTTCCTATTTTTCTATGTTTTCTATGTTTCTATGAAGGGTTGACTTATGAAGGAAGGTTGAGCAGGTTGGGCCTATACTCATTGGAGTTTAGAAGAATGATAGGTGATCTTATTGAAACATATGATACTGAGGGGGCTCGACAGGGTAGATGCAGAGATGAGGTTTCCCCTCATGGGGGAATCTAGAACTAGGGGGCAGAGTTTCAGAATAAGGGGTCGCCCATTTAAAACTGAGATGAGGAGGAATTTCTTCTCTCAGAGGGTCGTGAATCTGTGGAATTCTCTTCCCCAGAGAGCCGTGGAGGCTGGGTCATTGAATATATTTAAGGTGGAGATAGAGAGATTTTTGAATGGTAAGGGAGTCAAGGGTTATGGGGAGCGGGCGGGAAAGTGGAGTTGAGGTCGATGATCAGCCATGATCTTATTGAATGGCGGGGCAGGCTCGAGGGGCCGAATGGCTGACTCCTGCTCCTATTTCTTATGTTCTTACGTAGGACTGGGTGGCACAGTGGGTTAGCTCGATGTCGGTGCACCATTGGATTAACTCCAGCCCAGAAGGCCTCCTCGCTGCTGCCTGTTACATTACAACAGTGACCACACTTCGAAAATACTTGATTGGCTGTAAAGTGCTTTGGGATGTTGTCAAAGGCGCTGGAGAAATGCGAGTCTTTCTTTCTGTCGAATGAGTGCCATTGATTTTAGCCGGGCCGCTAGCTGGAAGGAAGCCAATCAATTTGTGGCGCTGTTCTTTGAACTGCGCTCATTAATTCAGTTCCGTCACTTTCTCGGGTTCAGTCAATCTTTGGGTTCTCCCGCCCCCCCGTACACCAAAAACCAGTAGCATCATCAGCACCTCTCAATTAAACTGGGAGAACCAAATGGATGATGTGAAAAGCAAATCAGAATTTGGCACGTCCGAGAACAAACCTCTCTAAGCAGCTTACTTTACCGATACCTTATTGAGTGCTGCCCACAGTTCCAAGCAAATCGCACGGCCCGTCTTGAACCCCCTCCCATTCAAGTCATCTATAAACACTAATCTGTGCAATGAAGCAGGTTCCAAGAGTTAGGTACGCCACAAACTCCACGCAATTACAGACACTGATTGGAAGGCAACAAAAAAAAAAGCCAGAAGGCAAGTAAGTGCAAAAACATGGCATAAGTATTAATTCATGTTGCTGTGGAAACAGGGTACGTTCTAACAAAGCGCACACTAGGAGAGTCAGAATGGGCAGCATTAATTGTATTGGGCAGTGTCTCAGACTGATGTGTTATCTAGCTGGATCTTCGATGAATTCATTCAGCGCTTGCCCGAGAAAGGGAGCGCAGGAAAGCAGGCAGAGGCAACGCGCTTCCCCGCCAAGGGAAAGAAAGGCCTCCAGCTTGATCCCGCAACCCACTACCAACTGAAGAGCATCACAAGGGACTGAGAAATGGGTCATCTCTGGGGCAGGAAGTGGCGTGTTGGGGGCTCAAAACAGGGAGGGAGGGGTACAGAAAGAGAGAGAGAGAGAAAGAGTGTGTTGGAGAAAGATTACAAACACAACAGAATGAATTGCATTGCTATAGCGCCTTTCACGACCTCAGGAGTCCCAAAGCACTTTACAGCCAATGAAGTACTTTTTGAAGTGCAGTCACTGTTGTAATCACAGAATCACAGAAACCCTACAGTGCAGATAGAGGCCATTTCGGCCCATCGAGCCTGCACCGACACATATCCCACCCGATCCCCGTAACCCCACGTATTTTAATCCCCCTAACACTAAGGGTCAATTTATCATAGCCAATCAACCTAACTCGCACATCTTTGGACTGTGGGAGGAAACCGGAGCACCCGGAGGAAACCCACGCAAACACGGGGAGAATGTGCAAACTCCACACAGTCACCCGAGGCCGGATTCGAACCCGGGTCCCTGGCGCTGTGAGGCAACAATGCTAACCACTATGCCACCATGTAGAAAAAACTGCAGCCAATTTGCGCACAGCAAGCTCCCACAAACAGCAATGTGATAATTGACCAGATAATCCATTTTTTAATGATATTAATTGAGGGATAAATATTGGCCCCAGGACACCGGGGAGAACTCCCCTGCTCTTCTTCAAAATAGTGCCGTGGGATCTTTTACGTCCACCTGAGAGAGCAGACGGGGCCTCATTTTAATGTCTCATCCAAAAGACAGCACCTCCAACAGTGCGGCACTCCCTCAGCACTGACCCTCCGACAGTGCGGCGCTCCCTCAGTACTGACCCTCCGACAGTGCGGCGCTCCCTCAGTACTGACCCTCCGACAGTGCGGCGCTCCCTCAGTACTGACCCTCCGACAGTGCGGCGCTCCCTCAGTACTGCCCCTCCGACAATGCGGCGCTCCCTCAGTACTGACCCTCCGACAGTGCGGCACTCCCTCAGTACTGCCCCTCCGACAGTGTGGCACTCCCTCAGCACTGCACTGGAGTGTCAGCCTAGATTTTTGTACTCGAGTCTCTGGAGTGAGACTTAAACCCACAACCTTCTGACTCAGAGGCGAGGGTGCTGCCCACTGAGCCATGGGGTGACAGCCCAAGAATGGAAGGAACATCAAGTATAAGCACCAGGAATAATGATAGAGATGGAATAAAAACACTGAGCAAAATGACTGCTGGACTATTAAGGACCCAACCCACAGTGCTGTGTCTAAAGGAGGGGCATAGTCATGAACAAGACAACATTTACCTCCATAGGCGGCGAAGAGCTCAACTTTAAACCGCAGGGTAACCGCTCGGGTTTCGAGATGTCCATGTCGCAGTTCTGCAATGTCAGCATAAAGCTTTTGTGAAATTTGCTTGCCTTCTTTCCGAGCATTGACGGGCCGTAGTACGTGCCAGCCTCCCTCTTCACACATTTAGGGAGGGTGAGGTTCTCTATGGTGACGTTAGCATGGTACTCTGAAGGAATAGAAAACTTCCAGCTCATCAGCTCATCGTTTGGAAAGCCCTGCGGCCAGTTTGCGGACATGAAGTAGACGGGAGACCCTGGCTCCAGCACTACCTCGACAACACTGAGCTCTAGGATTAGAGAAGAAAATGGTCGGGAATTATCAGCACCAAGAACTCAAGAATTCTCAACAGGAAAGAAGTTAACAGATCCAACTAGCCCGGCTTCCCCCCACCCCCAACTTCCCCCCCACCCCGGCTCCTCCCCCCCGGCTCCTCCTCCCCCCCCCCGGCTCCTCCCCCCCCCCCCGGCTCCTCCTCCTCCCCCCCACCCGGCTCCTCCCCCCCCACCCGGCTCCTCCTCCCCCCCGGCTCCTCCTCCTCCCCCCCGGCTCCTCCCCCCCCCGGCTCCTACTCCCCCCCCGGCTCCTCCCCCCCCCCCCCGGCTCCTCCTCCTCCCCCCCACCCGGCTCCTCCCCCCCCATCCCCCCCGGCTACTACTCCCCCCCCCCCCCCCCGGCTCCTCTCCCCCCCCCAGCTCCTCCTCCTCTCCCCCCCCCGGCTCCTCCTCCCCCCCCCCTGGCTCCTCCCCCCCACCTCCCCAGCTCCTCCCCCCCCGGCTCCTCTCCCCCACCCCCCAGCTCCTCCTCCTCCTCCTCCCCCTGGCTCCTCCTCCCCCCGGCTCCTCCCCCCACCTCCCCGGCTCCTCCCCCCCGGCTCCTCCCCCCCGGCCTCGCCCCCCTCCCCGGCTCCTCCTCCCCGCCCCCCCTCCCCTCCAAGAGATCAAACCTGCACACCCATCATCTCACCTGAAGCAATTTCTTCAAACCCTTTTACAATCTTGAAAGTTTCAAATAAATTAGCTCAAATTTTACCTTTTCCAGAGAAAGCAAGCTTTATCTTCTTAATCTCTCATAATTTAATTCCTTGATACCTACAATCATCTTTGCTGCTCACCTCAGTATCTTTTCAAATGCAATAATATCCTTCATGAATGTTGAGTGTGGAACCCCCCCATATCAAGCTGAAAGTATTAGAGTCACATTATATTAAACTACCTTGAAAAATCAAAACCTGCCTGTAATGAAGTACATACGAACAGGTACAGCAGTCTAGTGGTTATGGTACTGGACTCGTTCATCCATCGTCCCTGTGCTCACTGACCTACCGGTTAAGCAACGCCTCAAATTTAAAATTCTCATCCATGTTTTCAAATCCCTCCATGGCCTCGCCCCTCCCTATCTCTGTAACCTCCTCCAGCCCCACAATCCTCCGCGATCCTCTAATTCTGGCCTCTTGACCATCCCCAATTATAATCGCTCCACCATTGGCGGCTGTGCCTTCAGCTGCCAGGGCCCTAAGCTCTGGAATTCCCTCCCTAAACCTCTCCACCTCACTACCTCTCTTAGAACATAAGAACTAGGAGCAGGAGTCGGCCATTCGGCCCCTCGAGCCTGCTCCGCCATTCAATAAGATCATGGCTGATCTTCAACCTCAACTCTACTTTCCCGCCCAATCCCCATATCCCTTGATATTCAAAAATCTATCGATCTCTGTTTTGAATATAGTCAACGATTCAGCATCCACAGCCCCCTGGGGCGGAGAATTCCAAAGATTCACAGCCCACTGAGTGAAGAAATTCCTCCTCATCTCAGTCCTAAATGGCCGACCCCTTATCCTGAGACTGTGACCCCTGGTTCTAGATGCTCCAGCTCTCCTCCTTTATGACGCTCCTTAAAACCTACCTCTTTGAACAAGCAGTATTTTGCTTTTGTCTTTGAACAGGATTTGGGTCAACTCTCTCTCTTTTCCTTTATGCGGTTCGGTGCAAATTAAGTTTGAAAAACTCTCCTGTGAGGCACCTTGGGACATTTTGCTATGTTCAAGGCGCTATATAAATGGAAGTTGATGTTGTTGTAGTAACCCAGAGGTCATATCAAACTAAACAAGAAATCTGGTTATTCTCGTGAG